>NC_083408.1:79679735-80304735 GCF_020745735.1 Hemiscyllium ocellatum
TTTGTTGCTTTTGCTAATTTATTCCGAAGAATCCATACTTAAGAATCTGTACCTAGATACCTTTGCATCTAAGATAGCACCGTAAGTGATGACTTGTAAACTTTTCACTGTATTCGTGTCAGTACATGTGATAATAAAACTAATTCTATTTTCATGAAATGCAGGGATTAAACCAGCAGCAGTCTTAACTCTCCAACAATCCAGGCTCCTGAGACATTGTTAGCAAGACAAATCTAAGTCTGACTGAACAGATCCTTAAACCAGTGTGAATTGGTATACAGTGTCTTCTGCAAAGTTGTTCTTTCAATTTTTACAGTCTAACATCCTTTTTCCTTACAGAGGGTTTATGAACAAATTAGAAAAACAAATTTCAAAATGAAAGCAAAAGAGTGCAGGTGCTGGAAATCTGAAATGAAATCAGAGGGTGCTGTGAAACTCAGAGATCTGGCAGCATCTGTGGGGTGACAAAAGAAGCTAACATTTTGAGTCTGACATGAATTCTTCAGAACAAGGGGAAACATTAAATCATAGTCTTCTGATTGACAGGTGATGAGAAGAATGAGGGAGGTTCATTTTAAAACTTGAAATCTGCTTGTCTGTAGCACCGGAAGATTCATATTCCCACTGGGAAATGCACCAACCCACTTCAAAACATAAAAGTAGTCTCAACTCACTTTAAACAGTTTTGTCAAATTTCAGTGCCTCAAATATAAAGTAATTTACAATAATTTTACCAAAGATAGTCTACTGCTCAGGAATACCTCTGTGTTTCTTTCGTTTAATGGTGTTTCCTGATGTTGAATCTGGGATACTGACAGATGGAAGTTGAGGCAGCAACTTGGTGAAACCCACATACCCTCAATTCTCTGTGGGTGGGATGGGTACAAAGCACTGATTAGGATGAACAGACCCCTTTATCTGTGATCAGAAAGGGGTACATTCCTTGACAATATTATTTTATGTCCTTTTATTCTGTTACAAAATGTTTTAAGTGTTCTTCTTATTGTCCAACCAAGTTACTGGAATCTGGCCATCATTTGGCTTTCTGTAAGAAGACAGCAAGTGGTGGTTGATGGAAAATATTTAGCCTGGAGTCTGGTTACTAGTGGTGTGCCACAAGACTCTGTTTTGGCACCATTGCGGTTTATCAATTTTATAAATGACTCAGACGCAAGCATAGGTGGATGGGATAGTAAGTTTGCAGATGACACTAAATTCAGTGGAGTAGTGGACAGTGTGGAAGAATGTTGCAGGTTGCAGGGGGACTTTGGATAAACTGCAGAATTGGGCTGAGAGGTGACAAATGGAGTTCAATGCACAGAAATGTGAGGTGATTCACTTTGGTAAGAATAACAGGAAGGCAGAGTACTGGGTCAATGGAAAGATTCTTGGTTGTGTGGATGTGCACAGAGATCTTGGAGTCCATGTACATTGATCCCTGCAAGTTGCCACCCAGGTTGATAGTGCTGTTAAGAAGGCATACCGTGCATTATGTTTTATTGATAGAGGGGTTGAGTTCCGGAGCCATAATGCCATGCTGCAACTATACAAAATGCTAGTGCGGCCACACTTGGAATATTGTGTACAGTTCTGGTCACCCCATTACAGGAAGGAAGTGAAAATATTGGAAAAGGTCCAGAGGAGATTTACCAGGATGTTGCCTGGTCTGGAGGGAAGGTCTTATGAGGAAAGGCTGACAGACTTGGGTCTGTTCTCATTGGAAAGAAGAAGGCTAAGTGGGGATTTGATAGAGACATACAAGATGATCAAAGGATTAGACAGGGTAAATATTGAAAGTCTTTTTCATAGGATGATGACATCAGCTTGTACGAGGGGACTTAGCTACAAATTGAGGGGCGATAGGTTTAAGACATGTTCTTTACTCAGAGAGTGGTAAGGGCATGGAATACCCTGCCTACCAATGTAGTCAACTCAGCCATGTTAGGGAGATTTAAACAATCCTTGGCTACACACATGGCTGATGATGGGATAGTGTAGGGGGATAAGCTTAGATGAGTTCACAGGTCGGTGCAGCATTGAGGGCCGAAGGGCCTGTTCTGCGCTGTATTGTTCAATGTTCTATGTTCTATTTGAATTTAAAATTAAAGTTACTTTTATTTTCAAATCAGCTACTTTTCCTTCATCATCCCAGTCGATCGATCTAACGTCACAGACTGAAGGTTGAGCATGGAAATAAAACAAATGGAAAGCAACAGAAGCATTTTTTTAAACAGTTTATTATGCACAAAATTATTACTGAAGCATTGTGATTTGGAAAGGACAGTTATATGCATAATTAACTAATAAGTATAATCCCCCGACCGAGACTCATTCAATCCAGGTACTCATTCAGAATTCATTCCAGCATTAGATGATCACCAAAGCACACATATGAAGACTAAAGTTCAATCGATTGAATTTTCTTCAGAAAGATTCAGCAGTTTCAGACCAAAGCAAATAAAACTGAAATGCCAACACATGGAAATGTTCATCCTCCAAGATCTCTTTCCTCCAGCTGAACTGTACTGAAAAGGTAGAAGTCTTTACTGGCATCACATCATTTCACACAGTAATCCCGCTGAGACATACTAAATCAGAAGGCTTACTGCTGAGGAACGAATGCAATGAAAGATGTAATTTTCTTCAGAGCAATCCATCACAGTGATTGAAAAGTTGAAAGTAAAGGGCTGCAGTTAATTTATTTGTGCTATGATTTAGAATGCAAGAGTGCATACATTGTAGCAAACATAAACACACTGCATCATACACAAAACAAAATGTATTCTTGTTGCTGAAACCCTTCTTGAGACTAAATACCTTATAGAGCTTTACAAATTTATAAGGGGCATGGAAAGGGTGAATAGGCAAAGCCTTTTCCCTGGGGTCAGGGAGTCCAGAACTAAAGGGCATAGGTTTAGGGTGAGAGGGGAAAGATATAAAAGAGACCTACGGGGCAATGTTTTCACACAGAGGGAGGTACATGTATGGAATGAGCTGCCAGAGGAAGTGGTGGAGTTTGGTGCAATTGCAACATTTAAGAGGCATTTGGATGGGTATATGAATAAGAAGGGCTTGGAGGGATATGGGCCAGGTGCTGGCAGGTGGGACTAGATTGGGATATCTGGTCGGTATGGACGGGTTGGACCGAAGGGTCTGTTTCCACGCTGTACATGTCTCTATGACTCTATGACCTCTGGACTCAACTTCTCCAAATGTCTTCTCACCAGCCTCTGAATGTCCATTCATTGCTAAACTGGAATTTAGTTTTTACAAATGCAATAAAACCAATTTGAGGCCCCCATTGCAACTACTTAGTGTTAAAGGCTTTAAACCTAGTTTCACTGAGGAAAATCAATACATCTGGTCTAACAGGACTCATCAAAGAAGGTAAGATCACATCAATACTTAGCTGAAATGGATTAGGGAGGAGTATACATATGCCTCATGAGTCCAGAGTGTGGTGCAGGAAAAGCACAGCAGGTCAGGTAGCACCCAAGGAGCAGGCGAATGGACGGTTTGGGCAAGAGCCCTTCATCAGCAATATGCCCCATGATCCCACATTAAAGGAGTGTAGCCTTCTGCTGCTTTCAACACCAATCTTGCTTCTGACCATCAAATTGTATTTCCCCATAACTCCTCCCCACCCCAGCCCCTGGTGGTCTGACCTGGCCACTGATTTGTACCTAGAGGTGCCATTCCTCAGTGGCCTCAGGGCTACAATCAGTGTTGCTGCAGGTAAATCTTCCATAACACATTGCCAGTTCAGCCAAATCTCATTGCAGATCACTCTTTATGGAAATGAGACTCATTTCTCAGCTCTACCTCTTAAGGTGTGCACACCATGAAGTGCAGGTTCAGTAATGAAGTCAAGGACCACAGATTTAACAGATGCAACAAAATTGGGAACATCAAGGGGCAGATTTAATGTGAAAGGAGGGTAGTTTAAAATGGAAAGAGAAGAGGTGGAAAATATTTAAGACTGTGATTAAGGAGGGGAGATCACTGATTTAAACTTCCAATTTTGAAATGTTTTCTGCCATGAAAATTAAAACTTTGCATGTGAAGAAATTATGACCAGAAAGCTTTCATTTTACCTACAGAATACTTGAAACAATCATTTTGACTTCAAAAAGGTGAGAAGACCCTTTGAAAGCAGTAAAGAGATCCTCTCTTCCTGTAGTTGTGTGGTGCAACTGTTATCTGCCACCTGTCTGCCCAAACCTGAACGAGGTCCAGACCTTATTTCATTTGCTTCAGTGTCGGAGGAATCATGAATGGTGCTGAACATGACACCATCATCAATGAATATGCCCACTTCTGACCTCATGATGGAAGGAAAGTC
Organism: Hemiscyllium ocellatum; assembly: GCF_020745735.1. Taxonomy (NCBI): domain Eukaryota; kingdom Metazoa; phylum Chordata; class Chondrichthyes; order Orectolobiformes; family Hemiscylliidae; genus Hemiscyllium; species Hemiscyllium ocellatum. Next base: position 79,684,078 of record NC_083408.1, read on the forward strand.
ATTGCTGAAGCAGTTGAAGGTGGTTGGGCCCAGTGAAATAGCCTGAGAAACTCCTGCAGAGATGTCCTGGAGCTGAGATGACTGACTTGCCAAAACTACAACCCTTTTCCTATATGCCAGGGATGACTCCAACCAGTGGAGAGTTTGTCCCTTTAAACTCATTGATTCCAGTCTTGCTAGAGCACTTCGATGCCACCCTCCATCAAATCGAGTAGATGCTAATATTGTAGCTGTATTGGAACAGCTTGATCAGAGGCATGGCAATTCTGAAGCACAAGTCTTCAGCACCATTTCTGGAATCTTGTCAGGGCCCACAGCCTTTAGAGTATTAAGTGACTTCACCCATTTCTCAATATCACATGGAAAGAATCAAAATGGCTGAAAACTGACTCTGTGATGCTGAGAATGTCTGGACAAGACTGAGACAAATCATCCATTTAACATTTCTGGCTGATGACTGCTTCAAATGCTTCAGTCTTATCTTTTGATGTGTTCAGCTCCCCCAGCATTGAAGATGGGAATATTTTTTTGAGTTTACACCTTCGATGAAATGTTTAATTGTCCATCACCATTCACACCAGGATGTCGCTGAACTGCACAGTTTAGATTGTTAGTTGTTCAATGGTTTAGCTCTGTCTGTCACATGCGTCATATACTGTCTGCCCTACAAATCCTGCTTTGTAGTCTCACCAGCTTGATACCTCGTTTTTATCTGTGCCCAGTGCTACTCCTGACGTGCCCTCCTATACTTTTCATTGAATCAGGATTGATCCCCTGGCTTATTAGTTATTTTGAAGTCTGCCAGACTATGAAGTTATGAATTGTTTAAGGATAATTCTGCTATTGTTGTAACCCACAGCATTTCAGGGTTGCCCAGTCTTAAGTTGCTTGTGCTTCGGCGGGTCGGTGTGGACTTGTTGGGCTGAAGCGCCTGTTTCCACACTGTAAGTAATCTAACCTAATCTAATCCCATTTAGCGTGGTGACAGAACTTGATGGAGGGTATCCCCAACATGAACATATGGCAATGTTTCCATAGATGTGTGCAGTGGTCACTCAAGCCAATATTGTAATGGACAAATTAATCTACAGCAGCATGATTGATGAGGATGAGGTCAAGCACTTTTTTTCGTTCTTGTTGGTTCCTTCACCAGCTGTCACTGAACCAATCTGGCAGCTATGATCTTTCGGACTTAACCAGCTCAGTCACTAGCGGTGTTATGAGCCACTTTTGGTGATTGATACCGAAGCTCCTCACTCAGATTATCTTCTGCAGTCTTGACACTCCACCAGTGTTTCCTACAAATGCCGTTCTTCCTGAAGGAGGACTGATGCATTAACTGAGGCATCCACAGTATGTGATAATCAGCAGAATGTTTTCTTGCCCATGTTCGACCGGATGCCATAAAAATTCATGGAGCTTGGAATCAATTTTGAGAATTCCCAAGACCATTGCCTCCCTGCTGGGAAAAAGTGAGGACTGGGCAGTAAGAGTTGCAAAGTGTGGCGCTGGAAAAGCACAGCCGGTCAGGCAGCATCCGAGGGGCAGGAGAGTCGATATTTTGGGCATAAGTCCTTCGTCAGGAATGCTCCTGATAAAGGACTTATACCCAACATATCGGGTCTCCTGCCCCTCGGATGCTGCCTGACCTGCTGTGCTTTTCCAGCGCCACACTGTGCAACTCTGATACCTCTGCTGGGTCCATTGGCAGAACAGATCAGACCCAAGGATGGTGATGTTGTCTGGGATGTGGGCTGCAGGTTTGTTTCCTTAAGTATAACAATGTGAGGTTGTTGCTTGCCTAGTCTGTAAGGTAGCTCTCCTAATTTTGGCACCAAATGCTCTTAAAGACTCAACTGGGCTTAGTTTGCTTATTTTGTTTCCAGTACTCTACTGTTGCTATTAGGTGCTCTGTCTGGTTTAATTGCTTTTTTGAGACTTTTGTTTAGTGGTTTGAAACAACTGACTGACTTGTTAGGCCTTTTTCAGAGGGCCATTAAGAGTCAACCGCATTACTGTGAGTCTGGAGTCACACATAGGCCCGATTAGCTAAGGACAGCAGTTTTGTCTTCTCTAAAATATATTAATGAGCCATACTTTTACAAAAATCAACTATGATCTCAAGGTCATCATTAGACTTGTTTAATTCTGGATTTTATTGAATTCAAATGCCACCATCTGGTGGTGCAATTCAAACCCTGGTTCCCAGAGCATTACCTGCATCTCTGGATTACTAGACCTATAGCAATATTACTTTTCTGTTATATCTGAGATATAATACAAGAATTTAATTAGTTGTAAGGAAACAACAGGACTAGGAGCAAATTGTCAACCAACCAGTCAAGCCACAGGGTCAAGGGTAGAAGATTTAACTGGACTTCCTAGATGTAAGATAGAATCTATTGAAGCTACCAATCATGGCATTAAAAATTGTTTCATGTGGTCAAGAAGTATGACTGGCCAGCAAGATTAAAGAGGCTCGAGGAAATCTGAGAAAAACAAAAAAGTGAGCAAGATTATGGGTTCGACAGTATTATTTTGAAGGATAACCAGATTAAATTTCCAGCAAGTCACTTTTGATAAAATGAAGCATTGACAGATTTCAGACTTATGGTCGGCTAGCTAGTTTTTGACCAAAGACTAGATATTTTGCTTCCCTTTGGGAATATGGATTGGTAAGAATACACCAGGAACACTTATACATTGCCAGGTATGTACCAAGGGCTGGCAGTTGTAGATGGCAGAGTTCATAGGATCATAGAATCTCTACAGTGTGGAAGTAGGCCATTCAGCCATTGAGTCCACACCCACCCTCCAAAGGGCATCCCATCTAGACACAGTACCTAACTCTATCCCTGTAACTCTGCATTTACCACGGCTAATCCACCTAACCTGCATATCCCTGAACACTATGAGCAATTTACCATGACTAATCCACCGTACCTGCCCATCTTTGGACTGTGGGAGGAATCCAGAGCAGCCAGAAGAAACCCACACAGACATGGGGAGAATGTGCAAACTCCACAAAGAGAATGACCGGAGTTTGGAATCGAATCCAGGTCCCTGTCACTGTGAGACACTAGTGCTAGTCATTGTGTTGCCACTTGAATTCTCAAGTGAGTTGGCGATCTCAGAACTCATTGTGAAATCTATATTTGCACAGGATTGTTAGAATTCTAAACCATTCTTATCATTCCTGAGGAAAATTCAGATACTGGAAATTAGGAAAGTTTATGGGAAGATGCTGATGTGGAAAAAGGAAATGAGCTGTACATTTCCTCATTGAGGGATCTTTAAATGAAGTTGTTCATAGGGCTAAGCAGTGCAGTGAACAAATTGATAGAGCAGGTTTGACTTCAATGCCAGATATTGAGTTCACATAAGTTCAAGTATAACATTTCAATCTTCACCTAGCAAAGAACAGCAATTAGTATCAGTGACTGACATTATGCTAAATAAACAGAAATCCCCCAGTAATATAACTATGGATGTGACTGCATCTAATTCACCGCACGCTATCCACTGAGGGTGAATGAAAGCACCCAATCTACTCAAAAAATGTGAAGTGCTTACGTACTTCAACACAGATGTAGCAGCAGATTGAGAAGATAAACTCCATTGAAGTCAGAACAACATTCACAGATTCAGGAAACAGTGAACAAGAGATTACTTGACTCAGAAATCCAGGATATTGCAAGCAGTAAAGTACTTGGTTCTACCAAGTAGCATTTTCTCATGCTGGAAATTCATGAGATTAAAGATCACACAGATGAAGTTATGGTGAAGCTGCCTGAGCTAAGGAGAGAGGAATTCCTCTGTGAAGAAAATGCAGGCAATTGTACATCCTCTGGCTAAGGTAATGGAGTAAACTCCAGGTTTAGCAGGAACTATATCTGCTGTGAAAAACATACAGGGGTTAAAAGGTCATCTAGCAGAGAAATGATTCATAGACCAAATTAAGGTCAACATTTGTAAAGAGAATTTGAGAAAAGCAGGAAGAGTGAGCAAAGTTATGGTCTCGCCAGTATTCTGTTGAAGGATGCCCAGATTAAAAGTCCGGCAAGTCACTTTCAAGATAAACCAAGTCTAAAGAGATTGCATTCTGGAAAAAATGTAAAGTCTCCAGACGGCATGAATTTGTGAAGTCAGAAATTTGGAGAGTAAGGGATAATGTTAAAGGTAGTTATAGTTATGTGTCTGAAAATACAAATGTTAATAAGGGTAAAAGAAAAGCTTGGGAAAGATGTTGTTTAAGATAATGCTTCTGAAGGAGCTAATGGTGGAGATTGTATTATGCCTCACCCAATCAGATGATGGCATACATCCTTGGGTGAGAAACTGGAATGTATTCAAGAGTCCAGTATTGGCAGATGTGCCATCATTGTTTCTTGATGGTCTTAGTTATTATGTCTAATGAATCAATATTACATGTATCTATTCCTGTCTAGAACTGAATGCTTTCAGTTGATGGCTCAGAAAGTCTAAATTTCTATTTTGTACAAATCTAAATTTGATTGTTTACATTCAACTGGAATATACTGTTTGAATTCTATAGTTCACAGACATAAACAAAGTTTTCAACAAAGCCTTCAGTGGAAAATTGGTTGGATGTATCTAAGGAGCCACTTACCAATTCTTTATTAAACCAATTCTTTATTAAATGGGCATCATTGGTTAGCACTGCTGCCTCACAGTGCAAGAGACCTGGGTTCAATTCCCGACTCAGGCGACTGACTGTGTAGAGTTTGCACATTCTCCCCGGGGCTGTGTGGGTTTCCTCTGGGTGCTCCGGTTTCCTCCCACAGTCCAAAAATGTGCAGGTAAAGTGAATTGACCATGCTAAATTGCCCGTAGTGTTATGTAAAAGAGTAATTTAGTGGTAGGGGTGGGTTACGCTTCGGCGGGTCGGTGTGGGCTTGTTGGGCTGAAGGGCCTGTTTCCACACTGTAAGTAATCTAATCTAATCTAATGTAATCTAAATGGGTAAACTAGGCCTTTTGTCCTAAAAGCATATAAAACTAGTTAACCAGGTACAACTGAGCACTTGAATGCAATTTACAATTTAGAGCTGTATTGGGTGATTAGGGAGGCAGGAGGTAAAGGAAAAAGGTGCTCAATTATTTTTGTAACTTCTTCAGCTTCCAGGAATTGATTTTTACTCTGTTCAAGAAGAAGAAGAAGCTAGTTATTTGGTGAATATCTGGTGTATGACTAAGGTTGACTGGTTTTCTAAGGTTTGATGTAATATAGCAACTAATGGCAAGGTTAATAAAATATATGAAGACATAAGCAAATATATAGTTGATACAGTAATTAAATAGTTAATTAGAACACATTAAGGATGGCAAGTCAGGTGATATGGCACAATTGAAGAATGTGGGATTTCCTGGATAGCAGTTTGATCTTGAGCAAACATATCTGCAGCAAGTGTCTGAGTTTAGGTAGTGTTTATGTCCTGAATTACAGGCGCTGTGACGCATCACAGAGGGAGAAACATGGATTATTTATTCCAGAAGATGGTCACATCTCTTAGGACTGAGTTGTTTGATTCAGTCAACGCTTGAGCACTGGAAAGTGTGATTGTGAGTGAGACAGGTAAGGGGGGCAGAAGATGGTGCCTTATCATTTGCAGTTGTCCTAATTAGTATCAGGTTTGAGATTCTTTCAGCTGAGGGCTACAAGATGGATGACTTAACTAACCATGGCACCATGGTACAGAAACCCATTCAAGGGAAATTTGGATAGATGCAGTGTACTAGAGTAGAGTCAAGGCCAAAGAAAACCTTATTAAAACAGTAAATAATAGATTGTGCTCATAAGAGACAGAGAAAATCAATCTACAAGTAAATGAACAGGTAAGACTACCATTTGGAAAAAGGATATAGCTAAAGGCTCTGTATCTGAATGCGTGTAGTGCTTGAAACAAAACATGATCTGAGGTTGCAAAGTGAAGTAAATAAATTCAATGTATTTACTTTTATTGTAAATGAAGTACAATATCTGTAACTTTAAACATTACAGAGACACAACTGCAGGATAATGTGGATTGGGGTTGGAATATTGAACGGTGCTGGGCATTTAGGAAAGACAGGAAGCTAAAAAAATTTACTTAGGTAACTTTATTAGGCACTAACGTTTTTAGCACAATACCTGGGTTGACCTACATTCAGGAAACCGGGATGTTCAGACAGTTTGGATGGTGATGATAAATGCAAGTGTTACTGATGGAAGTGGTGTACAGGCTACAGAACAGTGACTGAGGGTTGAGCATAAAGGGAAAAAAAAACAAGATCCTGTTAAAGCAGCACAACAATAAAAGTGAGACAATTTTTAGTCTAAATATCAACTGGAAAAGTCAGGTGTGCCAAGATTATCAAGATGAAGAGATCATAGAATGTTTTCAGGATAATTTCTTAGAACAGTATGTTCTGGAGCAAACTAGAGAACAGACCTGGTATTATACAATGAACAGGATTAATTAATGATCTAACTGTGATGGAATCCTATGTAGCAGTAGCCATACTGTGTTTGAAATTTACATTCAGTTTGAGGGAGGTAGAGTTTAAAGTTTAATTCCCTAATTCCAGTGACATAGAACATAGAAGGATACAGCGCAGTACAGGCCCTTCGGCCCTCGATGTTGCGCCGACCGAATCCTACCTAACCTATACTAGCCCAATAACTTCCAAATGCCTATCCAATGCCCGCTTAAATGACCATAAAGAAGGAGAGTTCACCACTGATACGGGCAGGGCATTCCATGAACTCACAACCCGCTGTGTGAAGAATCTACCCCTAACATCTGTCCTATACCTACCACCCCTTAATTTAAAGCTATGTCCCCTAGTAACACCTGACTCCATTAGCGGTAAAAGGTTCTTAGTATCTACCCTATCTAAACCCCTAATCATCTTATACACTTCTATCAGATCTCCCCAAACCTTCTCTTCTCCAATGAGAACAGCCCCAAGTGCCTCAGCCTTTCCTCATAAGATTTTCCTACCATTCCAGGCAACATCCTGGTAAACCTCCTCTGCACTCGTTCTAAAGCTTCCACATCTTTCCTATAGTATGGCGACCAAAACTGCACACAATACTCCAGATGAGGCCTCACCAGAGTCTTATACAACTGCAACATGACCTCAGGACTCCGGAACTCAATTCCTCTGCCAATAAAGCCCAGTACACCATATGCCTTCCTCACAGCACTATTTACCTGGGTGGCAACTTTCAGAGATCTGTGTACATGGACACCAAGATCCCTCTGCTCATCCACACTACCAAGTAGCCTACCATTAGCCCAGTAATCCATCATCTTGTTATTCCTACCAAAGTGAACGACTTCGCACTTAGCTACATTGAATTCCATTTGCCACATTTCTGCCCAGCTCTGCAACTTATCTATATCCCGCTGTAACCTACCACTTCCTTCCTCACTATCCACAACTCCACCGACTTTTGTGTCATCCGCAAACTTGCTTACCCAGCTTTCAAGTCCTTCCTCTAGATCATTTATAAAGATAACAAAAAGCAATGGTCCCAAAACAGATCCTTGTGGTACACCGCTAGTAACTGCGCTCCAAGATGAACATAATCCATCAACTACTACCCTCTGTCTCCTTCCAGCCAGCCAATTCCTAATCCAAACCTCTAATGTATCCTCAATGCCATACCTCCGAAGTTTTAGCATTAGCCTACCATGGGGAACCTTATCGAACGCCTTACTAAAATCCATATACACAACATCTACTGCTTTACCCTCGTCCACTTCCTTAGTCACCTTCTCAAAGAACTCAATAAGGTTTGTGAGGCACGACCTGCCCTTCACAAAACCATGCTGGCTATCCCTGATCACGTTATTACTACCCAGATGTTCATAAATCTTATCCCTTACCATTCTCTCTAAGACTTTGCCCACCACTGAAGTCAGACTCACTGGCCTATAGTTACTAGGGCTATCCCTACTCCCTTTCTTGAACAATGGGACCACATTCGCTATCCTCCAGTCCTCTGGTACTATTCCCGTTGACAATGACGACATAAAAATCCAGGCCAATGGCTCTGCTATCTCCTCCCTAGCTTCCCATAGGATCCTGGTGTAAATGCCATCAGGCCCAGGAGACTTATCTATATTCATCCTTTCCAATATTCCCAAAACCTCTTCCCTGCATATTTCCAGGGCATCCATTCTAATTATTTGTGATTCCATATTCACATCAGCAACAGTGTCCTGTTCCTGAGTGAATACTGATGAAAAGTACTGATTTAATGTCTCTCCAATCTCCTCCGCCTCCACACACAACTTCCCACTACTATCCTTGACTGGACCGATACCTACCCTAGTCATCCTTTTATTCTTGACATACCTATAGAAAGCCTTTGGGTTTTCCCTAATCCTACCAGCTAAAGACTTTTCATGTCCCCTTCTCGCTTCTCTTAGCTCCCTCTTTAGCTCCTTCCTGGCTACCTTATAACTCTCAATCGCCCCTACTGAACCTTCACGCCTCATCTTTACATATGCCGCCTTCTTCCCTTTCACAAGGGACTCCAATTCCTTACTAAACCACGGCTGCCTCACAAGGCCCTTTACACCATGCCTGACTGGTACATACCTATCGAGGACACGCAGTAGCTGCTCCTTGAACAGTCCCCACATCTCATTAGTGTTCTTCTCTTGAAGCCTGTTTTTCCAATCCACACATCCTAAGTCATGCCTCACTGCATCATAATTTCCCTGCCCCCAGCTATAGCTCTTGCCCTGCGGCGCACGATTATCCCTCTCCATCACTAAAGTAAAAGTCACCGAGTTGTGGTCACTGTCCCCGAAGTGCTCACCTACCTCCAAGTCTAACACCTGGCCTGGTTCATTACCTAGAACCAAATCCAATATAGCCTCCCCTCTTGTTGGCCTGTCGACATATTGTGTCAGGAAACCCTCCTGCACACATTGTACAAACACCGACCCATCTAATGAACTCGAGCTATAGCTCTCCCAGTCAATATCTGGGAAGTTAAAGTCCCCCATAACAACCACCCTGCTACCTTCACTCTTTTCCTGAATCATCCTCGCAATATTATCCTCTACTTCTCTAGGACTATTAGGAGGCCTGTAGAAAACACCTAACAGGGTGACCTCACCTTTCCTATTTCTAACCTCAGCCCAAACTACCTCAGATGGCAAGTCCTCTTCCATCGTCCATTCCACTGCTGTGATACTATCTTTGACAAGTAATGCCACGCCTCCCCCTTTTTTACCCCCATGTCTGATCCTACTAAAACATTTGAACCCTGGAACGTGCAACAGCCATTCTTGTCCCTGTTCTACCCACGTCTCTGTAATGGCCACAACATCGAAGTCCCAGGTACCAACCCACGCTGCAAGTTCAAACCCACGCTGCAAGTTCATCTTGAAAAATGTCCACATTACAGAGGAGGAAGTGCTGGATGTCTTGAAATGCATAAAGGTGAATAAATCCCCAGGACCTGATCAGGTGTACCCTAGAGCTCTGTGGAAAGCTAGAGAAGTGATTGCTGGGCCTCTTACTGAGATATTTATATCATCGATAGTCACAGGTGAAGTACCGAAAGACTGGACATTGGCTAACGTGGTGCCACTGTTTAAGAAACGTAGTAAGAACAAGTCAGGGAGAACTATAGACTGATGAGCCTGACCTCAGTGGTGGGCAAGTTGTTGGAGGGAATCCTGAGGGACAGGATGTATATGTATTTGGAAAGGCAAGGACTGATTAGGGATAGTCAACATGGCTTTGTGCGTGGGAAATCATGTCTCACGAACTTGATTGAGTTTTTTGAACAAGTAACAAAGAAGATTGATGAGGGCAGAGCAGTAGATGTGATCTATATGGACTTCACTAAGGCGTTTGACAAGGTTGTCCATGGGAGACTGGTTAGATTTCACAGAATACAGGGAGAACTAGCCATTTGGATACAGAACTGGCTCAAAGGTAGAAGACAGAGGGTGGTGATGGAGGGTTGTTTTTCAGACTGGAGGCCTGTGACCAGTGGCATGCCACAAGGGTCGGTGCTGGGTCCACTACTTTTTGTCACTTATATAAATGATTTGGATGTGAGCATAAGAGGTACAGTTAGTAAGTTTGCAGATGACACCAAAATTGGAGGTGTAGTGGACAGCAAAGAAGGTTACCTCAGATTACACAGGATCTTGATTAGATGGGCCAGTGGGCTGAGAAGTAGCAGATGGAGTTTAATTCAGATGAATGCAAGGTGCTGCATTTTGCGAAAGCAAATCTTAGCAGGATTTATACACTTAATGGTAAGGTCCTAGGATGTGTCGCTGAACAAAGAGATCTTGGAGTGCAGGTTCATAGCTCCTTGAAAGTGGAGTTGCAGGTAGATAGGATAGTGAAGAAGGTGTTTGGTATGCTTTCCTTTATTGGTCAGAGTATTGAGTGCAGGAGTTGGGACGTCATATTGCAGCTGTACAGGACATTGGTTTGGCCGCTATTGGAATTTTGCGTGCAATTCTGGTCTTCTTCCTATCGAAAAGATGTTGTGAAACTTGAAAGGATTCAAAAAAGATTTACGGGGATGTTGCCAGGCTTGGAGGATTTGAGCTATAGGGAGAGGCTGAACCAGCAGGGGCTGTTTTCCCTGGAGCGTCGGAGGCTGAGGGGTGACTTTATGGAGGTTTACAAAATTGAAGGGCATGGATAGAATAAATAGGCAAAGTCTTTTCCCTGGGGTTGGGGAGTCCAGAACTAGAGGGCATAGGTTTAGTGTGAGAGGGGAAAGATATAAAGGAGACCTATGGCTTAACGTTTTCTCACAGAGGGTGGTAAGTGTATGGAATGAGCTGCCAGAGGAAGTGGTGGAGGCTGGTATAATTGCAACATTTTAAGAGGCATTTGGATGGGTATATGAATAGGAAGGCTTTGGAGGGATATGGGCTGGGTGCTGGCAGGCGGGACTAGATTGGGTTGGGATATCTGGTTGGCATGGACGGGTTGGACCGAAGGGTCTGTTTCCATGCTGTACATTTCTATGACTCTCCGAACACAGAGCTGGCTTAAATGAATTGATAAATAAATAAAAGGATAGGCCAATAGAGATGCGGTAGCAGACATGTGAGGGTATACTTTAGAATATGTACAAAAGATTCATTTCAACAAGGCAGAAAAGTTCCAAGAGATGGACCCACCATCCATGGTTAACTAGAAATATTAAAGATAATATCAAATTTTCAAAAATATATAAATAGGTAAGAAATAAGCAGATTGGACAGCTTTTTTAAGAAAGCAATGATTGAAAAAAATTAATAAGGAGAAAAATTAGAGTATGAGGAAATGCTAGCCATAAATAGAGATGGTTTGTAAGGAATTTGTGAAGTGAGCATTTTTCCTGCAGAAAGTGAAACTGGAGAAATAGTAATAGAAAATAAGTACAGCCAGTTCTGCAATAAATAGGTGTTTCTTCAACACAAATTGGCTTTACTGTGATTGAAGAATTTAGGCCATTATTTATAGAATACAAACTTTCCTTACCCGTATCGGCTATAATGTGATTCTGGCCCCATTCATTTAAATGACGCAGCTATTGGGTGATTTTCTTATAACATGAGATCACATGAGAATGGAACTATCACATTATATCAGAACCAAATGGTAAATAAATTGAACGCATATTTTGCACTGGTCTTCACTTCAGAGGATATAACTGACATCACAGACACAGCAATAAAGCATGAAATAAAAGGCAGTGAGGAAGTCAGAATCAGTCACCAGGAAAAATGGCCCCTGATGGAGTTCTCCCTGGGTCTCAAAAGATGTGGCTAGTGAGATAGTTGATGAATTGGTTTCAATTTTCTCAAGCTGCTTTTATTTGGGTCACAGTCCCATTAGATTGGCAGATAGCAAATGTTAGCCTTTTATTCAAAAAGGAAGACAGAATGCAGGAAACTCCAAGCCAGTTAGCTTGACACCAGTCGTAAGGATAATGTTAGAAGTTTTTATTAAAGAAGTCACAGCAGGACACTAAGATAAGTTCAATGTAATCAGGCAGAGTTAACAAAATGTTGTAAAGGAGAAATCATGTTTGACTTATGTATTGGAGTTCTTTGTAGAGGCATCACATACTATGGATAATGGGATATACTGTATTTAGATGTGCAGAAGGCATTTGATAAAGTGCATCTCAAAGGTTATTGTATAAACTAGAAGCTCATGGTGTTGTGGGTAGCATATTGGCATGCTTGGAAAATTACCTGACTAACAGAAATCAGACAGTAGATAAAAATGGGTCATTTTCTCATTTGCAAAATGTAATGAGTGGTGTACCACAGGGATCAGTGCTTGGTCCTTGACTTAGATGAAGGAGCAGAAGAAATGATTCCCAAGTTTGTTGATGACACAGAAATAGTTAGGAATGTAAGTTGTGAAGAGCATAAGGAGTAGCAACGAAAATACATACATAGGTTAACTGAGTGGTCAAAGATGTATAAAATGGAGTACAATGTGAAAAAATGTAAAAAGGTCCATATTGGCAGTAAGAATAAAAAAAACCATTTTTCTAATTGGTATAGATTGCAAATCTCTGAGATGTAATCTGGGGGTCCTCATATATGAGTCATTAAACATGTGTGTACAACATGTAAGTAGAAACCTACTTGTGAGGTTTCTTGATATTTCTTGTGAGGGGATTTGAATGCAAAAGTAGGAAAGTTGTGCTTCAGTTATATTGGGTATTGTGACACTTCATCTGGAGAACTGTGCAGAGTGCTGCTCACCTTATTGAATTTCAGATGTCGGTGGTTAGGAGGCAGTTCAGAGAAGGTTTACCAGATGAACAGTTGGGATGAGTGGATTGTTTTGAGGAAAGTTTGTAGAGGCAACACATACTGTAGATAATGGGATACATTGTGGGAAGGGTAGGTTGTTGAGTACACTTAAATCTCATGGGATCCAGGGAGAACTAGCTCATTGGATACAAAATTGGCTTGCTGATAGAAAATGCAGGGCAATGGTAGAGGGTTGCTTTTCAGACTGGAGGCCTGTGACCAGTGGTGTGCCACAAGGATTGGTGCTGGGTATACTCCTTTTCATAATTTTTATATAAATGATTTGGATGTGCATATAGGAGGTATGGTTAGTAAGTTTGTTTATGAAGCCAAACTTGGTGGTATAGTGGACAGTGAAGGTTATCTGAGAATGCAGCGAGATCTTGATCAACTGGGTCAGCGGGCTGAGGAATGGCTTGAGGGTGCAAAGGCCATATCATTTGTGTTTTTTAATTGTGGGTTGAAAAGAGAAATAACTGTTTTAAAAGCTAAAGATGATTTGAAAATAAATAATTTGATACTCATTGCACACACTGCTGTACAGCTATGGGTTATGTACAGATGGAATTTTCATTGGCAATAAGAAGCTGATTGATGTGTGGAATTGTAACTAGTTATTGATGATAAAGACCTTCTGCCTGTCCACAACAATGTGACTGCTTCTCAGGTAACCGAACAACTTGGGGCTGGGAACAAAATACATAGAAGCCAGCAGTCCAACCAACCAACCAGGAGCACTCTCTATTCTCTGCAGTAAGCAACTTACTGCAGGAAGAAAAGCAGTTTTCCTTTCCTTCAACAGTTGCTGCAAACTGTAATTTTTAACAGATAAGTCAGAGATCTTTTTCTAAGTGAACCAGTCACCCTGTGCCTCTCGTAAATGAGTGGAGGCATCTGGAGAAGGATAACTGAGGAATAACATTCTGACCAGCTCAAGAATCATAAGGAACACTTTTTCTGTGAATAGGAACCACTGAACTGTTTTTCAAACATTTCCCTCTGTCCATAACACATTTTCTTTCCTGTCCTATGTGTCTGTGCTTGTGCATTATAAGGGGGGAGTTTTGTAAGGGAGTTAAAGTTTTAATTCTTAGAAATTGGGGCAGCACAGTGGTTAGCACTGCTGTCTCAAAGTGCCAAGGACCTTGATTCAATTCCTCCCTTGGGTGACTGTTTCCACATTCTCCTCTGGGTGCTCTGATGTCCTCCCACTGTCCAAAGATGTGCAGAATATGTGGATTGGCTGTGCTAAATTGCTCATAGTGTCCAAGGATGTGCCATCAAGGTAGGCTGGGCATGGGAGATGCAGGGTTACAGGGATGGGGTGAGGTGCTCTTTGGTGGGTAAGTGTGGACTTGATTGGCCAAATAACCTGTTTCCACAGTGTAACAATTCTATATTTTTAAAAAAGTCAACAGTATCTAGCTATTTACCTGAAACTTGAGTCTAATCATTTATAATAAATAGTAGTACTTTTGTTGAGTTCAGAAACCTGGTCCATGCTTTCTGTTGACCTAGGTCTAGAAGGCAGATAATTAGAGGAACTTCAGGTGCTGGGATGACTCTGGAAATAATAGCCCTTGAGTTACAGTGTGCTATCCCAGTAAGCCATAACAAGGGCCTGAATGGCCTTCTCTTGCTCCATGCTTGTGTTTTCATATGTTTGTGTGTTCATGCAATAAACTATATCTTGTTAAGACAAATACCTATTGTTAAGACTCATTGGGGGTTTTCCCCCTACCACTATTAACCAAAACATTCCCCAGACACAGTGGGGAAAAGAAGCAGTACTTTCCTCAACTATTTGTTGCTGGTGAGTATTTCAGCAGCATTTATAACAGTCAGTGACTTGTGTTCTTACACATTGGACATTTAGTAGCATCAGGTACATGTAGCAAATAGTACATTTTCAAGAATCGCTGTCATCCTTATTCTAATCTAGCTGATCCCGGCAAGCTCAGCTTCCCACAAACATAAAAATCATGGCTTTAATTTTCCCAGGGGTCAAACGAATCTGAGCTACTTCAACTGAAACTTAATTTACATTGAAACTCGTGAGTAAAGTAGAGATCAGTGGTGCTCCAAATTGTTGATCATTCCTTGAGGAAAATTAGTTTCTGAACTGTTAGTCTATCAGCATGGCTTTTGTATTGGTAAAGTTCATTCTGTGCTTGTTTGCATGTAGAAATGTATACACAGTAGAGTTTACAGAAATGGTGTGAGAATATAAATTTAATTAAAAAAAAAGGTTCTTGGAAAACTTAATGATCATAGTTGATTCAAATCAATAATTTACAATGTCTTCAAATTATTCTGTCTGTAAATGAAGTAATTTTAATGAGAAATTTCATGACCTATTTTATTGCAAAATAGAGCATGAAGTTTTATATTGGTATTATTAACATAGAAATAGAAAAGTACAGCACAGAACAGGCCCTTTGGCCCCTGATGTTGTGCCGAGATTTAATAGTAATATAAAATATAGTAACAACCTACGCACCCCTCAACTCACTGCTAACCATGTGTTAAAAAACACATTTGATAAAGACCAATTTTGCCATAACTCTTGACAGGAAATTGGGTGAAATACATCTTAAGAATTACACTAAAAATAATATACTTCAGTGACCAAAGCAAAATATAATGTCATTTATTTATGAAATTTTAGGACTGAACATAATGGATAAGCTTATGTAAAGGCCAATCTGGAATCTGTCCAATCTATTCACTAAATGAAACTGCAGTATTTTCAGAAACAGTATGAAACTGTTAGAAGTAAGTGACTATGAATCATTTTTAACAAATTCTAATTTTGAGATTGCCAATACTCCAGCACTGCCCTGGATTCTAAAGGATCCATGGAATGATCTCCTAAATGTTGTTGTGACCACTCAAATGCAAGTATAAAGAGTTTAAATTAATTTAATGTGTGTCTTTAATTAATTTTCTGGAAATACTTTGATTTCTTAACAATATATTTGAAATGGTAAGATAAAAGCTTTTTGTCTGCAATTGGAGGCAGAAATCAAATCTTGAGGAATGTGTTCAAACTGAGTTGACACCACTTTTTAACTTTAAAATCACTGGCACTTTAGTGGTACTTGTTCCCTCAGGTGAGAGAGACCTTCATGATGTTGGTACACAGGATATAAATATTGATGTCTTGAACAGTCCACATTACAGAAAACGGAGGTATTGGAGGTCTTAAAAAGCATAAAAGTAGATTGGGGCGGCACGGTGGCTCAGTGGTTAGCACTGCTGCCTCACAGTACCAGGGATACTGGTTTGATTCCCACCTTGGGCGAAAGTCTGTGTGGAGTTTGCACAATCTCCCCGTGTCTGTGTGGGTTTCCTCCAGGTGCTCCAGTTTCCTCCCAGAATCCAAAGATGTGCAGGTCAGGTGAATTGGCAATGCTAAGCTGTCCATAGTGGTAGGTGCATTAGTCAGGGGTAAATATAGGGTAGGGGAATGGGTATGGGTGGGTTACTCTTCAGAGGGCTGGTGTGGACTTGTTAGGCTGAAGGACCTGTTTCACACTGTAGGGAATCTAATGTAGATAAATCTGAGTGCTGCTAAGGTGAATCCCAGGATGTTGTGGGAAGCTAAGGAAGAAATTGCTGGAGCCCCTAGCAGAGATTTGTATTGTCAACAGTCATGGGTGAGGTGCCAGAGGACTGGAGAGTGGCTAATGTTGTGTCTTTATCTAAGAAAGGCTGTAAGGAGAAGCCTGGGAACAATAGACTGGTGAATCTGACATTAATAGTGGCTAAGTTGTTGGAAGGAATTCAGAAAGATAGGATTTAAGTACATTTGGAGAGGCAAGGACTGATTAGGGATAGTCAGCGTGGCTTTGTGTATGGGAAATCGTGTCTCACAAACGTGATTGAATTTTTTGAGAACATAACAAAAAAGATTGAGAAGAGCAGTAGATGTTATCTACATGGAATTTAGTAAAACCTTTGACAAGGTTTTGCATGTTAGACTGGTTAGTAAAGTTACATCACATGGGATTCAAGGAGAGATTGTCAATTTGATACAAAATTGGCTTGATGATAGGAGACAGAGGGTGGTGGTGGAGGGTTGGATTTTGGACTGGAGGCCTGCGACCAGTGATGTTCTGTAGGGATCGGCACTGGGTCCACTTTTGCTTGTCATTTATATACACAATTTGGATGAGAACTTCGAAGGCATGGTTAGTTAGTTTGCAGATAACACCACAATTGTGGTATAATTACACCGAAGAAGATTATCTAAGATTTCAAAAGGATCTTGATCATTTAAGCCAATGGGCTGAGGAGTGGCAGGTGGAGTTTAATTTGGATAAATGCAAAAGTGAACAAGAACAGGACTTATACAGTTAATAGTTGGGCTCTGGTTAGTGTTGTTGAACTCTTGGGGTTCAGGTACATAGTTGTTTGAAAGCTGCATTCCACGTGACCAGGGTGGTTAAGAAGGCATTTAGCACACTTACCTTCATTGCTCAGACCATTGAGTTCAGGAGTTGGGATGTCATGTAGAGGTTGTACAGGATGCTGTTGAAGCCTCTTTGGAGTACTGTGTGCTGTTCTGGTTGCCCTAGTATAGGAAGGATGTTACTAAATAGGAGAGTGTTCAGTAAAGATTTACGAGGGAGGATGTTGCCAGGACTGGAGGGCTTAGGTTTTTGGGAGAGGCTGGATAGGCTGGAGCGTGTAAGGGGCAACCTTAAAGAGGTCTATAAAATCATGAGGGGCAGGATAAGGTGAATAGCAAAGGTCATTTCCCTAGGGTAGAGGAGTACAAAACTAGAAGGCATATTTTTAAAGTGAGGTGAGAAAGATTTAAAAGGAATAACATTTTCACACAGAGGTTGGTTCATATGTGGAATGAAATGCTAGAGGAAGTGGTAGTTACAACATTTGAAAGACATTTGCACAGTTACATGGGTAGGAAAGGTTTAGAGGGATATTGGCCAAATGCAGGAAAGTGAGACTAGTTTAGCTTTGGGAAAATGTAATTGGCATGGCTGAGGTAGACTGTAGAGTCAGTTTCAGTTTGCTTTTGAGCAATTAATTATTGGTTAACTTCTTCTGGTCATTGCTACAATTCTAGAGATTGTTGTGCTTTCTTCAGTAGTTTCAAGTTGCAAAAGCTTTGGAGAGAGTTATGTGCTCCATACTGAGGGATCCTTCACTGATTCCAAGTCTCTTACAAAAACTATTTGCTCTTATCCCTGGCTGCATTAATAATAGGCATTCTCCTTGGAATACAGATGGACTTGAAGAATGAACAGATGTCACAAAGAGCAGAACACATTGCTAGAAGATAGGAGTGGGGATTTCAGCAGGCGCTATACCTGTCTAGAAAACTCATATAGCAACTTTCTTACCTGACTGTCGGTGAGGAACAAGTTGTGAGACACCCATGTTTCAGAAAGAATGTGCTCAATGAAATCTGGCACCTTCTGCAATGACAATTGTAATCTCTGAGCAGAGCAAGGAATGTATCCAAGAAGTGATTTTAAAAATATATTTGGTCCTTCCAAAATGGAGCTGGAGATATTGCAATGTCTCACGACATTATGTAAAACAGGTCACTGAGGATTTTGATTCAATCACAGCCAACTACGTTTCAGTCTCTCTTGCCAGAAATAGAAACCGATTGCTTATTAAACAGTTCCGTGAGGCTGAGTGAAATGATCGCAGAGCAGGATTTTACTGTTTATGTAAAATTGATTCAACCAAATATTACTTAGTAGTTGAATAATATAATAAATTACAAGAATAATATCTCCTCTTCTCTTTCTAACAATTGTAAAACCCCGTGTCACGTTTATGTCACACGGCCTCTCCACAGAATTGTAAGGTGGAATTTTTCCCATTTTTTTGTCAAATGGGATTCTTAGTGCCCCATCTGCATTGGCTTACACTGACTTTTCATCTTTTGTTCTTTTTACCCTGCTTATTGCTTGGTGCCTATCTCAGGGAATGGTGTGGCTAGAAGGTGGAAGGCCTTATCATTGCCAGGACTTTCAAATATTCACACCACTTACGCCATTTTGACAGCCCAGCTGCACACCACTTCAGATGCTGCGAGCCAGGGACAACCCCTCACACTGGGCAAGGCCTCTCTGACAATTCTTGTCCCCTGCCATTCCAGTGTCCTTCCATCACCACCAAGCAGAGTCTCCCACTGCTTGCTTTTCATAATTGTTAAGAGGCTGTTCTTTCTTTGTGTGTCTCTCTGTGTCTCGAGTCTCTGAGTGAGAAAGTATGAGTGTTTATACATTTACACAATTCCAGATCAAATGCTGGTACCTTCAGGTTCAGCAGTGAAAACTGCATATTAATAAGGCTTTACTTAGCCCCCAGCCCTCATGGCCATCAGTTCATATCAGCTTATTGCTGGTAAGTACTCACAGAAAGTCACATGTTTCACTTTACCTCAAATTAATACGGCCAATTCAAAACCTAACCATTTTACATGATTTTGCATTTGTAACACAATCAACTGGAGGCAGCACATGGCTTTATGAAACTTCTACAGTCTATAACGCTGCAAATGACTGCGCACACATCACTATGGAAGTGCCACATGTCAGCTGCACCCATATCAGAACTGAAAGAGGTGCCATTCTGTCGATATCCAACTGGAGTGTGACCATTACAGAGAATCAAACAAATCATTGCCTGTATTGAGCAGTCCTGATGGCATTGTTTTGCGTTGCGCCTGCTGCATTTCAGCCACTGTGGCAGACTGAAGGATATCTACTTGCTGACATGTTCTCATTGCTAACCAGGTCGCTCCTGACTGCAGAGTAAAGAGCACACTTGAGCAGCTTGTATAAAGTGCCATATGAAATATGATAAAGAAAACAACCATGGTTCTTAAGCAATGTCTACACTGTCCATATACTCCGGTGGAGCACTCTGTGTTCAGTCAAGTGGATGGCCTGATTTGTTGTGACCTGCTGCGTCTTATGTAGATTTGTCCTCATGAGGAAACCGACTTTGCTGTCTGATATATATATATATTCAGCAGATCAGGACCAGCTACAGGAGAAACTGAAAAAGTAGTGGCAAACTAGGCATCCACTTTCTGGCTGGGTTGTCCATGAATTCACTGGAAATCAGTAGCAGCAAGAAATCTCCCAATTCTCCATTTACCAAAAATATCACACTTCTCTTGTCCTCTCTCATTGGCCATCACATGTCCACATGGTCAGAATGCCAAGACAAAATCTACATTTCAAAGCAGATTTATGAACAAAATCCTACCATTTATTACAAACAAAAGACAAACAATCCATGTGCATTCCTTTTGTTAACTGTCTAAATAAATACCTTTGCCTGTTTTACAGTTGTATGTAGTATTAACACAGTGGCTACAGCATTGCTGAAGGATGGCTGGTTATTTTAACTGAAGCAATTCTTGGGGAGAGCAGTAGAGTGCAAAGGTGGGAGCATGAATACTGTCTTTGTGAAATCAGAAGGACAGAGTAGGTTTCTTTTCTTTGGTGCCATCGTAACTCCTCTAGACCTTAGTAGTCCTGAAAATTTGTTGGTGCTGGACAGCCTTGAAACTGTTTGCCCCATGGAATATCTCTCTTGTAATCCATGGAACTCAGACATTGGCTGACTGTAATGGAATTTGTGCATTAGCCTGCAACATACTGCATCAGGATTGGTTCCCAAAATGTCTAAATAGATTTGGCAAACAATTCTCATTTAAGAAAGGATGGGTTCCAAGACTGGTGCAAACCCCTCTGCTGTTTTGGTGTTGCATTCCTCCATGCTGCTTAGTACTGGCGACAGGGATTCGAGCAAGCTTGCCAATCCACCAAAGATTCTGATGTGAATATTCATCAAATTTCTTCTCTCAGTTCTCACCTGAATCATCTGCAAGGGAACCTCAATGTGACCAAATAATCTGGAAAGTTGACACCAATGTAACCTTTCTCCCAGCCTTGACTGGAAGGTACTTGTAGGAGGAAGTGAGGTCTGCAGGTGCTGGAGATCAGAGTCGAGAGGATGGTGCTGGAAAAGCAAAGCAGGTCAGGCAGCATCCAAGGAGCAGGAGGATCAATGTTCGATTCTCCTGCTCCTCGGATGCTGCCTGACCTGCTGTGCTTTTCCAGCACCACACTCTCGACTGGAATGTACTTGTGCACAGTGTTCCAACATGTACAGATTCCATCTTGAAGCTGCTTTTAAGGTGGATACAGTGCAGCATCTGAGCTAGCGGCTGTGAGTGTGAAATCAAGTGATAGTGCTGGATCTTCCTCACCACTGTCTTTTTAATATTCTTCCAGCTGGTTCAGACTGCTTGGGCATTTGAACTGAGAAATGCAACCAAGTAGTGTGAAAAGGGAGGGAATGTGTGTGGTGTGCACTATCTGCTGCTTGTAAATCAGAACAGAGTTTGAGATGATAGAATTCAGAAACCCAGTGAAATATTGGGAACGAGGATGTGCTCATCTTTGATTATTTTAGCCCCCATGTCAGCTCTCGGCTAAGAATTGCCTTCTCAGCAATGGCCAGCAGTTTCTCCTCCACAGGGACTGGGACTTGTAAGTGCACCTGCAGCCCTCTGCACAACTCCTGCTGCTTCTGGTCGTGTGCCATCATGATCAGCTAAACAGAGAGGGAAATGTGTGAGTGAGTGCTGTGCAATCTGTTTGGCTGATACAGCTCATGGTTGAATAAATAGCAGTCTATGAAATGCGAGTGTGAGACTTGCAGCAATGCTGAGTTTGTGAAGGTGAGGTGAATGTCAGTTATGAAGCCTAAATAATTGAGATGGCTAATAGCTAACTGATGGTCCCATGCTGAATTGAGGAGTTCAGTGGTGCATTTAGTAACATAGCATTTGAAAATAGATTCATTGATTGGCTACTTGCAAGAGGTCACTGAATTCCTTTTGTACTTCTTCAGATTGCTTGTACTTTGGCATTGGGCTCCATGACTATATTATCTCACTGCTTTTGGACTGTTTTTGGTAGGCCTTCATCTCTAATAGAGGTGCAGAATACCGGTCTCGATTTTCATATTAGATTAGATTACTAGATTAGATTAGATTAGATTACTTACAGTGTGGAAACAGGCCCTTCGGCCCAACAAGTCCACACCAACCCGCCGAAGCGCAACCCACCCATACCCCTACATTACCCCTTTACCTAACACTACAGGCAATTTGTCCTGGCCAATTCACCTAACCTGCACATCTTTGTGACTGTGGGAGGAAACCGGAGCACCCGGAGGAAACCCACGCAGACACGGGGAGAACGTGCAAACTCCACACAGTCAGTCGCCTGAGTCGGGAATTGAACCTGTGTCTCCGGCGCTGTGAGGCAGCAGTGCTAACCACTGTGCCACTGTGCCGCCTTTAATGCAGTCTCTGAAAACCATGGAGTTATGTTTGCCTATGTTGTATCATTCCTCACTCATTCACAGAACAGAATCTCTGCGAGTTAAACCTGCTGCAGCCACCTTGCCTTTAAAAGGTGCAGGCAAGCTTTAAAAGGTCTTGGAGCCAAAAAAAAACTGCAGATGCTGGAATCCAAAGTAGACAAACAGGGGGCTGGAAGAACGCAGCAAGCCAAGCAGTATCAGGAGGTGGCGAAGTCAACATTTCATGTAGAACCCTTCAGGACTGGATGTGGGGGTAGGGGGAGCTATATTAGAGGTGGGAGAGTGTTGGGGGGGGAGCTGCAGAACAGTGAGGTAGTGATAGGTAAGCACAGGTAGTGGGTATGACTTGGTTGGTTGATGGGAGGGATGAATCCAGTTGGCAGTTTGAAGGAAGGGTCAGTAGAAGGAATGGAAGGGAGAAGGTGGGGCTGGAAAGGGAGTCAGGGGATGGGTGGAAAGGTTATTTAAAATTTGCTTAATCTTGAGTCCTCCAGGCTGTAGGCTACCCAGGTGGAAGATGAGGTGGTGTTCCTCCAATTTGTGGTCTGATTCACCGTGGCAATGGAGTAGGCTGAGGATGGACATGTCGGAAAGGGAGTTGGGGGGTGGGGGTGGGGGTGGGGGGGAGGGATGGCGCAATTGAAATGAGTTGTCACCAGCAGGTCAGGTTGGCCATTTCAGGCCCATTGAAGACGCTCAGCGAAATGGTCAGTTAGTCCACAATTGGTCTTACTGATGTAGAGAAGCCCACATTGAGAGTACAGGATGCAGTAGTCTAGGTTGGAGGACAAAGTTAAAAATCACATGATACTGGGTTATAGTCCAACAGGGTTATTTGAAAGTACAAGCTTTCAGAACGCTGCTCTTTCGCCAGGTGACCTTTCCTTCTAGCTACCAACTGGATTCATCCCTCTCATCGACCAACCAGGTCAAACCTGTCACTACTTGTCACCTATCACAACCTCATCATTCTGCCACTCTTCCCACCCCACTCTCCCCACACTTTATCTTCAGCTCCCCTTATCACAAATCCAGGCCCAAAGAAGGGTTATACCTGAAATGTTGAACTTCTCCACCTCCTGATGCTGCTTAAATGGTGCTAGCCACTTACACTATTGGCCTCCTGCTGATATGTCCCACCAATGAAAAATGTGGCTATCACTGGCCACAGGCAGCAATAATTCAAATGAGCAGGCAGCACAAAAGTTGATTTGCTGTCTGCATTGCAAATTGCACACATAGATTAACCATGTACTGTATTCTCTGCATCTGATTTTTGGAGCCGTGTACTTTACCCCCAGTATCTCTACATCATGAGACACAGAAATAACAGGAAATAACAGATTTCTGAATATTCAGAACAAAGATGTGCTATCTGAAAGATCAGTTAGACTGATTCAAAACTGAACAGATTTTACTCCTGGTCACAGTGCAGGAACATCATTAGCTAATTTAAAGAAACTTGATTAAAACATGTGAAGTTTCTGGTAATAATCATCATGAAGTAAAAATACATTTTCAAATTTACAGCTTTGATGTTTAAACAGCTGAGATAGGAATCACATGGGATGAAGTTACATTAGTTCACGCCTGTGGTGCTAATATCAAGTGTGAGAACAGCTGAGCGCAGTACTAGGAAGGCAGAAATGGTACTTTGATAACAATCCTTTTAAAACAGTTGTCAGTATTTCCTTAAATAATACAATTTTAATGACTGTACTGTGTCTTACTTTGTCTGGTAAATGTTTAATTAATGCTTAAATCTAGCAGCATTTAAGACAATTGGGTGAATTAGGCAATTACACATCCATTTGTCCATTCAAATCAAAATTTTCACAGCTCCTTACAATGGTCCCTAAAGCTATTGTCCACAAGAGGTAAGAATCCTTTATCTGTTGCAATATTTGAATTTCAAAGGTAAATGGGTGATACCAGTTTTGCAAAATCTCACCCAGACCCTCACAATAATCTTTAAAGCTTGATGTCACTTTATTTCTGCTGTACCAAGTTTCTGTTTAGCTTGTTTATCATGATTTCTATTGATTTTGTATTTTTTTTTACTATTATTTTTGCCGTCTTTCGTTTGATTACATTTTCAAGCCTGTGTATTTTCCAGGCATTTTTTTTTGTCATACTTGACTTTATTAAACTGTAATTCAGTATGTCATCTTATCAACTGCAGAGAGTTGCTTGATTCAGAGCTTCTGACTCTGGTATTTGGTAGAACAATTACATGATTATTAAGATTTATCTTGACATCCATTGACAACAACTGGTGCATTTGAATCCAAACAGAAAGGAGTGATATCTTCTTGTTTTGATGTCGACAACAGCCAATGTAAAGCATTGTAATGTAAATAAATCAGGCATAGTAGCTGATAGTCCTAGTTGCCCTTCCTGCTCCTCTCCTAAATGAAATTTGCAACATTTTAATAGGTTTGAATAACTGAATTAAGCCACAAAGGGCCTTTCTAAAGGACAGACCACCATTTCCTGGTTAATGCCTGGTGACTCAACTCATTAAACTGCTGTCTACTATTGCAGTGTACAGTTTGTGCTGTGGATTGGTTTTCACAAGGTATTTTGTTTCACAAATATTTTAAGAACTTTTAAAAATGCTTAACCAGTCATCCATGAAATTACACAGTAAGGCTGATTTTAATTTGTGCCAGTGGTGCTTTTACATCCTGACTCTAGGGGTGTAGTCCTTACTGTCCTGATCTTGCCTTAATTGATTCTACCCCCATTTTGATTTATGGAAGAATCTGAGCAGTCCAAGCTGCATCTACTGTGTATTAAATGATATCACTATGAAGAAATTGCTGAAGGCACTGGGTACAGCGAAGGCTATGGATGCTGACACCATCCCAGAGGTAGTGCTAAAGACTTGTGCTCAAGAACTAGCTGTGGCCCTACTCAATCACTCGAGTGTAGCTACTAGACTGTGGTATCAAGTTACTCTCGCAAATTTAAAGTTTATGGGAATCCAAAGGTTGGAGTCATACCTGGCTCCAAGGGAGATAGTCTGTGGCCAAGGGCATCTTTGCAAGAGCTCTTCAAGGTAGTATCCTAGGTCTAAACATTTTCTACAGCTTTAACAATTACCTTCCATCAATCATAAGGACAGAAGTGGGGATGTTTGCTGATTATTGTGTAATGTTCAATGCCATTCATGTCTCTTCAGATGCTGAAGCAGTCCATGTCCATCCACACCAAGACCTGGATGACATTCAGACTTGGGATGATGGTTAGAAGTTTGATCAGATATTCACTATTTGCCTGCTTGGGTACAACTCCAACAATGCTCAAGAACCTTGACTTAATTCAGTACAAAGCAGCTTATTTGATTTGTAACTGATCTACCATCTGAAATGTTCAAGCTCTCCATGATTGATATACAGAAACAGTATATACTTTTAAGATATACATCAACAACAACTCATTAAGCTTCCTTCAACAAACTTTCAAACCTGCGACCTCTGTCACATAAAAGGACAAGGGCAACATGCAAATGGAGCACCACCTGCAAATTTCCCTCCAAGCCGCACACCAACCTGACTTGAAAATGTATTTATCTGCGTTTATTTACTCTCATAGTGTCAGTGGCCTGTAGCCTTTTTTAACAGCACTGTATAGATATATGGCATCAGATGGTCTGCAGCAGTTCAAGAAAGCAGCTCTGTAGCACATTCTCAAGGGCAGTTAGAGGAATGAATGCTGGTGTTTCTTGTGATCTCACAGCTTGTGGAAGAATAATTTATAAATTACATACATATTTTAAATAGAAGCTTTCATGTTGATAGAATTTGGCTGCAATTCTGATGGAAGAAGTCTGGGCACCATCTCATTGAAGAACCAACTAAGAATAATTCAACTTGACACATATGGAACCTCTGTCTTATCCTGAGGCACCACACTTACTATTTAAGTTGATTGATACATAAAGAGGTGAACCTTTTGTGGTACATGTGATAAAACTGAGGATGTTTATTAGAGAATTGGTAACCTGTAAGGTGCTGTTTTTGTCAGTATAAAAGATAACTTCATTTGATAGCGTTATAATACCCAGGATTAACTTCAGCATGTCTGGCGCCAACATCACCTCAAGGAACAAGATTCATTGCAGAAGAAGTTCAATAACATTGCAAAAGCAACAATTATGAATTATACTCATCTTCCACATCTCTCAGCCTGCCTACCTACCACATTCTTGCACTAGTTCTCAACCATTCTTCCCTTGTGGATTAGGATGTATTGGCAGTATTCAAGTGAGTTCCACCTCAGCTAATGAAAATATGGATGCCAGATCCATTTATGTAATAAAATGATGGAAGAAAATATGAAGAAATAGAAATGTTAAAAATTTGTTTTTCATTGTTATTAACATATTTTCCACTTATTCAACAATAATTTCTGCTGTTATTTTTCAGACAAAATAAAAATAGAATTGAATGATTATGTAAGAGGATAGTTATAATCTCATTTCACTTTTGAAGTGAAGAAGATCATTTTCATCGCATTGGTCAGGTTCTGGTGGGTATTGTATATCTGAGAGTGCTATGGTCAGTTTACACTGGAAGATTTTACTGTAAATGGAACAGTATAGCACAGATGATTGGGTTCTAGACAAGATGCTGTCTTGTGATTTCCTCTTATTTCATTTTTTTTCTGCCTTGAAATTGCACTTGAAGAAGACCCCACATTTTTATTTGGTTATACCAGATGTGACAACCTTCTCCCAGGACTCAAAGAAATTATATCAAACCTCCGAAGTGAATTTTTCAGAGCATCTATGTGACACTACCTTTGACTTCCCTAGACTCAAACTCTGTTTAGCGGCATGTATCAGATATTCTGGCTCCCTGACTGACCCAGTTCGGTGTAACACTCTCAATAGGATGTGAATGCTGGTATACCAGCTTAGGTGAGCACCCCAGTGTTTGGGTATTTTGTCCTACTGTCTGGTCAGCAGAAACTTCCAAAAGCTGCTGAAATGTAAGTGTCTGAGCTACTTGGAAGCTGCAGTATTCAGCTTTTATTTTGTTAACTTAAAACCTTCCCCGAATAACTTCCAATGCATTTGCATCTTTCCTTAAATAAGTAGACCACACAATATTCCAGATCTGGTCTTAGGCCCTGTATAGTACAGCATAATGTCCTGACTTTTACATTCAATATCCCTCACAAAAAACAATAACATTCTATTTACTTTCCTAATTATTTGCTGCTCCTACACATTAACTTTTCACAATTCATGTACCAGAACACCCAGATCTCTCTGCATTACAAAGGTCTATAATCTCTCCTTTTAGAGAATGTACATTTTTTTTGTATAATGCTCATAGAAATGGACAATTTCACATTTTTCTACATATATTCACATAATCCAAATGTTGACAATAATCTTACAAACAGACAAACATATGAACATCCAAAATAGGAACAGGAGTTGGTCTTTCAGCTGAAGTTTTCTCTGCTATATGAAAAATCATGGTTGACCTGATTTCTCTATATTTCTGCCTATTCCTGATAATCTTTCATTTCCTTGGTTATCGCGAATCAACAACCTTTTGTTTTAAAACTATTCACAGACTCCGTATGGCAGAACTTTGTCAAGTCATTGACCTATCTGCATTCCTTTTGAATCCTCCAATTGTCCTCTTCATAAATTACATTCTTTCTTGTCATTGGATGATCTGCAAGTTTAGCAACTATACGTCCGATTGCTTCATCCAAGTCATTGGCCCCAGAACTTACCCTGAGGCATACCACTCTTTACTACAGCCTGCCAACCAGAAAATGAGCCAATTATGCCTGATGTCTGTTTCCTATTAGCCAATCAATTTTCTATCCATGCTTATATATTACCTCTTATCAATGAGCATTTATTTCATTGCAATAGCCTTTGATGTGGCACCTTATCAAATGTCTTCTGGAAAACTAAGTATAGTAATCCACATGTTTCCCTTTAACTATAACATACCATACTTCCAATACTGGTGAAGCATGATTTCTCTTTCACAAAACCATGCTAACTCTGACTCTTACCATCAACATATCTAAGCACCTAACTATAATGTCTTTTATAATAGCTTCTACTATTTTCCCTACAACAGATGTTAAGCTTACTGTCCTTTAGTTTTCTGCCTTCTATTTCTCTTCCTTTTGAATATAGGAGTTACATTTCCAATTTCCATTCCAACCCAATCTTACCTAAATCTAAGGAATTTTGGAAAATTGAAATCAATATGTCAACTCTCCCATTAGCCATTATGTTAAGGTCTTAGAATGATATTCATCTGGACTTGTCAGCTTCCCCCAGATCCAACAACTGGTGATTACAATTGATCTCCCTTCAATTTCCTGATTTACAGCTATTTCTGCAATGTTACCTATATCTTCTGTAATGAAGACTGATGCAAAATACCTGCTCAGTTCATCTGCCACATCTTCCTTTTCAATTATTAATTCTGTGGACTCACTTTCTATAAAATCAATGTTCACTTTGTCAGCTCATTACATTTTTAAATAGCTACAAAATCTCTTACTACCTGTTTTATACTTCTAACAAGTTTTCTTTATTGCACTAATTCTTCCCTCCTTACTTAGCTTTTAGTAAATCTTTGCTGATTTTTAAAATAATCTGTCTCATCTTCTGTCTTACCACCCATCTCTGTGCAATTATATGTTTTTCTTTCAAGTTTGACGTTATCTTTTAACCTTTTTAGTAAACCATAAGTGGTACGCTCACTCTTGAAACTTTTCTTTCCCATTGGAATCTATCTATTCTGTATATTATTAACTATTCCCTTAAATGTCTGTCACTGTATATCTATTGGTCTATTGCTTTACCCAATTTACTTTAGCTTTGATATCATGCCCTTTATAATTGCCCTTATTTTAGTTTAAATATTATTGTTCATCTTCTGCAAACTGATGTAAAATTCAGACGTATTATAATTGCCATGATGTAGAGTACCTTCATGATGAAGATGCCATTGTTGAATCTTTGGTAGGGCAAGTTTGGTTTTGGTAATAAACCAATTAATTTGTTGTTGGCAAATGAAACTTGGCTGACAAGTCATTTTAATACTGAACCAAACCAAGCCTAAGACCTATATAATTTGCTATATCACCAATCTGTTAAATTTACAATTTGCTGTGACCAGTGGAGGAATGGAACTAGAAAAGAAAATTGTTCACGCTCTAACCTCAGATGTAACAGTAGAATGAATAACAGTGTTATTTAGGATTATTTTGGCATGTAATGTCAGACACATTTCTAAGCATAACTTTTTCCTTTAAAACTTTTACAGTAAACTTTTAAATTATGCTGGTATTTTGTTCTGACCAAGTAAGCTCCATAGCCCAAAGCACTGTTGGAGAATAGTTTCCATAATATTGACATGTGTAATTACTCCGTAGCACTTCACATTGGGCCAGTCATTAATTTTTATTCTGGGTTTACACACCCCTAGGCTGGCTGCTAAGCCAATTCCTGGATTGGCTGTCATTAAAGTCACATATGGATACATGGTAAGGTACACCACCAGCATGGGTTGGGATATGACTGAAGATTTAAGCTGGTAAATCACCATGAAATCAGAAATATTCTGTTTAAACGAAGGTATGTCTTGACAGAAAAGGTATTATGTTAAGGATCCTGCACACCACTGGATCTTGACTAGCATAATCTCCCATTTGAAACAAATGTATGGCTACCATCGCAGAGCCCTTACTGAGGAGAAATCCACTGTTGAATGGACTGTTTAAAAAAAAAGAACAATACCAGTTTCAGACTACTGCCGCAGCAGAACAAGTAAACATTGGCTCTCATTCCATCTGGCTAAATGTGATTCCATTAAGGAGCAAGCAGAAATTTGGATTCCAGCCATGTTCAATGTTGCTGAAAAATAAACAGTTCGGAAAGCTCCATGACTACATGAATAAAAGTGAATTTTATTTTGCCTACTACATGATTGCAACTAATCGCACCTTGGACTTTATGGTTTCAATGAAATGGATTAAAGTTTGAAAACTACACAAATCTCCTTATAACAGGAAGCATTGTTAATGTTAGAAATGTATTTGTCATAGGAAACCTGAGATAACCTAAGATGAGGATCATTGTGTTAAATACTCAGATGTCTCCCCATCTAAAAAATTGTGTGTGCTACTGCATTGACCCCCTTTAATTTCCAAGCATTCTTGAGCAAAGGCACCAATTTTCAATCATTGTGCACTTATCCATTTGGAAATGTGTCACATTATATTTGTTTCACTTTATTCATGTGTGCATCAGGCTCTTTTATTGGAACTTGCTTAGTCAGAGGGCATATTATCCTGGTATGCCTCATGCTTGGCAGTCATGACCATGAAGAGGACAGGGGGACATCTAATTTCCTGCCATCAGTATTGTTGTATTCAGTCCTTACTGGATGTTCGTATGTATGGTACGGAGTGAACTTGCACCCTGTGGGACATGGCTAATCATGCAGTCTCTGGTTGCCCTCCCGTATATGCAATGGTGAGGCAACAAACCAGGGTTACTCACAGCTGAGTCAATGAATTGATGAATGGGCACATATTGATTTGTCAAGATGGATAAGAATCTGAATGTGACGTCTGTCAGAGAACGTCCTCAGAAATCATCATCATCTAGGATTGTGTGTAACAGAGATATACTCTCCTCATCTTTCTTAGTATGAGGGGATGTGGGTTTGAAGCCTACTCCAGGAAGAGATTGACAAATGTAAGCATCTATCCTGAGGATCCAATGGTTCGCAGGTGATAGGACACTGGCGCTTAGGTTCCTTGCAATAATTAAGTTAGTGGACAAAGATCTGGCAAGTGGCATATTTAGCATGGGAAATGTGAAATTATCCATTTGTGTAGCCTGCAGAACTATGTGATGTAAAGGAATCTGAGTGCTGTGGTGCATGACTCACAAAAGGTTAATAAGCAGAAGCAGCAAGTAATCAGGCATGTAAAAATAATGTTATCATTGATCACATAGGGAATTAAATAAAAAAGAAGGGAGGTTATGCTTTGATTATACAGGGCACTGATGAGACAGTATCCCAAATATTGTGAACAGTATTGTTCTCCTTATTTAGGGAAAAATGTAAGTATGGTGAAGGCAGTTCAGAGACAGTTTACTAGATTAATATTTAGAATAGGTGGGGTTGTCTTTTGAAGGTTGGACAGGTTAGGTTTGTGCCTGCTAGAATTTAAAATAATGAGGAAACTTAACTGAAACACATATGACACTGAAAGTTCTTGACATGGTGAATGTCAAAAGGATGTTTCCTCTTAACGGAGAATCTAGACCTAAGGGGTAGCCATTTAAAGACAGAGATGAGGAGATTTCTTTCTTAAAACAAATTGTGACTCTTTGAACTATCTTCCTCAAAAGGTGGTAGATTCTTGATAAGTGAGAGAGTGAAA
Organism: Hemiscyllium ocellatum; assembly: GCF_020745735.1. Classification (NCBI taxonomy): domain Eukaryota; kingdom Metazoa; phylum Chordata; class Chondrichthyes; order Orectolobiformes; family Hemiscylliidae; genus Hemiscyllium; species Hemiscyllium ocellatum. The sequence continues at coordinate 79,715,729 of NC_083408.1, forward strand.
GGCTATGAGGGAGTAGTCAGTAATGTGGATTAATCAGATCAGCCATGATGTTATTCATGTTAGAGCAGACTTGAAAAACTGTATGGGATACTCCTGTTCCTAACTTGTATGTACATATGTAAATGTATGCTGCTTCAATCTCGTAAAGTCAACCTGCCATGGAGAAATCAAGATTTCAGCACCTACCTGATTATGAAACTATGCCCAACAAGTTTCCTGCTCCTGTTGAGCCCATTCTGTTCAAGGTTTACAAAAGTCTCTAAACAAAACCAAAAAAAAGTTGGAAATGCAGTGAAGACTCGCCAATGTCTCAAAACAGCTATATTGACATATTTCAAAAATGGACTCTTTAGCATTTTCATAGAGCCGTAAAAGTTTTACAGTGCAGGAGGAGGCCATTTGGCCATTGGCTCTGCACCAGCTCTCTGAATGACCGCTATGATACAGTGCCATTTTACTATCATTTCCCCATAACCTTGCATGTTTGGTTCTGTTCAAATAAACATCTCATGCCCCTCTGAATGCCTTGACTGAACCAGGCTCCAACATGTTTCCAGGCAGTGCATCCCAGATGCTAACTACTCAAAGTAAAAGTGTGAAAGCTTTTTCTCACTTCACATTTGCTTTTTTTGCAAATTACATTAAAACTGTACCCTCTCATTCTTGGTTCTTTTATGAGTGGGAACAATTTCTCTTTACTCAATCCAAACCCCTCATGATTTTGAAAACTTCTATTAAATCTCTGAGCCTTCTCCCTGCCCCCAAGGAAAAAGTCCCAATTTCTCCAGTCTGTCTTCATTATGTAGTATAATCACTGGAACCATTCTTGTAAACCTCTTCTGTACTTTCTCTAATGAATTCACATCTTTCAGAATTGGCCATGATCCTACTGAATGGCAAAGCAAGCTTACAGGGCTGAATGACCTACTCCTATTCCTACTTGTTCCAAAGGTCTTTTGGTCTTCCTGAATTATGGCTCACATACTCCAACTGAAGTCGAACTTGTGTCTGATCCAAGTACAGCATTAGCTCCTTGCTCTTACACTTCATGCCATTATTAAGATTTGGAGATGCCAGTGTTGGACTGGGGTGGACAAAGTTAAAAGTCAGACAACACCAGGTTAAAGTCCAACAGGTTTAATTGGAAGCTCTAGCTTTCGGAGCGCTGCTCCTTCAGGTGGTTGTGGAGTTTAAGAGATCTTTTAACTTTGCCATTACTAAAAATGCCTAATGATATTTTATGCTTTATTGATTGCTCCTGTTACCTCTCCTGCATACTTTACTGCCTTAGGGACATGTATATCTGCTCCTGCACACCATTTAGAATAGTAGTCAACCCTAATCCTAGAATCTCACAGAAATTGTTTTCTTCCCTAAATTAGTTTTTTAAAAAAATACACTATATAATCTATGCAAATATCTCAAAGCTTAAAAAGAACTGCTGTCCAATTAGAGACCAATTCTAACAGAAATTTGACATAGCTTATTAAGACTGTTGTCGCGTACATGTCCTTTTCCTCATGAATAATTAATTTTCTCGAGGTTATGGTGGATATGCAAATCAAACAGCAGTGTCAGAGCAATTCCTGCCTAAGCATAAAACCAGTCTTGCTCAGCAGCCTGTTTGATCTGCTGCTCACCCAATTCAGGTAATCGTAATAAGCCCACCTGACTCTGAATCCTTGCTGTGTTAACCTTCACCAAGGTCAGTGGTTGACTGATGGCTTTAGAAAGCGATACCAGATGAAGGACTGAATTGTCTTGTGTTATTGTAAGACAGACAGTGAAAAGAAGAAGAAAATCTTAGGAGAGGGATAATAGAAGGAAGCAGAACAAGAGGAGAAAATCCTGGAGAAAGCAAATAGTGATGAATGGTAGGATCTGAAAGTGGATAGGGATTAAAGGAAATGTAAGGTGAATATGGAGATAGCAAGAAAATCAAAATCTGAGCAAAAGCAAGATAAGCAACTTTGTTTTAGTGTGATGAAGTAAAAATGGGTGACATTGATAGCCTATTAACATTGCTCTGTGTCTTTTATTCCTACCGCTGATGACTATCACAGTCAATATGATGGATAATAGGGGAAAAGACTAATGTAAACAAAGGAGCAGAAAAAACGTAAAGGAATGAGAAAAATCAGACCTATAATATTCCAAACAGGAATTAAACAACCTTCATTTGAAATCCAGTAGGATTTACAGCACAGCAGTATGGCAAATTTCTTTTTCTGATGTATTTGAACAATTAAAACCTCTCAATTTGTACAGTGTAGGGATAGATTATGTGAGGTACATCTGTATCCAATGGCTCAAAATTTACTGTTTTACATTTACTATTCATACTGCTTAGTACTCATTTTGTCGTAATGCTCCATCAGTTTGAATGCTCTGTTGGGTAGAGATTTTAATAATCTCTTCTCACAATAGGATTTGTTTCAGACATGCCTAAAATACAAGACTGTTTCAACTATCCAAACTTATATCAAGTTTAAACTAAAGTTGTGGGCACTCAAAACAATTTTCTCAACCAATTATCTTGATCCCCCAACCAATCAAGAACACACCTATTTCCGTCTTAAATACTCTCACTGACTTGGTCTCCACAGCCCTTCGAAGCATGATTTCCATAGATTCACTACCCTTTGGTTAAAACATTTTCTCCTCATCTCAGTTCAAATGGGTCATCCCTTATCTCTGACATTGTGCTCTTGGTCCTAGTCTCTCCCACTATTGGAAACACCTTCTCCATGCACATATTTTTAAAATTCATTTGTGGGATGTGGGCATCACAGGCTAGCCATCATTTTTATTGCCAGTCCCTAGTTGCCCTTGAGAAGGTGGTGGTGAGCTGACTTGTTGAACCGCTGCAGTCAACCTGCTGTGGGTTGACCCAAAAATGCCACCTGGGAGGGAATTCTAGGATTTTGACCCGGTGACAGTGAAGGAGTGCTATATATTTCCAAATCAGGATGGTGAGTTGTTTGAAGGGGAACTTGAAGATGATGGTGTTCCCATTAATCTGCTGCCATCGTTCTTCTAGATGGAAGTGGTCGTGGGTTTGGACAGTGCTGTCTGAAAATCTTTGGTGAATTTCTGCTGTGCATCTTGTTGATACTACACACTACTGCTACTTTATCCAGCTCTCAGTATTCTGTAAGTTTCTATGAGACCACACTTCATCTTTCTAAATTCCATTTAATATAGACCCAGAGTCCTCAACCATCCCTCATATGACAAGTCCTTCATCCCTGAGACCATTCTTGTAAACCCCCTCTCGATTCCGTTCAAGGTCAACATATCTTTCCTTAGATACGGAGCCTAAAACTGCTTACAATATTCCAAATGTGGTCTGATCAGAGCCTTATACAGCCCTCAGGAATACATCTCTGCTCTTTTATTCTAGCCCCTTTGAAATGAGGGCTGACATTACATTTACCTTCCTAACCACCACCTGAACCTGCATATTAACTTCAAAGGAATCCTGAGTGAGGATCACCAGTCCCTTTGTGCTTCAAATTTCCAAACACATTCCCCATTTAGAAAATATCTATGCCTCATATGACGATGAGTAGCTGTCAAGCAAATGCCTGAAATATAAGCTTATAAAGTGAATTGTGCTCCTGTTAAGTACACAATCCTTGGGCAGCACATGCTGTTTCCTCCCAAGGATGGGAGAAGCAGGACTACAATAGAGTGACTCTCTGGATTCATTCCTGTTATACTGCAAGCATTGGTTGTGGCCTCAGAAGTTGTTTGGCAGTCCCAAGAGATGTCAAAGTTGACTAGCTTGGACATTGGTGGCATTCATGAAGAGAGCCTGGGATGTAGGTTTGGGGTTGAAGAGAGTTGATTTGGATAGGGGAGGGAGTGGGCAAGCTATTTCTGCAAAGCATTCACGGATTTAGTGTGATGCTGAAATAGAATGCTCCTTTGGTGCCACAAAAAGGGATAAAAGCAAAAAAAAACTATTACACTGAAGAACTGTTGGATTGGCTGACAAGACTGCTGCATTCATGGCAGAAACAAATTTTGTTGAGTGGACTTCAACCTAGTAACTGTTAACCCAACCCCATGAGTTAACAGTTTCACATAACAGTTCTGCTTTGAGAATAGAGCTTCACCCATTCATTTTACACGTGTAAGCATGGGTGACGTTAAATCTGATTTCCCAGTCTTTACCTTTAATTATTAGCTTTCAAGATTGGACATGGACTAAAAGAGAATCTGTATCTTCATATAACTTTATTGATAAAATAATATGCCATTCACAAATAATGTTTACACTGAAAGTCAATGGTTGAATCATATACCAGTACATCCAAACTGTGTACCTCATCATTAATGACTTACACTTGATGAACTACAACAAATTTAGAAGTAGATCTTTGAAGCATATTAACTGAAAAGAACTCTAAGGTTGGATACATGAAATCGCTCTTTAAAACTCAAGTACTGCTTAGTATAACAATATATCTCATGTTTACATCCAAAATAACAATTTGTAATAAACTGCTTCAGAACAGCCTTGATTTTATTAAATGGCAGAGCCTGGCTCGAAATGGTCTTCCCGCATTTCAATTCCTTGTAATTTTATAGTCACTAAGAAAGGACCAAATTCTGGAAATTAAAGAGTTGCAATGAATGCCAATCAGACACTCAAAAGCTATTGTCTTCTTGCCATCCTTTCCAAATGATTTCAGGAAGTACTGGAAATCCATGATGTTCTCTCTCCTGCTTAATGTTATCACCTTCTCCCCTCAGATGATTCCTGTCACTCTTACAACTCTTTGGAGCCCATCACATTCCCTTTTTGTCTTCTCCAGTATAACATTCTAGGACTTTGAGGCACATCCATGCAGAGCACACTCCAGATCAATTCAAGCATCAGAACTTATCTTCAGCAGACCCCTACCAGTTGAAATTGTATCCCATTGTATATGTGCTCTGCCTCAGTCAGGCAGTTGCATAACTGTGAACATGGCTGCACTCTGAGGATAGGCCTGGTCTCTAGTAAGATATCTAATCACTGTAATGCAACAGGAACAAAAGTTCTCAAGGATATAGGTAGTATAGCAGCTTTGCAGGTACCTGGCACCGATTTTCAGGATGTGGAATGATGATCAGAGTTGTGCATAATTCTGCAATGGTGACTCAGGACATCCCCAACTTGCAGTGACCTATTGCCCTTTGCTCATCTGGAGGACATGGTGTCAAGGGCAATAAACATTTGCCCCCTTGTACCTTCTGAACATATGAAAATATGGTGGGAATTTGAATGGCCTCTGACAACATTCCAGCAATAGTCCTGAAGACATGTTCCAGAACTTGCCGCTCCCCAAGCCAACACTATTTACGACATTGGTTCTGTCTGACAATTTGAAACATTGCTCAGATATATCCTATACATAAAAGCAGAACAAATCCAACCCAGCCAATGACCACCTATCAGTCTACTCATGATTTTTAGTTAAGTGATGGATGGTTTTATCAATGATGCTATCAAGCAGTACCTGCTCAGTAATAACCTGCTCACTGATGTCCAGTTTGTGTTCCCCCTGGGCTCCTGACCTCATTACAGCCTTGGCTCCATCAGTGTCACTAGATCAAAATCCTGTAACTGTCTTCCTTATGGCATGATGTACACTTATGCCAAATGTGCTGCAGTGGTTCAAGAAGGCAGTTCACCATCATCCTCTCAAAGGCAACTAGTAATGGGCACTAAATGCTGGCATTATCCAGCAACATGTACAACCCATGAATTAATTTTAAAAAAGACTGACACATAGTCACTAAGTTGAAACACGCTCCGGGTAGGCCCCAGCACATGCTGTTGCTGTGAGGTTGATATAGCACTATGCTGTAATGCAATTTGGCCACTCTCTTAACTGATCATTGCTGATAACTAAGACAAGTGGCATTTGTGTAAAGCAGCAAAGCAGTGGTACTGTGAGCCCTTGGACTCTGACTGAGAAGGCAAGTTGCCAAAAGGCAAGGTAAGGCAGAGATGTCTGCATGCATCACAGTCGGCAAAAGGTGAGTGAGCACTAAGACGGTGAGTGAACAGCCTTGAGATGCAGCCTGGTCCAGTCCATGAGAAATGTACACTTCCCTGTTGAAAAAAAGTCCTTTCAGCAGCAATACAATGAAAGGTGCTTGTGCACTCCAAAGTGCAGCATTCTAGTGCAGAACTGTACAGGAAGTAAATGGGTGATGTGCTATGATGATATCAATAGACAATGCGAGTAGGAGTAGGCCATTCGGCCCTTTGAGCCAGCACCACCATTCATTATGATCATGGATGATCATCCACATCAGTATCCTGTTCCTGCCTTATCCCATAACCCTTGATTCCACAATCCTTAAGAGCTCTATCCATCTCTTTCTTGAAATTATCCAGATACTTGGTCTCCACAACATTCTGGGGCAGAGCATTCCATTTATCCACCACTGTCTGGGTGAAGAGATTTCTCCTCAACTCTGTTCAAAATGTCCTCTGGTTCTGGACTCACCCATTAGCAGAGCTGAAAATGTGTTGCTGGAAAAGCGCAGCAGGTCAGGCAGCATCCAAGGTACAGGAAATTCGATGTTTCAGGCATAAGCCCTTCTTCAGGAATGAGGAAAGTGTGTCCAGCAGGCTAAGATAAAAGGTAGGGAGGAGGGACTTGGGGGAGGGGTGATGGAGATGCAATAGGTGGAAGGAGGTCAAGGTGAGGGTGATAGGCCGGAGTGGGATGGGGGCAGAGAGGTCAGGAAGAAGATTGCAGGTTAGGAAGGCAGTGCTGAGTTCGAGGGATTCGACTGAGACAAGGTGGGGGGAGAGGAAATGAGGAAACTGGAAAAATCTGAGTTCATCCCTTGTGGTTGGAGGGTTCCCAGGCGGAAGATGAGGCGCTCTTCCTCCAACCGTCGTGTTGTTATGGTCTGGCGAAGGAGGAGTCCAAGGACCTGCATGTCCTTGGTGGAGTGGGAGGGGGAGTTAAAGTGTTGAGCCACGGGGTGGTTGGGTTGGTTGGTCCGGGTGTCCCAGAGGTGTTCTCTGAAACGTTCCGCAAGTAGGCGGCCTGTCTCCCCAATATAGAGGAGGCCACATCGGGTGCAGCGGATGCAATAGATGATGTGTGTGGAGGTGCAGGTGAATTTGTGGCGGAGCTGGAAGGATCCCTTGGGGCCTTGGAGAGAAGTAAGGGAGGAGGTGTGGGTGCAAGTTTTGCATTTCTTGCAGTTGCAGGGAAAGGTGCTGGGAGTGGAGGTTGTGTTGGTGGGGGGTGTGGACCTGACGAGGGAGTCACGGAGGGAGTGGTCTTTTCGGAACGCTGATAGGGGAGGGAAGGGAAATATATCCCTGGTGGTGGGGTCCGTCCTCACCTATTAGCAGAAACATGTTTCCTGCCTCCAGAATGTCCGATCCTTTAATAATTTTATATGTCTCAGTCAGATCCCCTCAAATCCTTATAAACTCAAGTGTATATAAGCTCAGTCACTCCAATCTTTCAACATATAATAGTCCCACGATTCTAGGAATTGACGTCGTGAACTTACACTGCACTCCCTCAATAGCCAGAATGTCCTTCCTCAAATTTGGAGACCAGAACTGCACACAATACTCCAGGTGCAGTCTCACCAGGGCCCTGTACAGCTGCAGAAGGACCTCTTTGCTCCTATACTCAATTCCTCTTGTAATGAAGGCCAGCATGCCATTAGCTGTCTTCACTGCCTGCTGTATCTGCTTGCTTTCTTTCAATGACTGATGTACAAGAACACCTAGATATCGTTGCACTTCCCCTTTATCTAACTTGACTCCATTTAGATATCGGGAAACTCGTACTCATCAGATGCCAGGTTCTATTGATGGATGGTGGGGGGGAATGTGTGTGATTTCTGAGAGTGGGCCCTGAGATGTTGGTGCCAGGTGTCCAACGTGGAATTTCAGAAGAACAAGTGGCGAGCTGGATATCCAGGTACCCACTCTGACTTTCATGTCGGGAATTATTGCCATTTCATTTTTATCCAGCAGCTAGGAGAGTGAGAAACAGCATAGTAATAAACTGAGACTGGTAGTAATGAGATGGTAATACATGAAAATAGGCCGCTTATTGCTCACTGGCCAGGTCCCATCTCACTGTTCCATACAGATCAAAATGAGATTTTTTTTGCCCTTGTCATCTAGTAGCTCCTCACTGGCCAGCTCGATGATTTTCCCAAACTTCTCCCTATTGCCCACCTCATTCAGGGGCTTGGACGATACCATCCACTGGGTTTTCCACATACAAAGTGAAGGATTCCTTCATACTTGTGAATTGAGTTGAATTGAATTGAATTAGTTTTATTATCACATGGACTCAAATGGGTAGTGAAAAGTTTATAAGTTGCCACTTACAGCACCATCTTGGGTCCAAAGTACCGAGGGAAAATCCTGAGTTACAGAATAAAGAAATGAAGAAAAGAAAGTTTCATTACAGCAATACCCTGGATATCCATAGGTCAGAAAAACAAGAAGCAAAGTTAAAAAGACAAACATCACAGTCTCACTCCAAAGGCTCTGTGCAGCAGACTAGCACAGGAAACCAACAAATAGTCTGACCATTGGTTGCCACCACGCTCCGCACTGGGCAACTGTTTGCTAGTAACCCACACTGCGGCCGCAGCTCACTGGTAACTCACACTCCAGCCACAAGTCACTGGTAACTCACACACCGGCCCCAGGCCACTGGTAACCCGTACTTTGCCCACAGGTCACTGGTAACTCACACTCCAGCCACAGGTCACTAGTATCCCATACTCCGCCCACAGGTCACTAGTATCCCACACTCCAGCCACAAGTCACTGGTATCCCACACTCTGTCCACAAGTCACTGGTATCCCACACTCCGTCCACAGGTCACTGGTAACCAAACTCTGGCCACAGATCACTGGTATTCCACACTCCGGCTACTGGTCACTAGTATCCCAAACTCCAGCCACAGGTGACTGGTAATTCATACTCCGATCCCAGGTCACTGGTATCACACACTCCGGCATGATTAGTAAGTTTGCAAATGACACTAAAATAGGAGGTATTGAGGACAGTGAGGAAGGTTATCAGGAATTGCAGCAGGATCTTGATCATCTGGGGAAGTGGGGGAGAAATGGCAAATGGAGTTTAATACAGGTAAGTATGAGATCTTGCATTTTGGAAAGTCAAAGCAAGGTAGAAGTTTCATGGTGAATGGTGAGGCCTTAAGGAGTGTAGTGGAACAGAGGGATCTTGGAGTTCAGATGCACAGTTCTCTGAAAGAAGAGTTACAGGTAGACAGGGCAGTAAAGAAGGCTTTTGGGCACACTGACCTTCATTATTCAGGGCATTGGGTAACGAAATGGGAGGTTATGTTGCAGTTGTACAGCACGTTGGTGAGGCTGCACTTGGAGTATTATGTTCAGTTTTGGTCACCTTACTGTAGGAAGGATATTATTAAACTGGAAATAGTGCAGAAGTAAGTTACAAGGATGTTGCCAGCCCTCAATGGTTTGAGTTATAGGGAGAGGTTGGACAAGCTAGGACTTTTTTCTTTAGAATGTAGGAGACTAAGTGGGACCTTTATAGAGGTGTATAAGATAATGAGAGGCATGGATACGATGAATGCGCTTAGTCTTTTTCCCAGAGTTAGGGAATCGAGGACTAGAGGGCATCAGTTTAAGTTTAGAGGGGAAAGAATAAAAGGGAACCCAAGGGGCACACAGAGGGTGGTATGCATGTGGAATTAATTGCCAGTGGAAGTGGTTGAGGCGGGTACATTAACAACATTTAAAAAGCATTTGGACAAATACTTGGATAGGAAAGGATTAGAAGGATATGGACCAAGTGCAGGGAAATGGGGTGAGTGTTGATGAACAATTTGGTCAGCATGGACTAGTTTGGGCCAAGGGGCCTGTCTCTGTGTAGGACTCTATGACTTTATGACTAACTGTCTCAGATCACAACTATGCAATAAACCCATTTTAATAGGTTTTATTTATTATTTAAATGTTTTCTTTACCAAAATAATGTTGTCATCAAGCCAAAAAGTTGTTTGGCCTCCCACACAAATGAGTAATGTGATATGAGTTTCAGTGCCAGTATGATGCTAGTTATGTAGTTCATACATCCCAATGACTGGCAAATCATATCAAACAACATATCCTCTTGTCCATTTGCAGTGGACAGCATGCTGATCATGCTCAACCAGCCCCAGCTTGCAAGCTGCATGAGATGCGACTATGTTCTTGGAAACCATTTATAATTAATTTGGACTGTGCTGAGAATCATGCCTGAAAACAATTTAAGATAATCGGTCAGGTTTGCATTATGGCACATTTGTGTATATTATACACAGGACTCTGATTAATGTCGACAAAAGGAAGTCTTAGAACTATTGCACATTTTTTTATTTTAAAAGGTGGCTATGCAGACAATCGATCTCTACTGTATTTCCATGGCAACATCCTGACCAATCAGAATCTACCTGCCTGGTCTGAGAATTAAGTTTGATAGTTAACTGTACTTGCTGCTCTCCATTTTATTCAGATATGTTTCTTGTGTCCTAGTTCCAATGAGTGCAAGACAAAAACATCTACGTCTTGTCTCCTTTTAGCAATGTTTAGGGCTACAAATAGTGACCATTAAATTATTTGTAAAGTTCAGACTCCACGCCTCAGACGAAATGCTTCATATTCTTTCTCTTTCTGCAGAAATGATTTTTGTTTCTAATCTCGACCAAGGTCTGGTGAGTGGTAACAGTGAGTTGGATGTGATATACATATATTAGCATGGTAATGGTCTCATTTAGTAACTAGCGAACTGCAACAGTTCATTTCAAGCTGAATAACTGAAAAGTTATTGATGCACATCCCGCTGTGTTTGGGTAACTAGCTGGCAATTTTAAACACTAAAATAATTTCAGATGATATCATTGTTAACACTCCAGTATATGATGAAAATCATTAATATAATAAAAACCGTGAGTAGATTCTCACCATCAAAAATTACCAAGAATTTCAGTATTTTCTGCTACTTGCGCGTTTTGAGATAGAGATAACATTAGTAAAATTTTTCGTCTAATAACAGTAAAGTTGTCAATTTTATTATTCAATAAAATAGTAAAACAGAAGAGCCAGCCTAAACCTTGACTTTCCTTTACAATTCTCACTTCCATTCCTGAAAGTGATGATTCTTCTTGGGGTCTAGTTAGGATTTTTGGTGGGAGTAGTGAATATATTTTATACTGCTGAAACCAAGTGCAATGTATGCTTCTTCAGGATGCCTGCTGTTCGAATTATTTCAGCACACAGCTATTGTGATTACGCTGTTGGTTGGCAAGGGGCCAAAGCTGTGAACGGCTAGCATCAGCTGTCGGTAGCCTGCGTTGCTTAAAGTTGATGGCTTCTGTACTGATTGTAATGAGGTCAGACAGGTGGATCCCACAGCCCCTGATTTGGGCTGTTAATCTGGTCCAATCAGAGAGCCCTTCATTCCCCCCCTGTCCCCAATCATTCCCCCCGTCCCCATCGGTCCCCAATCAGTCCCTGCCGGCCATATGGCCCCATGTGTCCCCATCAAATTCTGAGGGTTCTCCCTGAATATAATCGGAAAAACCCAAACACTGAGCTAACAACCAGAACCAGGGATCTTGCTGGCCACTTGAACATTCAAAGAGAGAAACTTTGGAATCAGGAGACTTTTGAACAAGAGCTTTCTCCAGAGGGGACACGGTCCTGAGGCCTGAGGCCTGGTCGACAGGCTGCACCCTGTTGGGCCCATGCAAACCTCACTAATTTTGAAATAATGACAGAGGGACCAGCATTGATGAGGCGCCTGTAGATTTTAGGACCAAGGTACACCTGTGAAGAATTCCTGCAGACGTGTACAACGGCTGAGATGACTGACCTCCCACAGCCAGAACCATCTTCACCTGTCCTCAGGATGAAGCAAAAGAGTCATCATCTCATTGACTCCAGTTTTTCGAGAGCTTCTTATTGTGAACATGTGTTCGTAATACATATGTTAAAGAGATTAACATTTCTTTTCACCATTAAAATATAACTGTGTAAAAAAAATAAATAGATGTGCGTCTCACACTTGCACACACACCATGGGTGCTGGGGAAAAATAAGCACTACCGCAGTTAGGCGGTATTGCGGGGGTTAATAGAAAAAAAAGAAAGAAAAGAATAAAAAAAAGAGTAAAAAAAAGAAAGAAATAGAAGTATCTTTTCTCTTTTTCTGATACGGCATCTCGCGCGGCGACACGATGCAGATTTTTGTGAAGACTCTGACCAGGAAGATCATCACTTTGGAGGTGGAACCCAGCGACACAATCGAGAATGTGAAAGCCAAGATCCAGGATAAGGAGGGGATCCCCCCAGATCAGCAGCGTTTAATCTTGGCTGGGAAGCAACTGGAGGATGGCCGCACCCTGTCTGATTACAACATCCAGAAAGAGTCCACTCTCCATCTGGTGCTGCGCCTGAGGGGTGGTGTTTTGGATCCGTCCCTCCGCATTCTCGCTCAGAAATATAACTGTGACAAGATGATCTGCCGCAAGTGCTATGCACTCCTCCATCCTCGTGCATCAAATTGTCGTAAAAAGAAATGTGGCCACACAAACAACTTGCACCTTAAGAAGAAGCTGAAGTAACTGTTGGGGCAGTTGGTGTCCTCGGCATGTTTATGTTTGAGCTAAACCTCCAATAAAAGTATGCGTTGCATCACACAAAAAAATAAATAGAAGTATCAGAAATTGTGTCCACTCTGAGAGCTGCCATTGAGAGAGCTGGTTCAATGTCAAGGACTCTCCATATATAAATAATGATTGACTTGCTGACAGGGTACCAGCCCCTGTGGAGTTATTTCAGCTTCCTCATAATTCAACCCCGTTCTCACGTTCACCTCACCCTCATTTGACAGCCTCTTCTAATTTACGAGTGTCAGATAGCGTAAGTCTTACCTTGTCCCATTCACAGCACCAGAGCCTTAGCCTGGAGCCTCTCTTTTCTCAGATACCTATGAAGTACCTCTGGTCAGGCATGTTAGAGGAAGCACAAAAAGACAGTGATGATGAAGAGAAACCAGTGCCTCATTTCATTCTTCTGACTGACATTTCAGGCACTAACTCAGAGCTATTTCACAGATAAAGTGGGAGCTGTACATGGTGAGACATTGGGTATGAGAGACCTGTAGCCAAGGCAAGGGACCAGTATAGCCTGGGTTTTAACTTTCCAGAGGGTGAAGTCATAGTTGGGTTTTAGTGCTGAGGAAACATAAGCATTGTGAAGGGACAAGCTCCAGAAGGAACTGGTGGACACGGGCAACAAAATGATTGGTTCATTGTGAAACCTGCCACAAAACCTACCTTCCAAGGCGCATAGAAGAGTCCAGCTGCAACATGATGACAGTCATTTTGCAAAGCTTGGAGCCTTTTCTAGCTCAGAAATGATAGCCCACTCCTTGTACACTTACCAGTCAGATTTCAGGCAAGGAATACCTATCAGTTGCAGGGAGGATAATCAAACGACTTCAGCAATTTATTTTTGTCATATTGTTGGGATCTTAGCCCAGTATGGCGGACTCCAGGCCTTGGCATGGTGGTCTTTCAATGGTACGTGGCAGTCTCTCAGCCAGGCAAGGCCTCGCTGTGGACTTCTGGTCTTAAGATAATTCCCTGAAGTGTGGTCCCACCATGGCTAAGCATTTAAGTAAAACTGTTTGAATTTTCAGCTTTACTTATTTATTTTCTACTCAAAACTAAGAAGGTGTCACTGTGCTGCAATCACTGCAATGTTTAACAATTAATTTTGTTTTTTCTTTACCTTGTTCTTAAGATTCTATATATTGTAACTTGTACCTAAGATAGCACCTTGTTCAGCGACAATATACACTTTTCACTGTACTGCTGACTTTTGTACTTGAATACGCAAACAATAAAAATCAAAATTAAAACCAAAATCCCCCAGCGTTCAGAGAATTGACGAACCCTTCTATGGGGGAGGTGCAACGGAATGTAAAACCTCTCAGCCACTTAACTGCTGCTGAGCGTTCTAAATGGATGAGATTTCCAGTTGCTGAGGTCCCACCCAAAGATAGTTCTAGGCAAATCAGAGACCAGCAACTCTTCATACAAGAGTATCAGGAGGAGGGATAGTGGCTAGCTGCACTGCAGACACCCAAGGTCCAAGACAGTGCAGCAGCCAGACCACAGGCAAGTGAAGGCCAGGTCAGGGTCACAGGAAGGGCTGAGATGAGCTATCAGCAGTAATCACCTGGGAAGCCAATGGCAAACACTATCAACAGCCTGGGAGCTCTCACTGACTAGAAGCTGAACAAGTTGAGACTGGAAATTCTGTAGCAAGTAGTTCACCTCCTGATTCACCAATTCCTGTCCACCATCTTCAGGACACAAGTCATTTAGCAAAGGAATATTCTCCAGTTGTTTGGAAGCATGCAGCTCCAACGACATTTAAGAAGCTCAACACCATCCAAGACAAAATTGCCTGCTTGATTGGAACCCCATCTACCACCTTCAATATCCATTCACTTAACCACTGACTGCAAATGGCAACAGTGTGTACCTGCAAGATGCACTGAAGTAAGTTACTAAGGCTCCTTAGATACCACCTTCAAAACCCATGATTACTACCATCTAGAAGTACAAAGGCAACAGATACACAAGAGTGCTACCACCTGCAAATTCCCCTCCAAGCCACAGATCATCCTGGCTTGGAAATATATTACATTCCTTCAGTGTTGCTGGGTGAAAATCCTGAAACTCTCTTCCTATTCCGCAAGGTTTAAGAAAGCAGCTTGCCCCCAGCTTCTTCAGAGCAATTACAGATGGGCAAAAAAAGACCTGCTGGTTTAGCCAGCAACACCCAAAATCCATGAATCAATAAAGAAAAGCTGAGTGGTTTTGCTGGGAAGCATTCTGAGATGTGGGAAGGCCCAGGAGCATCCATTTAATCCCAGAGCCACCAAATCTTGCAGTGGGTTTAGGGATAATGAGTGTCAACTGGTCATTAATAAATTCTATTGGCCTCCCGCTGCTTGTGACAGGGAATTCACTGCCAGCCCCTTCTGTGCTCTAACTAATTCAAGGTAATTTTTTTCTGCTGCCACAAGGAAACAAATGGAGGAGCTCTCCCACAATTAAGTGGCTCCGGCCATGTCTCCCACCATAACTGACTGCTTAAACTCCAGTGGTATACAGAGTGTCAGACCAGCACAACACTCCAATCACAACTGGTTGCAAAACCTGCTGTTGTGCCATTCAAAAGCAGAGGCATGGCTCCAGAGCTTTTCTGTCAGTCTATCATAAACTCTTGCTTTTACACATCATCAAGCCAATCCAGATTTCTGTTTTCAGTGCAGTTTTCAGGTGTGTATTAGAGCATATTAAAATATCTTTAATTGGGATGGCAACAAAATCTAAATAAAATTAATTTCCTCAATTTCCCTACTGTTGCTTGTATGATACAAATTCTCAATACCATAGAAGATTCATAATTAAAAACCTAACAGATATTTCAGTAAATAATTTAACATGGTATTATTACAAATTAATTTGGGATTTAAGACATATTTAAATTAATTTTGCACTTAAGCAGGATTTTTATTCATAATTATGACTGCTTCAAGCAGAACACAGTACATGAAGAGAGTGCATTGTTGTTTAGTTCTTACTGCAGCATTTTCTTTGTCTCCTGTCCATTTTCATGTCTTTCATTTTCTGAGCATGCTTTTTAAATATCATCAGTCAGCCAGACAACTGATAAATGAAGTGTTTATAAACTGAATATGGACCCTATTCCCTTGACAGCGGGTGAAATTCCATCTTTGTTTTTGAGTGCACAAGCTAATATAACAACATGCATTGAATAAATACCTTTTATTATTAAAAATAGCCTAAAGCACACTGTAAAAAAAAAGCAACTAGTCAAAATGGATGCCCAAGATGGGTGAAAATAAAGAAAATGAGGAAGAAAAAGAGGTAGTGAACTTTCGAGATGGGATATGGCTGTAGTTGTCTGAACACGTGGAATCATAGAATCCCTACAGTGTGGAAGCAGGCCGTTTGGCCCATCGGGTCTGCACTGACCCTCGAAAGAGCGTCCCACCCAGCCCCACCCCATCCCTGCAACCCTGCATTTTCAATAGGTAATTCACCTAGCCTACACATCCATGGATACTATGGGTAATTTAGGATTGCTAATCCACCTAGCCTGCAGAGCATTGGACTGTAGGAGGAAACAGAGCACCCACCTAGACACAGGGAGAATGTGCAAACTCCACATAGGCAGTCGCCCAAGGCTGGAATTGAACCTGGGTCCCTGATGCTGTGAGACAGCAGTGTTAACCACATGCTGCCCTCTTACGGTCAAGTATAAAACACAGAGGATTTTAACATCAAATAGTTAAAGGATTGTAGGACTAAAAGAGGTTACAGATTAGCAAAGAGTGAAGAATGAACTTGAGACATTAAAGGACCAGGAAGTAATGTAAGGTGGGAAGAACAGATTTACTAAGTGTGTGCGATAGGATACAGAAAACAGAATATTAAATGAACTGAATTTTGTGGAGGGTAATGGATATAGATTTGGTCAGGGGAGCATTAAAATAGTTGAGTTTGTAGGTTCAAATTCATGGATGAGGGTTTCAGCAGCAGATGGACTGAGAGGTGGAAGGAGATATACTTAATGAAGAGGATAGGTTAGAAATTGAGTTCTGAGGAAAATAGGTTGTTAGTTTTATGTTTTGTATAGCCTATGAAGCTGGTCAGAGAGGGTGATAGTATTGATGTAAATTGCGTAATGGAAAGAAGTTAAATACAATTCTGGTGTACAAGGAGGAATAAATTACACTAGATCAATGCATCAACATTCTTAGATCGATAATGAGTTATCCATGGAGTCAAGTGACAAGTTGTTTTTAAGACAAATCATGCGAATGCAGAGATAAATCAGACCAGTTTATGGCCAAATGATATAGATTGAACAGACTTCACTGAGTGGTGCATTTACAAATCCTAATTGATGAGAACTAGCTAGATTCAGTGAGTTACCTTCTGCCTGATTTTCTCAGAGAATACAGGTAACTGGTTCTCTGAAAGTTGCTAGTGGGAAATGTTACTTGTTCAGTTTTCACAGATTCCTCGAAGTGTTAGAGCAAAGTGAATGGTCATTCTGCTAGTCAAATCTAATGTTTCTCCAAATGGGTGATGCAC
Source organism: Hemiscyllium ocellatum (assembly GCF_020745735.1). Lineage (NCBI taxonomy): Eukaryota > Metazoa > Chordata > Chondrichthyes > Orectolobiformes > Hemiscylliidae > Hemiscyllium > Hemiscyllium ocellatum. The sequence goes on from NC_083408.1 coordinate 79,732,956, forward strand.
CTAGTGCCACACCCTGCCTTCTCCACATGGCCCTGCATATTCTTCTTTTTCAGTTAATAATCCACTTGCATCATGAAAACCTGAATTAAACCTGCCTCCACCAACTCTCAGGTGGTGTATTCTACCTCTTTGCCACTTGTTGATGGAAAGGATTCTCCTCATGTCTCTATTGCACTTTTTGGCAATCGCAGTAAATCAGTGACTCCTCAATCACAGCCCTTTCAGCAATGGGAACAATCTGTCCTTAGCCACTCTGTCCAGGTCCCTCATGATTTTGAGAATTGATTCTCAAACTTCTCTTTAAAGGAGGAGTCTCAACCTCTCCATTCTGTCTACATAAATGAAATTCTTCATCTGTGAAACCATTCTTATGAAATTTGTTAGCATTGTTTCTAATGACTTCACCACTTTTTCCTGAAATTTTTTCCCAGAAGTGAACACAGTACTCTGAGGTCTAACAAGTCTCTTGCATAAGTTCAGCAAAACCTCTTTGTTCTTGTACTCTATGTCCGTGCTAATAAAACTCAGGATACTGTATACTTTATTCCCCACACTGTTAACCTATCATGCCATCTTCAATAACTTGTGCATTGTTTTCTGGCCATGTGTCCACTTTAGAATTGTTCTCTGGCCATGCATCTGCTTTAGAATTGTGTTTCTTATTTGTTCTTCCAAATAAAATTAATCATTTTACACTCCTCTGCATTACATTTCGCTTACCACGTGTCCACCTATTCCACTAACCTGTTCTTTTAAATTTCTACACCTCCTCCATTCATAATGCTTCCATGTTTCTTATCTTCCACAGGTTTTGAAACCGTTCTCTGTAAATCAATGTCGAGGTCATTAATGTATATCAGAAAAAACAAGAGTTCTAACACTATCCCTGGAAAGCTCTGCTATAATCCTTTCTCAGTCGAAAAAATAATCATTGCTTTTTGATTCATATAACTCGACCAATTTTGTCTCCGTGTAGCTATAGTCCCTTTTATTCCCTGGGTTATAATTTTATTCTCCAGTCTCTTGTATGGCTCTACAAAATTACACCTTAAAAGATCAAATTAAATATTGAAAACTCTTTCAAACTATTATACATAGAGATTCAATGCACTATGTTGAATCCTTTGAACAAATCCAGCTTTAAGATTGCTGCAGATCAGCTGAATCAAATACAGTTGGAATATCAGTAAAAGATACAATGAGAAACTGCAGTGATTGATACTTTGATATGTAGCAGACAAGTTATACAAATATTTGTTAAAAAAAAATTTACTAAAATATATTGGATGAAAACATATTGAGAAACAACACAGAAAATGCTCAAAAAATGCAGCCAATCTGGCAGCATCTGTGGAGAGAAATCACAGTTAACTCTGACAGTACTTTTGGTTTTTACAGAGGGACTTCGATTATTCCAACATTGATTATCTGAATTTTGGATTATCTGAACAAGATTGCAAGGTCTCGATGCTTGACTAAACTGTGTAATCTGGCATTTGATTATCTGAACAAAATTCTCCCTGCCTATGTCATTCGGACAATTGAGGTTCTTCTATATTTGAAAAAGTATTCAGATGCCTGGCATTTATGTAGCATGAATACGACCAACCGCCAATCATTCTGAGCCTGGTGTTGCCTAGGCCTTCAGCAGCACAATACCTACAAGGGAGCTCTTAAATAAAACCCAAGCAGTATCAGTTTTATTTTTGTGGTCTTAGGTTTAATGGGCTATGGAATTGCCATCATATTGATTCCTGCACTAATACTTAAGTGATAATATTTCTTGTTTGTATGAGAACTAGAAAGGATAACAATCAGTAAGATAAACACATCAGAATCACAAGATATGTGGATTAGAACTGATCTGGTTTAGAAATCTAGATCTTGTTTGTTGTAGCACACAAAACAAAGCAGGCAGATACCACCGATAATTCAGACAGCTATCAGTCAACAATGATGAAAAATGTTGAACATCCTGGATTGTAAATAGTTACACAGTCTCAGAAAGAATGCCATTTTAGGGGAATAGATAAAATATTCTATGTTCTTCCAATTAATTGTACAAATTTATGAACTGTAAAGTTGCCTGTTTAGAGGATTCTAATCTAACTAGGCTCCAGTTTGCAAATAAAGCTACAACTATGAAGATAGGATGACAGGAAGAAGCCAAATGGAGGGTAGTTCCTTCACATCAAACAAATAACACTGGAACAAAAACAAAATACTGCAGATGCTGGAATTCTGAAACAAGCACAGATAATGCTGGAGAAAATCAGCAGGTGTAGCAGTATTGATAGAGAGAGAAAAACACTGTTAACATTTCAAGTCCTTAAGTCCATAAGACCAAAAGACTTAGGAGCAGAAATTAGTCCATTCAGCCCATCGAGTCTGCTCTGCCATTCAATCATGGCTGCTAAGTTTCTCAACTCCATTCTCCCACTTTCTCCCTGTAACCCTTGATCCCCTTGATACTCAGGAACTTACCTATCGCAGTCTTAAATACATTCAATGACCTGGCCTCCACAGCCTTTGGTGGCAATGAATTCCATAGATTCACCACTCTCTGGCTGAAGAAGTTTCTCCTTATTTCCATTCTAAAAGGTCTTCCCTTTACTCTAAGGCAGTAAGACTCTTCTTCAGATAATAACAGAATCCCGTAAATTAATAAGTTGTCAAAAATAAATTAAGCATTATTAATATAACCAATATGAAGAGAAAGTTAACCATGAATACGTTTGTTTGCAAATTAACTTTCTGCTTTTACTAATGTTGTTGTACAACATAAAGAGAATGGCTTTTCGTTTGTAACCTTAGTGTGTGCAGTTAAATTATTTCTGAAAAATATTTCTACAGTTCTACTATTTGAAAAATATTTTTTGGCCATTTTTTATGATAAAGAAAGTCACAGTAGTATTTGAACTAGCAGTAAGAACTGTATCAATAGAAGCTTTGCTTCCTGCAAGTTTCTTTTTAAGCATTTCTTCATTTTTTTCCCCTTTGGGAATAGTATGGAAAGATTCCAAAGCTGTTCGTCAGTTTGTTGAACTGTATCATGAACACTACTTGCATGGTTAACAAACCATGGGCATGAGACATGAATTCAAAGCATCTACTACATATATACTGACATGATCACTGCACCGCAAGTTCTACTCCCACTGGTGAAGGCAGTGATACAATCATAAGATTGAATGAAGAAGATTCTTTGACTTTTTTCATGTTTAATCTTTCTAGAATAATGACCGTACATTCTTCCAGTTTTGTGGCACAAAATAGTTTATTACATCAACCCAATGACGCTTAGGCCCAACAATCCTCCTTGGCCATGGAGTTATTGATCATCTTCTGTGCAAAGAAGTATCTTATGACGTCTGTTCCAAACATGTCCTTCGAAATGTTGTATTTCTGGTTATATTTATGCTTTTGTTGTTGGAAATAGCATTGCTTGATACTTGTGTGAAGCAAATGTTGTCTGTTTATGATTAGCCCAAGCGTGGATGTTGCCTATGAGACTGTGGGCAGGGGTTGCTTCATTAATCAAGTAAGTGTGAATGGGCTGATCAACATGTAATTGTCTCAGTCCTGCCTTCTGTCTTTAGAATGGAGGGAAGAATGCTGATGATGCTGCTGGGATAATTTCTTGTTAGTAATATTTTAAATTAATCTACACTTTGTATTTATAATTTGCATTACCAGAATTATACAGGATTATTGTAAATATTGTCCTTTTATCCTTGGTATGAACATTTGTCTCGTACTGATGCATGATTGGGCAGAATCTTGTGGAAGCAAAGGGTGTCAGCTGAAGAATCAGGCAGTTAGCAGGCCAACAGCTGCCCTTGCCCCAGGATCAAGGGCCCCAAGGATAGGAGGATTGCCCAACCAGGAGCTCCTAGCTAATTAGAAGCTGTCAGCTCCTCTCTATTCAGGAATGCCACAAAAAAAGAGAGGTGGTTGCTGCTGGCACTACACTCCCCTGAGGCTTCCGAATGAGGAGAGCCCCAGGCAACATGTCCAAGATGGTAAGAAGATAATTGCAGTACAGGAACAGATTGGATAAAGGGTTGGCAGCAATGACAGCAAATTGGCTATCAGCAGAAAGCCTTTCCTGGGCCCAGGTCCCTCAATCAAGCATTGATCAAGTGTCTTTGAAGGAGGGATTTCCACTCCTGCCCCCAGCATTTCCCTGTGCTGCTTCCTTCATATCAAGCTCCCCTGCCCTCCACTAGGTGAATACCAGCACTTTGGCACCTAGATGCAACTAGGCTGGAAAGCCATCCATTGGCATTTCTGTCACAGATCTAAAGGTGGGGGAGGGGTTATGGAGTCAGGAAGGTGGCACGACCTTGCCCACCATCCTCGCACTTGGCAAACGACCCCTCACCACCAAGCTCATCATTGAAGAGGCACATTTTAGTCAAAAGTGAGGACTGCAGATGTTGGAGCTCAGAGTCAAGATTAGAGTGGTGCTGGAAAAGCACAGCAGGTCAGGCAGCATCCAAGGAGCAGGAAAATAAACATTTTGGGTAAAAAACCCTTCATCAGGCACATCTTTGAGCCCATTAATCCATTGAAACAATGACTGTTGTTTTTTCAAATATGAACTCCAACATGCAAACTTATTGGGAGTGTACCACATCAATTCACTTCTACCAAACAGTTTTTCAAAAAATGAATTCAAATTCTCAAACTGGTGTCGTGGATGACTAAATTTACATAACTAGACTACTCAATCCAGGCTTCAGAGTGAGGTCTGGTAATTTAACCATTACATTATCATATTTGTGCTCTGATATCATGCCTTGTTGCAAGCATATCCACTCTACTGAAGACTGAACATCATTTCACTCGAGGTATTCATTTACGTAAAGTAAGCTCATAACTTTCACTCTCAATCAGCAAAAATGAAGTGACTCAAAGGGACCAATTAAAATAGTACTGCGGCTAAAAAAAGTATTCTAGTGGGTCTTTAGCATGAGTTTGTATTTTATGGTTATTATGGTTTATATTAATCATTTTAGACCGTTAATGCAGAGAAATTTATCTGTGGCTATTTCTAGCCACAGATCAAAAACTTCTATATGTGCCAAGGCTGTGCTGTCATTCACATTAAAGACTATTGACAGACTCAATTCCTTGTGATCAATTTGCTGACTATGTTAATCCCTTTGGAATCTGAGTCTTCATTATGTCTGACAGACTTCTATTATTGTTTATATCAAGCAATACTCTCACAAGCCTGACTCTTCACACAAAACTATTAACTACTTATCTGTTAAATAATATGCAGTTGTCACAACCCTTGCATCCAGGGAAGAGAGGTGGGAAAGGGAGGTATTTAGGTGACAATCCTTCAAGAGTGACAATCCTACCTTTTATTTAACTTGTGTTTGTTTGTTTCATTGGTGAAAAACATGTCGCACTCAAAGGCCCACACCTGAGCACCTCATATCAAATTAACAGAGTATGTTTTCTGTTTGAAATTGACTTTATCCTGCATATCAATTCCATGACACATTCATTGTGCAATAATATGCCATACTCAAGAACAATGTATTCTATCAACAAATAAATGTTTATTGAGGCAGAAAACCTAAGTGCTTGTGGCTAGAACCTGAAAATATAACTGATTATTTGGATATTTATCATTTGATATTAAGGCTCAGATTTCTGAATATATTTCCAGTTGATCGAAGTATCTGTTCTGATCACCAAGCATGATGAATAAAAAAAAAATCCATGGTGGTCTACAGACAATGGATGATTTATTGTGGCAAAGTTCCTTAGAAATGCTGTAGGTAGGTGATATGAGCTCAAAGAGCCTATGATAGCCAGATCTACAAGAATCTGTAAAGAGAAAGTTGGCCTCCATCCGAGTACTGTGGATGGTCACAAAGTCATCTACATTCAGAATTTGGGTAGAACACTTCAACCATGTTGCAAGACAAAGTTGGACTCTTACATTTCTCTGTGACTTTGGATATTTAACAGGAAATAATGTGGAGACATCCAGCCTTGTTTCAGTATCTGCGCATTTGCCCCAAAGCCAGAACTTATGGTTCTAAGTCTCACTTGAGGGACTGGACTCCAGAAAAGTCATCCTTTAGTAAGATACTTCAGCACAGAACTGAGGCAATATTTGACTGTCAGAGATCCGGTACTTTTGCAGAGATATTTCACCAATAAGTGGATTGAAGCTCATGATGTTATTTTGAAGAGTCACTGGTTCTAGTAACATTTATCATTCAATAAAACTAAAACAGATTATCTGTTCAGTAATCACATTGCTATTTGTGGGAACTTGCTGTTTCAACATTATGACAGTGGCCTCATTTCAAAAGTACTTCATGTACTATGAAGTGCTTTGGGTGTGCTGGGGTTGTAAAAAGTTCTTGGATATCAAATCTGAATATTTTAGATCAGAACTGATGATTCAGTTACCATTTAGGTATTAATAACCTGGGGATACTTAATGTTTTGATCTTGATTAGTGATAATGATTGACAGATGTCTTGAAAATGTATAATTTGTGCTGACGTGCAATTTGCATAACTTCAAAATACATTTGTGCTCTGAATTCCAAAAGAGGGGGAATCTAAAATTGTAACATATATTGCACACAAAAGACTAAAGAAGATTGAACTGTGTAGAAATCCAAAGTATCTTTGAAAGGCAATATCTCACATTTAATTCCAAAATGTGTTTTTTTTAATAGATAATGACTGCAGATTTTAAAAATAACTATAGATATAAATTCAGCGCTGTTATAAGAACCTTCAGTTATCCAGTTCCCTGGGTATCTGTAACTGACCAGAAATTTCTTCGCATTGATTTTTATTCAAGCATATGCAAGGAAGGAGTACCTACCATGTGACAAACAGACTTTCCAAACAATACCTCACATAAGTTTTTATACCTTTATGTTATCTTGAGAATAGTTTACAAATGCCAATCAAAAGTATACACCTATTTGATGATAATTGATATCCAGTTACAATTAGTAGTTCTGGTGACTCCACTTATCTCAAATTATTGTACTCAACCAAATGCAGCACCTGTGCACTTGCCTACTCACAATATCAAATCACTTACAAAGCAGATGATTATACTATCCAGGTATATATTTTTGATGCTTGACTGCTATCTTGAGTATTGATGTGTGACCATCTTAAGATTATCAAAGTTCCTCCTGTAAAATTGTATTACTTGCTTCCTTTCCATCATCAGCAGTGTCACATTCTATGACTATCAGCACTTTCCCTTGTAATGACACACCTGGAGAGTGTCAGAGAAAAATCAAACAGAGAGAGAGAGTCAAAACAGGAAGTGATAACAAGGGGGATGATTATATTCCATCACTGAGCAGAAAACGACCTCTTGCAGGCTTCTTTTGTGTTTTGCCTCCAGGAATATACAAAGGAAAGGAATTTAAGACTGACCTCAACCTTGGCTTGTGGGTAAAAAGGTGTTCTACTCAACTGAGGCAGCTATGTGCACTGGCCTAGGTTTAAGTTCTAGTGTCCTGTAGAGGTCACAGTTGAAGACCCATCCTCTAGTGACCCCTGCATTGCTGGTAAAATGATTCTCTTGCTCTGTGATAGAAGTTGGGGGGGGGGGGGGGGGGTGAGCAGTGTCAGGAAGGGGGGTGAGCAGTGTCATGGAGGGAGGTGTTCAGTGTTGGAGAGGGGGTTGAGCTGTGTCGGGGAGGGGGGTGAGCAGTGTCGGGGAGGGGGGTGAGCAGTGTCGGGGAGGGGGGTGAGCAGTGTCAGGGAGGGGGTAAGCAGTGTTGGAGAGGGGGTGAGCAGTGTCAGGGAGGGGGGTGTGCAGTGTTGGAGAGGGGGGTGAGCAGTGTTGGGGGGAGAAATGTTGGAGAGGGGGTTGTGCAGTGTTGAGGGAGGGGGTTGTGCAGTGTTGAGGGAGGGGGTTGTGCAGTGTTGAGGATGGGGGTGAGCAGTGTCAGGGAGGGGTGTGAGCAGTGTTGGAGAGGGGGTGAGCAGTGTTGGGGAGGGGGTGTGTGCAGTGTCAAGGAGGGAGGTGTGCAGTTTTGGAGAGGTGGGTTAGCAGTGTCATAAGGGAGGTGAGCAGTGTCGGGGAGGGAGGTGAGCAGTGTCGGGGAGGGAGGTGAGCAGTGTCGGGGAGGGAGGTGAGCAGTGTCGGGGAGGGGGGTGTGCAGTGTCGGGGAGGGAGATGTGCAGTTTTTGAGAGGGGGGTGAGTTGTGTCGGGGGGGCTGAGCAGTGTCAGGGAGGGGGGTGAGCTCTGTTGGGGAGGGGGTGAGTATTGTTGGAGAAGGGTGTGAGCAATGTTGGAGAGGGAGGTGAGCTGTGTCAGGGAGGGGGGTGAGCTGTGTTGGGGAGGAGGTGAGCAGTGTTGGAGAAGGAGTTGGGCAGTGTCGGGGAGTGGGGTGAGCAGTGTCGGGGAGTGGGGTGAGCAGTGTCGGGGAGTGGGGTGAGCAGTGTCGGGGAGTGGGGTGAGCAGTGTCGGGGAGTGGGGTGAGCAGTGTCGGAGTGAGGGGTCAGCAGAGTCGGGAAGGGGTGTGAGCAGTGTTGGAGATGGGGGTGAGACAGTGTTGGGGAGGGGGATGAGCAGTGTCGGGGAGGTGAGAAGTGTCGTGTAGGGGGGTGAGCAATGTTGGAGAGGGAGGTGAGCTGTGTCAGGGAGGGGGGTGAGCTGTGTAGGGGGGGAGGTGAGCAGTGTTGGGGGAGGAGGTGAGCAGTGTTGGAGAAGGAGTTGGGCAGTGTCGGGGAGTGGGTGTGAGCAGTGTCGGGGAGTGGGTGTGAGCAGTGTCGGGGAGTGGGTGTGAGCAGTGTCGGGGAGTGGGTGTGAGCAGTGTCGGGGAGTGGGTGTGAGCAGTGTCGGGGAGTGGGGTGAGCAGTGTCGGGGAGGGGTTGAGCAGTGTCGGAGTGAGGGGTCAGCAGTGTCGGGAAGGGGTGTGAGCAGTGTCGGGGAGGGGGGTGAGCAGTGTCGGGGAGGGGGATGAGCAGTGTCGGGGAGGTGAGAAGTGTCGTGTAGGGGGGTGAGCAGTGTTGGAGAGGGGGGTGAGCAGTGTCGGGAGGGGGGTGTGTAGTGTCAGGGAGGGGATTGTGGAGTGTTGGAGGATGGGTGAGCAGTGTTGGAGAGGGGTTGAGCAGTGTCAGGGAAGGGGGTGTGCAGTGTCAGGGAAGGGGGTGTGCAGTGTCACGGAGGGGGGTGTGCAATGTTGGAGAGGTGGGTGTGCAGTGTCATAGAGGGAGGTGTGCAGTGTCAGGGAGGGGAGAGCAGTGTGAGGGAGGGAAGTGAGCAGTGTCAGAGAGGGGGGTGAGCAGTTTTGGAGGGGGGGTGAGCAGTGTTGGAGAGGGGGCTGAGCAGTGTCAGGGAGAGGGGGCTGAGCAGTGTCAGGGAGAGGGGGCTGAGCAGTGTCAGGGAGAGGGGGCTGAGCAGTGTCGGGGAGGGGGGTGAGCAGAGTCAGGCAGTGGGGTGTGTAGTGTCGGAGGGGTTGTGAAAGGTTGGAGGAGGGGTGAACATTGTCGGAGAGGGGGATGAGCAGTGTCAGGGATGGGGGTGTGTGCAGTGGTGGAGAGGTGGGTTAGCAGTGTCATAGAGGGAGGTGTGCAGTGTCAGGGAGGGGGTGAGCAGTGTCATAGAGGGAGGTGTGCAGTGTCAGGGAGGGGGTGAGCTATATTGGGGAGGGGGGAGATCAGTGTTGGAGAGCGGCGTGAGCAGTGTTGGAGAGGGGGATGAGCTGTGTCGGGGAGTGGTGTGAGCGTGTAGGGGAGGGGGTGGTGCAGTGATTGGGAGGGGGGTATGCAGTGTTCGGGAGGGGGGTGAGCATTTCAGGGGGAGGTGAGCAGTGTCGGAGACGGGGGCTGAGCAGTGTCGGGGGCTGAGCAGTGTCGGGGAGGGGGCTGAGCAGTGTCGGGGAGGGGGCTGAGCAGTGTCGGAGAGGGGGGTGAGCAGAGTCAGGCAGTGGGGTGTGTAGTGTCGGAGGGGTTGTGAAGGGTTGGAGGAGGGGTGAACATTGTCGGAGAGGGGGATGAGCAGTGTCAGGGATGGGGGTGTGTGCAGTGGTGGAGAGGTGGGTTAGCAGTGTCATAGAGGGAGGTGTGCAGTGTCAGGGAGGGGGTGAGCTATATTGGGGAGGGGGGTGATCAGTGTTGGAGAGCGGCGTGAGCAATGTTGGAGAGGGGGATGAGCTGTGTCGGGGAGTGGTGTGAGCATGTAGGGGAGGGGGTGGTGCAGTGATTGGGAGGGGGGTGTGCAGTGTTCGGGAGGGGGGTGAGCATTTCAGGGGGAGGTGAGCAGTGTCGGAGACGGGGGGTGAGCAGTGTCAGGGAGGGGGGTGAGCAATGTCGGGGAGGGGGTTGAGCAGTGTCGGAGAGGGGGTTGAGCAGTGTCAGGGAGGGGGTTGAGCAGTGTCAGGGAGGGGGTGTGAGCAGTGTCGGGGAGGGGGGTGAGCAGTGCAAGGGAAGGGGGTGAGCAGTGTCGGAGAGGGGGGTGAGCAGTGCAAGGGAAGGGGGTGAGCAGTGTCGGGGAGGGGGGTGAGCAGTGTCGGGGAGGGGGGTGAGCAGTGTCGGGGAGGGGGTGTGAGCAGTGTCGGGGAGGGGGTGTGAGCAGTGTCGGGGAGGGGGTGTGAGCAGTGTCGGGGAGGGGGTGTGAGCAGTGTCTGGGAGGGTTGTGAGCAGTGTCTGGGAGGGTTGTGAGCAGTTTTGAGGAGGGGGTGAACAGTGTTGGAGAGGGGTGTGAGCAGTGTCAGGGAGGGGCGTGAGCTCTGTTGGGGAGGGGGTGAGCAGTGTTGGTGAGCGGGGTGAGCAGTGTCGGGGTGGGAGTTGAGTGTGGGAGGGGGGTGAGCAGTGTTGGGGAGGGGATGAGCTGTGTTGGGGAGGGGGGTGAGAAGTGTCGGGTAGTGGGGTGAGCAGTGTTGGAAAGGGGGGTGAGCAGTGTCAGGGAAATGTGAGGTGTGTGTGTGTGCGCAGTCTGGTTAAGTTTATAGTGAGCAGGTTTGTGGGTATAGCGTGCATTGACACTGCTCTTTACTGAAATGACTACACTGTGTTTGAATGAATCTGAGTTATGAACCAAATATGATTCAGGTTGAAGCTATTAGGCCTCAGAATTAAAGGGTAGTGTATCAGTGCGGCATCTCACAAAGCCATTCCAATGATTTAGAATTTCAGGATTCCAATGAAAGTTGGCTCCATAGATCCTCTGACAGCATTGCAACCTTCGATAACAGCAAATGCCTCAGTGTTAAATGCTATTGATCAGAAGATCTGGGCTTTTACTCGATATTTTTTGAGCACAAACGTGACAATGAACCTTCACAACCTGCCAACATTCAAAGGAGAAATGTCTTTTATTGAACACATACTACAAGGGCAGTAATCAGAAACCTATGCATATTGATTCTAAACAGAACATTTAGGAACAAATCTCTAATCATCACTATTGTATAACTGAAGGGTTATCTGGAAAGTACACCAAGTTTTTAATTGCCCATTACAACCTGTCCAATTTTACTTCCTATTAAAATCAAGGGTATAAAATTTATATCTGGCCCACTCCTGCATAGTTTCCTTTGAGACAAGGTAGGATAAGACTGTCTGATTTTTAATTACAAATGGTCCTTCTAAATGCACTAAAACACTCAGGTTTTAAAAAGAATTATTTCGAATGGGGCAAGGAAATGATACATCGACCCTTGAAATGCACTGGAATAATTTAGGTTTCTTAAAGCTAAGGACGGTGATAGCAAAAGCAAGCTTGCATTGTTTGAAATGCAAATGAAGCTGTGTGTGGAAACGATTTGATCTTTTTAGTGTTTAAGACATGAATTTGAAAAGACAAAAGAGATGTATCAATAACCAGTTGCTAAGCAATGATGCTCTCTTAACCATGGTAACAACTTTCTATACAAGGTCTTCTGCACACAGAAACTCCCATGTCAATTAACCTTATGGTTTTATGGACATAACTTTTTATACTACAATATATATGATAGATGAGATCTAAATTTCTGTTTTTACTTGACAGTAAAATAAAATTTATCAATGGAGTCATTTTTACATCTTAAAGCACGTCTTTTAAGGGATTTTTTAGATGGTTAGTGATACACTTATAAAGATTCATGCACTTAAACCAGTGCCTAAGCTCAGGTAAATACTGCATGCCTGGCATATTAATAGTATCAATCTCTATTTAATAAATTATATTCATAGGTCCCAAATTATCATTATTCTTCTCTAAAAGGAAGTAACAACATAGATTTATGAAACATCTTTAACGCAGAAAAGATCTGAAGCCTTCACAGGAGTGTCATATTTCAAAAATTGATATCAAAGGAGTAGATTGTTGGCTTAATGATTTAAACACTTGACAAAAGGTGTGGATTTTAACTAATGTCTTAAAGCAGGATACAAATGTGGCAAGGCAGAGAGGTTTAGTAAATGAAACACAAAATTTAATGCTTAGATTACTAATGGCACAATGGCTAATAGTGGGGAAAGGAAGTGGAGTAAACATAAGAAGTCAGTGTTGGAGAAATACAAGGTTCTTGGAGGCTTGTGTGCTGAGGAAGATTGCAGATACATGGGCGGACACAGTGATGGAAGAATATTTACAAAAGGATGAACACTCTAAGATTGAGCTGTCAGTGCACCAGAAACCAATGTAATGATCAATGAGTACAGCAGTGATAATTGGACAAGATTTTATCTGGTTTAGTGTTCTAGCAGCAAAGTTTTGAATGAGCTCTGAGTTACAAAATAAATAGGAAATCAGTGAGCAATGTGATTCTAGAAAATGTACTTAATACCATTGACAAAGGACCTGCAGAACATATAATACTTACAATCACAGAAATGTTTGAACAGCTTTGGAATATTATTAGAGTATATTTTTGGAACTGAGTGCCAGATTAGAGAGACTGAGCAACATTTTGGGAAAGACACCAAGTTTCTGTGCCTTAATTATGCATACAAGTCAAAAAGAAATGAATTATGTATGAACAGGATGAGATTAAAACCTTTCTTATGTTTGAGGCTTATAGTCCATTATTCAACACACAAAGAAGGCTTGTTGAAATTAGTTTTCCTGTAATTGATAGATTTGATCAGGATTTTGTAGCATATTTTACATTTTACATATCTCTATAAATAAAGAAAGTGTCCTGACAGACGTCCAGTGAAATCATACAATTCCCATCACAGTTCAGACATTTTCAGACTTTTATCAGCAGCTGTCAATTTTTATATCGAAGTAACATCCATTTTGCTGTTTACTTTATCCAAATATTGACAGAGAAAAAAATTAGTTTGAACTCAACTGACAGCTTTATGTTAGTTTGAAGGTGGATAAAATAAGAAAATAAGAAAATACAAACCTTCACAAACCTTGCGATAAGAAAATAAGTGTTTGACTCATTTCAATGTGTTATGAATTCTTTACAACTTATACAGTTTCATTGCAGTTAACCATATGGAATACTTTCCCTGTTGAATTATATGATTGAAAATACTAATGAAAAATGCAGTAGAAAGAGGGAAACCATCGACTGAAAAACAGACAGGTGTGTTTATAGCAATGCCAAATAACAAGAAAGGAAATATCTAACACAAGCACTAGAGTATTCTCAGAATTCTGAAAGAGTGACATTAACACTGATGTCATAGTGAGCATGCAGGCTGTCGACTGAGGGCAAGCAAATCAACTGAGCACATAGGAAGTAATTTGCTTTTCTCTTGAACAAGTTCAGAGATCCTGGGGGTAAGGAAAGTCTACCTGAAATAGTTCAATGCAGTTCTAAAGCAGTAGAATAGAGTGAGCATGAGCATCGAGGCGCTTGGGAGAGCTTGGTGTTGGAATGATGAAAATTGCTAAAAGCTATGTCAGCACACAGGTCAATCCTGACTGTTTAGCAGCTGGTAAGTTCCTATTAAGTGTTTAATGAATCGTTAGGTTTTTTTTATATTAAATTTCAGTAATCTAATAAATAGAGCTATGACAGGGTATCTCAGTCCCGTGGAGTGCTCACCCTGTTGCTTTCATATCCAGGACATCCACAGCTGCAGGGTTCATGGTCAGCTGGACAACACTCAGGCTCTGGGCTTTACAGCTTGAGCAGCAGTTGGCAATTCTCTGGCGTCTCAGTGTAACTGACAGCTTAAGGCTCCCAAGGCAGAGACAGAACATATGACATATGGGCAGTCAAGCCGCAAATGTGAACCCCATTCCCTTCCTGGTGTCAGGATCAACAATGTTACTGAGCAATTGCAGTCAGCTCTGACATGGGAGGATACACCGCTAGTCAATGTGACCTTTATTCATACCAGGAACATAGATTTAAAAAGGGGATAATATCTTATAGACAGATTCTAAGCAGTTAAGACAGAGAGAAGCAAGCGGGAGTTCTGAGAGGGGTGGACACATAGAACTAAGTCTGACAGACTGTAATGAAAACTAAAATGTATTCAAACTATATTATTGTTGTATGCTGGTTTCAAAGCTTTAATGCTTGATTGAATTCAGTAAGGTGTATGATCAGAGTAAAGAAGCAGCTTGTAGGAGGCAAAACTGAGGACTGGGCGCTCCTCCCAGTCTCTGTAGTAATGTAGGTCATATTCATGTAACCTGTAAATAGTTCAAGTAACCCAATAATCGTCAAGAGCCTTGTTATGCAAAGACTAGAAAAATGGTTGTCCAAATCCACATCAGATCCCTTTGGAATTGAAGTAACCTACATATATCACGGTGCTAACAACGTTCCCTCTCAAAACATAGCAAACAATAGTGCCAGAGATATAAATTAGAGTTTGGGGCTTCAAACGAATAGGAAAGAAACATCTGGTGATACAGAAGCCTTCAATCTAAATGGAAACTGATGATTGCCTGCAACAGAAAATCCCACAAATCTCGTGACAAATGTCAACACGGAATAATACTTCTGAGAATTACATAGAAAGCACCTCTGACCTGATAGAAGACTTACAAGAGCAAATGTAATCTGCATACTCCAAAGCAGAGATACAGGCTACATAATGAGGTGGTAATCTGTAGAAAAGGTCCCAAGTCAAAGTTGTGCCAATGGATTGGCCAGACATTAAGGATTGCATGGGTCAAAACTGAAACTCCTTTGTACAAAATGGATACCATAAACAGTGCAGTAATTCAGCTGAAAAGGGAAACAAATTTTTAAAAAGTTGCTACCTTAGTATGTAGATAAAATAAGGCAGGGTAAAGAAAATGAACCTCAGAGGGCCATGAGTTTGGTACAGAGAGCAATGAAATCTTTAACCAAACCATTTAAAGGGAGGCAAACATTGGCTGATTTGGAGAATCAGGCAATTCTGGTCTAACATGGAAATTTTCAGACGATGAGAAGAATGCAGTGGAAATCATAGTGAGGCTCCAAAGGATAGGAAAAAAATCTCGACTGCAACTTTGAACAGTAGAAAAGCTTTCATGTTACCAAAATGTATGGAAAAATCTCTGTGTCACTGCAAAGCATAGATTAAACTGTCATTACTGTAGAATTTGTTTTAACAAATAAGATAAGATACCTAATTATATTAGGAGGCTATGGCATCAGATGTAACATTGCCAGAAACATATACTTTCAGAGATAGGTCACATAGAATATAACATTTGCAAAGGGATAAAACAATTCTTAAGATACATAATAGCTTCCAATTTGGAATAGTAAGACAGAAACTGAATAAGCAAATGCATTTCCACACACAATTTGGAGCCAAGAAGGTGATGTAATTGCTCACCAAAAGGTAAATAAAACATCATACAATTATAAAAGGAATTATTTCAAACTCAACAATAATAACACTTATGAAAGGGTAACATTCAACAAAAGAGTGCAGCATCCAGATGAATCCATGGATGACTTAATTAATAATCTCTAAAGGTTAGTGAAGAAATGCAACAATGATGAATTAAAATAACAATTCATAAGAAATAAGATTGTTGTGGGTATTACTGAAGAGTCTTTTGCAAATTTATTGCAGTTGAAAAAAAACTATCATTAGGCCAAACCACTTAAATGGGGTGTGAATATTGTGTGGAAGTAAAACAGATTGATCTTCAGAGAAGATAAAACCTAACAGGAGATTTCCAGAATCTATTCAATTCTTAAAGTACAAAGCCACCAAAATTGTGACAAATAAGTCAATGCATTGGACAGAGTAAACACTAAACGCTCAAGCTCCTTTCTAACACAGTCAAGCAAATAAACTTGACAGTCATGGACATTGTCCAGACTTTGAAAAGGAATGCAGTTATTCTAAGAAACTAGGTCACTTTCAGAAAATGTTTTGCAGCAGAATACAGTCACGGAGAATCAGAAGACCGAAGCACCACTTATACAGAAAATTAAATAATGCACAACAGTCTCCACTAGAAGATTAACCTAAATTTTTGTTAAGGCAAATCAGTCACCCAGGCCAAACATTTTGACATACAATCATTTGTATCAATGGGCATCTAACAAATGTCAGGTGAGACATCAGAGCAAATATCTCAATCAACTCAGATAGAAAGTGTTGGTTGACAAAACATTTCTCACGGCTGGCAGTTCAGCGATATGGTCCAGGAGATATCATGTTTAACATTAGGAGGAATGGTTGAATACTCTGGGTCTGCACTCCATGGAGTTTAAAAGAATGAGAAGATCCCATTGAAACTCACAGAATACTGAGAGGCCTGGTTAAACTGGACATGGAGAAGTTGTTTTCAATAAGAAGACAGACTAGGACCTGGGGTAACAGCTGAAAATGTGTTGCTGGTCAAAGCACAGCAGGCCAGGCAGCATCTCAGGAAGATGCTGCCTGGCCTGCTGTGCTTTGACCAGCAACACATTTTCAGCTGCGATCTCCAGCATCTGCAGACCTCAATTTTTCCCCTGGGGTAACAGCCCCAGGGTGAAGGGAAAACCTCTTTAGAACTAAGATGAGGAGGAATTTCTTCAGCCAGAGAGTGGTTAAAATGTGGAACTCATTGTCGCAGAGGGTTGTGGGAGGCTAAGTCATGGAGTATATTTAAGACAGAGATGGATAGGTTCATGATTTGTAAGGGAATCAAGGTTAGAGGGAGAAGGCAGGAGCCTGGAGCTGAGAAGAATATCATCAAATGGGAAAGCAGACATGATGGGCCAAATGAACAAATTCTGCTCCTATATCTTGTTGTCTTATTAATGATATGCTACATGCAACTCAGAACACTAAATGCAAGAAAATCTTTATGTACTTCAAAACCAAAAAATTTCATTCTTGTGTAGTAGAGTTTGTATGAATTTCAAATTCATTCAGAAGGTGGAAAAGGTTAAACAACCACAAGTCAAAGAAAAGCTGATGGAAAAGTTTTACAGATTCTGCAAGTTTATGGCAAGACCTAAATGAAAAGCAGAATCTCCTTGGATTACTCATACTATGATAACCACGGAAGCCTCACTGGAATGGAACATCATTTATTGTTGAACACCAAAATATAGCCACTACTCGTGGTGTACAAAGGTTAGTTAGAGTGCAGGGCTGACAGTTCTCAGACCCATCCCTGGTCAGCTTAAGTTTAGTTTCTAATCAACCTGTATAGAGTTATATATGCCCTTGGTGCTGGGTCCTCTACTTTTCATCATTTATATAAATGATTTCAATGTGCATTGGCTTGTTTATCTGGAGCACACATTTTTACCTTTTTAGCTGGACATCAGCCTCAGAAAAACATCATAAGACCTTTTCCAAACTTGCCACATGTTCCTTTGCAATAGCTTCTGAGACTACAACGTTATCCAGATGGACTTCCATTCTGGGTGCCCCTTGGAGGCTGTTCTCCATCACCCTTTGTACTCATACAGTCCTTTCTGGGCATTTATAGTAACATACTTCTTGGCCGATGCCCCAAGCTCCAGTTGGAGGTAGGTGTGGCTTTTATTCAATTTAGAAAATATGTGACTCCCAGCCAGCTTTTCATATGAGTCATCTATGTGTGGTATAGGGGCTCTGTCTAAGCAGGAATCTCTGTTGACTGTCAACTCACTATTCCCACTGAGGCAGACCGAGTTGTCAAGTTTAACAACTGAAAGACTACCGGTGTGGCTTATTCAGAAAATTGCACTTGGGTGTATGATGCCAAATTCCTCTGGACACACAAATTCTTCCTGTACTTTGGAACATAGCGCTTAGGAGACTGACCTTACCTTGAAGTATTTAGGTCAAACATTATGATCAACACAGATCTTGGCCCTGGTATCTTTTGTCTTCCTGAGGCCCACTTGAGCTACTTCAGGATACATCTCAATGGCTTCATAGAGATCACCAGTACCCACTTTAAAGATCTGTTGTCAATCCTGTCAGATTTTCTGCAGCCAGTCCCTCCCTAAAATGTTGGGACCCAGCGCATGCACCACCATGAAGGGGAATCGACTATTGATTGTGTAACTGGGGTTATAGTGGTCCCAACAATACATAAGGGCTCCTCAGTGCCTGCACCAATCTGGCCTTGTTGTCTCACAGGCTTAAAGGCAAGATGGCTTGCTCCCTAACCACAGATTCAGCAGTACCACAGTCTCCCTTCTTTTTTAAGGGGTAGACATTTATCTGAAGTTTTATCTTAATTTGGGGCACTTTGGGAGCAATGATGTAATTTACTGTATCAATTCCTTATCTTAGAGCTGATCTATTTGCAAAGACCTGTCTTGAGGTGGCTTCACCAATCGGTCTGGGTGCTACACATTTTTTCTATTTTGGTAGCCTTGACTGGTGCAGACTTTATCATTACAAGTGCAGTACAGATGTGCTTTCTCCTCACTGTGTTGTGGAGAAAGTTCCTGTCCAGCTCTGAAACATTGCAGCCTTTTGACTCCAATCACACTTCCTTGGCAACATATGAGTGCCACGAATATTATGTGCTGGGGACCTGGCTCTGAGGTATGGGGTATGGGTATAGATCAAGATTGAGGACAGTAACAGTACCATCTATGGACAGCCCTGATGCTCCTGACCCCCCTTTTCCATGTTTTCACAGGAAAGGGCCATCCTATGGGGTCCAGATCTGATTCAGACAGTAAGCTTCTTTTGGATTGCAATGTTATTAATTCCACAAGCTAAGCAATCCTTTAACATTTCCTGAAATGCTGACCTGTACTCACAATGTTCCACCAATTTCTGCAGTTTCAGTAAAAACTCAGTTACTGGTTCTTCAGGAAGTCTATTTACTGTGTTAAACCTGGAACACAGCAGTGTAACAGGTGGTTTGGCATCATAGTAGTCTGCTACCATATCTATTAGTTCATCAAAAACTTTGACTCGGGGCTGCTGGGTGGGTTAAGATTTTTATGATGCTGAAGGTTTGGTTCCCACAGTGGTCAAGGGAATGACCTTTTATCTGTAATCACCTTCTACGTTGTTTGCCTGAGGCTAATCCTCCACACCCACATTGTAAAGTTCCAGTTTCCCAAACAGCGGCATTTCCAATATTTCCCCGTAATGGTCTTACCAGGTTCATAGAAAGCCAATGCAGATTTCTCCAGCTTCCTCATTTCCCCTCCCCCACCTTATTTCAGTCCCAACCCTCAGACTCAGCACCTCCTTCTTGACCTGCAATCTTCTTCCCAACCTCTCTGCCCCCACCCCCTCTCCAGCCTATCACCCTCACCTTAACCTCCTTCCACCTATCACATTCCCAACGCCCCTCCCCCAAGTCCCTCCTCCCTACCTTTTTTCTTAGTCTGCTTGGTATACTTTCCTCATTCCTGATGAAGGGCTTATGCCCGAAACGTCGATTCTCCTGCTCCTTGGATGCTGCCTGACCTGTCTGCACTTTTCCAGCAACACATTTTCAGCTCTGATCTCCAGCATCTGTAGTCCTCACTTTCTCCTCATTGAATGCCAAGGCTGTTCAAAGTATATCTTTATTTTCATCGCCAATGTAGTAACACAGGAATCCAAACTGGAAAGGAATATCATTTATTGTTGAACAACAAAATAGAACCACTACTCATGGTGTATATAGGCAAGTCCCAGCTCATGAGAGACAGTCCGGCTGACCCCTCCTTGGGTTTGCTTAATGAAGGGCTGAGGTGATGAGTTCCAGCTAGGCAGGCCATTGTCTGCTACCAAGGGAACTTATACTCAATGAGCTCCAAAGGGAGATTAATCACTAATCTCCCCATGGGCCTTAAAGGAATTATCACACATAAAAGGGCTGCAAAGAGGCGACTGTAGTGTTTTGGCTGAAGAGATTCCATATCTATTGAAATTGAAGAGAATTCATATTCCATGGTGCAACAATGTTCAAAAGAAGTTTTAAGTATAGAAGCAGTAACTATACTGGCTACACTAGTGATAATCAGGCAATGGACATGTCAGCACTAAGTTGAAGCATCTTACAACACATTAATTATGAACAATTAATTATGATGAAGTCAAGTCTGCAGTAGGTGCTGAGGTGATGAAGAAGGGACAGCTCAAGTAAAATATCCGATGGTCCAATTTTCCAAAGAATACTTTATTATACTAAGGGATATCAGATCAAATCAAACCAGGCAGCACAATTTAGAACTTTGGCAAGCTAATTTCACCAATACTACAACACTGGAAAAAAGACACTCCTCAAAATATTCAAAACATTGCAGTTACAAATCTACCTACTTCAGCATAGATCTACAGATTGCACCAGACTCAACGTTAGTTCTTTAGTACTTTTCTTTCTCTGCTCACCTTCTGTATGTCCAGAGCATAACCAGTATGGGGCTCTGCAGTGAGGTAACCAACGCCACAGCGGGGTATAGCAGCAGCTGGGGCCCAGCATGAGCCTAGATCATGGCAGCAGCAGCCAGTGATGAGGTGGCAGCAGTCGGCCACTTGAGTCATCAAATACCCCATACTTGAGTACACATGACAATAACACCTAAATCTAAATCTAAATCACTCTGAATAGATTGTTGGTAATAAACATTTAAACACATTAAGGAGTCAGAAGGTGTGGATTCTTGGAGTAGGTCTTGAAATAAAAACGTATCCCAGGTACAGTCAGTTCTGTTGTAATGCGATAGTTCCATTTTTATGCGGTCTCACATTATAAGAAAATTGCTCAATCACCGCAATACCTAAACTAATGGAACTGGAATCACATAATAGCCCATATGGTCATGTTCTACAAATAACAGTCTAAATTCTTCAAACACGATAAAGCAAATTAGCACCGAAGAAACACAGGTAATAGCAGAACCAGCCGTACTACCTTTTGGATGAATTCTTAATTCAATGATCTGCCTGTGAAGTGGGTGTAAAAGATCCTCTGACACTAATTCTCACATCGGCAGATTACCTGTTCGTGGGTGCTAATTCAGCACAAATTAAGTGCTGCTTTTTCTTGAACAGTCACTACAAATTCAAAAACACTTCATCAGCTGTAAAGCACCTTGAGATGTGCTGCAGCCATGTCATGTAAATGTATGTGATTTTTTTCTATTTCCACTCTGTTTTCCATTATCCTCTCCTGAAGCCACTGAGTCTTTCAATAGTACCAGTTCAATGGTGTCATAAGCCCCACAATACCTTATTTAAAAGACATTTCTTCACATGCAAGCCTTGACAAAGCAAAGCTGTTTATTACAGGACAGTAAACAAGTGGCTCTGCAATGAAGGGATAAGGAGTAATTTACCTCAGTGTAATGTGTGCAGTATAATGATTATTTTTTAATCAAGATGTTTTGCTTCTTCATTGCAGTTGAGATGTTAAAATAGAATAGATCCACATCAGTTGTTACAATTTATCTTTTGATGTCAACAGCAGTGATGAGAATGTTTAAGAAAATGCATTAAGAAACATTGATTATATTCTCTCATCCGTCTTAAAGTGTTGCGTGTGCCTTTTAGTTGAATTCTCTAGGACAGCATTTCACAATGTAATTGGATATATCATTTTGAATTTGGTTAATAAACGAGCTTGGATTACCTACTATTAAACTTGCATTTCCTTTAACATTTTCAGTTTTGTTTGGTTAAGTGCTTTTGCTTTGTACACCAATTTTTATATCAAAATATAGAGCAAAACTTAAATGAAGAATGAAGCAGACCTGCACCTCAATCTCAGATACAATAAATTGTTCTTTGCTGTTATCGGAATTCATTGTCTGCCAACCTGACCTTGAAGCTTCATTGACACTTCATGAGATAGTTTTGCTGCACTATTTTATAAAACCACAAAAAGCAAATAATATATCATGTATTGATCTAGCATGCAATTTAAAATAGTATGTGGCATTATATTTTCCATTTCTATTAATAGAAATAGAACAGAGCTAGCCAGCAGTCATGTGGAGATACCTTTCCAATGTGAATGCATTGTCAAACACTGAAGGTTTCATACCAAACAATGAAATTTTCCCTCCAAAGATTCTGCCTAATCTGCTAAATGTTCCCAGTAATTTTAATTTAGTTTTAGATCTCCAATGCCTACATTATTTTGTTTTTATTTAACTAGTAGTTATGTTTTCTGACATTTCTTAAAATGTTTTTTCTGAAATGTTTACCTTTGCTTAATATATCTGCTAGTGAAATTATCACATATAATTCTTAATTTGGGATTACTTTCATCAAAATATGTCAGTGGGGGGATTGGAAAATATCAGTTTGGTTCAGTTAGTGGGAGTCACCTCCGAATTGGAAAGAAGTCAGTTCAAGCTGTATACAGGGCTTGAGTATTTGGATGCATTTTTAAAAAACCCACACTATTGCGTGTAAGCACTCACAGCGATAATGCTTATTTTTCCCCAGCACCCATATTGTGTGTGCAAGTGTAGGACACAGTAAATGAACAACGAGCGCGGAAATCTTTATTCATTTTCCACCACCAGGAACAAAGGAAACACCCGAGTGGCCAGTGCCAGGCAGTGCCCTTCTCATTAATGGGCAATACTGCCTAATCAAAAAGTGAAAGGAGAGGGCAGGGACTAAATCAAAATAGAATCGGAGGGGGAAGTAAACACTCTACACCCTGTGGTGCCCACCTCTCCCTGAAAACCGCGAAGGTTTTGATTGATACCGCGTGCTCCTTCTCCAGGGACACCCGAGAGTATTTGGATGTATTGACATTTAGGTGTTAATGAAAGGATGCTGGATTATTTGACATGCTGCTTTTTTTGGATTTAATGTCAACTTAATGACAGGTACAATGGATTGTTGTTCCATTTTCCTTTGCTTATTACCAAGGAAATGAACCTCAGATGATTTACCAGTTCTAGAAAGAGAAAAATTAGGTCATCCAGTTATAGAACAAAGTGTTCACATTTTTACAACTTATAGCAACTGGAAAGTTTATAAACAATATACTTGAAAGATTTTAATTTCTTCTAATTTAGTTACCTGCCACAGATTTTCATGAGACATTTTCACTGCTGTTAAGGACTCATGTTACAGGTATAGTGACTTATCCTATGAAACTAGAAAGATTACTGTTTAGTTTATATTAAATACCTGTAATTATATATTCAGGGAGTGAAAGAGAAAAATACAGAATTCTTTCATAATTTCCTCATGTCTATTCTCAGAAAATACAACAGAAGGTCAGATGTAATGGCAGGCAATAGAAGTAGAGATGTCTTTGCTCACATTACTTAAAGTTCGGATATTATCTGTTTTTATTAATCCTTTCAAGAAACCTTATTGTCGTAATGATTTACAAGCTTTTGATTCAACATGACAATGAAAGAATTGTGTTCTGTCTCCAAGATGGTGTTGACTTGGAAAGGATAGGAAAATGTTGTTTCCTGTGCAGTCTACCTTTTCCATGATAGACAGGTCATGGGTTTGGAAATTGCTGTCAAAGCAGTTTGAACAAATTGTTACATATGGTACATGCTGCAATCATGATTTGCGAGATGGTGGAGGAAGTGGATATTTAAGGTGGTGAATAGGATATCAATCAAATTGGCTGCCTTGTCTTGGAGCTGTTTAAGTGATGTTGAAACAGCACTTATTCAGGCAAGAGGGAAGTATTCTATCACACTACTGACTTGTGACTTGTAAATGACTAAAACACTTTGAGGACTCAAGAGGTGAATGACTTATCATAAACTCCCAGCCATTGTCCTTTTCATGAAAAATTGTATTTATGTGTCTGGTCCACTTAAGTTTCAATCAGTGATCATCCTACTATCCAAGTCCCACAACTAGTTGATGGTGAACAATTTAACAATGGTATCATTGTGAATGTCAGTGGAGTTGGTTAGATTCTGTCCTCTTGGAGAATCTATCTATATCACCTTGATAATGTTATGCTGTCAACTACGATGCCATCTCGCTTTGTATCATCAGCAAAATTGAATGTTTGACTTTTTATGCTATTATCCAAGTTGTTAATAAGTAATGTCATACTCCCAAGTAATTTTGTGTAATCAGCAAACTGGGAAATATTACACCATACTGCCTCATTCAAATTGTTGAATAGCGGTGGCTCAAACACAGATCTCTGCAGTATCCCTCTGGTCACTGCTTTCAACTCTGAAAAAGACCCATTTATTCTGTTTCCTGCCTGCCTTCCACCTAGCCCACCTGATTTGAATTTGCAACTTCATCTCTTATGTGGGTTGGTATCAGAAGTTCCCTGAAAATCCAAGTACACCAGATTGATTGTTTCCTCTTCATCTATTCTATTAATTATGTCCTCAAAATGCTTCAATAAGTTTGTCAAACATGAATTTCCTTTCAGAAATCTATGCTGATCTTCTGTAATCCTGTTCATATTTTTAAGTACCTTGCTTTCACATCCTTTATATTTAACTCCAGACTTTCCCCTGCTACTGATGCTAGACTAACCTGTCAACAATTTCTGATTTTCTCTTTCCCCCCATTTTAAAATAATGGTATTAAACTTGCTGCCCTCCAATCTGCCAAAATTGGTCCAAAATTGATAGAATTTTGGAAAATAACAATTAACACATCTACCTTTCCACTACAACCTCCTTCAGTGTCCTGGAACATAAATTACCAGACCCTGGGCATTTACGAACTTTCAATCCCATTCATTTCTCCAGAACTATTATTTTTGGACTCATGCTAATTTTCATCAATTACTCCTCCAAAAAGACTCTTACTTCCCCAGCACTTCTGGAAAGTTATCTGTTCTAGTGAGTTTTGAGAAGATTTGTAGCTCACATTAAGTTTGTAAGTTTGCTTGCTGAGCTAGAAGTTTCGTTTTCAGACATTTCATCACCATATGAGGTAACATTATTAGTGAGCCTCCGGTGAAGCACTGATAGTATGGCCTGCTTTCTATTTATGTATTTAGGTTTCCTTGGTTGGTGATATCCCTTCTGGTTTATTTTCTCAGAGTGTGGTAGATAGGGTATGAAACACATTGATTCAGACTCCATTTACCACCCTCTGAGAGAAAGAATCAAAAATTACATCACCAACCAAGGAAACCTAAACACATAAATAGAAAGTATGGGCCATACCACCAGTGCTTCACCAGAGGCTCACTGATGATGTTACCCTAGTATGGTGACGAAACATCTCAAAGCAAACCTTCCAGTTCAGTGAGTAAGTTTACATCCAGTTATTTCTTCTTCTTCTGTGAAGACAAAACAAAAAGAGTTGTTTAATGGTTATGCTATTTCCTCGTTCTCTACTATCAATGTTTCCTATTCACATTGTGAAGGGCCCACATTTGTCTTCACTAATTTTCATTTTACATTGTTAATAAACTCTTAGACCATTTTCACATTCCTTGTAAGTTTACTCTCATACTCTATTTTCCCCTCTTAATTAATCTATTTCTCTACCACTGCTGAATTCTAAATGTTCCCAGTCCTCCAGCTTGCTACTTTTAAGAGGAACTTTACATATTTCCTCTTTGGATCGAATGGTATGTTTAATTTATTTTGTTAACTATAGTTAGGCTATTTTTCCTGTTGTGTTCTTTAGATGAAAAAGGATAAATGGCTGCTGCAATGTATGGATATGTTCCTTAAATATTAACCATTGTTCAATCACTGTCATGCCATTTAATAAATTTGCTCAGTCTACTGCAGCCAACTCACTCGTCATAACTTTCCAGTTTCCTTTAAATTTACAAGCATGTTAGACTGGCTAACAAGATTAGACCACATGGAATAGAGGGAGAACTAGCCATTTGGATACAGAACTGGCTCAAAGGTAGGAGACAGAAGGTGGTGTTGGAAGGTTGCTTTTCAGACTGTGACCAGCAATGTGCCACAGAAATTGGTGCTGGGTCTACAGCTTTTTGTCATTTATATAAATGATTTGGATTTGAATATATGAGGCATGGTTAGCAAGTTTGCAGATAACACCAAAATTGATTGTGTTGTGGACAGCAAAGAAGCTTACCTCAGGGTATAATGGGATCTTGACAAGGTAGGCCGAAAGTGGCAGGTGGAGTTTAGTTTAGATAAATGTGAGGTGCTATATTTTGGAAAGGCAAATCAGGGCAGGACTTATACATTTAGTGGTTCAGTCCTGGGTAGTGTCACTGAACAACAAGACCTTGGAGTTATGACAAAGCTGCTCCTTTGAGAAGGTTATGTTGTCCTTGTTTTTTTTCAGACAGGTTGTAAACAACAAATGTTCCAAAAAGTCTGCTTTTGGATGGACTTTAGGCCAATTTGTTTACAGCTAACAGATACTGCCTCAGTCAGAAGGCTTGCAAGTTTAAAAAAAAACACACTTTTATAATGGAAAGTGAGTGGCCACTTCTCCCGGCTCAGCTATTCTCTGGTTTGGTTTTAGCAGTAGTAGTGAAGACTGCTGGAAGCAAGCTCAGGCTGGTCCCCTCTCTCTGACTTCAATCCTGTAAGGACTTGTGTCTTGATTTTACCTTTTATGCTAAGGGATGTTTATGGGGATTGTTGCAAGTATTTTGGAACAGCATCATTAAGTTGGGATGGTCTGTTGTGATTTTTGATAGGATAGATTATTCGGTATTCTGTTTTCTGTTCTTTGTGTTTCATTCAGTAATCTTGTAAATAAATTCTGTTCTGTTTAAAACAAAATGGTTTCACCAGCTGATTCTCTGCTGGAATATCCACGGTCCACTTGCTTCAAACAATTAGCAAAGTTAGGCTTTAGGCTACCTTCTTGAAATGTTTTAAGGGGGCTGGCCTGATCCATAACAGAGTGCAGGTTCATAGTTCCTTGAAAGTGGAGTCTTAGGTAGACATGTTAGTGAAGATTGGTACACTTGTCTTTTTTGATCAGTGCATTGAGTATAGGAGTTGGGAGGTCCTGTTGCAGCTGTACAAGACATTGGTTAGGCCACTTTTGGAAAAATGCATTCAATTCTGGTCTCTCTGACATAGGAAGGATGCTATGCAACTTGAAAGGGTTCCAATCAGATTTACTGTACATGAATGTTGCCAGGTTTGGAGGGTTTAAGCTGTAGTGAGAGACTGGAAGACTGGGGCTATTTGCCCTGGAGTGTCAGAGGCTAAGGGGTGAACTAGGGAGAACAGCCAAGGTCTTTTTTTCCCAGTGAAGTGGAGTACAGAACAAGAGGGCATAGATTTAAGCTGATCGGGGAAAGATTTAGAAGGACCTAAGGGAGAAGTTTTTCACACAGAGGGTGGTGTGTGTATGGAAGTGATGTGAGCTGGTACAATTGCATCATTTAAAAAGGTAACAAGATGGCTATATGAATAGGAAGGGTTTGGATGGATATGGCCCAAGTACTAACAAACAGGACTAGATTTATTTAGGATATCTGTTTGGCATGAACAGGTTGGACTAAAGGGTCTGTTTCCACGCTGTACATCTCAATGACTCTATGACCCCTAGTTTTGTAATGAACTATTTCATTTCTTATTCCCACGAAAACTGTTATATTATGGTTACTTTTTCCTGAAGGATCTTTCATAGCACAATTGTAAACTAACCCCTACTCATTGCACAAACAAGTCTGGGATAATCTGCCCTAAGTTTGTTCCTCAATTTACTGGTCTAATCTTGTCCACATTCCAAGAATTCATCAACCACAAAATTATTGCTAATGGGGTTTGCTCAGACTATATGCAGATTAAAATCATCCATGATTAATGTATACCCTTGTTTATACATCTTTAATTTAATGCTAAATGCCATCTTTTTCCTCACAAGTACTGTTGGGGTTCTACACATAGCTCCCACTAACATTTTGCACCTTTGTGCTTCTTAGCCCACCGAGACTGATTCAACAGCTAGATTTTCTGTGTAAATATCCTTTCTCACACTGGCAATGATTTTATCTCTCACTAACAATGTCACTTCACCTCCTTTCTAGTTTTGACCATTCTTCCTAAAGATTTAAAATCCTTGGATGTTCAATTCCCAGCCTTTGGTCACCCTACAACCATGTCTCCGTAACTGTAATCGTATCATAACCATTTACAACAATTTGTGCTGTTAGCTTGTCTATTTTATAAGCTTTTTGTGTATTTGGATACATATCTTTGGACTTATCTTTTTGACATTTTTACATATTTTATTTATACTCCAGCTCTATTTGCTGCTAGCTGTGTCTTCTCTGCTTCCCAGTTTTGCTTTCTACTTTTTGATCTTCCTTTTCCAGCTTTGTTTCCCTTGCTTTTGTCAATCTATTCAGGTTCCAATCTGTCTTCTACTCCAGTTTAAACCCTCCCCCAATTTATGATAATATGCCCCTTGGCCTGATGGGGTTATCTTCCCCAGAATCAGTCCCAACGTCTATTCTCCTATTCTTGATCTTGCAATCACAAGGCATTGGGAATAATCTTGAGATTACTGTCTTTGTAGTCATGCCTTTTAACATTTATTTCCTACGTCCCTATATTGTTTGTAGGACTCAATCCCATTTTTACCTATGAACTGACATGGACCATGATCATTCAGATTTGGAAATGCCTCTTAAATCAATGGTACATTCTTCTGAGAGATTGTGAACCATGAATCATAGAGAAGCTGGACCAATCTATTGTTGGGGGAAGGTGGGGGAGGAACGGGAAGAGTGCTTGGAGACCCTTCTCTTGCAGTGGAGCTGGTCAGGTTCAGAATGCAGGATAAGATATCACAATCTACTCCCTCATCCTGCAACATCAAAAACTGCAGGTTGTGCAAAATCTCAAATTGGGTCCCAGCCACCACTTTTTAAATAGTTCTGGAGTTCTTCCAAATCCATGAAAATCCAGCTGAGTGTTTCCCTGTACTTGCCTCCAATGGACCATGTTTGAATGGTTCTGGAAGGCTATTGATTTACTGTAGGTGAGTGAAAGAGGCAAGTGAAGTCATGCTGACCAGTTGTCAGATGTTGGTTGTCAACAGTGAACCTCAACAAACCCCCTTGCTGTTGTGTTCTAGGAACGGTTAAAGAAGTTTCTTCTCTCTTTACATAGAGTGGGATGTTATACAGAAGTTCAAAGTGTTGAAAGGTTTGGAAAAATTGGATGCAAGTGAGCTTTTTTTCTGTCAAGTGCAGAATTTAAACTCAAGGGGGGTATATTTACAAATCATCCAGAGCAAAACGAGTTCAAAAATAAAACGGCCACAGGTTATAATCCAACGGGTTTATTGAAATTGCAAGCTTTCGGAGCCTGAGGAAAGAATTGAGCTCCGAAAACTTGCAATTTCAAATAAACCAGTTGGACGATTTACCTGGGGTCGTTTGCCCTTTTATCTTGTCCACCCCAGTCCAACTCTGACACCTCCACATCATCGCAAAACAACATAGAAAATGCCTATTAAACAGGGGAGACACATTTGGAACAAATTACAGATACTAATGGTGAAATTTTAAAAATTAAGCAATTTCAGAAAGACCTGCATCTTTCTGATCTCCAACTTGGATTTATAAAGCACTCTTAAACTCGGAAAAGGTCTCGAGGCAGTAGACAGGAACTTTGTCAGATTGCCCCTGAGCGGACCAGTCTGGTTGGGTATGGGGCAGTTTAAGTTCCACAGGCGCCTCCGGTTATTTTTAGGCTGAAGATATCATTATCAACTCAGTGAATAAGTCGGAAAAACAGGGGAATAAATTAAAATAATTGGTGTCTGTCCACCCGCTGATCTGATTAAACACAGAGAGACGAGTTTTGACACCAGACTTTCACGCTGCTGTATTTCTGACAAAAGGAAAATGCAGATAATCATGTCCAGTCGGTGTTTGTTAGCCTATTATCAGGATAGTGACTCCTAAATACCACTATCACTGCAGTGCCTTTCTCAGTTCCACTGTACTAAACATCATTTTCAAACGCGAATCTAATCCTTAGAAATACTACCGCATTAAAAATCCGAAGGACATTTATCATTTGAGATTTGCCTGTTAAGATTATGAATCAACTAGTCAAACAGGAGATTAGCTATGTAAATGTTGTTAGCATTTCCGGACAGTGCTGAACGGAGAGAAGCTCGAAGTTATCTCAAGCTAAAACTGTTGGAGAAACTCAGCAAGTGTGGCACTATCTGTGGAAAGAAAGCAGCGTTTCGTCAGAAGAAATTCTGAACAAGGGTCCCGTACTGAACCTCTGCTTTTTCACCAAACCTGCTGAATCTCTCCATCAATTTCTGTTTTTGCTTCAGATTTCCACCATTCGTAGTTAGTTGAATTATGTCGGTTATATCAAAACCGACTACAGTACTTCTGTGTATCCTGGTCTTTGTATAATCCAGGAACATTTGGTGTTAAAACTGTTGTTTGTGTGATGACTGGTTGGGAGAGGTCGCCTTAAAGTGTTTTGTGTGTTTGCATTCGCGCTTGAAGCTCTGCTCCCGGGAAGTAATTACATCCTGAATCCATGTGGATAAGTTTGTATAAATTCTGCTGCATGAGCTCAAACCTAAATGA
Source organism: Hemiscyllium ocellatum (assembly GCF_020745735.1). Taxonomy (NCBI): domain Eukaryota; kingdom Metazoa; phylum Chordata; class Chondrichthyes; order Orectolobiformes; family Hemiscylliidae; genus Hemiscyllium; species Hemiscyllium ocellatum. Next base: position 79,763,746 of record NC_083408.1, read on the forward strand.
CGCTCTCCGGAGTTACAACCACAACTAGGATTTCAATGAAGCGCCCTCCTCAAACTACATAGAAACACAGGAAGCATTTGGAATAGTGTTTGACTTTGCCGTGAATAACGGAATAGTTCGGAAGTTAGACAACAGAAGCAAAACTCGTTGAAAAAGTTTCACACAACACCAGGTAATAGTCCAACAGCTTTAATTGGAATCACTAGCTTTCGGAGCGCCGCTCCTTCACCAGGTGGTTGAAAGCTAGTGCTTCCAATTAAACCTGTTGGACTATAACCTGGTGTTGTGTGATTTTTAACTTCGCTCATCCCAGTCCAACACCAGCATCTCCAAATCGTTGAAACAGGAAAGTCTGCTTTCCACAAATACTCGCTAGTTAGGAATGGCTTCAATTTGCACAATTCAAAAAATAATCTGAACTAACTTCTAGCTAGGACAGATAACGTATTACCCAGGCTAGTGAAAGTGAAAGTTTCAATACTGCATGAGGCACGGAGAAAGACTTACATTTTTATAGCACCCATTCGTGACTTCGACAGATTCCAAAGCACTTTGAAGCCAATAAAGCGCAGTCGGTGTTGTGATGTAGGAATACCGTGATTAATTTGCTGTCAGCAAACTCCCACAAACAGCAACATGGTAACGATCAGTTAAAGGGGTTTTTTTTTGCAGTAAATTATGTCTGCAGCATAAATATTGCACAGGATCATTCTGCTGTACTTTTGAAATATTATACACTGAGAGAACAAATGGAGTTTTGATTTAATTTCCAAACAGAGAGAGACAGCACCTCCAACAGTGCAGCCCTCCCGCAGCACGCTTGGAATTTTGTTGGCAAGTCGCTGGAGTGTGACTTAGAACCGTAAACTTCTGATTAAACACGTAAGACAGAGCTAACTGAGCCCTGGCTAGGACCAGTGGAGGCATCGCTGCGGTTTGGTGAGGTCCAGCAGCACGGGAAACAACCAATATTCCGTTCAAAGAATGTGAGCGATGCAGATACATGACCGTAGGTGAACACGGAAAATTCTCACAAAGTATAGGCTGGAAGAACAAACAGCAAAAATAGAATCTTTTGTGGCACAGTGGTAGTGTTAGGACTCAGGACCAACATACTCCAGTGTATGGAATAACATTTCAGAGCAAGGTGGTTAACACACACACACACATATATATATATGTTAACCATCTTGCATATACATATATATGTTAACATATATATATTATACGCATATATATATGTTAACCACCTTGCTCTGAAATGTTATTCCACACTCTGCAATATGTTGGTCCTGAGTCCTAACACTACCACTGTATATATACATTCACAAAGAATAAGGAGACAGGTAATGCTTGTCACACTGTCTTGATCAAGGACGAAATGGAATAGCTTATTTAAATGAAAGTCTTGTTATTAAACTAAAATGTAGAATACAGTCCTGGACGAGATGAGTAGCGGGCCTCGCTTTCCATGGACTGGGAGACGTTCTGAATGGACATCTGCAAAGCTCCGGGTGTTTCTGGTAACCTGCAAAATAAAAACACTTTACAACAAACAAATCTTCCTTTGTGAAATATGCCGATGACCCTAACAGCGATAGCTGTAATAATAGGGGAAGCAACTAAATAATTGCTGCAGGATTTAGCTCACTCACTAGCTCAGCGGTCAACTGGAAAATCCAATTTAACAATAAAGAATGTAAAATAATCAATATTGTTTGAAGAAACAGGTTCCAATGATTACGCAATGACTGGTACGGAACAAGGACTCGGTAATTCCGATAAAAACTCAGAGCAAGAGTGGAATTCTACCTTCGAATGTTACCAAGCAATTAAAATCGTGGGACGCTGGAATATATAGTCAGAACAGTAAAGGGCATTTCTACAGAGGTTATAGTGAGTTTACAAGACCACACTTGCGCCATGGAAAGATTTGCGGGAAAACAGAAAAGGTAAGGAAAAAGGGAAGAGCATTTGAAAAGAACACATTATCTCGTTTTTCAAAATGTATTCGCAGACGGTAACGGTTTTAAGATAGAGAACATGAAGTAAAATAACAGGAAGAATTGAGGATGCTGGATATATGAAACAAACAGAGATTGCTGGAGAAACTCAGCTGGTCTGGCAGCATTGGTGTAGAGAAAGCAGAGGAAGAAAGCTCACTGGATTCGGAACGTGAATCCTGCCTTAGCCCCACAGTCAAGGTCGGATGGTCTTGATTCAAGTCGGAGAGGGAAGAGGTGACAGCACTGAGCACTATTACAATGATGCTGAAGGCAATGGTAGGATGTTGAGTTCCTAAGCAGTCTTTTTCCTTTGCTTACTGAGGTTACACACGGCCGGGGTGCAGGACATAAACGAAAAGACCAGGAGTGGGACGAGGAAAATAGTTTTCCTGCTGTGATCTGGAAGGAGTTGTTTGGAAAGGTGCTGGGCGCTCCATGGGAACTCGGAAACGTGTGCAGGGCTGTGAGCAGAGAGAAACTGTACAGCCAGATCCTCCAGAGGGCTAGCAGGCCCAGGGAGGGCTAGATGGCCTCCATGGCAGAAGGGAGGACTGCAGATGCTGCAGATCAGAGTCAAGATTAGAGTGGTGCTGGAAAAGCACAGCAGGTCAGGCAGCGTCCGAGGGGCAGGAAAATCAACATTTCGGGCAGGAGCCCTTCATCAGGAATGACCTCCCTGTACTCTGTGAGATTCTCTGTGGTATATAAACGATGGTGCGTCAAAAGGAAGCGCGACTTTCTCCTCGGAAGCCTCCTTTAAGAAGCTGGAGTGCTCTTTGCTGGGCATGCCTCCTTGCCCTTGGCCTGAAGCTTTAGCCAGTTGGTGCTGCCTCTGGCGCTGGGGCCGTGTGCTGGAGCTCACTCCGGGATCTCTAACACCGCAGGTCAGCCCACAGCAGCTGCCGGCTGAAGCCAGGACCGCGGCGGTGACTGTGAGGGGGCGGAAGAAGCCGCCCAGGGAGTGTGCTCAGCACCCCCTGCAGCACCCCCAGAGGCCGGCGGACACTCTGCTCCCTCTCCCGCCCTGAGTGTCCCTCTGTGGCTGCCCACCTCTGTGCCGAGAACGGGCTGTTCAGCTCGAACTTGGTGACCGCCAGGAGGCGGTGTAACTCCTCTCAGGGAAGCCTCTCCGTGCAAGAGCCTTGGCTGCTCTGTGGGGACACTGCTGCTCGTTCATTCGGATCTGAATCTTTCCTAAGTGCTGTTCAGGTCTTCCGATGAGTGGAAGCTCTCAGTATGAAGACGGCCGTGGATCTCCACCGTGCTGCCTCGGTGTTAGCTTGCTGCATTCTGATCCTCATGGCCGGCGCCTTCGCTCAAGGTAAATGGAGACTTTATTTGACGCTATGTCCTGTGTCACATCAGGCTCCGTTACAATACCCGCCCCAGTCAGATTGGTGTATTTTCAACGGGGACCCAAGGTGTCCGCGATGACCCACGGACACTGGCGACAGTGTGAGCCGCTCTCTCCGCAATGGGAAACCTGCATTTCTGCATCTGGGGCTTACTTGGATCAAACGAACTTTTTAGAAATGAATTGATTTTCACAGATCGGAATCATATTAAACTAACTCCGTCTGTTAATATCAAATGCTGGATGTTAAAGTTCATCACACTTCTTTTTCAAATATCCTTCCAAGACCCTTTCTGCTTAGACCTGTGGCGGAACTATATGGGTTAAACACGCTTCATTTAGAAAGGGTGAATTTGCAATGTAAATGATACAGTAAAACAGATCTCGTATTTACGAACACATGCAGTGTACCTCTTAGACCTGCGCGTTGAGAACTGTCTTTTAGGATTCAAAATGAAGAATGAGATAAGTGACACTTTGGAAGATTTCATCATCTCACTCGAACAGCTAAAGCAAAACAATAATACGCACCACCAGCATAAGCCTTTATAAGTGAATTCTTCTGCTGTATAGCCAGATAATATATATATATGGCATTCGTTCCTGGTGGTGGCACATCCAATGAAATTAGCATGTCTTTGAGAATTATAGTTGAAATTACGCTCCTTGCATTTTTAATGTGGGAGTCCAGAATGCAATGAAGTCCCACGAGCGGATCCACTGTCCATCAGATTCAATGGGTAGACATCTGCCTGTTGGTCATGCCACCCCTTTCTGTAGAAAAACACAGCAATATGACGTTGTAGAAAGTTGGAGGAGGTGTTAGCCGGGAGTAGAAACCATTTTTTAACAACCCTTTGAAATGTAGAAATGGAGGGTGGGTGGGAGATGGACATGCATTATACTTATCAATGGTGAGATGTTCAGCTCCAGTGAGAGATGATAACCTGCCACCTTGTGTCTTTGGAAGTGAATGTGCTGACGCCTTGCCGCAGTTAGACCATTGCAAGGATACACACAATGTGTTATTTTTATTGTTAGTATTAAAACGCTTCAAATGTTCACCGTCTTGTTTGACTTTGTACTTTTTCCCTTGTGTTTATGGTCATCTTTCCTTAACAGTTTTGATGACGGAAACTTAACAGCTGACGTTCGTAGTTTTGACAAATCCACCGATACTGCCTGTCTCTCATACATTTTAATTTGGTGCTGGAATCACATCGTTCTCTGCCATAAAACATGTGTACCGAAGCTCTTGTCACACTTCTGATATCAACGTCATATAATCCATTTCTGGTATTGAAAGGGAAATGTTACAGCATTTATTTGGTAACAGCAATTATTAATAACCAGGCTCTAGGTGTGATTATGTAGAGCTTTCTGTACAACACACACGCACCATGAGCTTCAAAGCTAAGGGTGCCGGAAATCTGAAATAAAAACAGCGAATGCTGTGAATGCTCCGTAGCTTTGAAACTGGAGAAAGTTAGAATTATAACTAATTTTAACCAACAGAAACGGGAAAGTCGGAATGACAAAGAACAGGGAAGGTTCAAAGGCAGATGATATATAACAGAAGGACCCGGGTATTGCAGTGAAAGCAATAAAATTGTTATTCAAGTACTGGAGAAACCAAGGAGTCATCTAAGCAAACAATGGTGCTTTATCTGGCTAGTGTGGAGAAAAATGGGGACTTGTTGGGCTGAAGGTCCTGTTTCTATACTGTGGGGAATCTAATCTAAATGCCATACAAGCTGTTTTGGGTTTCTCAGACATAAATGTTGAGGAGAGTAATGATCTTGAATTCAACTGGTACTCTGATGCAGACAGTTGACTGTTGTTAAAGGTTCATAGCCCACGTAGCACATTTCACCAGTAGTCTCTCAGATAAGCATGCGTAATTGGATACATTGCTGCACTGGCCTTCACAAATGGTTGACTCTACTGCAGAAGGCAGACTGACTGCAATCTTAGTTACTAATAAACCTACAATTCTCCTTGTTTTCCTTTACCTCTTTTATTCTATTGTACCATGACATATATTTAATTTTTTTGTAAAAGTTATAGAAAACTTCTACAGTGCTAACATTCTCCTTCCCACATCTTCCCACTATGTCATTCCTGCTAATACCATGTCTAAAATGGAAATATATATTCACCATTTCACGTGCTTGTGGAATTCTGGGAAGTTGTTGGAATTTCTCATCTACAAGTTAAAATTACTTCTTAAAACTTTTCATGGACTTTTATTTCTGCTCTTGAAGAATCTGAAGGCTCAGTGGAATACCAAACACAGACGATTAATTAGCATTCCACTGCTTTTATTCATATTTAAATTTCTTTAAACTTGATTAGCAGAACATCAGATCTCCAGTGCCGAACAATCCCATTATTAATTCAGTCCATTCTTTGATTTGCACTCTGTGGATTTAAATATAAAATTAGCTTGAAATTAAAGATTGCTGGGTAACCAGTCTAACCATACCCTCCAGGTACAAGGAGTGTATGAGGAGTAATTAAACCTTTGCTATCTATGATATTAAATATGCATTGTAAATACTAATAGATACACAATGGAGTTAAATAATACATTGGAAACTGCAGAAGTAATATTTATAAATGTTTTCTAGGGATGGTTACTCTGCTAATTATTTGGGCAATCAATAATTTACATTTTTCTTCTGTACCTGTAGGAATTGAATGCAAACATGGCTGTCATTCAGTAAATGGATTCTGTGAAACTACTGGTGAATGCAGGTACAAACTCAACTATTTAACTTGGGGAATATTATCTAAGATCCAGATTTGTGAAGAAGATAATTTTGTTTGTTTTTAATTACAAATGACTAATGTCATTTGACTAAACTGTCCAGCAATGGACTAGTTAAGTGTTAACATTGAATTTAGGAATGATTATAGCACAGACAAAGGCTGATTGACCTGTGGAATCCATACTGGCTCTCTACAAAAACATTAAGCTAGTTCCACTCCTTGCTCATAGTGCTGTTGTTTTTCCCTTCGGGGGCTTAACCAAGTCAATTCACATCATTTGAATTTGCCAAACTGTAAGGCAATGCACTGTAGATCATAATTATCTGTTACATAAAAAAGGTCTTATTTATGTTCCCTGGTCTCTTGGCGAATCACTTTTAATCTAGGTCCTTGACTGTTCTGCAATGGAAGAACAGTTTCTAACTATTCTTTCTGGACCCCTGTAAACAAAGTCATTGTAGTTCTGCTGGACCGTAGGGCTGCTCTCTCTTTAGAGAGATATGACTGGTGGTGGTTTCACCTAAGGGTAACCACACCTCATGCTAGGGAGAGGTTGAGAAGGATGGCCTTCATGGTAACCTCAGCTAGTGTGGAAATTGAACCCATGTTGTTGGTGTCACGCTACAATTGCAAACCAGCTATCCACTCCATTGAGCTAACCAAACTCATCAAGACACTTATCAAATCTCCTCTGAACCTTGTCTACTGAGAACAATCCCATCATCTCCATTTCATACCTTCCTATGACTTTATGACACTATGGCTTTGACTGGTTCCATCCCACTCCCAGTCAACTGTCTGAGACTGAAGTAAATTGTTTGCAACTTTGGTGTTATACTTGACTCCAAGATGAGCTTCCAATTACTCTATTTTTATAACTGCACAAAACCCTACTATGTGCTTGCCTACACTGCCTCCAGCTTAATCAGTTCCCTGATTTTAAAATGATCAACCATGTTCACAAAACACTCCATAGCATGACTGTCTAAACCCTCCAAGATATCTGTACTCCTTCAGTTCTAACCTCCATCATTAATTTTAATCACTTCACCATTAGTATTATGCCTTCAGCTGCTAAGACTCCATACCTTCCTTCATCACTTGTTTTTCCTGTCTGATGTTCTAGCATGTATCAAACAGTATTCCGATGGCATCTAAGTTAAATCATATTGAGGTTTGGATTCGTCATCCCAAGATTATTGAGCATGGTTCCAGTTGATATGACCAATTGGAGTTGCACATTATTCATGATTTCTTTACTAAATTAAAGTCAATAACTTTTCAATTTTATGTTATTTTGATTGACCAAAGACTCAATTCTCAGGGTTTTTTTTTTGCCAGTCATCATTTTTCTGGAGTTTCTAAAGCTACCATCTCCCCACCCACCACCTCCCCTGACCCTTGGTTAAAGGTGTAGCTTCTAAATGGAAGAATCCTTGAAAAAACTGTCACACCCACCTAGCAAGTCAAGACAATTTTCCTGTTTTTAATCTTTATTGACAGTAGTTCCCTGAATGTCTAATTACAGAAAAACATAGAAATGTGGAAGGTTTGAATTATAAGAAGAGGGTGGGTAGACTAGGATTTTTTCTGTGGAGCACAGGCTGAGTGGTGACCTTATCAGGAGGGATGTGGAGAAGATGATTGGCCAATGTCTTACTCCAAGGGTAGGCGGTCTAAAACTGGAAGGCAAAGGTTTAAGGTGGGAGTGGAAAGATTTAAAAGGATCCTGAGGGGCTATTTTTTCACACAGAGTGTGGTGCACATATGGAATGAGCTTCCAGAAGAAGTGATACAGGTGAGCACAATTATAACATTTAAAAGACATTTGCACAGGTACATGGATAGGAAAGGTTTAGAGGTATATATGCTAAATGTAGGGAAATTTGACTAGTTCAGTTCAGGAAACCTAGTTGGTATGAACGAATTGGACTGAATGGTCTGTTTCCATTCTATATGTCTCTACAGCTCTACAAATGGTTTTAATAAATACCATGTGGGAAGAGTTAGAGTTAGAAATGCAAATCTTTTCGAGGCTCAAGTAAAACATCTCCAGTGTGGAATGAGAGAAGGTGATGCTGAAAAGACTTTGTATTTAAGAGCTGAGTTCCACTCTCATGGGTTGGGAGGGGCCAGGTGAAGACTCCAGAAGGGAAAGCTGAAAACTGACGTCTGTGCTAAAGAATAGATTTATGCATTATGCTCGCCATTTTTAATGGTGATGCCCCTCAAGAGAACACAGAGGTCCATTTTGGAAAGTAGTGAATTTCCTTTTTAAGCAAAGTGATCATTTCTGATTGTGTCAGACATATTCAAAGCAAATCACCAAGCACCTTACACTGACACATTGCAATTATTCTTTTTGTGAATATTTCTACAAGTTATTTCATTTTAATTCTGCACACTAGCCTAAAACAAACACAGGGTGGCACTGTGGCTCAGTGGTTAGCACTGCTGCCTCGCACGCGCAAGGGACCTGAGTTTGATTCCTATCTCGGGCGACTGTCTGTATGTCTCCCCATGTTTGCGTGGGCTTCCTCTGGGTGCTTCAGTTTCTTCCCACAGTCCAAAGATGTGCAGGTCAGGTGAATTGGCCATGATAAATTGTCCATAATGGTAGGTGCATTAGCCAGGGGTAAATACAGGGTAAGGGAATGGATCTGGGTGGGTTATTCTTCGGAGGGTCAGTGTGGACTTGTTGGGCCAAAGGGCCTGTTTCCATACTGTAGGGAATCTAATCTAATCTAATGTCTATGAATATTGTTTGCCAATCAGCATATGTAGATCAGTAGTGGGCTGCCTGGCTTTAACTAGGATTGCGATGCTAAGGATATTGATTTTATGGGGACAGTTTGATAGACCTTAGAATATACTCTGCTTGATGTCCCTTTGGAGATGCAAATGACACACAGATATTGTACATCTGAAATAAGGGATTCGCATTTATTGATTTTTAGGTGTTGATTCCTGAATAAATAAATGACAGGCTAAAAGCACTAAGTATAATTTTGTTGCTTTAAGGAAGCAAATCTTCTCCTAAAATTGTCAATCTTACTTCTGCATTGCTGTCTCTACTTGTCACATCCTTGGTTTATCTTAATAACTGATGCAGTTGAATTTACAAAAAATGAGAGTATTTGTTAAATAAAGCTGCTTGCTTGCCATATCTTTAAAAACAAAATACTATAAAGAGTCATGACAATCATGTTAATTTAATATTTTGATTCCAGTGCAGTTGTGAATATTAAAAATTTGGTTGCATACATGTGCTGAGTATGGATGCATGATGATGCACTGTGTCAGTTGATCCTCCACATTATGCATTTTCAATCTTAATGTGCCAGAGTTAATCACATTTTTACATAAATTGTTTTAGTTTAAATGCAATCGGTCATTTAGATGTAATGCTGCTGCAGATATTATTCCAGACCTGCCATTAAACAATGTCAGTATCATGTTTTTGGTCGCATGTTTCTCTTTTACAGTGGGGCACCTGTATTTTTATACAGCTCTTTATTAAATGGACTCATGTGTGATATTCCTAAATGTAGTCCTGACATTCTTTCTTCTGGGAGAACAGTTTGAAGGATGAAGTATCAACTTTCAATAGAATCATAGAATCTAGGAAGAGGTTGTTGAGCTTGCCATATCTATGTTAACTCTTTGGTGAACAGTATGATTCATTTTTATGCATTACAAACACTTCTTGTGTTACAGGGCATCCATTGAATTTTTATAACATCAGCAGGAGGTTTCAGAGGCAAAATGATTAAAAAACCCTGCTCCAGACATTCCTTCAGAAGTAATTCTGATAATATCCCAACTCTAGAGAATGTGAAATTCAAAAATTATTTTGCTTTTTGCGGAATGGGTCTGTCGTCAATGCAGGGAATTTAACACATAGCTATTGTCACTTGGTGGTGGATGTTATTCATCAGTATTCTCTGATGTTCATGGTATCATGACTGACTGGGCCAATCCCTAATTGCCTTTGAGAAGGTATGGTGAGCAGCTTTCTTGAACTGCTGCAGGCCATGTTGTGAGAGTACACCCACAGTGCTGTTGCGTAGGGAATTCCAGGATTTTAATCCAGCAGTGGTGAGTGAATGAAAATATATTTCCCTGTACAAGAATCATAAGAAGTTAGCAAGCGGTTAGAAAAGCAAATGAAATGTTGTGGAGATTGCAGTACAAGTATGGAAAAGTCTTGTTAGAATTGTACTAGGCTTCGAGGGGACAACACTTGGAACACTGTGAGGTGTTTTCATTTTTTTACCAAAGGATATATTTTACTTGGAGAAGGTGCAGTATATTTTGACTAGCTTGATTCCTTGGATGAGAAGATTGTCCGATGATTAGAAGCTGAGAAATTGGGCCCATACTGTCTCAAGTTTAGATCTAAGTGAGATATAAAGAATTCTGAGGGAGCTGAGATAGTAGGGTCTGAGCTGAATTTTTCACACCAGATGTGAGAGATGGTACAGAATTCAGGCAATGGGAGGGGTAGTGTAAACTTCAATGTGAGGTCAGTGACATAGAGTCATAGAGGTGTTCAGCATGGAAACAGACCATTCGATTCAACCTGTCCATGCCGACCAGATATCCCATCCCAATCTAGCCCCACCTGCCAGCACCCCGCCCATATCCCTCCAAACTCTTCTTATTCATATACCCATTCAAATGCCTCTTAAATGTTGCAATTGTACTAGCCTGCACCACATCCTCTGGATCATACCAGCTCAGTCCATACACGTACCACTCTGCGTGAAAAAGTTGCTCCTTTAGTCTCTTTTATATCTTTCCCCTCTCACCCTAAACATATGCCCCCTAGTTCTGGACTCCCCGACCCCAGGGCAAAAAAACAACTATTTATCCTATCCATGCCCTTCATCATTTTGTAAACCTCTATGAGGTCACCCCTCGGCCTCTGACGTTCCAGTGAAAACAGCCCCAGCCGGTTCAGCCTCTCCCTATAGCTCAAATCATCCAACCCTGGCAACATCCTTGTAAAGTAAAAAGTGAGGTCTGCAGATGCTGGAGATCAGAGCTGAAGAAGGGCTCTGGCCCGAAACGTCGAATTTCCTTTTCCTTGGATGCTGCCTAACCTGCTGTGCTTTAACCAGCAACACATTTTCAGCTCAACATCCTTGTAAATCTTTGCTGAACCCTTTCAAGTTTCACAACATCTTTCCAATGGAGACCAAAGTTGCATGCAATATTCCAGCAGTGGCCTAACCAATGCCTGTACAGCCGCAACATGACCAACTGAGGCTCCTGGAGCCAATCATTGGCGATTTAATGTTCTCGATCCATCACTCCAGCTGTGTTACCTGAGGCAGAAGAGACCCAATGTCCAATCACCACATTCCAGATGAAAAAAACCTAAGATATTTAGTAAAATATAACACAAAATAAAAAAAGAAAAGATTCAATCAAATATGGAGGTGCAGGCCAAAAGTCTTAAAATTTAGTCTAATAATCATGACTTCTTTTTGAAAAAACATCACTGTTTCTTAACACAATCTGCAATAATTGTCCAGCTTAGGAAGTTAAATCATTTAGTCAAGTGAAACATAACTGATGAGAATATATAGCTCGGTTGTTATTAACTTCATGACTAACGTTGTTTCCAAATTTGGCATTGACCTCCAAAATTGGTACCAGGCTGATGGGGAGCCTATCACCTTGAAAGCAGTCTGTGCTCACCAGAAAACCCCATCCCAAGGTGTGAACTATGCTCCAATTCCCTTCTTTACCTATGCCCCATTCCACAGCCCACTTATCACTAGGGTCTGTCATCTGGTAAGACCACAACCTCATCTGAAATCCTGGCTGCAATACTGAGTGCCTTCCTCTCAGCCTCACAGGAGTCTCAACCAATGGGCCTGTCCCAACTGTCCCCATTGGTGCAGTGTGACAGGTCTGTTACCGCTCCCCTTTTACTGGCTGGGAGCTCTCTGAGGTGGGACTAGGTCCCAATGTGGGCCAGATGCCCCACTTGTAACAAATTTAAAAAGTATTCAACTGTTTACTGGCTCAGGGCAATTTGGCCAAACAGAGGTAAATCTGCCTCAGGTTTTTACATGAAAGGACAGAACTATCACCTCTAGTATAAAATTCAGCTCATGGATTCTCCTGGCTAGACAATCTAAAACTAGGAGGGCAGTGTCTCCTAAGCATTAGATTATTTTAGATGGGATGAGGAATTTATTCACTGGGGGCTGTGAATCTTTGGAATTCTTTATCCCAAAGGGCTGTGGGTAGGTGCTTGTTCGATATGTTCAAGCTTGAGATTGATGGACTTTTGGATTCTAGAAAACAATTATGTGACTTGGCGATCAAACTGGGAAAAGGAGCTGATGCTGCAGTATCTTTCTCAATGGTGGAGAGATTTTGATGGGCTCTGCAACCCACTCCTGCTCCAGTTTCTTATGTTCAGGACAGCACGGTATGTAACTTGGAGAATAACTTGCATGTGCCCATAGCCTGTTCATTTGGGGCAGCAGTGGTTGTGGGATTGGAAGGTGCTATTGAAGAAGCTGTGATGAGTCATTACAGTATAGCTTGTAGATGGTACACACAGTGGCTACAGCTACAGTACACCAATGCTGATGGCAGTAAGCATCTAAGGTGATGAATGGGTTGTCTATCAATTGCACTGTTTAGTCCTGGATGGCATTGAGCTTTCTGAGGCTTTTTGAAGCTGCACTCATCCAGACAAGTGGAGAGTATTCTCCACAAGGTGATGAGGCTTTCCATTCCAGAAGTTGTACAACAACATAATTGACTGTTGTCAATGCTCAAATCCTTATTGACCATTTCTTTCTTCAAATTTGCTTCAAATTTCCCTACCAATGAGTCATGCAACATAGTTCTGAAGTTTTCTGATAGTCTAATAGATGCACACAGCACTACGTTAGACCGTAGTTTCAATTCAAAAAAGTAAATAGGAAGTGCTGAAAAATTCAACAGGTCAGGCAGCATCTATTCAGAGAGAAACAGAGTTAACAGGCTACATTTTACCAAACATTGGCTGTCAAATTTGCAGAGTTTCAGGGAAGGCTTTTTTCTGCACGTTTTAGCGATCTCACACAGTTCTCCACTGTTTACCTCATTATGTGCAATATTATTCCGGTGTGCTATCTTGCTTTCCCCAATGGCGGAATACTTACCACTGCCAAGATCTTTCACCATCCCTCCAGCTGTGGACCAGATAATTCGCTGCAAGCCACAAATAGCCCTTCACAGACACATAATGGGAGTTAAATAAAGACGTTCAGCTTCCAAGGGAACAAAGGTGCCACAGGTGCTACCTCATTGTAAATAGAAACTCACATTTGTACATTTATCGCTACTCTCCATCTGCCTGATTGAGTGTCATTATAACCACAGCTGTAAAATCTAAGCTGCCTCCAATGAGTGACCCAGAAGGAGGCCAAAGTGCAAACATTGGGAAGGAGCATGTAAACTCATGGGTATCCATCCAATTCCTCTTTACACTTTGGGAGGCCAAATGCAAGATGAAAATATACAGTAAATGGCAGCACTCTTACAGCACAGAGGAATATGCAGAGAGATCTTGGGGTGTAAATCCATAGGTTTCTGAAAGTGGAAACAAAGTGGATAAGGTGGTAAAGAAGGCAAATGGCATTCTTGCCTTCATCAATCAGGGCATTGAGAATAAAGTTGGCAAGTCTTTGTGTAGCTGTAAAAATTTTAGTTGGGCCACATTTGGAGTATTGTGTGCAGTTCTGGTTGCTGCACTATGGGAATGATGTGGAGGCTTTGGAGAGGTTGCAAAAGAGACTTACTGGGATGTTGCCTGGATTGGAGTGCATTAGCTCTAAGGATAGTTTGGACAAGTGTGGACGTGTTCACTAGAGTGTTGAGGGCTGAGGGAAATAAGTAAAATAACGAGAGGCAAGGGTTGGGTGGCAAATTGGAGTAAAAATGTCAAATACTCAAGGGCATAGGTTTAAGATGAGAATGAGACAGTTTAAAGGAGATGTGTGAGGAAAGTTATTTACACTAAGAGTGCTAGGAGCTGGAATATGCCAGGGGAGGTGTTATATGCAGATAGGATAACAGTGTTTAAGAGGTGCATAGACAAGCACATGAAAAGACAGGGAATAGAAGGATACGTATCATGTGCAGGGAGGTGGGATTAATTTAGAATGGCATCATGGTCAGCACAGATTTGATGGGCCAAAGACCTGTTTATGTGCTGTACTGTATTTTATTTTCGATGTTTGAATTACCTCCCCCACCTGTGAGATGGTATGCAGAACCAGCACTGAGCTGTCAAATCACCTCAGGACCCACAACTCCAGAGTTTACCTCTGCCTTAAAAATATTCAAAGATTTTGTCTTCTGCTGTGTCCCAAGGAAGAGCATTCAAAAGACTCACTACCTTCTCTGAGAAAAAACAAATATCCTTATTTCTGTCTTAAATGAGCAATCCTTCCTTTTAAACAGTGACCTCAAGTTTTAAAGGGTGAGCCATGGTGGATAAATTTATACAAACTCTTACCCTTATACGCTAGTCATTTCTCGAATTTCGTTTTGGAAATCTAACTGTATGGACATCCCTCTCTAAGCCTAAAATGGCAGGGCTCTAGAAAAGTGTATAAAAAAATTGTGCAAGTTTCCTGATGTGAGATGTGGCCACATTTTCAACCTAAGGAGAATTCTTTATACAGATCTTTCTACTATAACGTGTGTTTCGTTAACACGAATTGGCTATAATGTGATTGATGAATTATGGATGTTGTTTGGATGACACAAAATCTCTACTGAACAAGTATAGAGATTTTCTATTTTCGATCTTCTACAGTGAGATTTTCTATAATGGTTTTCATAGCATGATTTTCTATGGTGCAAGGTTGCAGAGGAACACAGTTGTCACATTATAGCAGAACAACCTGTATTTGAAAGCATTGCTCACATAGTTTTGTCCTTCAGTGAAGCGAGTTACCTCATGAAGTGAACAATAAACAAAGGACATTGCAATTTTAACTTTTAAAACTAGTTATCTTGTCAATTACTTTTAACTAATTGACCAATTAAAATAAATCTCTTCATCTAAGCTGTACCAGCATCTAAAGTCTTTGGTTTCCTGTAATTGTGCAAATGTTTAAATTATTTATCTTAAACACTGCTTTAAATTTAGTGAGTGTTTTTTTACAAGCGTTTATTTTAAACAAATAATTCCTCAATTAAAGTAGCAGAATTTCGTTGTGTTAAGTTTTTATATGTTTTTATTATATGAATAATTTTGGGTTTATGGGCAGATGATTGTTCAGACATTTTCCCATTTTACCAGGATTCTTTAAGCAGTAGTGCAGAAATATTCTTATTTTACATTCTTTTGTCTTCAGTAATTAATGTTTTGCCTTGTTTCCATTTTTAATAACTGTCCTTTCTGTCTTTTAAGAATTTCCATTTTAATGTTTCAGTTATCTATTTTTATTTCTCTTTTTTTAACCAATGGGGATTTTAAAGCATCTTGCATCTGGTTTTCTCCTCTGCTAGCAGATTCATACAAACGTGCACAAAATTACTAGGTGCTTCATGATGGTGAACAAATGATTTAATTATCATGCTGATGTAGGATTATTTACAATTCTTTGAGTCATTGTGTTCATTTTGCTAGTTCAGTTTTCCACTTCTTATTTTAATTTTATTCAATTGAATCACAATAAATAGAATACATTATTATTTCTCGTTTTGCTCTGCAAAGAATTTCATATGGCCAGACTCACAGGGATTAATGTGTGATGAGGCACAGATAATACAAAGGTGTCAAAATGAAGCAGAATGTTTCTTTTTTTAAAATGGAATTTAAGGAGGTGTTGGTAGTATTTTCTCACATTATGTCATGAGAAGAAAAGTAAGCCTTTTACTGTAGTGAAGGAGGGAGGAGGAGAGAAACAAATTCATTTACCTAAAGGTAATGATTGGACAACATTGGCAAAGATTCACCAACTGTCCTCACATGGGAATAGGGCATCAAGATTTCTGGGGGAATGAAGAAGAAAACCCTTCAATTACATATCAAAACTACCCAAAGTTTGAAGTCTTCACCATTAATATTTCATGCAAGACTTTCCAAATCCATTTTCACTACTCATACTTTAATTACTTTGAAAATTTCACCTTTGTATAGGTAGCTTGAAAAAAAACATTTATGCCCATAAAATATGGTTATGCCATCTTTAGGCATATTCATTGATGATGTTTAAAGCAGAAGAGAAGCAGGCAAAGATCACAGAGATAAACTAAACTAAAACAGAGCAAAAATAGAAATAGTAGTTGAAAATGAAAAACAAAGGCACAGGACAAGTGTTACAGCAATTATTTCTCCAGAATTATTTCAAGTGAATTTAGTACTGTTTAATCTTTGTTGCTTGTATTGATAAATGGAACCAAAGGACAGAAGTTGCAAGCCTGTGAAGTGATTGTAACAAGGTCAACTAGGTCGATGTCATAGAATATGAGTTCTCTGATTTGGGCTGTTAACCTAGTCCAATTAGGGAATCCTGGCTGACAGATATAAACAGGAGTGCCAGGGTTTTGTTCACCCTAGGAGCTGACTCTGCGCTAGCTGGGTCAGTGTCATATACTGTGCACGTGTAAATAAAAGGTGACTTGGTCATGGGATACTGGCCTCCGTAGAGTGAGTTCAACCTGGTTCTTAACCACATACCATTAGTGACACTTTGCCTAGAATCTCAAAGCTGTTTCTTTGTTACAGGTGTAAGTCTGGCTGGCAGGGAGAGCTTTGCGATCAATGCATTCCTTTTCCTGGCTGTTTACATGGAGACTGCACGAAACCTTGGGAATGTGCATGTGAGGAAGGCTGGACAGGCAGCCTCTGTGACACAGGTTTGTTGATGCATGCTGTGTTCTGCAAATACAAAAGGAAAGCTGTGATATCCTCGATATAAATTAAAAGCAACTGGCAAACACCTAGAATTATTTTTGAGCCTGATCAAAACTTGGGTTTGAATACTTATCAGTAAATTTATTTTAGGTGATTTTTTTTCATTTTGAAGATAGGAACCTATCTAGAAATATTCCCTTATAAAAAGGGTTGATTTTATATGAACTTCATTGTTTTGTGTTCAATTATTTTTGTTCCATATGGTTTACATTTTATAGTAATATAAAAGTTAGAGAAAGAACCTGAATGTCTTGAGTAGAGCTGTCCCATCTTAAGTACCATTTTTCTACCACTTCCCGTAACCATTTTACATTTTTCTTTCCCAATTGTTTAAAATAACAATATTGTTTCCTACCCAAATAGTCACTTATAGTAAATTATTATAATAACTGTGTGAAAAATTTTGTATTCTCCTTTTGTTATTCTAATTATAATGTTGTATTTATGCTTCATTTTCCAATTTACCAACCAGTGGAAACAATCTTTCAATTATTTATCCTTTCATGATTATTCGTACTTTGAAACCTCTTTCTCTTTAACCATCTCCAAGTCAGTGAATAGTAATTGAATGCTTAAAGCTATTATTTAGATAGCTCCTGCAAGAAATAAAATTGTGTTTTTGTTGCTTAGTCTTAAGGTTGCTTAAAGCCTTGGATGCTCCTTCTTCTTTCTGTAGCCTTGTTAGACAGGCACGTTGAGTGCCTCTACACACTTGGGTCAATTACCCCTAGTATGTACATGATCCCAATCTGTGTAATTTGGAGCAAGGTCAAGAATTATAAGGTAAATGGAAACACTATAATAATATACACATCAGTTCCCTTAAAAGAGTCTGTGAATTTTTGGCCCATGAAGTTTAAGTATCTATAATTATCTGTCTAACTAAGCAGTTAGAGATGTAACTTTCCATCCTTCAGGCCTGTTATGAAGGTGTAAGGGGTACTGTACCTTTAAGGAAATTGAAAGCTAGCAAGGACTTAGAAAAGCACACAGAGTGCTGGAAGAATTTACAATGTAACTTTTGGTGCAGAAGAACCAGCACTGGCTGAGTTGCTATGAAACAAAAACAAATTCAAATACGGCCAATCAATTTAAATTATGGCCCAAAGTACCAAACTCCAATCAAGTTTGAATTTGTGACAATATTAACACCAACGAAATGGACTGATGTTTTGGAGTATAAAAATGAAAAAAAAATTGAACAGTTGGAGGAGAACTGCTGAGCCACCAACATGTACAGACTGCCCAGAGAGTAGCTCTATTAAAGGTATCTTTATCTATCAATGACCTATAAAACAGAAATCTCTAAAAAGAAGAAATGAAAAGAGAGGAAGATACAAAGAGAAGATTTGACAGCCCACTGATTTTGAAATTTTAACTTTTTGGAAAATCCTAATCGGGGGGGGGTTTATCGGACTAATATTGTAGTGGGGAGGGTAAAAGATAGGCTAGAGAAAGGAGTTGTTAATAGTTGTTAGTTAACATTCTATGTTAGACTTAAAGAATAAAGTTCTTACTTTTTTTGTACTTTAAATAGTGACTTTTTGGATAGTCCTTGGCCTCTCAAATTTTAACAGATTACCACATGGGGTAAATCTTTTCTGTGTTGCTGGTTTAAATTAGCAAGGGGGGGGGGTTTACCCCATGTCAAAACAGCCTTTGGGATAAATGTTGTTCTGAAAGATTTTAGTGCAGTACACTTTGGCTTGTGTCTCCATTCCATTCTCACCAAATTCCCTCAGTTTCTCGGGTGCACACCAGCTGGATCTAGAAACTTGTTCTTTCAGCTCCATTCCTGTCATTAACAATATAAGCTGACAAAAAGCATGACAAATTCAACCTGGCCAGTTGTTGCTCTATCAGTTTGTGTTCAAATAAAGTGATGGAAGTTGCCTTTGACAGTACAATCAAGTGACACATAGAGGAATCTAGCTCCTTACTTTATAATATTCTTAGTTCAAACATGGACAAAAGAGCTGAACTCTTGGTGAGTGAGGTCAGAATAGCTTCTCTAAACATCAAGGCAGCATTTGACTGAAATTGGCATCAAGAAGCTCTGATGAGAATGGGGTTAATGTGAATCAGGGCAAGCCACTGGTTGGAGTCATACCGATCAGAAAATAAGGTGATTTGTGATTGTTAGAGGTCAGTCATCTCAGTCTGAGCCCATCATGTCTGGAGTTCCTCAGGGGAGTGTTTGAAGTTCAGCCATCATCAGTCCTTTCATCAATGACATTCCCTCTTTCACAAGATAACTGTACAAAGTTCACCAACATTTGTGACACCTCAGATACTGAAGCTGTCCATGTCCAACTGCAGCAGGATAAACAATATTCTGATTTGAGCTTACAAATTCATTGTGCATGGGAAATATCCCAGGGCAGGGCAATGCTCCCTCTAATTTTTCTGAGGTCCATATGTGGCAGTCATTTTGAGAACTAGAAGTTAATATGTTACACACCAATTGGCAGCTGTGATATCATAGTTCAGAGGAAATATTGGGTTTTTTTTGGGGGGGGGAGCGGTGGGGTTGTACGGGTAGGAGCTTTATGATTAAATAGGAGGTGATAGTAGTGTAGTGGCAATGTCACTGAATTAGTATCCAGAAGCTCAGGCTAATGTATCGTGGACAAGGGTTCAAATGCCAGCCTGAGAGTTGTGGAACATAGATTCAATTAATATGTCTGAAATACATAAAGCTAGTCTCAGACATGGTAGCCTTGAAGCCATAATTGATCATTGTAAAAACTCATCTGGTTCACTAATGTCCTCTGGAGAAGGAAATCTGCCTACTTTACTCAGACTGGCCTACATCTCACTTCAGACCCATAACAGACCCATGACTCTTAACTGCCCTCTGAAATGGTCTAGCAAGCTTTTCAGTTCAAGGGAAATTAAAAATGGGCAACAAATTCTGGCCTTGCCAGAGATGTTCATATCCCATCAAAGAATAAAGGATGGGTGGTATTCCTGCACCTCTGTTAACCCACCATCAGGATAAGAATTCAGACTATTAGGTGAAAAAAGTCTAATTGTTTTCATGGCTAATTCTTGCTGTTGGATAGATTCTTTTGAAGATTTCAAGTTAGAACTTAATAAAAGGTTGTTTAAAAATGCAATGAATTCATTTAAAAAAATATTGCATTCCTTTCAACATTAAGGCAATTAAGATGATGATCACTAAGAACATGCTCAGGGAATATAAACAAGGCATTGTATTATAATTCTGCTGTTCTTAAATATATCTATGTATAATCTGGTGCATAAATTACATTTTAAGTTATAATTCAAATGAAATAATTTGAATTAAAAATTAAACACTTTCTTTAATAATGTATCTTTATTCGTATGTGGTTTCTCTGGCCCTAACTCTTTAATTTATAATCTAACCGTGGGTGTTGGCATGTTCAGTAGCAGCCAGCTCACAGCCCTTATCACTGAGTAAGCACATCAAATCCAGCTCCACTCACCTAGCTAAGACCTGACTAGTGAGCTTCTCAGCCAATCACAGGTCTTGACAGTGGAACCCCACCTCGCCCAATAGCTTCCACATCCTAACCAGGGGACTCAATGATGAGAAAATAAGTCCTTTCTTTTCACTTCTCACATAGTGGGAGTCACATGGAAAGTTGGGAATTCATTGCCACTGAAGGCTGTGGAGGCCCCATCATCGAATATATTTAAGAATATATATGAAGAACATATTTAATATCATGCTGCAACTGTACAAAACACTAGTGCAGCCGCACTTGGAATATTGTGTACAGTTCTGGTCGCCATATTTCGGGAAGGATGTGGAAGCATTGGAAAAGGTGCAGAGGAGATTTACCAGGATGTTGCCTGGTCTGGAGGGAAGGTCTTATGAGGAAAGGCTGAGAGACTTGGATCTGTTCTCATTGGAAAGGAAAAGGCTAAGAGAGGATTTGATATAGACATACAAGATGATCAGAGGATTAGATAAGGTAGACAGTGAAAGTCTTTTTCCTAGGATGATGCCGTCAGCTTATACGAGGGGACATAACTACAAATTGAGGGGTAATAGATTTAAGACAGATGTCAGAGGGAGGTTCTTTACTCAGAGAGTGACAAGGGCATGGAATGCCCTAAATGCCAATGTAGCTAACTCAGCCACATTAGGGAGATTTAAACAATCTTTGGATAAGCACATGGATGATGATGGGATTAGTGTGGGGGGACGAGCTGAGAATAGTTCACAGATTGGCGGAACATTGAGGGTCGAAGGGCCTGTTTTGCACTGTATTGTCTATGTTCTAAGACTGAGATAGCTAGGTTCTTGAGTACCAAGGGGATCAAGGGTTACAGGGAGAAAGCAGGAGAATGGGGTTGAGAAACTTATTAGCCATGATTGAATGATGGAGCAGATTCGAGGGGTTGAATGGCCTAATTTCTGCTCCTATGCCTTATGGCCTTATGGTCATTTGGGCCAAGGGGGATTCAAAGGCCTTCCACTTGCTCCCTCATCCCTGCCACTGACTGACCCCAAATTGTGACAAGTGGAGCAACCTCAATCTGGCAGGCAGATCATCCTGGTTTCCAGTAAACCAGTCAATTTCTGTGCCTGCTGGGAAGGCAGGTGATCAGGACACTGGCAATTTGAGGCCCTTTAAGGGACTTAATTACAGGCAATTCAAGAAATGTACTTTCTCCCCCAGCAGTCAATAGCTGAGGTGGTGAGTGAGTGGCAAGTATCTCTCCGAGGCAAATTCTTTATATATACATTCACAGGATATGGCATCATTGGCTAGGCCAGCATTTGTTGGCTATCGCTAATTACCCAGAGGGCAGTTGAAAGGCAACCACATTGGTATGAGTCTGGAGTCTCATATAGACCAGGTAAGGACAGCAGACTTCCTTCCCTAAAGGGCATTAATGAACCAGATGGGATTTTCCCAACAATTGACAACGGTTTCACGATTAAATTCTTAACTCTAGATTTTTATTGAATTCAGTCCATGGCAGGATTTAAACCCAGGAGTCCAGAAGGTTACCTGAGTCCTTGTATTAATAGCTTAGCAATAATACCACAAAACCATTGCTTGCCCCAATAGTTTTCCCAACTATTGGTCCACTTTTGCTACCTTTCTTGCCACCAACAGGCAGAAGAAATTGCACCCTTCATTTTAATTAACTGCATTATTTTTCATTACAGCATCCAACAGCTGCTCACCTGTACAGCCCTGTGCTAATAATTCTACATGTATAGAGAGTGAAGATGGTGGCTTCATATGTATCTGTGGACAGGGGTTTATAGGAACCCATTGTCAATTTCGGAAAGGGTCTTGCCACAACAAACGGTACGGGATGCATGCTATCTATATGACAGGATTTCAAGCAGCTTGCTAAGTTTCTAAAACAGATATTATGAATGAACTATTTTTGGCTCATCTGACCTCATCCATTCAGAATAACTTCAGTGCCTTCCACTGTAGCAGTCAAATGATCCATAGATAATACCAAGCGATTTTCGTCTCTTCTTCTATTCAATCCAAAATTTGTCCTTTAATTTAAATGAGTCACCACTTTAATTTCCTCATTTTGATTTCTATCATGTCCACATGCTGAAGAGATCCCTAAGCTCCAAAATACTAAATTTTGATTCATCCTAATGCATATGCATTCATGTCAGTGACTGATAAACTGCATTATACTGTGCTGAAATTAATCTAACTGCTTTATTGCATTTCTGAATAAGTCATATTGAATAATAAATCTAAAGCTGCAAAAGGTTACTGTTTAACTGGAGTTCATTGAACAGCAAGTGGTTTAAAAATCTCTTTGGCAGATCCGTATAATAGAATAATATTCAATGATTGAATAAATTGGAACAAAGAAAGAGGTCTTTCAGCCTATAGTACTTGTGGTAAAGCAACTCTTCTTCTGCAAAAATGTATCTAATTTCACTTGCTTTCTTTCTATATTTTCAAACTCTATCCAATCCCTACTTAAATAAGGTTTGCAGTTTGTGCCTCAAAGGTCACTTACATTTTAGGCCATTTAGCTTGACAAGTTTTGCAATCCTTTAGAGTTGATGACTGCCCTTAAGTTGTCCTGATATTGGGTTCCCCAGAGAATTTTCATCCAATGATCAGGACAGCTGTGAGCGACTGTAACCTGCTGACAGGACAGATTTTGCATGTTGTCTACAATACTCTTAATGGTGACATACATCTGTATCATGCCTTGCTTTTCACACACCCTATGTTCCCACCTTCTTATCGAAGTGTAAAATATGGCTGGAAAATGCTAAGTTTCACCTTCACCTCTGGAAATAGAGAAACATCTCCAAGATAAAAATGAAAGCCTTTCAGTCAAAATTATATTTCCAAGTGTGAATCATTTGAAAAACTACAGAACAAACTGTACATCTACTTGAATGTTTGTTTATAAATTATTTTGCTTATATTGAATTATTTAACAAATAATGATAATTATTAGTGCATATCTATCAAGGATTTTGCAGGACTAACTCAAAACTACAAATAATATCTAATCACAATACTACTATTTAACTGTTCACTAATGCACATGTGTTTATGGATGTTATTTTACAGGTTTAAATTTATGTATATCTGTATTTTTATCATAACTGTGCAGGTTTGTTATTTACTATGAATGCTTTCCAGTGAGAAGTCCAGAACAACCTTACTTGTGGCAACAGAGTTGTACTGTATATGGTAGTTGGAAGTTATGCAGTCCATTGAAACCCATAGTTAATTGGAAAAGTGTGTACAATGCCCCAAATCCACTCCCACAAGTCAGGAATGGGATGGAATACTCCCCACTTGCCTGGATGGGTGCAGCTTCAACAACACTCAAGAAAGTTGACCCCATCCAGGACAACGCAGCCCACTTGATTGCAACCACATTCACAAGCGTCCATTCATTCCACCATTGATGCTCAGTAGAAGCAGTATGTTATCTACCAAGATACACTAAACAATTCACCAAAGATTCTCAGAAGGCACCTTCTAAACTCATGATCCCTTCCATCTAGAAAGACAAGGGCAGCAGATACATGGGAGCATCACCACCTGCATATTCCCTTCCAAGCCACTCACCATCCAGACTTGGAAATATGTCAGTGTTCCTTAACTGTTGCTTGAATTCCTCTCTAGGACATTGTGGATGAACCTACAGCACGGTAGCACAGTGGTTAGCACTGCTGCCTCACAGCGCCTGAGACCCGGGTTCAATTCCCGACTCAGGCGACTGACTGTGTTGCGTTTGCACGTTCTCCCCGTGTCTGCGTGGGTTTCCTCCGGGTGCTCCGGTTTCCTCCCACAGTCCAAAGATGTGCGGGTCAGGTGAATTGGCCATGCTAAATTGCCCCTAGTGTTAGGTAAGGGGTAAATGTAGGGGTATGGGTGGGTTGCGCTTCGGCGGGTCGGTGTGGACTTGTTGGGCCGAATGGCCTGTTTCCACACTGTAAGTAATCTAATCTAATCTAATCATGTGGATTGCTATTGAAGAGGACAGCTCACTAATACCTTCTCATGGGCAACTAGAAGTGGGCAATAAATGCTGGCCAGTCAGCAATGTCCATGACCCATGAGTGAATAAAAAAGACTGGCATTGTTGTAACAGGCTGAGAGAGGTTGTAGCATCACTTCCTGTAATACTAGGGACTATTTTCCTTTCTCTGTGCCTGGAACAGTTGGATGACATTGATGCCCTTAATACTTTGAAACAAGGTGTAGAGAAAGCCATGATCACAGGGAGCCAGAGTGATCTATGAAGAAAAGAAAACTTTAAATTAATGGCCAAAGAAAAGGCTCAGTTTGAGACATGCATGTTCCACATAATTTCCCTCTATTTAAGAGTGTGCAGGTGATCCAATTTCCCAGGAATGAGACCAAAACAAATCTCTTAATGGGAACAATGCTCATTACTCAAGGAAGTAAAAATAGCAGACATTGCCATTTCATGCTAATATTGGATTCCAAAAAAGCTGGTATGATAGTTTCAAGATTATTGATACATTACAGATGAATCAATTCAATATCTATTACTTACTTATTTGATTACAGGCCACGTTGTCAGAATGGAGGAAGCTGTTTTGATGATAACAAAGCTTATTGCTTTTGTTTGCCTGGTTTTACTGGTGACTTCTGTGAAATAAACATCGATAACTGTCACCCAAACCCTTGTGCCAACAATGGAACCTGCACAGATCAGTTTTCTGGATTCAGCTGTACTTGCCCTAATGGATTCACTGGCAAATTCTGTGATTATTCAGTCATATCTTGCCTTAGCCATCCATGTCAAAATGGAGGCACTTGCCATGACCATCTTGGAGGAGGATTTTATTGTGATTGCCTGCCTGAATATGAGGGAGAAACTTGCCAAACACAAACATTTAATCATGACACAAAGCACAATGTTTCTAAGCATACAGTAACACGTTGGATTAGACATGGCAAACCCCTCCAACGACCATTGCATATCTCTCATAAGTCAACACATCAACAAGGTAATGGGATGTTGACAATCACAGTCAAAGAAACCATTCACAAATCCAACTCACTGCTCAGTAGTAGTCAGATGATGTGTTTTACTGTGCTTGGATTATTGACATGTCTTGTGATCCTAGGGACGACAGGGATTATTTTCTTCTACAAGTGTGAAATATGGCTGGCTAATGTTAAGTATCGTCATCTCCTCTGGAAACAGAGGAAACGTCTCCAAGATAAAGATGAAGACTTTTCAGTCAAAATTATCTTTCCAAGTGTGAATCAATTGACAAACTATGGAAAAAACTATACATCTATCTGAATGTTTGTTTGTAAATTAATTTGCCCATATTATATTGAATTATTTAACAATATATTTAGAATTATTAGTGCATATTCCAGCATTTTGTAATAATTATTGTTTGAATGTTTTTGATAATTGTTATGTTTAGAAACATATACATGAATAATGTGAATTGTAACTTGACCAAGTGGGAACTTGTACATTATGATGGTATTTTTAAATTACCACAACACTGTAACCTGCAGAATGGGATAGCAATGAGTTAAATGCTCCTTTAATTGTGCACAATCTGCTAGAACAAGGCATAGAAAAATCCTACTTATGTCTGAATTCATGATTTATATATTCTGCTTCAATAGATTTAGCTACTGTGTCTAAAAGTTCAATTTTGTAGGCCATTCTCACGGAGTTAATTTTTATATGGTTTATGTTTGAGGGGTTGATGCATTTGCTTGATTTGGACCCAAGTGAAATGCACAAAAAGGTTGTCATAATGGAATAAAGTAAAAATCAACAACACTAAAGAATTCCTGATAACAATCTAATATTTATTGATTTTATAACGGGATTTCTTAACAGCATGCTATACATTAACTACCGATAAGTATTTATAATCACATTTACATTTGTCACTCACAAATGTAGTCACAAATACGGTCAATTTAATCATTTGAAAGAATTAAAAACAACAATTAAAATATGTTATAGCATTTTTTACCAGTGCTCATTTTCAATAGAATTTCACATTTATAATAAAATCAAATCATTAGCATTTTCAGGATTATTCTTTATTTCTGAAACTTTTGATTTTTGATCCCTGAAAACTAAGATTGACTTTTACACGAAGTGTATGAAAGATTATGTTTATTTACACTTTAGATGAAAAATCATCAGGTCGACTTTTACATTTTATGAGAAATGAGAAATTTTACATTAAATTATTCAAAAGCTTAGTAAACTCATGTACAAATTGAAACTTTTGCTGTAGCAATCTCACGCTATTGATACAATGTTCATTTCCCATCAAAAATACATTAAAAAAATTCATTTAAGAGCAATTGACCAAATAGACACTTATGTTTGGTTGCTATATGATATACCTAATTACCGATGCATTGAATAAATAAAATTGTAGTCAGTGGTATCTATTTACAAGGTTAATTGTTCACTTAATATGCTACTCAGCAAGTCTTTTGTGAGGACTGTGTCAAGAGACTAACTCATTGTTTCTAGATTTATAGATTCAAATCCCAGACAAGTATGTGGGACCATTTAATCACCACAAATAGCCTCAAAGCTGGTATGTCAGAAAGGAAGGACATGTATTTACATTGTGCCAGCCATCAAGACAACTCAGTCAATGATTGGTTATTGTAAAGAAATACACAGCCAATTCCATTGATCAGTGAAATAGTAATGAGATAATTTCCTTCCTGTTCATAGATACCAACAATCTTTAAAGTGAAATTTAAACTTGCAGCTCATAGCTGAAGAGATGGCATAAGTTTTCACATTTTAGGAGTTTTACTGTTATGAGCAAACCATGAGCAAAACGCTGAAAATAAAAGCAAAATACTGCACCTGCTGAAAATCTTAAAAGAAGGGATGTGCTGGAAAATCTCAGCAGTTCTGGCAGCAATGGTGGAAAGAAAAATTGAGTTGATGTATTGAGTGCAATATCACACTTGCATATGAAGATGTGTAGAAAGGTGGTGGATTTTTTGTTGTTGAGAGAGCTAGAGCATCATAGGAACATGAATAAGCCATTTATTCTATGGAGCATGTTCACATCATTCAAAATGATCATAGCTGATCTTTACTTAAATGCTTTTTACTTACTCCAAATTCAGACCTTTGCAGCAGGGGAAGTGATTGCATAGTGCTATTATTGATACAGTATTAACCCAGAAACTCTGCTGATGTTCTGGGGACCAAGATTCAAATCCCACTGGTGGAATTTGAATTCAATTAATGAAAAGAAAACCTGAAATTAAGAATCTACTGAACACCATGAAACTATTGTTGATTGTTAGAAATACCCATCTGGCTCACTAATGAGCCAGATGGGTATTCCTTCAGGTAAGGGACTCTACCATTGTCACCAGGACTGGCCTACATGTGACTCCAGACCCACAGCAATGTGGTTGACTCTGAAGTCCTCTCTGAAATGGCCTAGTAAGCCACTCAGTCTCAATCGTTGCAAAGAAATGAAACTGGACAGATAACCTGGCATTGATGTAAGCATCAAAAGAAACAAGAACAGAAACTGCACCTGCCATGTTGACCCTGCAAAGTCCATCTAACTAACATCTGGGAGCTAGTGCCAAAATAGGGAGAGTTGTCTCTCAGACTAGTCAAATAACAGCCCAACATAGTCACACGCACGGAATTATACCTTACAGACAATGTCCTGGACCCAACCATCACCACCGCTGGATATGCCCTGACCCACCAGCAGGATAGTGGCAACAGAGTGGTGCACAGTCCAGAGAGAGTTGTGTAGGGGGCCTCAATATTGACTTCAGACCCCATGAACTTTCATGGCTTTAGGTTAAACATAAGCAAGGAAACCTCCCACTGATTATGAAATACCATCCTCCCTTAGATGATGAATCAGTACTCTTCCATATTGAACAATGCTTGAAGGAAGCACGAAGCAAGGGCACACAATATACTCTGGATTTTAATTACCACCACCAAGAGTGGCTCAGCAGTAGCAAGCTGGCCGGATCCTAAAGGACATAGCTGCTAGACTGGATCTGCGGCACATGATGAGGGAACGAACAAAGAGGGAAATACATAGTTGATATCATCCTCCCCAAGTGCCAGCTGCAGATCATCTGTCCAGGCCAGTTGAAGTAAGAGTAACCACCATACAGTTCTTCTGGAGACAAAGACAAGCCTTCACATTAAAAATAATCTCCATCATGTTTACACCATCACTGTGCTAAATGGGACAGACTTCGGACAGACCTAGCAACTCAAGATCAGGCATCCACGAGGCACTGTGGGCCATCAACAATAGCAGAATTGTACTCCGACACAATCTGTAACCTCATAGCCCAGCTTAGCCCATACTCACTCAACCAATACCATGCAGCCAGGGATCAACTCTAGTTCAATGCAAAGTGCAGGAAGGCATGCCATGACCAGCACCAGGTATACCTGAAGATGATGCGTCAACCTGGTGAAGCCACCAAACAGAACTACTTGCATGCCAAAAAACATAAGCAGCAAGTGATAGAATCACGCGATCCCATAACTTAGCTCTGTAGTCCTGCCACATTCAGTTATGACTGATGGTGGACAATTAAATAGCTCACTGAGGAGAAGGATCCACAAATGTCCCCATCCTCAATGATGGAAGACCCAGCACATCAGTGCAAAGATAAGGTTGAAGCATTTGCAGCAACCTTCAGCCAGAAATGCTGAGTGGATGATTCATCGTAGCCTCCTCCAGCATTACGGATAACAGTCTTCAGCCAATTCGATTAACTTCACGTGATAACAAGAAACAATTGGAGATGCTGGTTACTGCAAAGGCTTTGGGCCCTGACAACATTCTGACAATAGTATTGAAGATTTGTGCTCCAGAACTTGCAGGATAAATCCAACCTGGCCAATTACTGCCCCATCGGAACACGGTTGATCATCAGTAAAGTGACGGAAGGTGCTATCAGCAGTGCAATTAAGCAGCATCTGCTCAGCAATAATCTGCTCAGTGACGCCCAGTTTGGGTTCCTCCAGGGCCACTCAGCTCCGCATTATAGGCTTGGTTCAAACATGGACAAAAGAGCTGAATTCCAGAAATGAAAACAGAAATTACTGGAAAAACACAGCAGAGGAACTTAATTCCACAGGTGAGGTGAGAGTGACAGCTTTTGACATCAAGACCTCATTCAACTGAGTGTGGCATCAAGGAGCCCAAGCAAAAATAGAATCATCAGTGGGCAAACTTGTTGGAGTTATACTTAGCACATGAGGAAAATGTGTGTGGTTATTGGAGGTCAGTCATCTCAGCTCCAGGACATCTCTGCAAGCCAGGTTGGTGTTCTAGGCCCAACCATCTTCAGCTGCTTCATCAATGACCTCCCCTCCCTTGTAAGGTCAGAGGCGAGGAGATTTGCCGATGATTGCACAATGTTCAGCATCATCCTTGACTCCTCGTATCCTGAAGCAGTCCAAATACTACAAGGTTTGGACAATGTTCAGGCTTGCCCTGACAAGTGACAAGTAACATTCACACCACACAAATGCCAGTCAATGACCATCACCAATAAGAGACAATGTAACTATTTTCCCTTGACATTCAATAATGTTACCATCACTGAATCCCCCACTATTAGTATCGTGGGATTACCATTGATAAGAAACTCTTTGGATTTGCCACAACAATACAGGGGCTACAAGAGTTGGTCAGATGCTTGGAATATTGCAATGAGTATTGCATCTCCTGCCTCCCCAAAGCCTGTCGACCACTTATAAGGCACAAATCAGTATGATTGAATACTTCCTATTTGCCTAGATGGGTGCAGCTTCAACAGACTCACTAAGGTTGATACCGTCCAGGATATTTGACTGGCGCTGCATCCACAGCATCCACTCCCTCCATCACTGACACTCTGTAGGCAGAGTATGTACTATCTACAAGACGCTCTACAGAAAATCATCAAAGATCCTTCGACAGCACCTTTCAAATCACTGACCACGTCCACCTAGAAGGAGAAGGGCAGCAGATGGGAACACCAGCACCCACAAATTTCCTTACAAGCCACTCACCAATCTGACTTGGAAATATATCAGCATTCTTTCACTGTTGCTGGGTCAAAATCCTGGAATTACCTTTCTAAGGTCATTGTGGGTCAATTTACGGCACACAGACTGTAGCAGTTCAAGAAGGCAACTCACCACCACCTTCTCAAGGGCAACTAAGGACAGGCAATAAATGCTGCCCAGCCAGTGATGCCAATGTCCCATGACTAAATAAAATAAGGTCATTGGTAATCAGAAAGCTATCAATCTCTGCCTTAAACATATGCAAAGACTGAGTTTTCATAGCCATCTGTGTTATAGAATTCCAAAAGTTCACAACCCTTTAGAATTAAAAAAAATCCACATCTCAGAATTAAGAGATAAGTTGGTTAGGGATAGTCACATGGTTTTGTAAAGGATAGGTCTTGCCTCACAAACTTTACTGAGTTCTTTGAGAAGGTGACTAAACAGGTGAATGAGGGTAAAGCGGTTGGTGTGATGCATATGGATTTCAGTAAGGCATTTGGTAAGGTTCACCAGTGTAGGTTATTGCACAAAATATGTAGGCATTGAATTGAGGGTGATTTAGCTGTTTGGATCAGAAATTGACTAGCTGAAAGAAGATAAAGGGTGGTAGTTAATGGGAAATATTCATCTTGGAGTTCATTTACTAGTGGTGTACCGCAAGGATCTGTTTTGGGACCACTGCTGTTTGTCATTGTTATAAATGACCTGGATGAGGGCATAGAAGGGTGGATTAGTAAATTTGCAGATGACATCAAGGTCAGTAGCATTGTGGGTAGTGACGAAGGTTACAGAGAGATGTAGATAAGCTGCAGAGCTGGGCTGAGGGGTAGCAAATGGAGTTTAATGCGGAAATGTGTGAGGTGGTTCACTTTGGAAGGAGTAACAGGAATGCAACGTATTGGGCTAATGGTAAGATTCTTGGTAGTGTAGATGAGCAGAGTGATCTCAATGTCCATGCATACAGATCCTTGAAAGTTGCCACCCAGGTTGATAGGGTTGTTAAGAAGGCATATGGTGTGTTAGCTTTTATTGGTAGAGGGATTAAGTTTCGGAGCCACAAGGTCATGCTGCAGCTGTACAAAACTCTGGTGCAGCCACACTTGGAGTATTGCGTACAGTTCTGGTCATCAAATTATAGGAAGGATGTGGAAGCTTTGCAAAGGGTTCAGAGGAGATTTACTAGAATGTTGCCTGGTATGGAGGGAAGGTTTAATGAGGAAGGTGTGAGGGACTTGAGGCTGTTTTTGTTTAAGAGAAGAAAGTTGAGAGGTGACTTAATTGAGACATATAAGATAATCAGAGGGTTAGATAGGGTGGACAGTGAGAGCCTTTTTCCTCGGATGGTGATGGCTAGCACAAGGTGACATAGCTTTAAATTGAGGGGTGATAGATATAGGACAGATGTCAGAGGTAGTTTCTTTACTCGAGCGTAGTAGGGGCATGGAACGCACTGCCTGCAACAGTAGTAGACTTGCCAACTTAAAGGAGAAAGTGAGGACTGCAGATGCTGGAGATCAGAGCTGAAAAAGCACAGCAGGTCAGGCAGCATCCAAGGAATTCCTGAAGTAGGGCTCATGCCCGAAATGTCGATTCTCCTGCTCCTTGGATGCTGCCTGATCTGCTGCGCTTTTCCAGCAACACATTTTTAGCAGTTGCCAACTTAAAGGGCATTTAAATGACCATTGATAGGCGTATGGATGAGAACGGAATAGTGCAGGTTAGATGGGCTTCAGATTGGTTTCACAGGTCAGCGCAACATCGAGGGCTGAAGGGCCTGTACTGTGCTCTAATGTTCTATGTTCTATGCTCTGAGAAGAATGGCAAATTATTTTTAAGTTTTTTTAAAGGACCCTGATTCTAGATTCCACAGCCTGCTTGTTTTACAGCATATCTTGTCTTTACCTCTAAGTCTTTTATAAGTTTTAATGTTTCTCTGTGAAATGCAAGAGAATACAAGCCCAGTTTGCATGGCCTCTCTTCATAGAATAGTCCCACTATCCTGATGGACCTTCGCCACACTCCTGCTATAGAGACCAAACCTGCACACTGTACTCCATGTGTGGTCTAACCAAGCTCCTATACAAGTGAAGTAAGTTTTCATTATTCCTGTACTCAAATCATTTTAGGATAAAATTTAACATTCAGTTCAATTCTCAACAGCTCACTTCACCTGCATGTTAGCCTTCAGTGACTTCTCCACAAGGACCTCTCGGTCCCTTTGTGCATCTGCACTTTCCAATCTCTTATCAGCTAAGACATACTCCGCAAATCTGTTTCTCCCAACAAAGTGGATAACCTCACATGTTTCCACATTATGTCCAACTGCCATGTTCTTGCCCACACTCTAAGCTGCTTTACATCATCCTCACAAAACAAATTTCCACTTGTATTTTATGCTCGTAAATTATGAAATATTACATTTGGTCCCCAATTCCAAATCATTTTTATGTGTACTATATATTTTTAATTTGTAATACCTCCAAAACACTCCAGCAAGTTCATCAAACACAATTTCCCATTCGCAAATCCGTGCTGACTATTACCAATCGAAGTTAAAAATCACACAACACAAAGTTATAGTCCAACAGGTTTATTGAAACTACAAGCTTTCAGAGTGCTGCTCCTTTGCCAGATAACTGGTGGGGCAGGATATTCCAAATCAGATCATTATCAGCCAAGTATCTACTTATCCCATCCTTCATAATAGATTCCAGCATTTTCCCTACTACTAATGTAAGCTAGTCATATCTATAGTTCTCTGCTTCCTCTCTTGCTTCCTTCTCAAATAGTGTGGTGACATTTGCTATCCAATCTGCAGGAATTATTCTAGAATCTCTAGAATGCTTGAAGATAAACATCAATGCATCAACCATCGCTGTAGCACCTCCTTCAACACTCTGGAATGTATACCATTAGAATCTGGGAATTGATCAAATTCAGTCCCATCAATTTCTTCAATGCAATTTTATTTATCCTAATTTTCTTCAACTTCTTATCCTCCATAGCTCCTTTGAACTCTGGTTCTAGGAGATTGCTGGCATCTCGCTCAGTGAAAACAGACACAAAGTAATCATTGAGTATCATTTCCTTTTCATAAATTCTCCTAACTCTGCCTGTAATGAACACACATCTGTATTAGCTAAACGTTTCCTGTCATGAAAACCTTGAAAAGCTTTTACAGTCCATTGTTTATGGTTTTCATTTGATTCTACTTTCCCCTTCTTCATAGTTTCTTGGTCCTCCTTTGTTGTACTATATAAATATATCAATCTTCAAAATTATTACTTTTTCTGAAATTTTGTGACTGTTTTCTTCCAATCTTTTACTAACTATAGCTGACCTTTTTGAGTCTGTACCTTGAATGAATGTACATTTGCTGTCAGTCATGCAATAGTTCGTAAAGACTATCCATTGCCTGTGTATAGTCCTAGAAGAAAGTGAGGATTGCAGATGCTGGAGTACCAGAGTTGAAAAATATGGCGCTGGAAAAACACAGCAGGCCAGGCAGCATCTGAGGAGCAGGAGAATCAACATTTCGGGCATAAGCCCTTCTTCAGGAAGCCATTCTATGTATAGTCCTGTCATTTAATGAATTTTCACAATCCCTTCAGCCAATTTGTGCCTCTTTGTAATTTTCCTTATTCAAATTTTACACCCTTGCTTTGGCTTGAAAGACCTCACTTTCACACTATAGGTAAAGTTCTCTCATATTGTGGTCTTTCATCTCTTTCACAACAAGATTGTTAATTAGCCCTTTTACATCATGAATGTTAGAGCTGTATCCATAGGTTGACCGCCCTCTAAATTAGGGAACACTTCTTCATCTCAGTTCTAAGTGGATTACCCTATATCCTGAGACTGTGGCCACTGGTTACAACATAGAACATAGAACAGTACAGCACAGGACAAGCCCTTCAGCTCTTGATGTTGTGCCGACCTTTTATTCTACTCTAAGATCAAACTAACTTACATCCCTACAATTTACTATCATCGAGGTGCCTTTCCAAGAGTTGCTTAAATGTCCCTAATGCATCTGACTCTACTACGACTGCTCGCAGTGTATTCCACCAACCCACCACTCTGTGTAAAGAACCTACCTCTGACATCTCCCGTAGACCTTCCACCAATCACCTTAAATTTATTCCCCACCGTGATAGCCATTTCTGCCCTGGGAAAATGATTCTGACTATTCACTCTAACTATGCCTCGCATCATCTTGTATACCTCTATCAAGTCAGCTGTTATCCTTTTTCACTCCAATGAGAAAAGCCCTAGCTCCCTCAACGTTTCTTCATAAGACATGCCCTCCAGTCCAGGCAGAATCTTGGATAAGTCCCCTCAGCAATCTCTCTAATGCTTCCACATCCTTCCACTAATGACATGACCAGAATTGAACACAGTATTCCAAGCATGATCTTTATAAAAGGACTTTATAGGGCTGCAGCATAACCTCATGGCTCTTAAACTCAATTCCCCTGCTAATGAAAGCCAACACACCATGCACCTTCTGAACAATGTTATCAACTTGGTAACAACTTTAAGGGATCTATGGACAGGGACCCCAAATTCCCTCTGTTCCGCCACACTGCCAAAAATCCTGCCTTTAACCCGGTAATCTGCATTTGAATTTGACCTTCCAAAATGGATCATTTCACACTTTTCCAGGTTGAAGCCCATCTGCCACTTCTCAGCCCAGCTCTGCATCCTGTCAATGTCCTGTTGCAAACTGCAACAGCCCTCTACATATCCACAACTCCACCAACCTTTGTGTCATCAGAAAACATACTAAACCATCCTTCCACTTCCTCATCCAAATCATTTATAAAAATCACAAAGAGCAGAGGTCCCAGAACAGATCCCTACAGAACACCACTGGTCACTGAATTCCGGGCTGAATACTTTCCATTTACTCCCACCCCTTGTCTTCTGTGGGCCAGCCAATTCTATATCCAGGCAGTCAGATTTCCCTGTATCCCATGCCTCCTTACTTTCTGAATGAGTCTACCATGGGGAACCTTATCAAATGCCTTGCTAAAATCCATATAGATCACATCAACTGCTCTACCTTCAATGTGTTTTGTCACATCCTCAAGGAATTCAATAAGGTTTTCAAGGCATGATCTGCCCCTCACAAAGCCATGCTGACTATCTGTAATCAAACCAGGCTTTTCCAAATAGTCATTCACCCTGTCTCAGAATTATCTCTTATAATTTGCCCACCACAGACATAAGACTAACTGGTCTGCAATTCCCAGGATTATCCCTATTCCCTTTCTTGAAAAAGGAATAACATTTGCCCCCCTCCAATCATCTGGTAATACTCCAGTGGACAGTGAGGATACAAAGATCATTACCAAAGGCACAGCAATCTCTTCCCTCGATTCCCATGGTAACCTTGGGTATATCCCATCTGGCCCAGATAAGGGGACTTATCTATCTTCATGTTTTTCAAAATTTCCAGCACATCATCCTACTTAACATCAACCTGTTTGAGCATATCAGCCTGTTTCATGCTGTCTTCGCTCACAAGTGAACACTGAAGCAAAGTATTCATTAAGTACCTCCCTTACCTCCTCCAACTTCAGGCGCAAATTCCCTCCACCATCCATGATCAGCCCTACCCTCACTCTGACCATCCTTTTGATCCTCACATAAATGTTTAACGTCTTAGAGTTTTCCTTAATCCTACCTGCCAAAGCTTTCTCATGCCCTCTTCAAGCTCTCCTAAGTCCATAGATTTACTCATGGTAGAATAAAATACAGCTGCTTGAATGAAGCACAGACAAGAAAATAAGAAACCTACAGGCACTTATCAGCAAAGAAAGGAAATAAAATATAAGAAAGAATTCACTGTCTGAAGCTGTTGAACTCAAAATACAGCCCTGAAGTCTGTAAAGTGCCTCATCAGAAGATGAGGCACTGTTCCCCAAGCTTGTATTATGTTTCCCTGAAACTTTGCAGCAGGCCAAGGACACAAATGTACAAATAAAATGGTGAATAGCTCAATGGTCAGATTCATGCTTACAAATTAAATACAGGTGTCCCTACATCCCAACCCTATTAAAGCACCAAAGGCTGTAGCCAAACTATCTGTGAGACAGTTAAAATTAGTGCAACACCTGCAAATTCTTGATTTGCTTAGTCAACTGAACTGTCCAGAGTGACAAACACAGCAAAACACAAGGCCAGAACAGCAGCTACAGCGGGACAATCTGAAACCAGAAACCAAAACTACATGATGTTCATGATTGGGTCTTCTGCTGTTAATGTCAGTTGTTGTGTGAGTTGAGGGATCCGTGAGAAGTGTTGACATGTTTGAAAACTGACAGCAGGGCCTGAAAGCTAAATCAACAATATTAGACCCTTTAAATAATTCTGGTATATATTCCTGACTGACTCCAGGGCAGCTATGTTCATCAATGCGGTTAGTGGTGTCCTGGCAAGAAACCATTCTGGGTTTTTAGTGGATCTTCTACTGCCTGAAAAATAGTGCACTGGGCAGTAGAGTTACACACCTCTGACTTTACTTTGATATGAAGGTATTTTCACTTCAAATATTTTAAGGAATGTTTATACAGTTCTGAAACAAATGGTTCACTTGAAAAACTGAAGTGATACCTGTATTTGTTTTTTTTAAATCAAAAATTTAACCAAAAGTTTACTTTTGACTTTTTATCAAAACCACTCAGTGAAAGAGACAATTAAACTTGGTAACCAGTCAGAACCTTTTTACACTAAGATGCTGCTCAGACTTGTTTACAGAAATGCCACTTGTCTGGGTTTATGGCTGTCAGGAGTTTGGGGATTTTATGAATTTTGTTTAGAAATGTCAGTTGGGGTATAGCCTGCTAAGAAAGAAGAGATCCAATTCATTCTGTTCCATCTTTCTGAAAAGAAAAGAGTTCAGTGTGAGAGCTGGAAAATTGATGTAGCAGTTCTCCTGAGAACTTTCTGGAAGACATGCTCTTGGAATCTCCTGAACAAACTCTTTCTACCAGCTTTCAAAAGCCTAAAGAGTAGAAAACTGAGTTAGAACTATTACTACCTATATCTGCATGAACTGAAAGGTGACCCTGAACAATGTTTTAGAAAAACAACCAAGGAATCCACAGCTTACCCTGTGAAAAAATGCTTCACAAAATCCATTTAATTAATCTGGCCAGTTTTATTATTTTATTTATCCCAGAATAGTGTTTGGTTGTCTGTCTGTCTTTTGTGTAAATGGCGGCTGAAAACCAATATTTTCGGATGTTTCTGCATAGACATTAATTTGGTGACCTTGTCATTTAATTTTTCCTCTGCTAAATTTATTGTGTATTTAATAAATAATTAAGTATCTTGTTTGATACAAAACTTGTGTCTGGAATTAAATATTCACAATATCTGGGATTGATCATTCAAAAATCTGGTTAGGAACTATTGATGTAATTACTGGGGGTCATCGATGGTTTCATTCGACAGTGTGGTGAATTCAGAGGTAGAAAAGCTGATTTGGTTTGGCTGCCTGTCTGCCTGTCATAACAGTTGAGTCTCTTTTTATAATAAATTGACAATTTTGTTGTTTATTAAACACCTGATTGATGGATATCTTTTGCATTCTGAAAGTATTTGGATAAAATGTACAAGTGGCTGTATTGTTAACTGGGTAAATCATTTAAATATGTCTTGTAACCAAAGTTTTCCATAATTTCCTTTGAGTTCTGTGTGCAACAGTGGCTTCTCGAAGCTTAGAGGAACAGAGTAAGAAAGACAGTGGTTTTCTCCAAATACTGTTGCAACTTCTATTTCCTACAGTGAATTGTATTCAGTTATCCAGATTGCTAACTTTAAATATTCTCTATGACGAATGAAATATTAGACAATTTTCTATGCCTTAACTAAGTTTATAAATAAATTCTTCTGTTAAAGTGTTAAGTCTTTCAAAATAGGATCAGCAGCTTTTCCCATGAACAGTGGGAATTAACTGTAAATGCTGGAAGATGAATTTAGGATAATGTGTCTATTGCACATTATTTATTGCACAACATTTACATTATTCATCTCCATTTGAAATTCTGAAAGATGCTTGTGTTGTTCTAGGCTATCTCTGAACACCAGTGTCTATGAGTAGACTGACATCTTGTGGCAAACTCAAGCGAATATCTTTGTTTTGGTGCAGCTGGGCTGGGCTTTCAACTGACAATTTTCAAAATGTGCGTGTGGAGCTAACATACCTGAGCTATTTTGTAAAATGCAACT
The DNA here is from genome assembly GCF_020745735.1 of Hemiscyllium ocellatum. Classification (NCBI taxonomy): domain Eukaryota; kingdom Metazoa; phylum Chordata; class Chondrichthyes; order Orectolobiformes; family Hemiscylliidae; genus Hemiscyllium; species Hemiscyllium ocellatum. Next base: position 79,802,612 of record NC_083408.1, read on the forward strand.
AGCTAAACCCAAACAAAAATGGGCAGGAACAAGTTCAGCTGTGATGGAAGCCTAAGGAATCACAGCAAATTGACTATGTGTTACACATCTTACCTGAGTCACATTTCCATGCACCACACATTGCTTCCCTGTGGAAGTTGAAAGTCACTTCACAGAATATTACCTTTAAGAACATCAAAATGTTTTTAATTTTATTTAATTTTGTCCCTAATAAAGATTCACTGAATAACTTTACTCTACATGGCAATGGAAATGATTTTACTGCTCCTCAGATGCTGCCTGAACTGCTGTGCTCTTCCAGCACCACTAATCCAGAATCTACATGGCAATGCAACTGTGAGTCAATGAAAGACAAAACTGTCTTGTATCTATAATTGATTTATTACATTTTCTCCAAAAGATTGTATTTGCCTTTGCTTGATGTTTATAATAAGGTCATTGTCTTACAACTCAGCAAGTGGTACAACTTGAGCCTGGACTTTATTTAATTATGAATTTTTATTTATAAAGATCCATATCATTCATCTCTAATTCAACAGTCAGTTTTCAGCTTGCTCCCCTAAAGGTAAATTATCAGTTGATGCTGATTAAAATTAATTTTGCCGTAAAGAATTGTAGAAGAACTGATCATAAAATTCAGCTCTGTTCTATTGAAGCTGGAAGCTCTGAAAATTGTTTGCACTTCTTCCAGCTGGGCTCATACAACAGAAAAAATTGCCCACCTGCATCCTTACAAAACCTGAAGAAATTTGTTGAATATTTTGGACATCTTAAGAAGAAAATCTCCGCAGCAGTTTGCTGTCTGAAAAAAAAAACAGGATAAGCCTTTTATTTCTGCCAAAGACATGACTCTAGTGCAGGTGTTTCTGATAATATTGGATTCCACAACCAATATTCAAACTAATTGTCTGAGTAAAAGGATAAAACAAGCTCTAAAGTGGGAAACCGGAAAGAAATTTTTGATGTGATCTATTTGGCTGCAGGAGCAAAGCAATGCAATAACAGAAGACAGAAAGGCCTTTAACAGCAGAGGCACTATTATAAACAGTCCACACTGTCAAAATTTGTGAGAAGTCTTAAGTTGCTTAGAAGAAAGCTAGAAAAAAGAAGATTCTTGACGTGTCATTATGAGAAATCAGTGTTAAGCATTAAGTAAGCAAAGTTAGTAGTTTGTTTAACAGTCTCAGGAAGAGGCATTAGCCACATAAAATAGCATCAGGTAAGTGTTGAAATTTGTGAAAAACAAACCAATTACAAGCATAGCAGCTGACCAAGGAGCTTTAGTGGGAGTGCTGAGTTTTTAGAGCCTGTCAGGATATTGTGGGGGTTAAAAAGGTTTTAACTTTCTTTCTGATATTTGTAAAAGGACAGTTCTAAATTGTCCTTCTATAGCATAGCATAGTTTATTTTCTTTGTGTCATAACCATTTTTCTATTGAAAGTCCGTGAGCAGCTTCTTGTGATTATGTTCAGTCACCAACTTTCAGAGTTAACACAGAGGTCTATCAAACTAGGCCTCTATGAGCTGACCTGTCCAGTATTGCCACTTTGTGGGATCATAATCCAACCACGTTCAGGCTTTGAGCAGGGTCATAGTGGGAAAGGCCATAGGCTGCCTAAAGGTGAGGTCTTGATTCCTAAACTGCACTAGCAGAGCATTGCACTGTAGCCCAGAATGAGTGGACTACATCATTACAGCATGTTGTGCCCTTCATAGCAGGAATTCTCAGTAACAGAGGGATGGGTATGTTCCTGGAATGGGGCTTCACAGTAAGTGCCTGAGGGTGAAAGGGATGCTGAGGCTCAGGATATTTACCATTATAGCTGTGCAGGAAGCATGATAAAGCTCAAGATACTAGAGACAATCTTAATGCAACTTGTTTCCAAGATGAATGAGCTGAGTTTTGACTTCGATCAATTGGTTGTGATTCTGTTGTTAATCTGCAAGTTTGCTGGCTGATGTCGGTGCTTGTATAAGAGAAGAGAGGGGATTAGTTGTTAAAGATGTACGAAATCTTGTGAAGAATAAGACTGAGTCAGTGCTGATGGAAAGGGAGAGCACCACAGCTGAGTTGGTTACCCACTGAGTTTCTTGCTATTCCTACATGCATGCCTTTCCTTTCCAAACCAATCCACAATTTTCTTCTCTAGTGAGTGATGCCACTGCCAGCCCCCCCATCCCCCCAACTTGGACCATTCACCTTGGTCCCTCCAGCAATGAGACAAAGAGAGGGATTGAGTATAATGGGAGTGGTTGGAAGAGCAGTTAGTGGTGAAACGTGAGAGGAAATGTGGTGGGTTTCCCAGTGAGTGGGTAGGTATCACAGAGGTTATGCAGATTTTGGGAGGGTAAGTAGGTGAGAGCCATTAACTGGATGTGATGCATCTAACACTGAGAGCTGTAGTCCATGAACCTGGATGAGAGGTATGTGCAGTGGCAGAGTTTGGGTGAGTGGTGCCCCAGTGGGTACAAGGTAGCAGAGAGAAGGTGGTCACACTTATCTTGGCATTGCATGAAAGATCATTGACCGTGTTGTGGTACAGACCAGGCATCGCCCTTGATGCCGATCACAGCACTAACCTATATCGCAAATTCTGTCCAGGCTAGCTTCTGGCCTTCTTTGGTGGTCACTAGAAAAAAGGACATCAATCCTCTCCACCACCCAATCCAATCGGTGTCTTGGAAGCAGGGAGCTCCCTTTGCTTTGAGACATTTTGAAGTTCGAATACTGGAGTTTGAAATTTACTTCCTGGGTTACAGCATCTGAAATGGTGTGCAGTTGGGCTTTAAATACGGAACTGAAGGCGGACCTGACAGAGTCAAGTATGTCAACCTTGCTGGCCATTCTCCAAGAAATACACCCAATTGTTTAATTATTAAGGTTAAGAGCAGAAAATTCAGCCTGAGAAAATTCAGCCTGGGCCACAGTGGACTCAGCACCATGAAACTCACTTGCCAAAACACTTTAAGTGCAAGTGGGAAAATCCTGTCTCTTGGTTTTATAGCACATGCAGGTCTGATTCTGAATCCACCTTGCTGAATCTCACTGTCCCTTCCCAAGACCTTCACACTGCCCAAAACACAGGGGCTCAATTTCTAACTTGAACAAGGATCAACCGGCATACATTCACTGTTGAGCTCTGGCCTGTCTGAGCCCATCCTCATCACTCTGGTGCTGTGTAATGACCTGGATACTTCAGGCACTTCCAAACCTGGCCTTCTGCTGCTAGCCATTTGTAAACTGCATTAGCTCAGATAAGTATTGGACTGGTGACTTTTGATTGCTATCCAGGGTTGTGTTGATTATCACGTGTTAAAATAGTGTCACATTGAAATGTCATTGGGAAGCACTGTACTGTGTCAGTAGTTGGCTGTGAGCATCAGATCCACAAGCAGGGCTCCTTCCTCAGGGGCCTTTCACAGCTCTTGTCTTTCCTCATGAGACTGCTGCTGTTGGTAAAGTGGCAACTCTTGGGCCTTTGAAAGCAAAAGATTGAAAATGGCGGGTTGGCTTGAGAGAAGTGAACCATGTGGAACACTAGGACTCAATTGTCACATTATCAAGTATCCCTTCGTGACTCCCTCGTCAGGTCCACACCCCCCACCAACCCAACCTCCACTCCCAGCACCTTCCCCTGCAACCGCAGGAAATGTAAAACTTGCGCCCACACCTCCTCCCTCACTTCCCTCCAAGGCCCCAAGGGATCCTTCCATATCCGCCACAAGTTCACCTGCACCTCCACACACATCACCTATTGCATCCGCTGCACCCAATGTGGCCTCCTCTATATTGGGGAGACGGGCCGCTTACTTGCGGAATGCTTCAGAGAACATCTGTGGGACGCCCGGACCAACCAACCCAACCACCCCGTGGCTCAACACTTTAACTCTCCCTCCCACTCCACCGAGGACATGCAGGTCCTTGGACTCCTCCATCGGCAGAACACAACAACACGACGGCTGGAGGAGGAGCGCCTCATCTTCCGCCTGAGAACCCTCCAACCACAAGGAATGAACTCAGATTTCTCCAGTTTCCTCATTTCCCCTCCCCCTACCTTGTCTCAGTCGGTTCCCTCAACTCAGCACCACCCTCCTAACCTGCAATCTTCTTCCTGACCTCTCCGCCCCCACCCCACTCCGGCCTATCACCATCACCTTGACCTCCTTCCACCTATCACATCCCCATCGCCCCTCCCCCAAGTCCCTCCTCCCTACCTTTTATCTTAGCCTGCCTGGCACACTCTCCTCATTCCTGATGAAGGGCTTATGCCCGAAACGTCGAATTTCCTGTTCCTTGGATGCTGCCTAACCTGCTGTGCTTTAACCAGCAACACATTTTCAACTGTGGTTTCTCAGTCAATGGGTAATGATGAAGTGAAAACAGAGATAATATGAAATCATGAAGAAAAGGTCAGAACAGACCTATCATTCTAAAAGGATGCAAAGATCTCTGTAACTATGATGCAGAAAACATCCTCCTATGCGCTTGAGTAAAGTGGATGTAATCTGTCCCTTTACTGTTCTGTTCTGCTCCTTGTAGTTATGGATCTACTAGTCCTGAGATACAGATAGAAGGCTGTCGCTGAATGTGTTGAGCTATGAATTTACAATTAAAGCAAGAAAACAATATTAGAAAAAAAAAGAACTAAAAAATGAGATGTCACCAGGATCTAATGATTTCCACTCCAGCATGTTGAAGAAAATAGGTGAGAACATTAAAGATATTTTAAACCTTTATTCATGGATGCTCCTTTTAGCTTGGAAAATTCCAAATGTAAGTCCAGTCAGAGGAGATGGTAAAATGAGGTCTGTTTGCTCTCTCAGATGGATGTAAAAGTTCCATGGTCCTATTTTGAAGAGGGATAGACAAATTATTTCCAGTTTGTCCCTCAATTAACATTAAACAAAAAAGCAGGTTCTTTTGTCATTACTTTCATTGTATTTTGTGGGAACATGCTGGGAGAAAATAACCTTTCAGGTTTTCTGCAATTTAATAGCGACTCAGTTCAGAAACAATTTTATTATTAGTGTACTTGAGTATGGAAATAACAGAATCTGTGAGGGGTTCTTAACAAGGAAATGACATTAAATTCAAAGAAACCAGGTTTCATTCATGGTTTTTATGAAAATTCCACCTTTTAGAGCATAGCTTGCAATTCCCAATTCAGATGTTTTAAATATTGTAATCACCAGATGGAGGGGAAACCACAAAGACATAGAAACAAGGGTATGGGAATAGGAGAAGGAGTAGGTCATTCGCTCCTTTGGAGCTGCTGTGCCATTCAGTATGATCTTGGCTGATCCTCTATCTAACGCCATATCTCCACTTTCTGTCCATGCCTCTTGATGCCTTTAATATCTAAAAATTCATCAATCTCTTTCTTGAATATACTCAGAGACCTGGCCTCCACAGCCTTCTGTGGTAACAAATTCCACTGACCATCCTCTGAGTGAAAAGTTCTTCCTCAACTCAGTCCCAGATGGCTTACCTTGTACCCTGAGACTGTGACTCTTGGTTCTAGATTCCTCAACCAGGGAAACATCTTCTCAATATCCAGTCTAAACAGCTGTGTTAGCTTTTTATACATTTCAATCATATCCTGTATCATTCTGTGCGAAGGCCCAGTCAAACAAATCTGTCCGACTGGGGCAATCCTGATACCCCTGGTATCAGTCTAGTGAACCTCTGCTGCACTCCCTCTGTCGCAAGTATATCTCTCTCAGGTAAGGAGACCAAATCTACAGGCAATACTCCAGGTTTGGTCTCACCAAGGCCCTGGAAAATTGCAGTAAGACATCCATGCTGACAATGTCATAATAGAAAGATATATGGGATGCTGTTGATCAAATCAGCACCAAATAATCTTTTCTACCAGTTTTAAATATTATATAGCTGGATTTTATCATTGAATTGCATTAAGCAACTCCGTCTGTCTAATTACTACATATCTTTCAATGGGTTATGTGGAATTCTGTCTAGCCAGAATAAAACAGTTGACAATCATCAAACAGTATATTCATTTTGAGCATACTAGTAGTCAATTAATCAAATGGTGTTTACCATTAGTCTAATGCTATGATTCATACCTTTTAATTCCTGTCTGTTTTAATCCTTTTCTTTTACAATAGAAATATAAAAACTACAATTGAGACTGAAAACCCAAAAGGAAGATAAATATTTATCCCAAAGTCTTGTACATTGGCAAGAAATATTTTGACAAGTAACAGTTTTGATTGTTTAAAATTAAAATCATAATCTAACAGCAGAGAGGTTGCCACTGTTATGGTATTATCGCTAGAGTGGTAATTCAGAGAACTGGGTAATGATCTGGAGAGACGGGTTAAAATCCAGGCTATCTGGTGGAACATAAATAGCATTAATAGAGTGATAGAGTCATATAGAGATGTATACCATGGAAACAGACTCTTCAGTCCAACTCATCCATGCTAGACAGGTATCCTAATCTAATTTAGTCCCATTTGTGAGAACTTGGTCCATCTCTCTCTAAATCCTTCCTATTCATAAACCCATCCAGATTTCTTTTAAATATTATAATTGTACCAACCTCCACCACTTCCTGTGGCAGCTCAGTCAGTACACGTATCACCCTCTGCATGAAAGAGTTGTCCCTTTTAAAGTTTTCCCCTCTCACCCTACACCTTTGCCCTCTATTTCTGAACTCCACCATCCCAGGGAAAAGACCTTGTCTATTCACCTTATCTATGCCCATCATGATTTTATAAACCTCTACATGGTCATCCCTCAGCCCCTGACTCTCCAATGAAAACAGCCCCATTCTGTTCAGTCTTTTCCAACAGCCCAAAATGCCCAACACTGGTAACAGCCTTGGCAATCTTTTCTGAGCCCTTTAATGTTTCACAATATCCTTCAATTAGGAGGGAGACCAGAATTGCACACAATATGCTAAAAGTGGCCGAATTAATGTCCTGTACAGCCACAACAAGACCTCTCAACTCCTATACTCAAAGCTCTGACCAATAAATGAAAGTAAACCAAATGCCTTCCTCATTATCTTATCTACCTGTGATTCCACTTTCAGGGAACGAGAAACCTGCACTCCAAGGTCTCTTTGTTCAGCAACATGTCTCAGAACCTCACCATTAAGTGTATAAGTCCTGCTCTGATTTCCTTTTCCAAAATGCAGCTCCTCACGTTTATCTAAATTAAACTCCATCTGCCACTCATCAGCCCATTGGCCCATCTGATCAAGATCCTGTCAAACTCTGAGATAACTTTCTTTGTTGTTCACTACACCTCCAATTTTAGTGTCACCTGCAAACTTACTAAATATACTTGCTTTGTTCATATCCAAATCATTTATATAAATGATGAAAAGCAGTGGACCCAGCACCGATCCTTGTGGCACATCACTGACATAGGCCTGCAGACTGAAAGGCAATCTTCCACCACCACCCTCTGTCTTCTAACTTTGAACCAGTTCTGTATCCAAATGGCTGGTTCTCCCTCTACTCCATGAGATCTAAGCTTGATAACCAGTCTCCCATGGGGAATGCTTCACTGAAGTCCATATGGATCACCGTTCTGCCCTCATCAATCCTCTTTGTTACTTCAAAAACTCAATCAAGTTTATAAGACATGATCCCTAATCAGTCCTTGCCTTTCTAAACAAATGTAACTCCTGTCGCTCAGGATTCCCTCCAACATCTTGTCCACCATCGATGTCAGGTTCACCAGTCTATAGTTCCCTGGCTTGTCCTTACCATCTTTCTTAAATACTGGCACCAAGTTAACCAACCTCCAGTTTTACGGCATCTCATCTGTGACTATCAATGATACAATTATCTCAGTAAGCAACCCAGCAATCACTTGCCTAGCTTCCACAGAGTTATAGGGTACACCTGATCAGGTCCTGTGGATGTTTCCACCTTTGTGAATTTTAAGACATCCAGAACTTCCTCCTCTTTAATGTGGGCATTTTTCAAGATGTCACCACCTATTTCCCATATTCTATATCTTCCATGGCCTTCTCCACAGTAAACACTGATGCAAAATACTCGTTTAGTATCTTCCCCAACTCCTTTGGTTCCACACATAGGCTGCCTTGCTGATCTTTGAGGGGCCCTATTCTCTCCCTAGTTACCCTTTTGTCCTTAATGTATTTATAGAATCCCTCTGGGTTCTCCTTAACCCTAATTGCCAAAGTGATCTCATGTCCCATTTTTGCTCTCCTGATTTCCCTCTTCAGTATATTCCTAAAGCTTTTGTACTCTTCTAAGGATTCATTCAATCTCTGCTGTCTATACCTGATATAGGCTTCCTTCTTTTTCTTGACCAAAACCTTAATTTCTCTGGTCATCCAACAATCCCGACATTTACTAGGCTTGCTTTTCACTCTAACAGGAATATACTGTCTCTGGACTCTCATTATCTCGTTTTTTAAATCTTCTCATTATCTAGCCTTTCCTTTACCGCAAACATTTGTTCCCAGTCAACTTTTAAAAGTTCTTGCCTAATACCGTCAAAATGGGCCTTAGTCCAATTTAGAACTTCAACTTTTAGATCTGGTCTATCCTCTTCTATCACTATTTTAAAACTAATAGAATTATAGTCGCTGGCTCCAAAGTGCTCCCCCACTGACACCTCAGACACCTGCCCTGCCTTATTTCCCAAGAGTAGGTCAAATTTTGCACCTTCTCTGGTAGGTACATCCACATTTTGAATCAGAAAACCTTCTTGTACACATTTAACAAATTCCTCTACATCTAAATCCTTAACACTATGGCAGTCCCAGTCTATATTTGGAAAATCCTCTACCATAACCACCCTATAATTCTTATAGATAACTGAAATCTCCTTCCAAATTTGTTTCTCAAATTTCCCACTATAGTACAATCCCAATAAGATGACCATCCCTTTTTTATTTATCAGTTCCACCCAAATAACTTCCCTGGATGTATTTCTGAGAATATCCTCCCTCGGTACAGCTGTAATGCTATCCCTTATCAAAAATGCCACTTCTCCCCTTTGTATCCTTCCTATAGCATTTAACCCTGGAACACTAAGCTTCCAATCCTGTCCATTCCTGAGCCACATCTCTACAATTGCTATGATATCCCAGTCCCACGTTCCTAACCATGCTCTGAGTACATCTGCCTTCCCTGTTAGGCCTCTTGCATTGAAATAAATGCGGTTTAATTTATCAATTCTACTTATTCTCTGCTATATTCCTGCCTGCCCTGACTGTTTGACTAGCTCCTTTTCCCAACTCCAGTATAACAGTCTCAGATTGATTTCTTTCCTCACCATTTCACTGGGTCCCACCTCCAACCACTATTGTAGATTTACAGCAAGGTTACATTTAAAACTGTGCACTTATCTGTTCCTGTGTTGTGAGCTCTCCCACGCCGGTTCCTCCAAGGACAGCTGTGAATCTCGCTGTTTGTTAATTTTTCCCAGACATACTCTGATGTCCAGAGATACTTGAACTCAAAAAGCAAAGGCAGTAACTGTGCAGACTCACTGCTGTGTCAGACGTCAGTGTAGGTTTCTTTCTCTGACCTTATGGTCTCTGCCTTTGGATGTCTTCCTCCTTTTTAAAGTGCTGTTGTTTTGATCTTTCTTCCCCCAAAGTTCCAAAGCAATGCAACAGCTTACAAGACAGTAATTGCTGCTCCTGGAATTCAAGGAAATCATATCCAACACCTAAAATACCTCAAAAAAGGAGCAGCTTACAGCCACAATATTGTCCCATCCTCCATCTTAGGTTCATTTAAAAATCTGAAATATAAAGCTTATCTCAGTAACAATGCCCATGAAACTACCATTGACTGTTATTTAAAAAACACCCCACCAGATTCACAAATGCTGAGTAGGGAAGGAAATCTTTCGTCCTTATCTGGTTTGGCATGTACATGACTCCAAACCCACTTCAGTGTTGTTGACTTTTAACTACCCTTGGAAATGGCCCAGCAAAAGAGTCAGTCCAAGAGCAATCAGAGAAAGGCAACTAACACTGGTCTTGCAGCAACAGTCACATTGCAAATCTGATCACTCAATCTGGGCTAAAACATGGTAAGAGGTTTCTTCCCCTTTAGCTAAATAAAACTTGGTATTTTATGTATTATTTCCTTTATAGCCTGTTCCTGCTCATAATACATCCCGATGTTTTATGACCATCGGTTTCTTCAAACCAATTATAAGAAGATGATACAGTCATTTTCTAACAGCTATTTTTCCCTCAGAGGCATAGCTTTTTAATGCACATTCTCATAGTGGCATAATGTCTTTGTACTGTGGCTATGTCCTACTCCATGCTATCCCCTGCAGAGAGGAAAATCCAATTACAATTTTAATCGTTCTTGGGAATTCAATTTAAGTATGGCCATTGAAGCTTGCAGCATGCAAACCCAGTGCTGGCCTTACGATTCCATGATTGCAGGTCTCAGCTGAGTGCGAACCATACTGCTGATAGTCTGAACACCTTTATAGAATGGCTAAGAGCCCAACACAAGTTCCAGCACCAGCTCACTTGCATCTCAGAACAGAGAAGCTGTTACTGATCTTCTCTGCAGAAACTGGCTGGAAAGAGGAATATCCCAAATGGAGCAACAGGGAAGAGAGTGTAAGGCTTTGAGATGCAACATTCAAGGCCTTAGTTGAGCAGGTTGACAGAATGAAAAAGGGTGTGTTTCTGTGTCGGATCAGGACGTTTTCAATACACAATCTCATTAAAAACTAATGGGAACAAGTGATCAGGGATGTCTATTTCTGGATTGTTGACAACCTGCCAGCAGTGCCACAGAAGTTCAATGACCTCCCAATGATGGTCCATGATTTCAACCCACTGGTCTTTTGGCCTCTCCTGCTGCTTGATGCACCACATCCCAACACTCACCCACCATTGATTCCGTGCAGTTAGGACACAGGTCTAAACATTTAGTTACTCTATCTCACCACAACACAGCAACAAGTGAATATCAATGAGCTACTGGTTGATTTCTTCCAGAGTTATTAGAGCAACTACATAAGTGATTCGAGCTTTCCTTGTTGCTCACAGTTGCAAATGGTGTATCTCGAACTGGAAGAGGTTTTGTTGCTTCAAGGTTTCCGCATAAGCTCCGAGTTCTCCCAGACGTGATTGTGGCCATCAGCCTTTTCATTGGAGTAAAACATTAACTGAGAGATTGAGAGGAAGCTAAACAGAACAGAATAGCTGCTGGATAAGGGAGGAGGGAAAGAAATACCCTGAGCAGGAGGCCATTTCTACTGGGGCATTTGTAGAGCAGTTCTTCTACCTGAAGCCCAGTAAGACCCTGAGTATGAGACCCCTTCAGTAAGGAGGTACTCACAAATATTAGCCAATAGCTGCAGGGTGGAGCTTACACTGCCTGGGACTGAGAAGTTTTCAGCTTCTCGGCTTTCCATGGATGCATGAAGGAGTTCCATGAGGCTCTATGTTCCAGTTCATTCTTTCTTGCCTAGGATAGCAGGTGAAATACAAGGATTCCAGGTCCCTCCATGGGGTAGGCTGTCATTGATGATAGGCACAGCTTTGCAGGCATCACTTATGATAACTGATAGGGATTCCACTCCCTCAACCTGCAGCTGGAGTGGGACCATACAGAGCTCCATGTAGATTAATCCCTGATATCTTGGTTGCAGTCATGATCCCCTGATTCTTTGACAAGAGAGAGAGAAAGAGAGATAGGGATTGTAGGTTAGAGAAAGGAGAGTGGAGTTGAGGGCACCAGCCTCAATGATTATTTTAGGTGGGGGTGGGTTTGATGGGCTGAATAGCCTGCTGCCACTCCTAGTTCTTGTGTTCAGCAGGAGTCCCCTGTACTAGATGCATTTCAGCTATCATGGCAATCTAATGGGTCAACTCTCTGAGCCTGATCGAAGCAGGATAAAACCAATGACTGCAGGACAGACTGGGGAAGGAATGAGCTAAAAAATGTGTTGCTGGAAAAGCGCAGCAGGTCAGGCAGCATCCAAGGAGCAGGAGAATCGACGTTTTGGGCATAAGCCCAAAACGTTGATTCTCCTGCTCTTTGGATGCTGCCTGACCTGCTGCGCTTTTCCAGCAAAACATTCTTCAGCTCTGATCTCCAGCACCTACAGTCCTCACTTTCTCCTGGGGAAGGAATGAGCATACTTCCCACAGTAGCTGCTATCATCAAGTAAGTTTTTAAAAGTCTTTACTGAAAGAGTTTTGGTGGGTGAATGAGTGAGTAGGTGAATGAGTCAACAAGTGTATGGGTGGGTAAAAAAGGCATGGTGGGTAAAATGGATAGATGGATAGGTGGGTGAGTGGGAGCCAGGTTAGAGTTTAGCCAGGTTACATCAAGATTCAGTCAGATTACCAGCGCTCAGTCAGGTTGGTCTGGGGTTAGGGTTTGGTTTTGTTAGTCAGCTGGTCAGTTTGGGGATACTGTTGGGTGGTTAATGGGGAGTGTAGCTGAGTTGTATCAAGGATGTAGCTGGGATGCTGAGTGGGGGCATTGGTTGCGGTGCTCGGTGAAGTTACCCAGTTGTGAGACCAAGGCTGGAATCTCCTGTTTTTGTCAGCACTCTGACCTGCTTGCTCAAAAAAATTGGAGGGACCCTCAAGCTGACTCTTCAAAGGAAGGTCCACCGTGTCATCCGCCAACCAGGCACCTGTGAGAGCAATGGCAGGCCATTCTCTGGGGTGGTGTTTTCTCTCAGTGAGAGCTGCTGGCTGATCAGAAACATAACAGTGACACTGAGAAACCTGTAGCTGCTGTGGGAGAACATCCAAGACCACTGGAATTTAGGTGTCAACCAAGTTCAAGGTTTCTGTAAAGATTTGTAGCTCGGGTGCTGGTTGTTGTAGTTGTGGGTATGTTCGCTGAGCTGGGAAGGTGATTTGCAGACGTTTTGTCCGCTGTCTAGGTGACATCTTCAGTGCTTTGGAGCCTCTTGTGAAGCGTTGCAGTACTGTGTCTTCTGGAATTTATTCAGTTCCATTTCTGCTGCTTCAGGTTGCCAGTACCGGTTGTTCGTTGTAGTGGCTGGTATATTGGGTCTAGGTCAATGTATTTGTTGACAGAATCTGTGGATGAGTGCCATGCTTCCAGGAATTCTCTGCCTGTCATCTATTTAGCTTGTCCTCTGATCGTTGTGTTGTCCCAGTCGAATTCAGCCAAGTGGTGCATGCAGGTCAGGGGTTCCTGGGGTTGGCCTTGTGGGTACAATAGGGTGGTGAGTTCAGAAGAATGAGGAAAGGCATGGATTTCAGGGGCCACCCCATTGCCCTATGTTCATGTCCTCAACTGTTAACAGGCAAAACACCCCCAGTTAGCAGGCAAAAGTGAGGACTGCAGATGCTGGAGATTAGAGTCAAGTTCAGAGTGGTGCTGGAAAAGCACAGCAGGTCAGGCAGCATCCGAGGAGCAGGAAAATCAATGTTTCGGGCAAAAGCCCTTCATCAAGAACAAGCTGTCCACACTGGTTCACCTGTCACCTGAACTGACTCTTCATTGTTCCAACTAGAGCTGAGCAAATTGTGGCCCAAGTGAGAATAAATCTCTTAATTGATCCTTAATTAACTGGTCATGAATTGATCATCTAACGGCCTCAATTAGCGGTGTGGGAAAAAAGTCCTATTGGGCATCCTGTAAGTGAGTGTTAGGGATGCCACCTGCCTTCCTGCTTCCAGATCTGCCACCTTTGGAATTGGAAGATTCTGTCCCGGTGTTTAAATTGCCTCACATTTCCTGAGCAAGTTTACAGGTATCTTGCTTAAAGTTCCACTTGAAAAGCTTAAGCACGTGGTCAGAAATATGAGTGGAGGGTCCTAGGTAGCAGGATATAAGCTCAACAGAAGTTTAACCATCCCCAGCAATTCCCAAATCGACACTGGGAGTCACGCTGGGTTCTGACACTCAGCTCACACCCCATCTGTAATGATCCAGAGACAATTCTCCATGATTTCAGCTAATCTTCCCAATTGCTGTGAAAAGGAAGTATCCCATTCTAACAGCTCAAGCGTCTGTAATCTCTATTACATCATATTACACCATTGCAGTCATGCCTTTGGGTGTCATTTTGTTGGCTGTCAGCCTCCAGATCCGCTACAACATTTGGCCAGTACTCTTGTTCTGGAATGGAAAATGTATCTCAGTGCTTGTTCCAACAAAGCCTCCTGGCATCGTCAGTGAATCTTTGTGTCCTTCCCTGTGCCAAAAGAACCTTTCACTTCTTTATCCCCACTGCAACCAATTCGAAGGATATTTTCATTTTAAGTGATTTACATTTTGCTTGAAGAGGTATGGTCTCTCTTTCTATTGACACTTTGTCTACTGGGAGTCCTTCCAACTCTCATCAGCAAGCTGCCTGTTTGTACTCAGAAACTGACAGGCATGGACTAATTCAAGTCTGATTATTCAATTGTTCTGCTCTTTACATTTTAAACTGTGATTTTTATTTCCCTCTGTCATATATTTGTTAAATTTCCTTTTTGAAAGTTATTGCTTACTTGGCTTCCACCATTCTTTCAGGCAAAACATTCTAGATGATAATAACTCGCTGCATTCAAATAGCTCTCTAGCTGTTTCATCAATTACATTAACATTGGTTACTAATCGTCCAGCACGTTTATCCATTTCTATTCTTTGAAAACCCATGATGAATTTGAACATTGCAATTAAATCTCACTGTATCCATGTTGCCACTGTCTCTGTGCTCCCACTCTCACTGTTGTTCTCACTGTATCCATGTTCCCACTGTCTCTGTGCTCTCGCTCTCCGTGTTCTCACTGTATCCATGTTCCCACTGTCTCTGTGCTCTCGCTCTCCGTGTTCTCACTGTATCCATGTTCCTGTATCCACGTCTCTGTGCTCTTGCTGTCACTGTTTCCTAACTAAATCCATGCTCTCACTGTCTCTGAGCTCTCCCTCTCACCATGTTCTCACTGTATCAGCGCTCCCACTGTCTATGTGGCCCCGCTCTCACCTTGTTCTCACTGCAACCATGCTCCCATTGTCTCTGTGCTCTCGCTCTCACTGTGTTCTCACTGTATCCATGTTCCCTCTGTCTCTGTGCTCCCACTCTCACCGTGTTCTCACTGTATCCATGCTCCCACTCTCTGTGCCCCCGCTTTCACTGTGCTCTCACTATTTCTATGTTCCCCCGTCACTGTGCTCCTGCTCTCACCGTGTTCTCACTGTATCCATGCTCCCACTGTCTATGTGGCCCCGCTCTCACCTTGTTCTCACTGTATCCATGCTCACACTGTCTCTGTGATCTCACTCTCACTGTGCCCTCCCTGTATCTATGTTCCCAGTGTCTCTGTAATCTCTCTCTCACTGTCTTCTCACTGTATCCATGCTCCCACTGTGTCTGTGCTCCCACTCTCCCTGTATCCTCACTGTATCCGTGCTCCCACTGCCTCTGTGCTTCCACTCTCACCGCGTCCTCACTGTATCCATCTTCCCACTGTCTCTGTGCTCACACACTCATTGTGTCCTCACTGTATCCATGTTCCCACTGTCTCTGTGATCTCACTATATCCTCACTGTATGCATGTTCCCAAAGTCTCTGTGCTCCTGCTCTCACCGTGTTCTCACTGTATCCATGCTCCCACTGTCTCTGTGCGCTCATTCTCACCATGTTCTCACTGTAAACATGTTCGCACTGTCTCTGTGATCTCACTCTCACTGTATCCTCACTGTATCCATGTTCCCAATGTCTCTGTGCTCACACTCTCACCGTGTTCTCACTGTCTCCATGCTCCCAAAATCTCTATGCTCCCGCTCTCAACATGTTCTCACTGTATCCATGTTTCCACTGTCTCAGTATTCCCGCTCTCACTGTGTTCTCACTGTATCCATGTTCCTGCTGTGTCTGTGCTCTCGCTCTCACCCTGTTCTCACTGTATCCATGTTCCCACTGTCTCTGTGTCCCCGCTTTCACCCTGTTCTCACTGTATCCATGTTCCCACTGTCTCTGTGCTCTCGCTGTCTCCATGTTCTCACTGTATCCATGTTCCCACTGTCTCTGTGATCACTCTCTCACTATGTCCTCCCTGAATCTATGTTCCCTCTGTCTCTGTGCTCTCACTCTCACTGTATCCTCACTGTATCCATGTTCACACTGTCTCTGTGTCCCCGCTCTCACTATGTTCTCACTGTATCCATGCTCCCAAAGTCTCTATGCTCCCGCTCTCAACGTGTTCTCACTGTATCCATGTTCCCACTGTCTCAGTATTCCTGCTCTCAGTGTTCTCACTGTATCCATGTTCCCACTGTCTCTGTGCTCCCACTCTCAACATGTTTTCACTGTATCCATGTAACCACTGTCTCTGTGTCCCTGCTCTCACCCTGTTCTCACTGTATCCATGTTCCCACTGTCTCTGTGCTCTCGCTGTCTCCATGTCCTCACTGTATCCATGCTCCCACTGTTTCTGTGCTCCCACTCTCACCGTGTTCTCACTGTATCCATGTTCCCACTGTCACTGTGCTCCTGCTCTCACTCTGTTCTCACTGTATCCATGTTCCCACTGTCTCTGTACTCCCACTCTCACCGTGTTCTCACTGTATCCATGCTCCCACTATCTCTGTCCTCACAGTCTTACTGTGTTCACACTGTATTCATGTTCCCACTGTCTCTGTGATCACTCTCTCACTGTGTCCTCCCTGAATCTATGTTGCCATTGTCTCTGTGTTCCCGCTCTCACCGTGTTCCCACTGTATCCATGCTCCCACTGTCTCTGTGCTCCCACTCTCACCATGTTCTCAAAGTATCCATGTTCACACTGTTTCTGTGCTCACACTCTCACTGTGTCCTCACTGTATCCATGTTTCCACCGTCTCTGTGCCCCCACTCTCACCATGTTCTCAAAGTATCCATGTTCACACTGTCTCTGTGCTCCCAATCTCACTGTGTTCCCACTGTATCCATGCTCCCACTGTCTCTGTGCTCACACAGTGGGTTGCACGGTGGCACAGTGGTTAGCACTGCTGCCTCAAAGCGCCAGAGACCAGGTTTCAATTCCCGACTCAGGCGACTGACTGTGTGGAGTTTGCACGTTCTCCCTGTGTCTGCGTGGGTTTCCTCCGGGTGCTCTGGTTTCCTCCCACAGTCCAAAGATGTGCGGGTCAGGTGAATTGGCCATGCTAAATTGCCCGTAGTGTTAGGTAAAGGGGTAAATGTAGGGGTATGGGTGGGTTGCGCTTCGGCGATCGGTGTGGCTTGTTGGGCCGAATGGCTTGTTTCCACACTGTAAGTAATCTAATCTAAAGTCTCTGTGATCTCACTCTCACTGTATCCATGCTCCCACTGTCTCAATGCTCCCGCTGTCACAGTGTTCTCACTGTATCCATATTCCCACTGTCTCTGTGATCTCTCTCTCACTGTGTCCTCCCTGTATCTATGTTCCCAATGTCTCTGTGATCTCACTCTCACCGTGTTCTCACTCTGTCCATGCACCCATTGTCTCTGTGCTCCAGCTCTCACTTTGTTCTCACTGTATCCATGTTCCCACTGTTTGTGCTCCTGCTCTCACCTTGTTCTCACTATATCCATGTTCCCACTACCTCTGTCCTCCCAGTCTCACCATGTTCTCACTGTATCCATGCCCCCACTGTCTCTGTGCTCCCGCTCTCGCCTTGTTCTCACTATATCCATGCTCCCACTATCTCTTTGCTCCTGCTCTCACTGTGTTCTCACTGTGTCCATGCTCCCACTGTCTCTGTGCCCCCACTGCCAATATCCTCTCACTATTTCGGTGTGCCCTCTCAGTCTGCATGCTCCCAATGCCTCTGTTTTTGTATTATGAACCTGCTCTATTTGCAATCCATCTCTGATTGCAATCCTGTTTCTTTCTTAGTCCTGCCCCTTCATGTGAGAAAAAGTGAGGACTGCAGATGCTGGAGACCATCATTTTTAAACGTTCTTCATTTTATTTGATTTTGATTGTCACGTGGACCTACATATGGTGAAAGGTTTTGTTTTACCTATTTGAAAACAGGTTCACGATCACAGACCCCAATCTAAAACCCACAATATGAAAGTACTTCATGTGAAGTGGGTATTAATAATACCATTATGAAAATGGGCATTGATTTACAGCTATCAGTAAATGCTTGTTTTCATTGCAAAGTCTGTAAATCCCTGGCAGTAGCTAAGAGAGAGCTGAAGTCTAGAGAGATCAGGAACATTCCTGAAGAAGGTCTTATGCCGGAAACGTCGATTCTCTTGCTCCTCGGATGCTGCCTGGCCTGCTGTGTTTTTCCAGCACCACATTTTTCAACTCCGCTCCTTCATGTTCCTGATCTCTGAAGAAGGGCTTATGCCCGAAACGTCGAATCTCCTGTTCCTTGGATGCTGCCTGACCTGCTGCGCTTTTCCAGCAACACATTTTCAGCTGTAAATTAATGCCCATTTTCATAATGGTATTGTTAATATCCACTTCACATGAAGTACTTTAATATTGTGGGTTTTATATCGTTTTAGATTGGGGTCTGTGATTGTAAATCTGTTTTCAAATGTGTAAAACAAAACCTTTCCCCATATGTAGGTCCACGTGACAATCATAAATCAAATAAAATGAAGAACGTTTAAAAATGATGGATCTGTGTACGCAATGATAATTTGCTTTAAAAGTAAATAATTCTTTCTATTTCCTAATCAACCTGCCCAGATATGCTGTTACACACTTCCGGAGCAGATAGGACACAAACACAGGTCTCCTAGCTTTGAGGCA
The DNA here is from genome assembly GCF_020745735.1 of Hemiscyllium ocellatum. Lineage (NCBI taxonomy): Eukaryota > Metazoa > Chordata > Chondrichthyes > Orectolobiformes > Hemiscylliidae > Hemiscyllium > Hemiscyllium ocellatum. The sequence continues at coordinate 79,821,319 of NC_083408.1, forward strand.
GTAACACTATCACAGTGCCACAAGAGTCCTTCCAAAACCAGACTTGAGCCAGCGAACGTAAGATCTTCAGTCTAATACTTTCCCAAATGAACAGTTTCAGCTGTGCCCCACAATGAGGGCGGATGTTTAATTAACCTGTCTCGGCACATCTTTGGAGCAGTTGGAACTGAAGAATCTGCCAATCAGTTCTGAGATTATTGTCATTTATTGTTCACATGTCTATATGCTATTACAACAGTAGGTGGCAATATTGTATCACAGGCATTTCATTGCAACTGAAATGTGTGGTTTATTTATGTCAATGATGTCAGACTGTAACACAATGATAACAAGGGAAACACAGATACTGTATATTTTATCCAAACTGACTCCAATTCTTTGGTTATTTTTAAATAACTATTTTTCACTTACTGTACACGTTGTACACCAGGTACATGGACGACATTTTCTTCCTCTGGACCCATGGCGAGGAGTCACTGATAAAACTACACAGTGCCATCAACAAGTTTCATCCCACTATCAAACTCACCATGGACTACTCTCAACTGTCTGTCTCATTCTTGGTCACATGCATCTCCATCAAGGATGGACACCACTGCACCACACTCTACCGCAAACCCACAGACAACCTCACAATGCTACACTTCTCCAGCATCCATTCAAAACATATTCAGTATTTCCCAGGAGCTGAAAAATTACGCCATGTTCTTCGTGACCTGTAGCACATTATCAGTGAGGATGAGCATCCCACCAAGACCTTCCCCACATCTCCACTACTTGGCTTTGAACAACCACCAAACCTCAAACAGATCGTTGTTCGTAGCAAGCTGCCCGGCTGTCAGGACAACTCCATACAACCCTGTCACGGTAGGCGCTGTAAGACATGTCAGAGCGTGGACATAGATACCACTATTACATGTGGGAACACCTTCCACCTTGTACATAGCAGATACTCATGTGACTCAGCCCTTCCTGATGAAGGGCTTTGGCCCGAAACGTCGAATTTCTTGTTCCTTGGATGCTGCCTGACCTGCTGTGCTTTAACCAGCAACACATTTTTCAACTCATGTGACTCAGCCAACATTGTCTATCTTATACGTTGCAGACAAGGATGGCCGGAGGCATGGTACATTGGGGAAACTGAGCAAAGACTACGACAACGGATGAATGGGCACCACACAACAGTCAACAGACAGGAGGGCTCCCTCCCAGTTGGGGAAGACTTCAGTGGTCCAGGACATTCAGCCTCAGACTTTCGGGTGACCATCCTCCAAGGTGGACTTCGGGACAGGAAGCAGAGAAAAGTGGCCGAGCAGAGGCTGATAGCTAAGTTCAATATCCATAGGGAGGGCCGCCAGGACCTTGGGTTCATGTCACATTACAGGTGATCACCATTGCACCATACACACACAGATACTCCTACATACACACACTCTCACACACTCACAGGCACTCCTATATACACAAACACACAGACACACATACACACTGACGCGCACACAGACACCCACACACACCCTTAGAGACACACACACTCCCACAATCACACATGCACCCCTTCACAGACTTAAGACACTCTGCACTCACTACACACACACACATACACTTTCTCACACTCACAATCCCCACCCCAGACAGACACACACACAGACAAAGACCCACATGCACACATATATTTTGTGGGATGAATTTGTACTTGCAGGGTTACATTGTACTTTGCTCAAAAACTGCATACATTCATGTAAAACTGATTTATCTCACTTTTTAGATTAGAATCAATCTAAACATCATGGCATAGACAGAGAACACAGGGGGCTACTACCTTCAACATATTGTCTAGCTATCACCATTGTTAACAGCTAACCCGAGAATGCAATTTTTTAAAAAAAAGTTTTGTGATTTACACATGAAAGAAGTAAAACTATCATGGTATTCTAACAGATGTAAGGCAAAACAATCAATTTTCAATGTATAATTTCAGTTACATTACACTGTAAATTTTTGCTATAAATTCTGTGTTACGATCGAGCCCTCCACAATCACCTGATGAAGGAGCGTCGCTCCGAAAGCTAGTGTGCTTCCAATTAAACCTGTTGGACTATAACCTGGTGTTGTGATTTTTAACTTTGTACACCCCAGTCCAACACCTGCATCTCCAAATCATGATATATCCTAAATAGTTTCTCATTTTGATGATTACATATCCACCTGTTGTCATTATTAATGCACGTGTGCACATCTCTATCTCTTCCCATTACATCACTGCACTTCTTCGTCCCTATTTATATTTATCCTTTCTCATTCCTTTATTTGAAAATGACCAAATTTGAGTTTAAAAAGCTCATGTTCCATCTTTTGAAACTTTGCTAGGAACAGATATCCATTGCTATCAGCTCCCTTGGCAGATGAGCAGGAGGAACCCTTATGTGCTCTGCTTTTTGGATGAGACACAATTTCCTTTGTTGGACATTAAGAAAACCAAAAGTTGTCATTGGCCACTACTGTATGCTCTGAATTAGGTTTACTGTTGATTTTTGTTTTCTTTCCCCACCATCATTTGTAGCTTCCATATCCAGCCTGCCACCAGCTGAACTTTCCATCATTTAGAATTGTGCCATCAGCTGCAGAGGTCCCACACACTGAGGTATCCTTCCTGAAGGAGAAAGTGAGGACTGCAGATGCTGGAGATCAGAGCTGAAAATGTGTTGCTGGAAAGGCGCAGTAGGTCAGGCAGCATCCAAGGAGCAGGAGAATTGATGTTTCGGGCATGAGCCCTTCTTCAGGAACTCTTCCAACTTCTCATAAGCAGTATTCCTTATGTCTTGATTGATTGTATGTTGGCGTTTTCAGCATTTTCTGTTTCCGTTTCACTTTTAGATGCCAAATGTTTTTAATATGCAAATTTGCACCCTATAACATAAATAGAATAAATTGACATTTTAGCATGAAACAGGCTGGCGTCTATGCCATGCACATTCCCATCAACCCTACGGATGATGGAACTGCAAGGACCCAACTGAGGTGTGAGCCCAGGGTCCTTCAGAGTAATTGCTGCTATACTGTGCTAGGTCCACCATACCCCAATGGCACATGTTACTTTGGCGATGGGCGGGGGAGTTATTTGGGCCCACTGCTTCACCTCCTTAACATTGTGCACCTCAGCCACCTCCAAACTGTGAGGCCCTCTTCACAGCTGGAACCTGCACAGCTTCAAAGGTCAGTCACTGAAATGGCTACATTGACTGTGTTGTCTTTTCAGCCAATATTAAGATAATCTGAGAGAGATCGGAATACAAAACTGAATCTTTTACGAGTGGGTTATAACCCAAACTGAAGAGAGATGATGGAAACATTTTAAACAACGATATGGATTTATGTGGCACTTTCAATTTCAAAATTTGACATCAAGAGATTTAGAAACAGACATGAGAAAGATGGAGGCAGAGCCAAGAAAGTCAGGAATCGGACAAAGAGGCTGCAGATGCCAAAAGGAAGTAGAAAGCCAAGTCCTGTTCCTGAATGTCATATCTCTCAGTTTTGCAGAGACAGGATGAGGGTTTGTTAGTAGTTCACACAAGTGTGGCTCCTGAAGGCAGCTGGCTATTGAAATGATCAGCTGTCCCCAATGGAATCAGCTACCCCCAGTGTAGGTAGAAATCATGGTGCTAGGTGGTAGAGGTTATCTGTTTGAGAGGTGCTGTGTGGGAACCTTGGTGAGTTGCTGCAGTGCATCTTGGAGGTGATACTCACTAATGCCACTGTGCATCAATGGTGGAGGGAATGAATGTTGAAAATGTTGAATGTGATGCCAATCATGCAGGCTGCCTTGATCTGAATTAGTTTGAGCTTCTTGGATGTTGTCAGAGCTACACTCACCCAAGTAAGTGAGGATCATTCCTTCACACTCTTCACTCGAGCCATTAGATGGTGAACAGATGTTGGGGAGTCTGGAGGTGAGTTACGCGCCATAGCATTGCTAGCCTCTGCCCTGCTGTTGCAGCGACTATGACTATATAATTGGCCCAGTACAGTTTCTGGTCAATGGTAACCTTCAGGATGCTGAAGTGGGAATCTGGTGATGGTAATGCCATTGAATGACAAGGGGAGACAGTTAGATTCTTTCTTGCTGGAGATGGTATTTGCCTGGCATTTGTGTGCCACTTATCAGCCAAGCCTGGATATTACCCAGGTCTTGCTGTACATGTTCATAGACTGTTTCAGGATCCAAAGAGTCATGAATGGTGTTGAAAATTGTGCAATCATCAGCAATGTACTCTACAATTAAATTAGCAGCAGCCACAAAGCCTGTTTAAACCCAGTTTCAACAGGAAGTGTAAAATGGCAGTCATCCCATCAAAATCAACTCATACATGAAGCAAATGCAGCAAAATGTAATTCAAAATACAAAGAAAACTTTCAGCATCCCAAATAATAATTTTCCAATACAAAGCACGTGGATAGCCAATCCAGGGCTCCTATGCACTAATTCTAAATAGGAGGAAGTTGAGCAATAGTGTAACCTTGGCAGAGATTACAAGGTTCAAAATGAGACCTGACTCAAAACCAAGTATTTAAATAAGGCAGAGTTTTTCTTGATAGCAGATTCAATTTTTCTGACCCAAATTTATGCAACAGAATGTAGCAGACATCAAATCAAGAACACAGACCATGCAGCAGTTTAATCCCTTCAACAAATTCCCATGTTGATGATGACCCCCCTCATTATGGGGTTCTGAAATGAACAGTGAATCCAGTAGGGTTCCACAGGGATATGTGATGGGGAACTTACTGTTTATGGTATATTTAAACATTTTAGACCTGAATGTATGTGGTGGATCGGTAAGTTCGAGAGTGATATGAAAATTAGTGGGGTGGTAAACAGTGAGGAAAATAGCCTTAAATTATAGGAGGGTTTGGACAGACTGGTCAGGTGGGCTCATCAGTTATAAATGTAATTCAATCTGAATAAGTGTGAGGTGAAGCATTTATCAAGACAAACAAGGCAAAGAAATCAATGATGAATGGTAAGATTCTGGGCGCAACCAAGGATCAGAGGGACCTTGGTGTATATGCCCACAGTCTCTTAAGGCATCAGGACAGGTGAATGAGGTGGTTAAGAAAGCAAATGGGATAATTGCCCTTATTGACTGATGCAGAAAGTTTGAGAGTAAGAAGGTTATGCTGGAACTGTATAAAACTTTGTTTTGGCCACACTTGAATCAACATTCTAGGAGGGATGCAAAGGAGATTTACCAGGATGTACCTAGTCTGGAGAGTTTTAATTTTGAGGATAGATTGGATAGACCTGGGGCTACTTTCCTAGAAGCAACATAGACTGAGGGGAGACATGACTGAGATATATAAAATTATAAGGGGAATTTACAGGTAGATGGTGTTACTCACCAGGCCAGAACTCCTCAAAACATTTCAAGGAAGTAGCCCAGATCTCAGCAGGGATCTGTTCTGGGACCTCTGCACTTTGTGATTTCTATAAATGACTTGGATTAGGAAATAGAAGGGTGGATTAGTAAGTTTGCCGAGGACACAAAGACTGTTGGAGTAGTGGATAGTGTGGAGGGCTTTGCAGTTTGCAATGGGACATTGATAGGATGCAGAACTGGGCTGAGAAGTGGCAGATAGAGTTCAACTTGGAAAAGTATGAATTGATTTATTTTGGAAGGTCAAATTTGAATGCAGAATATAGGGTTAAAGGCAGGATTCTTGGCAGTGTGGAGGAAAAGAGAGATTTTGTGGTCCATGTCTATAGATCCCTCAAAGTTGCCACTCAAGTTGATAAGGTTGTTAAGAAGGCGTGTGGTGTGTTGGCTTTCTTTGGCAGGGGGATTGAGTTTTAAGAGCCGCAAGGTTATGCTGCAGCTCGATAGAGCCCTGGTGAAACCACACTTGAAATATTGTGCTCAGATCTAGCCACCTCATGATAGGAAATATGTGGAAACTTTAGAGAGGGTGCAGAGGAGATTTACCAGGATGCTGCCTGGACTGGAGGGCAGGTCTTATGAAGAAAGGTTGAGGGAGCTAAGGCTTTTCTCATTGGAGTGAAGAAGGATCACTGTGACTTAATAGAAGTGTACAAGATGATGAGAGTATAATTACAGTGGATAGCCAGAGACTTTTTCCCAGGGTGGAAATGGCCATCATGAGGGGACATAATTTTAAGGTGATTGGAGGTAGGTTTAGGGAAGATGTCAGAGTTTGGTTCTTTACACAGAGAGTGGTGAGTGCATGGAATGCACAGCCAGCAGTAGTAATAGAGTCAGATACATTAGGGACATTTAAGCAACTATTCGATAGGCACATGGGTGATAGTAAAATGTAGGTTATATAGATTAGTGTGAGCTTAGAGTAGGATAAAAAGTCGGGACATCAAGGGCTGAAGGGTCTGTACTGTGCTGTACTGTTCTATGCTCTATGTTCTAACTTTGCTCATTGTTTTAAGCAGGTGTAGAGTGGATATTCCTGGAGTGATACAGCTGGCCCAACCACTTAATTTTAAACAAAACAGAATTTATTTACAATATTACTGAAATGTAAACAAAAGAAAACAGAACATAGAACAACTTAACCGATCCGAAAACCCAACAGACTATCCCAACTTAACGATGCTGTTTCAAATTCTTGCAATTATTCCCTTAAATACCCCTTGGCAAAAAAGGTAAAATGAAACACAGGGGCTTACAGGAGAGAGAGAGAGAGAGAGAGGCGACAGAGTATGGAACACCTTCTTTCATGGAGCTGTTTCTCGGACCGGCAGCCTCAAACCGACTGCCTACTTTCAGTGAACAGTCAAACTGTTAAAAACCAAACCAAGCCAAAGAAAAGCTGAGCTGGGAGAACTGGCCACTCTCCTTTCATTGTACAAGAGCTTTTTTTAAAAAATTGAAAGCCTTTTAGCTATAATCAAATAGGCCCTAAAACCCACACAAACCTAGACTTTTCGGAATCGCTGTTTTTATGACCTCTCTGAAAAAGAAAACCAAAGACAGCATAACAATGTTAAAAGAGGAGCATCATACCTCCCCCTTAAAAAAATGAACTAACAATATCCAAAGATGGCTTCATTTTCAAATCCCTTAATCTTAAACTGATAGTACTCTACAACACACATATACATTACATTGACAATAATCATGTAAACATGCACCAAGGACAGCATAACCTTGTTAAAGGAGTAGCAACATCACAATGGGAAAAAACATTTCCCCTTGGTGGAGATTTAAGGTAAGAGGCAAGGGGCCTAGGAGGGATGAGAGGAAAACATTATCAACCAAAGGGTGGTGGGAGTCTAAAATTCACTGCCTTTAAGAGTGGTAGAGGTAGAAGCCCATATAATATTTAATAAATATTTAGATGTACACTTGCAATGTCAAAGCTATGGGCCAACTGCTGGAAAATGGGATTAGAATAGTTAGGTGGTTCTTCTTAACTGCTGCAGTCTTGATGTGCTGAATGGCCTTTTTCTTTGCTGTAGACTTCTATAACACATGCAAGAATCAAGAGTAGCTTTATTTGTCATTTCTACCATTTACAACTGATACAGTAAAAATGGGACAGCGTTCCATCTGGACTAAGGTGCTACATGGACAGCTTAAACTACACGACCGTACTCAGGGCAGCATAAAGTGCAAAAGAAATGCAAAACATGCAAGACAGCACAGAAACTCTTAACATGTCAAGATAACAGGTACAGTGGGATACAAATTATAGTGTAATAAATGAACGTATAATTAATAAAACATTGTTCTAGCAGTAAATCAAAGTCATGCAAAGAGTTTCAAATGGAACAGAGTCTGTTGAGGAGCCCTAATGGCACAGGGGAAGAAACTATTGCACAGTCTGGCCGTGAGAGACCAAATGCTCCAGTATCTTCTGCCAGATGACAGGAGGAAGAAGAGTTTGAGTGAGGGGTGTGTGGGGTCTTCCACAATGCTCTTAACTTTCAGATGCAGCATGTGGTGTAAATGTCTATAATGGAGGGAAGAGAGACCATGATGCTCTTCTCAGCTGTCCTCACTATCCGTTGTAGGGGCTTATGATCTGAGACGGTATAATTCCCAAACCAGGCAGTGATGCAGCAGTTCAGGATAACATTGTTAAATTAATACAAAAGTTAAAATATGTATTAGTGCTATTGGAGAAAATGAATGTTTATACAAAATACATGCATTGTACATGACCAGAACTAAGGCAAAGTGCTTCAATTTTCAACAGTTCCAGACAGGATACTTCAACCGGTGAAACTCCTGGGTGAGGAGAGATAGACTGGTAATTCGCCCAGCCCCTGGATTGGCCGCTTCCAACAAGGTTCATTTAAAGGTTATTCCTTCACTTATTCCTTGTTCCAAGACCACATGAACTTATGCTTTAAAAAGGAGCCAATTTAGCCAGGCTTCCTTGAATTAACAAAAAGAAAGTAAAGGCACATGAATTACAACATATGAGAAGGAATACCAAAACACACGCACATAGATAAGATTTTAAAAGTTAATTAAAAGTTTATATGAAAACCTGAAAGAACTGCAGATGCTGGAAATCAGAACCAAAACAGAAATTAGTGGAAAATCTTAGCAGTTCTGCCAAAAATCCGACTTAACTGGCAGTGCTGAAGAAAGGTGACTGAACCCAAATCTTTAACTCAGATTTCTCTGCACAGATCCTGCCAGACCTGCTGTGAGTTTCCAGCAATTTCTGTTTTGGTTTTAAAAAAGTTATATGGATTGGTCTCTGAACTGCAAAGAGCAAACGCAAACAGAATCTCACAAATAGCATGAAGCTGTTCGATGGCGTAGGGAGAGTGTGGTGGTGCAGGGAGAGTGTGGTGGTGCAGGGAGAGTGCGATATCGGGAGAGTTTAATGGTGTAGGGAGAGTGTGGTGGTGTAGGGAGTGTGGTGGTGTAGGGAGAGTGTGGTGGTGTAGGGAGTGTGGTGGCGTAGGGAGAGTGTGGTGTCGGGAGAGTGTGGTGTCGGGTGAGTGTGGTGTCGGGAGAGTGTGGTGTCGGGAGAGTGTGGTGTCGGGTGAGTGTGGTGTCGGGAGAGTGTGGTGTCGGGAGAGTGTGGTGGTGTCGGGAGAGTGTAGTGGTACAGGGAGTGTGGTGGTGTCGGGAGAGTGTGGTGTCGGGAGAGTGTGGTGTCGGCAGAGTGTGGTGGTGTCGGGAGTGTGGTGGTGTCGGGAGTGTGGTGGTGTCGGGAGAGTGTGGTGTCGGGTGAGTGTGGTGTCGGGAGAGTGTGGTGTCGGGAGAGTGTGGTGGTGTCGGGAGAGTGTGGTGGTGTCGGGAGAGTGTGGTGTCGGGAGTGTGGTGGTGTCGGGAGAGTGTGGTGTCGGGTGAGTGTGGTGTCGGGTGAGTGTGGTGGTGTAGGGAGGGTGTGGTGTCGGGAGTGTGGTGGTGTAGGGAGGGTGTGGTGGTGTCGGGAGAGTGTGGTGGTGTAGGGAGTGTGGTGGTGTAGGGAGTGTGGTGGTGTAGGGAGGGTGTGGGAATGTTAATCAGCGCACTGTGAGCCCATTTCCTCATGGAAGTGATCTGAAAATATTAATGGTCACGCAAGGCACTAATCAAGGTAGGGCTGATATCAGTTTTGTTTGTGATTCATGGACACCACCCCGACAATGCAGCAATATCCCAAAAGTGTCAGTCTGGAGTATAAGATGAAAAATGACTTGCATCTGCAATCTTCTGACGTAAAGTTAAATGCGATAACCCTGAGACAAGCTGACTGTAATTGTGTCATTTGTTATCTTTACTCAACTTCAAGATGAGAGACAATTATGTAGGAAATAGCTAAACCTGAGAACCTGTATTTGAATAACTTCAATTAGGCCGGGTGCTCTCAATTTACTAGGAGAAAGTATTTTGCCGTAATTTCTCATTGGATTTGCTGGTTCAACAATTTGGTAGCATGCAGACTATTTGGCAGTTTTTGAAGACTAAACTGTTTGCCAACTTAAGTTAAGCCAAAAGCTATTCTTCTCCCAAGCCTGTCTAGCCACGAGAACTATTTAAGAAAAACAGGAACAAAATATTCTTCAATACTAGTTGTTATCTACTGAATAATCAAAAATGATTTACTTCAGATACAAAACCCTTATCATTAATCCAGCTGAACATAACAGTCCATTATTAGTCTCAATTGTCTTAAGTCTCAAAATGGAGAAACTAAAAAGAACATTGAAATTTAAGATCTTCTTATGATTATTCAGGCTTTGTGAAATACTAAGAACAGAATACTCTCCTTGTTGAGGAATAATTATATGACTTTTCCTACAACAGGAAGAAACTGTCCAAACTGTCAGAGAGTTCACGTATTTATCAACAAAGGCAAATTCTTTACCTTTGGCAAGGAAATAGATTTTAAAGCAATTGTTTGCCATATAAAGTTACAGACATTTACACAGAAAATAGCCACTTGAAACACAAAAATTTTAACATTCCCCATTTGACACATTGGCTGGGATTTCATTGAGCTGACAATAGTCTCATCCATCAGTTGGAGTTCCAACTGGGAAGTTGGTCACTTCCACAGGTGAAGTCCATTGGATTGTGGGAAGCTTTGTCTTATGAAGATAGATTGGACACACTGGATTTGTTTCCATTGGAGTTTATAATTTCCTGAATGGTGTTGAGAAGATGGATGCGGAAAGAATATTTCCTCTTGTAGGTCAGTCCAGAACTAGAGGGCATTGGTTTCAAAATTAGGGGTCAAGCCAGAGAAGACTTTTTTTTTCTCTCAGCTGGTTATACAATTTTGGAACTCGAGGCCTCCGAAGATGATGAAGGAGTGTCATTGAATGTTTTTTAAGGCAGAAGTAGATGGATTCTTGTTTGGCAGGGAAATCCAGGAAACTGGAGGGAGATGGTATGTTGAACTTGAATCACAAACAGATCAGCCATGATCTTATTGAACATTCGAGCAGAATCACGGACCAAATGGTAAAAGGTTTGATTCTTTCTTTCTCAACTAAACAAAGGGAATGCCTTAGGCGACTTCCTGTGTGGAATTTGCACATTCTCCCCGTGTCTGCGTGGGTTTTCTCTGGGTGCTCCGGTTTCCTCCCACAGTCCAAAAATATGCAGGCTAGGTGAATTCGCCATGTTAAATTGCCCATAGTGTTAGGGGCAGGGGTAAATGTAGGGGAATGGGTCTGGGTGGGTTGCGCTTCAGCGGGTTGGTGTGGACTGGTTGGGCCGAAGGGCCTGTTTCCACACTCTAAGTAATCTAATCTAATCTAATCCAATGCTGAAGAAACTCAGCAGGTTTGGCAGCAACTGTGGAGAGAGAAAAACAGAGTTAATGTTCTGAATCTGATATGACTGTTCTTCCGAAATTGGCTGTTCAGAAATGTTCCAAAGAGGAATCATACTTTTTTCGAAATGTTAGCACTGTTTCTCTCTGCTGAGTGCTGCTGAGTGTGCCCAGCCTTCACTGTGTTTATTTCAGATTTCCTTCAATCTCTCGCATTGAGACTATTCCATTTCCTTTCTGAATAAATAGATCCATGTAACGGTGCAACATAGGTTTGTTTAAGTGTATGCAAAATATTTTTGAAATAGTAAAATTTGCTTATTCCAATATATCAGAGATCTCATCAGTCAAAAAGTAGTATATCTGGATGCCAACATTCAGTTTTTCAAAAAATGCTAGTAGAGACAGTTCCTTTAGACTGTAAATCAGGTTATGACTCACTTGGTCGATGTGTCGATCCATTCTGAAGGTACTAAGAATAAATTGATAATAATCTTATGTAAAGAATGACGTGTCACACATGAAAATACATGATATATCCAAAGAAACTAATTAATCCATTAGATGAATGGAGATTTTACATTTTCTCTGCATATCCTTTGATGCCATTGGTTTTAAACTGGGTCCTAAAAAAATACATTCTTCTGAGGTGAACATGGCTAGGCCAGCACTTTCCGCCCATACCTAGCCGTACTGAAGTGGTGGTGAGCTGCCTTCTTGAACTTTTGCATTCCATCAAGATGAAGGAGTTCACACAGTGTTGCCATGGCTTTCAGTCACTGATGAAGGTACAGCAATACAGGTCAAAGTCCGGAGAGTCTCTGCTTTGGAGGAAAACATGGAAGTGATGGTACGATTATGTAGCTGATGCTCTTGTCCTTTTAGGTGATGGTAGTCATGGGGATAGGGAGATGCTGCAAAATAAGTCATGGCAAATTAGTGCAGTACAGAGTGAGTTGAGGACAAATAACTTCATGGTGTAAATACTTACTTGGGCATTTTAGGGGAAGTAGGTGTACTTTTTGTATCTGTCTTCAGCCTCCAGCAGCTGGTGAATGTTCAGAGGCATTAATTAGCTGAGCACATAAGTTGTAAATGTTTTCAATTTAAACAGGGATACTTCTTTAAAAAGGCAATGGGAATATATGTATTGCATTAAGTTTATAGTTGAACAGAAACTAATAATAATTCCAGAAAACAGTTGATTGATGCGTCTAAGCTTTAGTTGATCAGTCACATAAAACAATCAAGGTGGCCATGAGGGTGATGTGTTGTAGCTGATACATGTGAGAGCAAGTAGATACCAGTGTGACCTAGCTAGGAGGCTCAGGTTCAAATCCCACCTACTCCAGCAGCATGTATGGACCTGTCTGTCTCCACCTATCCCACCTCCATCGCCCCTCCCCCTAGTCCCTCCTCCCTACCTTTTATCTTAGCCTGCTTGGCTCTCTCTCTCTTATTCCTGATGAAGGGCTTATGCTCGAAACGTCGAATTCTCCATTCCTGAGATGCTGCCTGGCCTGCTGTGCTTTGACCAGCAACACATTTGCAGCTGTGATCTCCAGCATCTGCAGACCTCATTTTTTACTCGAAGATTTTAACCTACTGCGAATCCTCTTACAAGGATGCCTTCCTTGAAGAAGCTCTCTTCCTCCCTCTACAAGGATTTCAGTGAGTCCCTCTCTCACTGCACCCCCCAGGTCATCTCCACCTATCCCACCTCCATCGCCCCTCCCCCTAGTCCCTCCTCCCTACCTTTTATCTTAGCCTGCTTGGCTCTCTCTCTCTTATTCCTGATGAAGGGCTTATGCTCGAAACGTCGAATTCTCTATTCCTGAGATGCTGCCTGGCCTGCTGTGCTTTGACCAGCAACACATTTGCAGCTGTGATCTCCAGCATCTGCAGACCTCATTTTTTACCTGAACAGATTGATTCAAAACTATCTCAACTTCTAATGGACCAGTGCGATTTATGACCCTGTCAGCAGCAAGTTGACGTTTTTGAAGCTAAATGTCATGGCAGGCCTGAAAAATAGGATAATCTTCTATTTTGGGGAAGGTCAGGTTTTCTCACAGAATTACATCCGGTAAAGCTGATTATATAGGTATGCATGGTTAAAATTTTATTGGTGAGGAACAGAGGCAATAGGCCACATAAAAATTTAATGACTGCACTCTTGAAATGCTCCAGCTGGGTGTGCATGAAAGCAGGGGGATTCTGTCAGCCCAGAACAGAAGCAGGAAGTCATCCACCTCATAGTCTAGGTGGCTGAGACAACAGAGACTGTGACTGGATTCAGCGCCACAAGACACTGCATAATCTCTTGCAGCCTGCCAGGGTTACTGTCATTGTCTGCAAATCCTTTATGTCTAGCTGTGTCCTACCAATGATCACTTTGCCACTGTACAGGAACATCATGCGCTTCCTTGGATGACAGATACCTCCATTACGTGCCTCATGTCTCATTAAGTGTCTCTCAATTAGTTGCGCCTACCTGAGTGGAACACAGAGCAATGCAGTGATACTGCCTCTCACACGTCCACCCAGGATTCAATCAGGAAGGAGAAAGGAACCTGCACTCAGCGCTCAGCAGCTCATACTCCAACGGACCATTTACCTTTCATCACAACTAGGAGAATTGGAGCATTGATTACCTTCTCACCAAAAACTCGAATGGTTCGAAGACACCACCCCAGAAGGTTATTGGAGCATCAAACAAATATTACACACTCAAATAAAATCCATCAACTCCAACATTTTCACCACATGCAGCCATCTTTCATTGAAGGCCACCTCAATCATAACTTGCCCCAAACCGCTTTCTCCTCATTCAGGGCACAGGTCTGTGGGTTCGTCTCTGTAACTATCAATGCAGGCAAACTGTTTCTGAAACCATTATAATGCCTTTCTTAATGCTCAACACTCTTGTAGGTCAAGGATTTGGCAGAAAGAACATGCCAAGGCAGGTGGCAATATAGTCAAACTCTGGGCCCTCAGAACATATCAGGAACCAAGCTGGTTAGGGAGACATGGGGAGCAGACCTGTGCAGAAAGCAAGGCTGAAGGTTTCCAACAATCTCACGAGAAAACCTCCAAACATTCTCTCAAATGTACACTTCAAGCGACAAAATTTTAATGCAACTTTTGTAAGGATGGCACTTCATGACACACACACTATCCTTAACTTTGTTTCTGCAACCATTGGATCACAATCACTAGCCCATCATGAGTGACAAAAGATGCACAACAGCAGGAAAACCTGGAGGTAATGTAGCTCACAACCACTTCCATCTAGAAGGACCCATAGCTAAAGGTGGAAGGGACAATCAAGGTCTCTGATACTCAAGGGACTATTGAAGAACAGGCCTTGTTGGACTAAGTGCAGGTAGTAAATCTCTGGATGACTGGACCTTTAATGGAATGGCAGAAAGGCAGAGGCAAGCAGTGGGACAACTGGCAGAGGTGACAGGCTGCTTACTCGGACTGAAACGATGGGTAAAGGTGCCTGCCCTCAATCTGTTTAATGTGGTTCTGGCCACTTCCATGGGCCTGGTGATGGATTCTGCAGAGGGAGGGACAGGTCCAGCATTGCTGTCAGTGTCCCCTCAATGTGTGCTTAGATCTCACTGTATCACTCATGGATGCTTTCATTCATTGGCTCAGCGAGAGGCAACCAGGGGACTGCGACGTCCCTCCAGGTACTTCATCCCATCAAGGGTTGAGGGAGGGGCCACTGTGCATTGCCAGAGAGCTGGAGGACTGGGCATTTAGGAATTGACCTCTCAGGACCCTGAAATGGTACCTTATGGCACCACCTCCCCTCTAGCAGGGTATTAAAGTCTCCAGCAATTCAAACTGAGGGGGTTACATCTGTAAGTGCAGGAGACCTACAACAAGTTGGAGCCCTCTAGGCCCCACGTCATCCAAGGCCAAACACCAGAGTCATCCATAGCAAGGCAGCAAAGCTGTGAGCAGGCTTCCACCAGCGCACCTCGACATAATGGTAGGAATTGAAAGCCGAAAGAATATTGAATTCATTTTGAGACTAGATTAGATTAGATTCCCTACAGTGTGGAAACAGGCCATTCAGCCCAACAAGTTCACACTGACCCTCCGAAGAGTAACCCACCCAAACCCCTTTTTCCCTCCAACTAATGCACCCTACACTTTGGCAATTTAGAATGGCCAATTCACCTAACCTGCACATATTTGGATTGTGGAAGGAAACCGGAGAACCCAGAGCAAACCCGTACAGACATGGGGAGGACGTACAAACTCCACACAGACAGTCGCCTGAGGTTGGGATCGAACCTGGGACTCTGGTGCTGTGAGGCAGCAGTGCTAACCACTGAGCCACCATGCTGCCCCTATGGGACCATGGGTGTGAACATTTTGTAAAGCACTTATATATAAATAAATGTGCCATAAGTTTCCAAAATCCTTTAGCATCTTGCAATCCAGTGATGCCTCGAACACTTTTGTATTCCTTTCGAGAATACTTTAAGGAGCAG
Organism: Hemiscyllium ocellatum; assembly: GCF_020745735.1. Classification (NCBI taxonomy): domain Eukaryota; kingdom Metazoa; phylum Chordata; class Chondrichthyes; order Orectolobiformes; family Hemiscylliidae; genus Hemiscyllium; species Hemiscyllium ocellatum. The sequence goes on from NC_083408.1 coordinate 79,837,086, forward strand.
TGAACACCCTGGATGCACAAAGAGGAATTTAGAATAATTTCACTCTATTTGAAAACTTAACAGAATCACATATGCAGTAACTATTAACTGTTCATTTTGCAAAAAGACAACTTCAGAGAAACAGATTTTGTCTCACATGCAATCTACTAGCCTAGGAACAGAACTCCCCGCTTTTGGCTATAATTGAGAGAGCAAAAAATAGCTTCTACTTCTTCAAGTCCACAGCAGCAACTGCTAAAGGCTAAACCTAAAAACAAAAAAAAAACACAGAAAGCCTGATCTGTGAGACCTGGCCACACCCATCCAGGCTGCTTATATTGTTCCAAATTAAAACAAAAACCAAGGCCTCACAAGCTGTTTACTCCAGTGGTTTCAGTAGACTGCTTGGAACCATTGCCGTACAACCTCTCCAAAAACCATCAGAACAAACTAACCTCTTAAAGCCACAGCATCGTCACATGAGGAACTACAATGTTGCTGCAATCTTCAGCACTATAGGCATAGCACTCCCTCCCAAAGCCTTGTAGCTGCAGACCAAGGCAGACCAGGTGGTACACCCTATCTTTGTAAACCAGTCAATGTCACTGCACAGTTTGGTTTGCCTCTTTATGAACTGCTTGATCATCCACAGATACAGCTCCTGAACCTCATGTCTGTGATTTTGCTGTTTCTGCTCTTCTTTTCTTCTCTTCCATCCCCTTCTTAGCCTTCTTGGTCTTATCAATGCTAAAACTGCTACTGGGTTCAGTGGTTCTAACGTCTGGAAAAGAATTACCGATCTGTGAAGCAATACCAGGAATGCATTGTATTGTGTTATCTTCAGAAAGGGTCTGAAATGTTAACTACTGCTTTCTCTCCACAGATGCTGCCTGATCTGCTGAAGTTTTTCAGCAAGTTCTGATTTTGTTTCTGACTTCCAGTGTCCACAGTTGTTTGGTTTTTCTTTTCACAATGGCAATCATCTCTTGACTACTACCTGAGCCGCAAGTAGATGAAACCAAAGAGTTGAATGTGTGGCACAAAGATTGGTATGGGAGAAATGGGTTTCCATTCCTGCGGCCCCAAAACCAGCACTGGAGGAAATGGGAGTTGTATCATTGATTTGCACTAGGATCTTTGGCAAGTGAAAATTTAGGTTGCAGAGAGGATTTGAAACCAGGTAGTGGAAGGAATTATTCAGTTGAGGGCAGATTAGAAATTAAACAGAAATGACAAGGAAATAACACAGGGCAGTATAATAGGTTACGGAAAGGAGAACATACAAACATTAGAGTATATCAGCAAATATTGTCCAAAGAGGGAAAAATGGCTTTAAGTTAACAAAAAGGCAGAGGTGTGGATGAATACAGATTTAGAATCAAACATATACATTCTGGCAATAGAAACGTACATCAATGTATGTAAAAACAAAATGCATGGAACAGAAGGGACAGACAGATAAACTCTTAAAGTGCTTCAGAGAGTAAGTTCTGCATAGGGAGACATAGGAAAGGTAAGGGATAGCCAAGAGTGAACATTGGACTGCTGGAAAATGAGAAGTAGTAATGGGGAACAAAAAAAAAGCAGGAACTGAACAATTAATTTTCTTCATGGTGGAAGATACCAGTAGCATACCAGAACTTCAGAAAAACCAGGGGCAGAGGTGAGTGCAGTAGCCATCACTAAGGAGAAAGTGCTGGGTGAACTGAAAGGTCTGAATGTGGATAAATCAATGGAGCAGATGGACCAAACTCCAGGCATTACACAGTTATTGCCTCCCATTCTTTTATTACGTAGGGTTTGTGTCTAATTGTACAGGGTAGACAGGATAGTTAAGAAGGTATTTAGAATTCTTGCTTTCATTGCTCAGACCATTGAGTACAGGTGTTGGGACGTTACGTTGAGGTTATATAGAATGTTGGTGAAACCATTCTGGAGTACTGTGTCCAGTTCTGGTCATCCTGCTTTGGAAGGATACTGCTAAATTGGAGAAGGTCTAGAAAACATTGACCAGAATGTTACCAGGACTGGAAGGTTTGAGTTATAAGGAGAGGCTGGATAGGATGAAACCTTTTTCCTCAGGAGCATAGGAGCTTGAGGGGTGATCTTATAGAAGTTTATAAAATCATGAAGGACATAGATAAGGTGAAAATGAAAGGTCTTTTCCTTAGGGTGGGAGAGTTCAAAATTAGGAGGCATATTTTTAAGATGAGAGGAGGAAGATTAAAAAAGCACCTGAGGGGCATACTTTTCACACAGAGGGTGGTTCGTTTGTGGAATGAACAGCCAGAGGAAGTGGTAGATACAGGAACAGTTACAACACGTAAAAGACATTTGGGCAGGTACATGATTAGGAAAGGTTTAGAGGGATATAGACCATATGCAGGTAAGTTAAACTAGTTTAGTTTGGGAAACCTGGTCAGCATGGATGAGTTGGACCGAAGGGTCTGTTTCCATGCTGTATGACTCTATGAATCTATAAATTTGGTCCTTACATAAATTGGTGGATAATTCCTCTCTCTTATCATTAAGACAGACAGTTTTTGTGTTGTTCACATACACATAATTAGAGCCAGTTTCGTCAATATCTGTGTCATTCCTCCATGTGCACGTACCCCTGCTATGCTGCAATGGACAGACTATGAAGGTAGGGATATAGTAAAGGGATTGTAGACCTTCTGGCCATTGTTCACAATCATTTTCCTAATGGGATTGGTTGTTATCATCTAGCCATTTGCTAGAAAACACCAATGTCTGGATAGTAATGAAGTGGTTAGTTCATGCCATTGTGACAAACTGTATAGCTCTAACAAATCACAATGTGTTGACCATCTTTGGCAGTAAGATGCTTCTGGTTCTGATTCCCAGATGATGCTATTAGCAAACTTCCAAACTTTGTAGGTCAGAAACCAATTTGCAAAATTGCTTTGTGCTAGGTTTGGTCCATACAGCAGATAATTTAATAGCTTCCCTAGTTAGTTATCCAATCTTAGCAATCATATTTTATAGTGTCTTAATCTCCATTGATCTTAGTGAGTTTTGGGAAGATTTGAGTGTATTGTTTGTATGAATGTATAGAATGTATTGTACCTATTCCTGCTGTCAATAAAGCAGTAAACATTTGTGTTACATTCTGCTTATGTTTCCTGCTTTTTTCCCCAGGGTTCCTTTACTTCACTCTCCTGCACCATCCAAGTTTCGCTGGGCCTTCTTTTGCATACATTAACTGTCCTAGCACAGGATAATTTCACCGACTGGTTTGAACACTGGGGTACAAGTACCACATGACCACTGGAGATGGGATACCTTCCACTCAGTCCACCATAACTTGCTCCCAGAGTCCATGTCTCTTCTTCTTGTTAACATTTAGACATAACAGCCTTTTATTTTAATTTTATCTCTTTTATACTAATGCTACTTTCATTGTTTATCGTCAGTTTCTCTTTGGATTATGTGTCAGTGCCTTATCATTTAAACGGTGTTTTTTCATGTGTGGGATCTTCCAGACCAGAATAACTATTTTGTTAAGTAGGTAATCACGTCTGAGACTTGTTCTTCAGTGCATTCCACCAAGCATTTCCTTATGTTTGTTACTTCAGGCAAAACAATCACTTTTGCACACTTATATCAGTATCCCAAGATCATACCACACATTCTTGACTTTCAGCCAACCTTTTAAAAGATCGAAGGTTGACGGTGGGTGCCTGTGTATCTTCCTTGCTTGCTCCAGTGGGTGGTGGCCAAATCAGCCAATTTAGTTCCCCTTAAAAACTCACAGGCAAGGGCATATATATCTCCAAGAGAAACAGTTAATTATTTAATTCTAAATACACTTTAATTTCATTGCAAATATTCCATTTACCTACCCACAAGGTGATTCTTCCCTAATTTCCATTTGATGCTTGTCACTTTTTCCCTGTCACTATTCTTTTATTCTAAGTGTGGTCTCTATTAATTACCATTATAACTGATTCAGGAACTCTAGAGAAAACCTTCCTGTCAAAAGTAAACAACAAAAAGAAGCATGTTTCACATGATAAACAAACATCATTACTGTTTAGTTGCAAGCATTATCAAATTTTAATTGTTTAGTCTTTCTTACAAAAAAAATGCATAGATTTTTCTCAAATGTGGCATACTAGATTATACTTGACTTTCCTTCTTTCAAAATTATTCCAAATTCAAAGTTGACAATGACAAACTTCAAAGTTCTTTTAGGTACAGACTCAGCAGTGTTGCTAGGCTGACAGGTTTCATTAGTGGTCAATTAATTTCTTCTGAAACAATATTTCTAATTTTTTTCACAAGTTATAACTTACTGTTTCTAATGGCTGTTGTTTCAGATTAAAACTTAAAAATTTACATTTATTTGCCCTTCAAAATTCAATTGAATTTCTCATTGCATGCTTGAACTAGCAACTTGTATTAATTAATCTTATCAATCCCAATTTCACAATGAGTTACGGCCAGGCTTGGTGATTTAAACGTTGAAGATTCCAGTGATTTTGGTCAGTTCAAAGTTCTCTTGATATCACGTACTCAGTTCAAAACCATCAAAAAAAACTTTTGATCATCTCAAACTAGCATCTTTAATCTCTATTGCCTGAAAGAAAGCATTTTCTAGATCTCTCTTTTCTAACCACCTTCAAACAGAAACAGTGCAAGCATATGGACAAAACACTTCTCATTCCAAATTCTGAGTTCAAATTGCAGGTCTTCAAAATAGGTTTATCTATGTTTTGAATCCGTGCTAAACCATATTTTTTGCAACACCTTTTCAATAGCAGTTGAAAAAAGTATATTTTTAAACTTGTCAATGAAACAAGATTTGCAAAATTTGAACATAAAACGCTTTTGGACAACTTCTTGTCTTAACACTGACTTCAATCGAACGTAAGAAATGTTCTCCTTGTCATGGGAACTCTCTGTGGATACAAGCCAATTTTCACAGAGAGCTTCTTTAACTTTACTGGGGTAATGAGCTTGTTGATCTATTCCTTAACTGTGCTTAAGGATTCTATTCCTTTGCTCACCCTTTCCAGCTCTTGAGTGACATTAAACACTGGCTTTGTCTCACAGCACAGAGATGGAACGGTTAAGGAGACACAATCAACTCCATTGCCAAGGTTACCTACCTTGCCTTGCAAGATAACAGCCCTACTGCTATTGTTCATGGATTTCTATCAGACATGATTTGATTTCTGCTGTGTCAAGTGAGAAGTCCATCTCACTATTCAACCCAACATCAACATCCACCCTATACAGCTGCAAGGCCTCAAATCCAGAGACAAATTCAGAAATTCAAAGCTGTTGGTAAAAGAAACCTTCTGTATCTGTGATTATTTGAAAAACAAAACAGTTTCCATCCATCCCCCTTAAGACAGAATGAGTTAACTAGTATTCTTGTTTAGTGCAAATATATTGAAAATTTAAATTTTTCAAGCAGACACAGATAGTTACTGCTGATCCAAAGTGGTGGGGTGAAGGTTCTTGAACATTATTATGTCAACAGTGCCCTCTCCCTCCTGCTCAGAGGTACGAGCCATGTCTTATATTCTCTGTCTGAGCAAAGGAAAAATCTACCTCGTTTGTTAGATTTTACCTTCTTCAAACTTTTTGACATCAAACATTTAAAATGGGCAAATCTTATTATCTGGAATTAAAGATTCACATATATATTACAACAGTATTTGGAAGTTCACCCTGGGCAGAAAATGAAATTCCAATCACAATAAATTTGCTATTTACCTAGTACTCTTTCTTTAAACTAAATACAACTCACCTGGTAATTATTTGAAGCCATTTAACTTAATTTCCTTTCTTCATCTGGTTTCATAAGACTGTAATCAGGGATGTACTGGCTCAGTGGATTAGCCATAGGAATTGCAGAGTGTGGGGCTGTGTGGGATGCTCTTCTGAGGGTTAGTGTGGACCTGATAGACCGAATGGCCTTCTGAACTTTAGGGATTCAATGATTCTAAGTCCCACTTAAGGGAGGTCATTCTCAAAGGTCTGTCTGTCAGGATTTATAGCTGGCATTCCTAGCTAACATATAATTATCCCAAAACTCACAACTATGCCACAAAGCTTCACACAACCAGCTGGCTGTCTATCAACGTTTGATATACTGTGAACCAGTGGAATGACTAAATGAATTCATTCAACACCCTGAGTTTTCTTGCAGTTTCAAAGGGTTCTTTGTAGATATCTCTCTCTCTCTCTCTCACACACACACACACACACGCACGCACACACACACACATACACGCACTCACACCATTAGCTAAAGCTAAAAATACAGTCCACTTTCATTGGATTCACCTTCCTCATTGCACTCACTTGTTATGTTGGATTGTGGCAAACTCGAGTTGCCTCTGCCAGCACTAATCTCAGCAGTTCTGCTGCAGTTAGTGCAGTAGTCAATGTGACGCTCACCTTCTTTAATCCTGACACCTCCCCTGACAATTTAGAGAGGGTGGTCAGCAGATTCCACCCTTTGGGTGACACCCTTGGTTTGTTCCAGGAAACCTACTTCCTCCAGACAGTCTTCAACAGATTTTACTCCAAATCCCACAAAACTGTGGAGGCCCCAATCCAGACAACCAGTTAGCTAGCCCATCAAACCCGTCATCAGAGGACCATTCCAAGATACAGAATGGCTTCCTAGCCACGGTACCCTTCCTCTTCTTGGATATTTAACTCAGACCCTGTTGGCCACGCCAAGTGCATTATTCAGCCGAAACGCCCCTGACAGGTTCTTTAAGGTCTGATCGAAACTATTACAAGAAGGCAAGTTGTGATAATGCTGTGGTTTAAGAAATGTATTTTGTTCTGGTTTCCTTTAGGAGAGGGATTGAAGGTACTGAACAATCTATGGTGATGTAAACAGCTTGTGAGGCCTTGTGTTTCTTTTGAAAGTTGGAACAATAGAAGCAGCCTGGCTAGGCGTGGCTAGCTCTCATGGACCAGGATTTCTATTTTGTAGTTCTTATATTAGTTAGAAGCTGCTGGAGCTTTGACCTACTGGAAACTATTTTTCCTCTCTCAATAATAGCCAAAAGCGGGGAGATCAGTTCCTAGGTTACAAGATTGCATATGAGACAAAATCTATTTCTCTGAAAATGTCTTTTTGCCAAAGGATGTGTTTATGGGATGCTACTATATTGGAACGGTTATTTAGTAATAGTTACTGTATCTATTATTCTGTTAAGTTTTACCATAGCATTAAATTATTCCAAGCTCTTCTTTCTTTTGTTGTATTTTAACTGCAGTGTTTAAATAAATTAATTTTGCTTAAAGTCGAGTAGTTTAGCCAGTCGTATTGCATCTGGAAAACAGCTCTTCACATTTCTCTTTAAAATAACAATAAGTTAGGGTCTGGGCCACTTTCTTATAATACTTTGAGAGGGATCCGATCTGGTCCATAACAATGTGCACTTTAAAATGAAGCAAATTTATTTGTTTAATCTACTTAATATATATTAGAGAAATATGCAAGCTAATCAGTGATCTACGAGCTGAAGCTGCATAATATACAACCAAATGAGTCTGACACTGCCTTCTTGGGAATCCTCTACAACAGAAGGTTCTGGGTGCCTTCATTGGTTATTTGAAGGTGAGTCAGACAGGTTTTCACTCTCTCAGTGAATCAAAGGATTTGAGGCAGTTGCTGGGAAAGTGGAGTTGAGGCACTGAGTCAGCCAAATTGTATTGAACATGGAGTGTACTCACAAATGTGTATGGTTTTCACTTGTCCCACTTCCCTACAAATATCCGTCCTATAGATAGGATTCACTCCAGCAATGGTGTAAGTGATAGATGGAATGGAGTTTCAAGCTAGTGGATAAGGTATCAAACTGCTGAATTGCTTTGACTGAAATGGTGTTGAACTTCTTGCGTATATTTGAAGCTGCAGTCACTGAGGCAAGTACAAACTGGTCTACCATAATCCTGACTTGTGGTTTGCATCTGGTGGGGTCGTTTTGTGGAATCTCGGAGGCAACCACTCAATGTAAAATACCCAATCTCTGATCATTATGTGGTTTGTCCAATGATGTTCCACTGTCTAGATGGTAGAGTGATACGGAATAACGTCAGCATTAATGCCAAGGAGAGGAGCCATTGCTAGACAGTTTTATAACATGTATATGATGAGCTCTTTGAAGAAATAATATGTGCTGTGAATAAAGGTGAGTCTGTAAACATCCAGTACTTTGAATTCCAGAAGATATTTAACAAGGTGTCAAATAATAGGTTATTCCACAAATGGAGCTGATGATAAAGGAGGCAACATATTAGCATGGATACCACAATAGCTGACTGAAGGAAGCAGAAATGGAGTACAATTGAGTCTTTTTCTAATTAGCAGGATGTGATCAGTGGAGTAGATAGAATTTTCTTAGGCAGGGGAATCAATTATCGTGTCTAGAAGAGAATGTGGAATTTGAAACAAAGACAGATCAGCCTTGATTTCATTGAATGGCACAGCAGGTTTGAGGGGCTGAGTGGTCTACTCTTATTTTGTACATTCATATCTAAAGTCAATGGTGTCTGATGGACAGGTTTTGATCACCTGAGAAGTTTGTTGAGCAATTTCCTGGTTTTATTTTGTCCTTTTATTAGTCTTACATTGTATCTGTTTGAATGCGAAGGATAGGAATGTGGTTAAATTGGTTAGCCTCAAAAACAATTGCATAGATCATGATGCTCAATCACCCTACTCTTCAGCAGGAAGCAGGCAGCACACCATCTCTATGCTGCCTATACATTATTATAATGGCTTCATGCAACCAGCACTAACCACATTGTTCATTGGTTCCATGTATCAGCGAGGGCCGTAAGCTGTTACTAGCTATCACAAATGAAAGCTAGATTGCCCTGTTTAAAGTGTTGGTGCAACTTGGCTCCAGGAGGTGCTGAGATCATCGTTTTTTTGTTGCACAGTCTTATTCACAATGGCTAGCCAACAGTCTCTGCAACTACAGTTGAGGTCTCGCTTGAGGAGAGACATAAATTTAAGGTGAAGGGTGGAAGGTATAGGGGAGATGTCAGGGGTGGGTTCTTTACCCAGAGAGTGGTGGGGGCATGGAATGCGCTGCCCGTGGGAGTGGTAGAGTCAGAATCATTGGCGACCTTTAAGCGGCAATTGGATAGGTACATGGATGGGTGCTTAATCTAGGATAGATGTTCGGCACAACATCGTGGGCCGAAGGGCCTGTTCTGTGCTGTAATGTTCTATGTTCTATGTTCTATTTGATAACCACAAGAGATCAGGGAGCACTCCAGATACATCACTCAGAGCAGCAGGAACAGAAAACCACAGAGAGAAATGCCACGGCATTCAGACCTGAGGATCTGGGTGCAATGTCACAGGAAGTTCAATGATTTTGCATGAATGGTTGAGGTCAGTGGATGCATTATCAAATGCTGAGTGTTACCAGGAGGGCCAGTACTGAAATCATGATTAGCAGCAGGGCTGAGCCCATTGACTGTGATGATATCCTCCCTGGGTATTATTGAAAAAAAGACATATCTTGTCAATCGTTTTGAATTTGCACTCATCAGAACAATTCACAAGAATAGCAGTTCCAAGGGAAACCATAAGGCAGAGGAGCAGAAATTAGCCCATTCAGCTCATCGAGTCTGCTCTGCCATTCAATCATAGTTGATAAGTTTCTCAACTCCATTCTCTCGCTTTCTCCCCATAACCCTTGATCCCCTTGATACTCAAGAACCTATCAATCACAGCTATTTATACAGCTTGTTGATTTTCCAGGATTATCTCATGAATATCCAATTTTCAGGCAGCAAGTTCACTCAAGCACCAAAGTGATAATAACAAGTTTTTTTTTAACTTTGTAATGTTGATTGAGGGATGATTATTGGTCAATGTATCAAAAATAATTCTTCTTCAAAATGGTATCATAGGATTCTTGTAGGTCAAAAAGAGGAGGCAAATCAAACCTTGGTTTAATACTTCAGCTGAAAGATGGCACCTTCAAATGTGCAACACTCCTTCAGCACTGCACTGAACTCTCAGCTTTAGATTTTTTAAATCAACTCCTAGACTTGGACTTGAACCACAATCTTCTGACTCAGAGGAGTGCATGCTACCAACTGAGACACAATCCTGTGGTGAGATAAGTGTGTGCCAGAACACGGGCAAGAATTGACTAGATGCCAGATTTGTTTTACTGTCTGCCTATGTATTGTTTTACTTTATAAAGTTGATGTGAGGTCACTTGAGCTCAAGATGAAACAAAATAAACAGTGTTTAGGTATTAATTATCCTGTGGCGGTTAATACTCTCAAGGTAGCAAAAACACATTTGTTCTACGTCCATTAATCAAAGAACTTGTGATTTGATTGTGATTTAATTTATGTCAATTAAATAAATTTGGCGACCTAAAGATTTGCTGGAATTTCATCAGTCAAACTACTTAAACTGATATCAAAACTGAGAGCATAATCCTGAATTAATGCTTCCTAAGATTCTACATCTTTAGTCATTAGTTCCGCTAAAGAGAGAAGTAAAAGATAGCTTTTCCTGGTGAATTATATTGATTGCTCATGTCAAACTATGAGAAATGTATAGTTCTTACTTTCCAATAAAATGCACAGACTTCAAATTAAAATGACAATCATCTGGACCCTATTTTTCAGGGACTTCCTAACTCAAATTCCATTCCTATGAGATGCTTTGGAAATCATGCTTTAAAATTCCATCCATTCTTCAGTGAAAGTGAAAATAGTAGCCTTGCCAATAAAATTCATTCATTTCATTCTAACATCCTTGTATGCCCTGGACAATAAACGGTCTATGGCATTAGTCGAAGCCCAAAGAATTCTGGGCCGCATGCCAACAGACAGTTTCATATTTCCTACAATCGTTCTACACTTAAGAGCATGCTTTTAAAAATTACTAATAACTATGTTTTATCTAAACTCACAGGCTTGAAGTTCCTCCGATCCTCACTGGATGAAGGCAGCAGGCCATGTAGTGCCCACGACCCATCTGACCACCCCGGAAGAAGGCCAGACCAGCCAGAGGCAGCCTACATGAGCCCCAGGCTTGGGGCCTACCGGGAAATGGAAGTACCAAAAGACCTGCCCCAGGAAGGAGAACTGACACAAAATGCTCCCGACCCCATAAGACGCCTGCCCGACCTGAAATCTATCAGAACATACCTGGAGAGCAGCCCAAACACTTCCGCAAAAAACGCGGTTGGACCTGGAGCAGCAAATCAGCTGCAACTGAAACCAGGAACTTCTCCAATGGGTCCTAAGCAAATTCCCTCCATTTAAAAAAAACACACACAGTAAATTACCTGCTACACTGGGTCCTAAGCAGTCCCTCTGCAAAAATACTCCAATCTGTAACCTACCTGCTCCACAGGGTCCTAGGAAGGATCACTTAACTGGAAGCAGTCACAATCCACTCCACCAGACCGTCGGACTACTCAAATGTAAGGAACCTGCGAGGAAGCGGGGTAACCTGTTAATAAGACTGAGAGTACGCAGTTTCAAGACCCCCCTCTTCCTAGCTTACTCCTAGCAAATGTACAATCTCTGCAGATCAAGATGGACAAATTCTGATCACGGCTCAGTTCCCAGCGTGAACTGTGGGACTGCTGTACAACTCTGCTTCACAGAAACCTGGCTCAACCCATCCATTCCCGACTGCGCATTTCAGGCTGATGGTTTTGCTATCCATTGTATGAACCATACAGCATCCTCGGGTAAGAAAAAGGGTGGAGGGGTTTGGTTTTTAATCAACAACTTGTGGTGCACGGACATTGCAACCCTGGGCAGACATTGCTCCCCAACCTTGAATTCCTCACTGTCAATTACAGCCCCTTCTATCTACCAAGGGAATTTACCACCGCTTTGCTGTTTTGCTAACTGCTGTGTATGTATTGCCACAAACAAAGGTTGAGGAAGCCCTGGATGTGCTGTACTCCACCACTAACACCCTGGAGCCGGACACCCCAAGGCCCTGTTTACTGTCAGCTGGCAACTTCAATCAAGCCAATCTATGGAAGGTGTTGCCCAAGTACCACCAGAACCAGGGGCACAAGGTATAGCACATTGCTACACCACTGTGAAAGATGCCGGCTGCTCCATCCTCCATTTCCTTATTTCGGAACTCCGACCACAATGCCGTATTCCTTCTCCCGGCTTACAGGCAAAAGCTCAAGCAGGAGAACCCCTCGGGGATACAGGTCCAGTACTGGTCAGAGGGGGAAAAGGATCAACTCCGGTGCTGTCTGGAATTGGCTGATTGGGCCACGTTCAAATAGTCCGCAGGTATCTTGGACGAGTACACCACCACCATCACAGACTTTCTCAGCAAGTGTGTGGAGGACTATTTTCCAAGAAAGTCAATCCAGGTGTTCCCCAACAGGAAATCCTGGATGAATTAGGAGATACAGAACCTGCTAAAAACCTGGCGTGAGACCTTCAGATCAGGAGACCCACTCAAATAAAAGGAATCCAAGTATGACCTTCGCAAAGCCATTACAGCCAAGGACCAATACTGATCCAAACTAGAGACCCAGACAGACACCCAATGACTATGGCAAGGACTGAATGACATCACAGGTACTAAAAAGAGACAGTGCAAGATAGCAGGCAATGATACATCCCTCCCAGATCATCTCAATGCCTTCTATACTTGCTTTGAGCAGAATTTCAACAGAGAGGTAACACCTATTCCGACAAGTCCTGACAAACCTATCCCAACAGCCACTGCATCAGAGGTCAGATCAATTTTCCTTCGTGTGAATCCAAGGAAAGCGATGGGACCAGATGGAATACCAGGCCATGCACTCAGAGCATGCGCAGATCAACTGGCAGAGGTCGTCTTGGACATCTTCAACCTCTCCCTGCAGCAGGCCACTCTCCCTGCCTATTTCAAGAGGGCCAACATCATCCCTGTGTCTAAGAAGGCCCGTGCAGCATGTCTCAATGACTATTGCCCAGTGGCCCTAACTTCGGTGGTCATGAAGTGCTTTGAAAGACTGGTCATGGCATTAATCAACTTCGGCCTCCCCACTCCTCTTGACCCACTCCTGATAAGGGCTTATGCCCAAAACGTCAAATTTCCTTTCCTTGGATGCTGCCTGACCTGCTGCGCTTTTCCAGCAACACATTTTCAGCTCTGATCTCCAGCATCTGAAGACCTCACTTTCTCCTCAACTCAAATTTGCCTACTGGACCAACAGATCCACATCAGATGCCATATCACTTGCCCTTCACTCCTCCCTAGAATATCTTGACATCAAGAACAGCTATGTAAGAATCCTACTCATTGACTACAGTTCAGCCTTCAACACTATTATCCCCTCAAGTCTGATTACTAAACTTAGTGATCTCAGACTAAGCCCCATTCTCTGCAACTGGATCCTCAGTTTTCTGACCCACAGGCCACAATCAGTGAAGATTGGGGACAATATTTCATCCTCACTAACACTCAACATTGGAGCCCCCCAGAGGTGCATACTCAGCTCCTACTGTGCACACTGCCTACCCATGACTGCATCACCAAATACCAGACTAATGCCATTACAAGTTCGCCAATGACACTACCATAGTCAGTCGAATCAAAGATGGGAACGAAACAGACTATAGACGGGAGGTGGAAGACCTGGAAAAATGGTGCACTGAGAACAACCTAGCTCTCAATGCCGGCAAAACCAAGGAATTTGCTATTGACTTTTGGTGGGGTGTTATCATGTCCCCCTACACATTAATAGCACAGAGGTGGAATGAGTGGAGTGTGTCAAGCTTCTGGGGGTGGTCATCCACACCAAGTTTTCTTGGACTCTTCATGTGGACGCACTGGTTACAAAGGCCCAATAATGTCTCTTCTTCCTCAGGCAGCTGAGGAAATTTGGCATGAGGGCGAATACCCTTGTCAACTTTTTTGGTGTGTCGTCGAGTGCATTCTGTCTGGATATCTCACTACCAGGTAAGGTAACTGTATCATTCAAGATTGGAGACGGTTACAGAGAGTGGTGAACTCGGCTTGGACAATCACAAAGGCTAACCTCCCATCTATAGAATCCATCTAACAGGCCCGTTTACCAGCTGTTTACCTGTTATTTACTTATCTATGCTACTTAACTCTGTGATCTGCCTGTATTGCTCGCAAGTCAAAGCTTTTCACTGTGCCTCAGTACACAAGACAATAAATTCAATTCAATTCAATTCAGATTGTGGTGTATATTCATGACTTCTGGATTGGGCAGGTGATGATGTTCTAAGCAAAAGCTGAAGAAACCCTGTCTTTCTAGGCCCACAATACACATCCATCCACAGAGACCTACTCCCATAAAAGTCTCTAAAAACAGAACTCTTTAACAGAGTTAAAGGATTTCACTGAGTATAGCATCAAGGAGCCCTAGCAAAACTGATGTCAATGGGTATCTGGGGAAACTAGTTGGAGTCACAACTGACACATGGGAAGATGGTTATTGTTGGATGTCAGTCATCTCAGCTCCAGAACATCTCTGCAGGAGTTCCTTGGGGTTGTGTCCTAGGGTAAAAAGTGAGGTCTGCAGATGCTGGAGATCAGAGCTGAAAATGTGTTGCTGGTTAAAGCACAGCAGGTCAGGCAGCATCCAAGGAACAGGAAATTCGACGTTTCAGGCCAGAGCCCTTCATCAAGAATGAGGAGAGTGTGCCAGGCAGGCTAAGATAAAAGGTAGGGAGGAGGGACTTGGGGGAGGGGCGATGGAGATGTGATAGGTGGAAGGAGGTCAAGGTGAGGGTGATAGGCCGGAGTGGGGTGGGGGCGGAGAGGTCAGGAAGAAGATTGCAGGTTAGGAGGGCGGTGCTGAGTTCGAGGGAATCGACTGAGACAAGGTGGGGGGAGGGGAAATGAGGAAGCTGGAGAAATCTGAGTTCATCCCTTGTGGTTGGAGGGTTCCCAGGCGGAAGATGAGGCGTGTTGTTATGTTCTGGTGATGGAGGAGTCCAAGAACCTGCATGTCCTTGGTGGAGTGGGAGAGAGAGTTAAAGTGTTGAGCCACGGGGTGGTTGGGTTGTTTGGTCCGGGCGTCCCAGAGGTGTTCCCTGAAGCGTTCCGCAAGTAGGCGGCCCGTCTCCCCAATATAGAGGAGGCCACATCGGGTGCAGCGGATGCAATAGATGATGTGTGTGGAGTTGTGTCCTAGGCCCAACCATTGTCAGCTGCATCACCAATGGCCTTCCGTCCATCATAACATAGTAGTCAGGATGTTTGCCAATGATTGCACAATGTTCAGCATCATTCACAATTCCTCAGATACTGAAGCAGTCCATGTTCAAATGCAAGAAGACTTGGATAATATTTAGACTTGGGCCAAAATGCCAAGCAATGGTCATCTCCATAAGAGGCAATCTAACCACAGCCTTTTGACATTTACAGTCAGTATAATGCTGAAGCATATGAAATACATATGTCAATATGCTCGCAGCTGGTTCTCACAAACAACAAGGTGATAATAACCAGACAACCTGCTTTGTTGGCATTATGATTGTGGAATAAAGTTTTTTAAATATAAGAAGCATGTGACCATTAGATGGTATCATTGGATCTTTTACATTTACCTCACAGTGCACAGTGTACCTCAGCTTCACATGTGACATAGCATACGATAGCCTTGATGTTTGTGCTTTTCTAGTATTGATATTAAGCTATATGGTTCTCGAGGTTTTATTCTACCATCTCTATGTTTGCATTTAGGAACAATATTAGTTATTCATTAGCTATTCTAGTCCTCTGACACTAACCCCAGAAATATCTGTACAAACTAGTGCCCTGGATATCTCCTCTCCTGTAACTTTGAACATGCATGAGTATAAACCACCTGGAATCTTAGTTTCTTCAGTTTTTGTTTTATTTTTCTATCTCAATTATATTAGTACTCTTTCTAAGTATTGACTTTTGAAGTTCATGTTTCACTATTTTCTTCAGCAGAGACTGAAACAAAATAGTTGTTATTCAGTGCTCTCTTTTCCACTTGTTATTCTGTTTCTGTCACCCTTGGTTCAAATCATAAACCGTACTTCTGCTGATTGTTCTGTTACTTAAGACAGAATTCAACAATAATTCTTTCTCTTGTTGAACTTCTTATGGAATTCTTCTTTTAGGGTGTTGTATCTCTTCCTACCTAATTCAAATCATGTTTATTCCAAATCTTAATTTCTGGAAGTAATAACCATTCTTTCTCCCTGTATTATTATATTGGTAACTAATACAGTGATTCCACCTCTCTGTATCCTTCCCCTTCTCTTTTATGTATATTATATATAGTAACATTTAGTTATCAATCATGTTCTCTATATAGCTATGTTTCACTCAACTCTATCCTCTGGATCCTCTTCAAATTATTGTTTCAAGTTCATTTTATTTTGAATACTTAAGACATAGTTTTACAAGCAATTTAAATTGTTTTTATTTACTATTCCTATCTTTTGCTTTTAAAGGTTACTTTATGTTCTATCATGTTATCCAAACTCTGGCCAAACATGGTCTCCTTATTGTTTGTCCTTGGCTCTTTCCTTATGGTCCTTTTTTTTATTACTAGGTTTCAGTACTTTCTATAAACTTACCTCCCTTGGTGTTATTCAATTAAGTATCTGTAAAGTATTTACATCCCTCACTATATTTTCCACCAGGATTTTGGTTCCAGCCTGACTCAGGTACGATTCAGCTCCTTGCTGGTGTCAGTTTACTATGGACAGAATATTTCTTCCCTACATCACTCCCTTAGACACATCGGGGTCTGAATGACATGAGCTATCTCCATGGCATGACAGAATGAGGTCAGAAAGCTGACAAGGCCCATCCCAATGAAGAGATAATTTGGCTTTATCTTTATGCTTTTCCCAAGTAGTGTAGTGAGATTCCTGCCAGGCAGGGACAAGATGCTCATCGACAAGGATTAATGCTTGTTAAACATCTTGTTATTGGTACAACTGGCTTCACTGATGTTCAGCCTCTCACCTTATCAAACTCACCAAACAAGCTAGATTTGTGAAAACTCATTGAGGAAACCAGATTGGATACCTCATAGAGGTTTATAAAATCACGAGGGGCATGGATAGGATAAATAGACAAAGTCATTTCCTTGGGATGGGGGAGTCCAGAATTAGAGGGCCTTGGTTTAGGGTGAAAATGTAAAGATATAAAAGGGACCTAAGGGGCAACTTTTTCATGCAGAGGGTGGTATGTGTATGGAATGAACTGCCAGAGGAAGAGGTGGAGGCTAGTACAATTATAATATTTAAAAGGAACTGGATAGGAAGCGTTTAGAGGGATATTGGCCAAGTGCTGGCAAGATTAGATTAGATTATTTACAGTGTGGAAACAGGCCCTTCGGCCCAACAAGTCCACACAGACCCTCTGAAGAGCAATCCATCCAGAGCCATTCCCCTACATTTATCGCTTCACCTAACACTACAGGTGCATGGCCAATTCACCTAACCTGCATATTTTTGGACTGTGGGAGGAAACCGGAGCACCTGGAGGAAACCCACACAGACACTGGGAGAATGTGCAAACTCCACACAGACAGTTGCCTAAGGCAGGATTTGAACCTGGGTCTCTGGCACTGTGAGGCAGCAGTGCTAACCACTGTGCCACCGTGCCACAACTGGGACTAGATTGGGTTGGGATATCTGGTCGGCATTGACGTATTGGACTGAAGGGTATGATTCTGTGTTTACATCTCTATGAGTCTCTAAGAACCATTTGTTGCCTCCCAGCTAGCTTGTTACTGTTGGGGAAAAATATTGGGTCAAGCCACCAAACACCAAGTAACCTCATTAATGACCACCAGCAGATAATTTAAAATGACAGCTGCTTTCTTTACAATTCTCCAGTGCTTGTTCTTCAATCCAGCTTTAATTCCATGACCAAGTTGGTGTTTCATGTGAAAGGAGCTAATTCAGAGTTTCAGGCTATGTTGCTGCCTTGGCTACTTTATTGGCTCTTTAGTGCCTGAAGAATTGTGAAAAATACTGAACTAATTTAACCCTTAATAAGGCATGCAATCTAAATGAAAAGTGGATTATGTGGGCACACACTGATATTTCCCAATGTGTGGTAGGGCTGGGTGTAAATTCTCATCACTTAATTACCCAATCATGTTCAAGCAAACTGTGCCTATCAGAAAACAGTCAGGAGGGTAATATACTCCTGTGTCGTGGTGGAAACAAACTTTAATGTTCTTGACATTTCCTATTTGTTTTTGTTGCCTATTTTTTCACTTTTTATGTTTGAGTGTATACCCAGAGAAAAACATACCTTCTGAACATTTTCTAAAAGATAAATGTTAATCTGTCTCTGCATGTAATTTTAAAAAGAAAGTGCTCTAAAACATGTATTAGTTTCCTCAAATTATTTGGTGCTATTCTTTTTTCATTAAAGACTCTTATGTAAAATTAAGCAACATTTATTCTTGTAAAATAATTCATTTCCACTTCTTATGTACAAATTGTAGAACTTTGAACTTCTGGCTGTATTTCTAATTTACAGATAGATTTAATTACTCTCTAGTTGATCCACATCCATACTTGCCACACAAATAGTTTATGTTTTTTCCTAAATGGTTAAAAATAACCCATCTTCTTTTCCTCCTGACTGGTTGCCAAAGCTTTTTCAGTATCTTATTTGACACCAAGTTACAGGACATAATATATTAGAGGTGAATGAGGTATCAGATCTAGGATGGAAAACTGCAAAGAAATTATGAAGATGTCAGCATTTGAGTGACTGGATCTCATGCCCCACAAACAGGAGAGGCAATACCTCCTTGGTGTTGTTATCATGACCTGTTGGCAGGTTCTTTTGATAAGCTTAACAGGTTCTATTGGAACTTTTTGCAGGATCTCTTTACAGAGTTGCTTCTGAAACTTTAGAGCCTCGATTTTAACAGGTCTATCGATAGCGCCAATCAGCTTGTCAGTTAATGACTTTATGCATTTTTGTGTGCAATCATGTCTATTTTTAACATTTCCAAAGAGTATAATACCTCCCTCAAAGGGTATCTAACCTAACCAAAAGATCACTTGACCTCAATGAACACGTTCTCTCGAACCATATCCAAAAGGATACCTTAACTTTCCTGGCTATCCAAAGAAATGCACAAAGTTTAGAATTGCTTTCACTAAGTCTACCTGGGCTTTTTTTAAAAACTAGGCCAGCAAGATTGTTCATCCCTAGTTTCCCTAGAGAAGGTGGTGGGAGTTCCATAATGCAATTAAGGAGGAAATTCCAGAATTTTGACCCAATAACAGTAAAGGAATGTTATATTTGCAAGCCAGGATGGAGAGTGGCTTGAAGATGAATTTGCAGATATGGTATTTTGAAATATCTGCTGCCCTTCTAGATAGAATTGGTCTTGGGTTTTTGAGGTGCTATCTAAAGACCCTTGGTGAGTTTCTGCAATCATCTTGTAGATGGTGCACAATTGCTGCTATTGAATGTCAGTGGTGGAGGGAGTGAATGTTTGTGGATGTGGTGCCAATCAAGCAGGCTCCTTTGTCCTGGATGGTGTCAAGCTTCTTGAGTGTTGTTGCAGCTGCACTCATCCAGGCAAGTGGAGAGAATTCCATCAGTTGTGCTTTGTAGATGATGAGGAGTCTGGAGGTGAGGATTCCTTGTCCTTTGACTTGCTCTTGTAGCATTTATATTAGTATGGCAATTTCAGTTCAGTTTCTGGCCATAGGAATTTATCTATGATGTTGCTAGTGGGGAATTCAATGATGCTAGCATCATGTAGGTATGACTCCAGCCAACAGAGACTTTCCCCTTTTATCCTTTTGTGTGCACATGAGTGTGCGCACGCACGTGTGTGTGTATACATATTGAAGATATTTAGAGGGATAAGCATAGATACCTATGTACCACTGTATGCTAACCAAGTATTGCTCATTGATTGAATATATTTTGTTTTAATAATAAACCACACAGTTATATTAAGGAATATCATTCATGGATTTTACTTTTAAAAACAGGATATAGATATGGTTATCTAGGTAATTGGAACAATATCATTACTATTTCTGTTGTGACCCATGGAATCATGGGATTAGAGCTTTGGAGTTTTCCTACAGCCTCAGTCATAATATTTTTAAAAAAGACAGATGATCCAATTGAACATCTGACATTGTGAAGAGGGTTTAGGATGTGACTGACATCTGAAACTAGTGGTCATGGTTTAAGGGTTGGCCAGTTTTCCTCACTCAGAGTGTAATGAATCTTTGGGATTCTGTAACCCCAGAAAGATGGAGATGTTCAGTTACTGAGTATTTCCAAATACAGTAAAGGAATCAAGGCAGGTGGGGACAGTTTACGAAAGTGGAGTTGACAGAAAGGTTTAAATACCAGCTTATTGAGTGGGTTCAAGGGATTCTATGGCTAGTTCCAATTTCTGAATGCAGATGTTTTTAGTTCTTGACAATTATCTTTTGGAGTATTCTCTCACACATGGAAGTTATCATGGCACCCAATTATGTCTAGCTCACATTTCAATAAGTTTCCAAATACCCTTGTGTACATAGTGTACAGATCATACTGCTCCTGATTTGGAGAGATGGCTACCTCTTGCACATTATGTACACTCTTTGACAAACAATCCAGTTAGTTATTTTTTTCCCAGAATAAGACATACTGCCAAATCATGGCTAGTTCAGTTGCTTTATACAATTACAAGCCAAATAATGAAGTGTGCTGTTGGACATGAATTGAGACCATACCAGATTGGTATGTTGTTTTCCTTAAAGGGAGATTACTATGAGGAAACAGTATTTTTAGGAGGCCCAGAAGAGCCATGTACCATGGCTGTACATCACATTGTATTTACATCATTACATCTTTCGTAAACAAAGCAAATAGATTTGCCAAGCATTTCTGTTTTATATCTGTACTGTTTGGAAAGATTCACGCTACATTTTCCACACCCACAATTCACATGGGAGTCTCGTAATTGGCAGCTGGCTTTTAACAGTTGCGATTCACATTGAAACTTTAAACATTAACAAATTTCATTTGCACTTTAGACTTTTATATTCACAGGAGAAGAGTGAATTGCAAAGGTTGGCAATACTGCATACAGTATTCATCCACCATTTGCTATCAAACAATTGGAGAAAAAATATAATGTCCATGATGTAATTTATATTTCACAGATAGAATAAACATCCTGGGATCCAACAGTTGACACAAGGCATGACAACAAGACTTAATAGAAATAGTGCTACCCAAATCACAAGAAAAGCCCATGGAGAGAACATGGCAAACAGCAAGACTATCAATCAGCCAATAAAAGCAAAGTAAAATATTCCATTAGATTAGAGTCTTTACAGAGCTAAGGATAAAATCAGTATTCAGAAAGTTCACCAACAGAAAATGTACAAAGAAACAGGACAAGGTAGGAAGAATAGAGGCTTGGTCTATTTTCCAGATGGAGAATGGTTTCAGAAATCTGAAGTACAAAGGGACTTGGGAACACTAGTTCAGGATTCTTGTAAGGTTATCATACAGGTTCAAATAGCAGATCGGAAGGCAAATGCAATGTTAGCATTCATTCCAAGAGGACAAGCATACAACAGCAAAGAGGCTGTACAAGGGTCTGGTCAAACCTCATTTGGAACATTGTGAGCAGTTTAAGGCCCTGTGTGTAAGGATGGATGTGCTGGCCTTTGTGGGGGTCTAGAAAAGGTTCACAAGAATGATCCCAGGGATGAAGGACTTGTCATATGAGGAGCAGTTGAGGATGCTGAGTCTGAACTCGGTAGTGTTGAGAAGGATGGGGGTGGTATCTAATTGTAACTTGCAGAATATGGAGAGGCTGGGTAAAGTGGACATGGAGAAGATGTTTCCTGTAGTCAAAGAGACTAAGTCCCAAGGGCAGAGCCTCAGAGTGAAGGGATGACCCTTCACAACTCAGAGCTGGAGGAAGTTCTCCAGCCAGGGGATGATGAATCCATGGAACTCATTGCCACAGACGGCTGTGGAGACCAAATCATTGAGTGTATTTAAGACAGAGATAGATAGGTTCTTGACTAATAAGGGAATCGGGGTTACAGGGAGAAGGCAGGAGAATGAGGGCAAGAAACATATCAGTCATGACCGAATGTGAAGCAGATTTGATGGGCCAAATGCCCTAATTCTGCTCCTTTTTTAACATTTTATTGCCTTATGGTCTGATGATCAATATGATTAAGGGATCCCATGGTGGAAGCTCTGCCCAGCTGAAGTTCCAGAAGGTCAGGAATGCCAACAGAGACCATTTCAGAGTGACATTAGCACCACTGAAAGTTTAATACATATCACAGCAGTCTGCAAGTGTTCAAGCATTTGTGGATGCAGAGGAGCAAGATGAATTCTACTTGGAGATTAAAGATATGTAGGCTCTCTGCTTCCCTGATTTTGCAGATTCCCAAGAGAAATTTTAGGTAACTTGGCACAGAGGATGTAAGGGCAAATGGCTGTTAGTAGTAATTGTCACTAAGTTGGCATGGGTTGTAAGGGGCAAGCATTCTTAAGGGGCATGTTTAGTTGTGGGGGATATCATAGCCCAATAAGGTAGGTGGGGACATATATTGACATGAGTTGACATGTGTGGGTAGATTAGATTACTTACAATGTGGAACTAGGCCCCTCGGCCCAACAAGTCCACACCGACCCTCTGAAGAGCAACCCACCCAGAGCCAATCCCCTACATTTACCCCTTCACCTAATACTCCGGGCAATTTAGCATGGCCAATTCACCTAACCTGCACATTTTTGGACTGTGGGAGGAAACTGGAGCATCCGGAGGAAACCCATGCAGACACAGGGAAAATATGCAAACTCCACACAGGGTGCGGGACATCTCTGACTGGCTTGAAAGGATATTGGAGTGGGAGGGGGAGGATCCAGTTGTTGTGGTCCACGTTGGGACTAACAACATAGGCAAAGCTAGGGTGAAGGACCTGTTTGGGCATTATCAAGCACTAGGAAGGAAATTGAAGTACAGGTCCTCAAGGGTCATAATCTCTGGATTACTGCCCGAGCCACGGGCCAATTGGCATAGGGATAAGAAAATTACGGAAGTAAACACGTGGCTAAGGGATTGGTGTGGGAAAGAGGGATTCCACTTCATGGGGCATTGGCATCAGTTTTGGAACCGGGGGGCATCTGTACAGTTGGGACGGTCTCCACCTGAACTGATCAGGTACCAATCTTCTAGTGAAGACGATAAATAGGGTGGTCAGTAGGACTTTAGACTTCTGAGTTGGAGGGAAGGGAAAGTGAAAGTGACAGGGAGTATGGAGTTAAATGGAAAGATAAGCAGCAGGATAGCATGTGTGCAGGCGGATTTAAACTTGAGGCAGACTGGGAATGCAGCAAAAAGAAAGGATAACTTGGGACAACTTATGACTTCCAATATCTCTAATGATAAGAAAGTTAGCATTAAGGCACTTTACCTGAATGCTCGTAGCATTTGTAACAAAGCAGATGAACTAATGGCACAGATCATCGTGAATGATTATGATGTGGTAGGCATCACAGAGACATGGTTGCAGGGGAGTCAGGACTGGCAGTTAAACATACAAGGATTTTCAACTTATCAAAAAGACAGGGAGGCGGGCAGAGGGGGCGAGGTTGCCTTGTTAGTTAAGAACAAAATTAAACATATGGCACTGAATGACATAGCGTTGGATGCTGTGGAGTCTGTGTGGGTGGAATTGAGGAACCACAAAAGCAAAAAAACCATAATGGGAGTTATGTACAGACCTCCTAACAGTGGTCAGGACCAGGCACGCAACATGTACCGGGAAATAGAGAAGGCATGTGAGAAAGGTAAGGTCACGGTGATCATGGGAGACTTCAATATGCAATTGGACTGGTTAAATAATGTTGCCAGTGGATCCAAAGAAAGGGAATTCATGGAATGCTTACAGGATGGCTTTTTGGAACAGCTTGTCATGGAGCCCACAAGGGAGCAGGCGATTCTGGACCTAGTGCTATGTAATGAACCAGACTTTGTAAAAAATCTTAAAATAAAGGAACACTTAGGAAGCAGCGATCATAAAATGGTAGAGTTCAGTCTGCAGTTTGAAAGAGAGAAGGCATAATGGTGTTACAGTTAAATAAAAGTAATTATGAGGGCATGAGAGAGGAACTGACAAAAATAGACTGGAAGCAGAGCCTAGCGGGGAAGACAGTAGAGAAAAAATGGCAGGAGTTTGTGGGTATAATTGAGGACACTGTACAGAGGTTCATCCCCAAGAAAAGAAAGATTATCCAGGGAGGGATTAGACAGCCATGGCTGACAAAAGAAGTCAGGAAATGTATTAAAGAAAAAGAGAGATCCTATAAAGTGGCCAAGAGCACTGGGAAATCAGAAGATTGGGAAGGCTACAAAAACAAACAGAGGATAACAAAGAGAGAAATAAGGAAGGAGAGGATCAAATACGAAGGTAGGCTAGCCAGTAATATTACAAATGATAGTAAAAGTTTCTTTCAGTACATAAGAAACAAACGACAGGCAAAAGCAGACATTGGGCCACTTCAAACTGATGCTGGAAGCCTACTGATGGGAGATAAGGAAATAGCAGGAGAACGTAATAAGTACTTTGTGTCAGTCTTCACAGTGGAAGACATGAGTAATATCCCAACAATTAAAAGGAGTCGGGGGCTGAGTTGAGTATGGTTGCCATTACAAAAAAGAAAGTGCTAGATTTGCTAAAAAGTCTTAAAATTGATAAATCTCCTGGCCCGATGGGCTACATCCTAGAGTTCTCAGGGAGGTGGCTGAGGAAATAGCGGAGGTGTTGGTTGAGATCTTTCAAAGGAGTCAGGGAAAGTCCCGGATGATTGGAAGATCGCTGTTGTAACCCCATTGCTCAAGAAAGGATCAAGACAAAAGATGGAAAATTATAGGCTAATTAACCTAACCTCAGTTGTTGGTAAAATTCTAGAATCCATCATTAAGGATGAGGTTTCTAAATTATTGGAAGAGCAGGGTTGGATTAGTACAAGTCAGCATGGATTTTGCAAGGGGATGTCGTGCCTGACAAATCTGTTGGAATTCTTTGAAGAGGTGACAAGTAGGTTAGACCAGGGAAACCCAGTGGATGTGCTCTATCTGGACTTCCAAAAGGCCTTTGATAAGGTGCCACACGGGAGGCTGCGGAGCAAGGTGAGGGCCCATGGTGTTCGAGGTGAGCTACTGGTATGGATTGAAACTTGGCTGTCTGACAGAAGGCAGAGAGTTGGGATAAAAGGTTCTTTTTCAGAATGGCAGCCGGTGACAAGCGATGTCCCACAGGGTTCAGTGTTGGGGCCACAGCTGTTCACATTATATATTAATGATCTGGATGAAGGGACAGGGGGCATTCTAGTGAAGTTTGCCAATGATACGAAGTTAGGTGGACAGGCAGGTAGTACTGAGGAAGTGGGGAGGCTGCAGAAGGATCTAGACAGTTTGGGAGAGTGGTCCAGGAAATGGCTGATGGAATTTAATGTGAGCAAATGTGAGGTCTTGCACTTTGGAAAAACGAATACAAGCATGGACTACTTTCTAAACGGTGAGAAAATTCATAAAGCCAAGTACAAAGGGATCTGGGCGTGCTAGTCGAAGATTCTCTAAAGGTAAACATGCAGGTTGAGTCCGTGATTAAGAAAGCGAATGCAATGTTGTCATTTATCTCAAGAGGGTTGGAATATAAAAGCACCGTTGTGCTACTGAGATTTTATAAAGCTCTGGTTAGGCCCCATTTGGAGTACTATGTCCAGTTTTGGTCCCCACACCTCAGGAAGGACATACTGGCACTGGAACGTGTCCAGCGGAGCTTCACGCGGATGATTCCCTGGAATGGTAGGTCTAACATACGAGGAACGACTGAGGATCCTGGGATTGTATTCATTGGAGTTTAGAAAATTAAGGGGAGATCTAATAGAAACTTACAAGATAATACATGGCTTGGAAAGGGTGGACGCTAGGAAATTGATTCCGTTAGGTGAGGAGACTAGGACCCGTGGACACAGCCTTAGAGTTAGAGGGGGTAAATTCAGAACAGAAATGCGGAGACATTTCTTCAGCCAGAGAGTGTTGGGCCTGTGGAATTCATTGCCGCAGAGTGCAGTGGAGGCCGGGACATTAAATGTCTTCAAGGCAGAGATTGATACATTCTTGATGTCACAAGGAATTAAGGGCTACGGGGAGAATGCGGGTAAGTGGAGTTGAAATGCTCATCAGCCATGATTGAATGGCAGAGTGGACTCAATGGGCCGAATGGCCTTACTTTCACTCCTATGTCTTATGGTCCACACAGACAGTTGCCTGAGGCAGGAATTGAACCCGGGTCTCTGGTGCTGTGAGGCAGCAGTGCTAACCACTGTGCCACCGTGCCACCCACATTGGATTCCCTACAGTGTGGAAACAGGCCCTTTGGCCCAACCAGTTCACACCGACCCTCCGAAAAATAACCCACTTAGACCCATTTCCCCTCTGATTAATGCACCTAACACGATGGACAATTTAGCCTGACTTGTACATCTTTGGCCTATGGGAGGAAACCAGAGCAAACCCACACAAACATGGGCAGAATGTACAAACTCCACACAGATAGTCGCCTAAGGCTGGAATTAAATCTGGGACCCTGTTGCTGTGAGACAGCAGTGCTAACCACTGAGCCATCATGCCACCCATATTGGGTATGAAGAGGTGTGAGGGGTGAAGACTAATGGATCCAATGTTTAAGAGAGCAACTGTAATAAGGTCCCAGAAACCCAAGGCAGGCCTTTTAACCATGCTGCTTCAACAACCCTTGTGGCCACCTTTAATCTACATCTGGGGTAGGCAGTGGATCCAATTCCATCCCACACCAGTCTCCAGAATGAAGTTCTTGCCAACTGTACTCTTTTCTTGTGAAAATCCAGGCCACATTAGTTGTCTTCATTGTCCAGACAGTTGCACCAGTTATGCTTGCTAACTTGCCCTCACCCCTAAAGTTCACCAACCTTCAGAAAAATATGCTGGGCTGGGGTTAGAGGTAGGAGACAGACAAATTGTCACTGCCATTTTAGTTTGATTATCTGCCTCCAATTCCAAATAAACCATTCCATAAAACCTGCTCTCAGGTATGAGTTAAATGGAAAAGGAGAAAATCGTAGAAGATAAATAAAATGTGTAAGAAGCAAATTGTTCAGAAGAGTTTTCAGTCGATTTGCATAAAGTGGCCATTTATAAACAGCAGGAGGAGAAGCAATAGCATAGAAGCAGAGGGGATATTGTTCATTCCTGATTAGACAACAAATACGCTGCAACACCATCAACCACCCAAACAAGTGGAGAATGACCGAGCTCAAAACAAATCTGGTTGATGTGTTATGCAACATTTTGCACCTTTGATACTTGTTGGGAGACCACAAAAATGTCACAACCATGAGTCTTTATTCAGGTAATAATTCTTGCAAGCATCTGCTCAGAAATAGGGGTCTTATCACCTGGAATTCAATTATTTTCTCTAATAATTGTACATTCCACAGTTACTTCCTTGGACTCATAGCATGACGAGTGTTCACAAGCTAGTGTGTGCAAAGAAAGGGTAATTGTTTTCATTACAAAATGTGACCTATGATTCCAACCAACTTTAATTTATTAGTATGCTCCCTAGAAGTTACTTTTAAACTATTATCTCTTAAAAGTCTGACAGCAAGTAAACAAGAAAGGAAAAAAAGAAGTTACAGTTCCAATGTTTTGCTTGTTACCAACTGAACCGGACTCTATATAAGTATCTCTCCATGGATTGTCACCATGTCATGGTGGAGAAGCTTGTACCGTCTTGAGATCTCGTGAGTAATGCCTTCTGGAGCTCAGTTCCTGGTCGGTCATACGACAGTAAGGTCGAGAGTGAGGTCACTGACAAAGAACAATCCAACCACGACCTCAACAGTGGAACAGGCGGACAAAGTTACTTTGAATCAACGGCTGTGAAGATGGATGAAGGCTGCAACAAATCCATCAGCTCCTATTGTCATAGTCTACATGCCATTAGAATCAGTTGTTGATTTGTGAAGTATCATGTGCTTCTTGGAGTGCAGCATCAAGTACACAGTAAACAAATATACGCACAGGCATCTTGCTCTATGGGCGACTTCTTCAAGTCTTTCAGTGACCAGGGAGGGCGACAGGAACAGGCAATGTGATGGCTGGAAGCTCCTAGTTAAGAACCAGCAAGAAAGCGGTGAATATTTGATTTAGTCACTCAACTTTTGGACAGAAGCAAGAAAGTTGTTCGGTAACAGTATTCAGGTCTGAGCAGCCCTATTTAGGATCCAATCTGCTCACCCTGAACTGGGATGGGGCTACAAAAGATGCCCTAAAATAGTCTGCTTTACCACATTCTATCTGATAAGCCGCATCCAGAGGGATCGCCATTATGTGGTCAAAAAACGTCAAGAAGTGAAACTATGAAATTTGGAACCTGGACTAGATGAACTCTGACGGATAACCCGAACTTAGACTGGCGCAAAGAGGAGAACTGCCTTTGTTGGCCAGGAATTCCAAAAATTCAACTTTGCCATTGCAGAGCTGGACAAAGGTAACTAAAGAAAGAGCAAGGTCAATACACCTTATTCTGGAAAGGATTTGGTCCTGAACAACACCATGGAGTAGCTTTTGCCATCCGAAACAACCTACTTCAGAAGCTGACAGAGGAACCACTGGGAATCAATGAATGTTTCATGATTTCGTTTCATGTATCTAGCTGGTCAAGAACCAACATTGCATCATCATCAGCATCTATGCTCCAACTCTGAATGCTGAAGGTGAAGTAAAGAAAATCTCCATGCTCAACTTGATGACGTCCTTTCCTCTGTTCCCAACAACAAGATCATTACTCTTCAGAGGGTCGATGTGGACTTGTTGGACCGAAGGGCCTGTTTCCACACCATAGGGAGTCTAATCTGTGGAGGGGGAAACAAGGTTAACAAGCAGAACTTTCCACTCCTGAGAAGGGACAACCTAGATGGCAGGAAAGATTGATGATGGAAGAGGTTGGAGATATGTACCCACATTCCAAACACACACACACACACTCCTAAATGGCCATCAACTAAGGCCCTTTGGTGGGCAATTATCGATGAAGATCATGGGACTTGAAAATTGAGGGGTGGCCTCTGAGAGACCTTTCCCTTGCTTCTGAAGCCCCTTCTGAGGAGTGTATCCCATCAGCAACCATGGCCTCTACTATGGACTTCTCAAATTGTGGAGATGCTGGGTCTCTGATTGGTCAGAAGATCCAGGCAGATCGAACTCACTGGTCAAGTTTTTGGATTCGGTAAATGAGGCCATACAGCCAATCAGCTCCCTGATTGAGGCTTGATCCAGTAAGCTTCCCAAAGAAATTGGCAAATAGGTTTCTTCTCCATGCAACATTTCAACTTTCAGAGTTAGCACTTCATTTTTATTTTGATACAGCATATTATCAGATGTCCATTCTGTGATCAATCCTTTGCATGATGCCCAAACGTTCATAGTTACATTGTACTTTATGTCATTCAAGAAAATTAAAAATTGCTTGAGGTTTTATGCAAGCACTATGCCAAACCCAAACATAATATCTAAGTACATTGTGATTCAACTTTAATTTGTTGAGAATTTCCACTGGAACCAAAAAGAAACATATTCAGAGCAGTCACAGTCTTCAAAATCTGAACTCAACTAAACGATCAAGTGTGGATGTGTTTTAAGTTTGGCTTTCCAGATTATTTTGCAAAATTCTTACTAGGAATTAAATCCCAGTCAAACTTGTTTACAAACAACCAAATAGAACTGCATTTATGTTTCATTAGCACAGCCAAACATTTTTAGTCAGATTTTTAGGACTATAGAGAATTTCTGAGAGTCTGTGTGTTGCGCACACACCTCATCATTAGCTTTGAGTACTTCCTCCATGATTAGCCTGTTGCTGTTTTTGAAGTAAATGAATTCATTGCAGCTGCACTGAAAACCCTCGGGAGCTTTCATCACCTTCATTGCTGTGTTCTCTCCCCCAGCTTCCTTTCTGTGCCAAAATTCACTGGTTGTTAAAAATATTTTTAACATCTTATTTTCAGAGGAAATATCAGACGTCAGTCTCAAACATCACACATTGCAATTGTTGTAATATTTATTTTTATAACATATAAACATTTTATATGCATTCTGTATTTATAACATAAGTTTCTGGAACAATATTATATATGCTTAGTATTTAACAGTCAAATTTCTTGAACTAACTCTCTATTAACTAAATAACACAAGTTGCCAACATCAACAGTGCTGATTTTTGCCTTGATTGATTATAGGCATACACTCACTTAAATAAGAATAAAAAAGGTTGGAAAAGGTCAGCTGTTCTAGTGACAAGGCATTTGGTCTGAAAGAAACAATCTTTTTTCTCTCCACAAAAGCTGCCTGGCCTGTTGGCTATTTTTTCAGAACTCCAGCATTTGCAGTATTCACTTAACTATTAAGGTGTAGTCACTGTTGCCCTGTACACAGCAGCCTTTTCTGTCTAAAAATTGTGCTGTGCTATTTTACCTTCACTCAAGAGGGCAGTTGAGACCTCAGTTTAACAATGCCAACGAAAGACATAGCAGCATTCCCCGAGTTCTACAATGTCAGCTTGGATTTTGTACTCAAATCTCTGGAGTGAAACTTGATCCACAATGGGGCATCTGCATCAAATCAGGGCTTGAACCAGAATCACAGGTACATGCATGGAGTGGGATCCTCCACTTTATATTTATTCCATATTCGCATCCAAAATAGTAAAAATTAACTATATCTCTAATAGTTCTGTCTTTATCATGTCTATATTTTTTATTTGTTAGGTGCTTGGATGGTAAATGACTTTGACAAAGTAGGTAAATGTCTGCCAATGCCTTGAAGTCTAGGTGGAGTTTGAGATTGATAGTCACATACAGTACATTCTATCAAAGGGGTATGTGTGAGGTGGGTACAATATGTAGAGTCGAAAGTGTGGTGCTTGAAAAGCACAGCAGGTCAGGCAGCATCCGAGGAGCAGGAAAATCGACGTTTTGGGTAAAAGCCCTGATTACCTTCATTTGGGAAAATACTGGGCAGGGGGTCAAAATGTGGAGTCAAAATTTCACTTTGAAATCATAGGATAATAGGAGTAGGTATTTGTCTCTTGTCATGAGGCCCCAAAAATCATTGTCCCTTGATCTGAACGTAACCTCACTCATTATGCATTGTAATGATCTCCATATCAACTCATTATAAATCAAACACTTGATGGAATTTGGTCTAACATCTACTTGAAGGTATGGATTTTAAGATAAACATATCGACTTGTTCAAAAACAGAAACTGCTGGAGAAACTCAGCAGATCTGGCAGCAATATTAACTCTGCTTTCTCCGCACAGATGCTGCCAGACATGCTGAGTTTCTCCACTTTCCCTATATTCATGTTTTTCTCATACATGTACCTTTTGAATGTGTTGTAGATATTTTTGCCCCTTGTTCTATCTTTAAGGGACTAAAGGATGACAAGCTTTTTTTGTTATTATGTCCTAAGACAAAACACACAAAAATAATCAGTTGGGCTGTGCTGGTCACGTAAATGGACTCATTGAACTGCAGTGGGAAGCATTCATAGTCCTTCAGGTCCTGCTATAGTTACTGAAAACTGTCTTTGGATAAAGATTCCATGTGTTTTGAAATTCTGGAAGCACTAAGTAACATTCTCTGGATTGCTATTCTTATTTCTTTGATGTCTTGAAGTCTTTGACTAAAGAGTCAGTGCCTACAATCATTGCATCTTTAATTACTTCACCATATGTGAATGATTTCTTGTGTTTTGCAGGAAGATAGCAATTGCAAATGATACTTCAGTGCAAACCTTACATTTTACTGCCAGTTTAGTTAAAAAGATGTGTTGCGTTGTTGACCTTTCAAAAACTGGCTTCACCTTGTCAACTTTCTTTTCCGAAGTGTGCTGTTGAAGGGAAAACTATCCCTGAATCTTCTTTGTATCATTGTTGTAGCAACAAATAAGGAATGTGTTATTATCTTTCACAGAAGTTAACAGAAATTAAATTACGCATTTTATGTGGATCTTGTACGTTTCAATTCCTTTTGAGATGGTCCAGGCTTGTCACATATCGGTATTACTAGCCAAGAATGCATCTTTTAGCTCAAATAAAAGCAAAGATAGCACTAATTTCTAACCTAAAACTGAGAACATTCCTTGGGTCAGGGGTGAAGACTGCATATGATAAACAATCAAGTTGTATTGGCTTATTTTAACTGAATTTTAAAATTGGCTGAACTAAAGCATATATTCTGCATGTGCAAGCAATCATGAGTTTTAAATGTGGGTTTGGAAGCTACTTTCCCATGCAATGGGCTAAGTTTAATTTAGATAAATGCATCCGATGGCACTGTTGAGATGTGAGAATGCTAGCCTCTTCTTTAGGTTATGAACAATTTGGGAGGGAGACCCTGGCTGCAGGTAGTTAATTGTCTGATCATGATCAATCTCAGTTGGAACTTCTCTGACTGGCAGTGGTGAAATATACTCCAGCTTTCTGATGCCCTTCCACTCTGTAAAATCCTGACCCGAAAGTGCATTAAAGTACAGACACAAATTCAATAGGTTAGAGTTCCAGGTCAAAAAAGGGCCTTAAGGCACAGGGAGAAAAAAACTATCTTCAAACTTGAAGTAAGTGGCTGACAAGAGGAAAGGCACAACATTTGAATTTCACAACATAGTCTAATGGAGTCCATAATTCTATTGGCAAAGTCAGGGCAGTCAAACCACTCAACCACACAACAAGTAACAATTAACTATAAAGTAATAAGAATTGAAACAAACAGCTGGTCTGTCACCAAATGGAACATTAATATCTTCATAAGAAATGGTTGGCACCCTCTTTTAGTTTGTGAGGTAAAGGAAGCATGTGTTCTCTTTAACAAATTATGGTTTTAATTGTTGCAACATGGTTGACATCATTTCATTGTTTTGAATGTAGATTTGCTTGCTACCCTGGAAGGTTCATTTCCAGACATTTTGTTACCCTACAAGGTAACATCTCCAATGGGCCTCAGACACAGCAATGCTGAAAATTCCTGCTTTCTATTTATATGTTTGGGTTTCTTTGGGTTGGTGATGTCATTTCCTGTGGTGATGTTATTTCCTGTGGTGAAGTCACATAAAGGAATTACGTAGAGCAGATGAAAATCACCTATACCATGTATTCAAAAAGAACGGGTACCCAAAGAACACAGTCCGCCGATTTCTCAGCAAAAACAAACCCAAACAAGCAGACAAAACACGTCCAGAAACCTTAGCCACTCTCCCCTACATCAAAGATATCTCAGAAGTGACTGCCAGACTACTCAGACCCCTTGACATCATGGTAGCCCACCAACCCAGTCAGGAAGGTAAGTGATTGTTATTTAAGAACTTACCTCGACGCCAACAGTCTTTTCGCATCAGAGAGCGGCAGGAGCTGGGTGGAAGTGAAGGCAGAGCGCAAAGCCGGTCGGGAAGGTAAGTGATTGTTATTTGAGTGGGTGTGTTCTAGATCCCAGGTCCTACAAAATAGGGCCTCCTCCTCTAACCTAAATTAAAAGTCCACAGACTTGCCCCAAAAAGAGGGTCCAAGGAAGTTCCTGTGGATTGAAGAGTGAGGTTTTAGCTCAGGAGTCTTTGACAAGGAGGTTGAGTGTAGTGATTACGCCACAGTTGAAGAGGGTGTAGACATGACTGCCCAGCTAGTTCAGTGTGCTCCGTGCTTGATGTGGGAGGTCAACGACTCTGGTGTGTCTGGCTCATATAAGTGTGGAAAGTGTGTGCACGTTCAGCTACTGACCGAGCATATTGCAGCACTGATGAAAGAACTTGAGGACCTTAGGCTCATCCAAGAGAACGAGATCTTTCTGGACAAGACCTTCAGCGAGGTTATTACATCAATCGTACCAGAAGAGAGCAGAAGATGAGGAAGGCAGAGAGGAGACAGGTGCAAGAGACCCCGGGGGAAGTACCTGTCAAGAACAAGTTGAATCTTTTGGAAACAGTAGAGACTGATGACACTGGCAGTCCGTGAGGCGGCCAGGTCTGTCAATCAAAAGTTGGCGTGGAGACAGAGCGGAAGAGTCGGACATCGCACAGAGCCGTGGTAATAGGGGAGTCCATAGTGAGAGGAACTGACCGGGGTTTTTGTGGCAACAGTTGGGGCTTAAGGATGGTGTGTTGCCTTCCTGGTGCCAGGATTAAAGGCATCACAGACAGAGTGCAGGAAATCCTCAAGGACGAAGGTGAAGAGCTAGAGGTGGTGGTACATGTCGGCACAAATGATGTCGGGAAGAAGAGGAGGAACATACTACAGCGGGACTTCAGAGAACTAGGAGGAAGGCTGAAAAGCAGGACATCCAAGGTGGTTATCTCTGGTTTGCTTCCAGTTCCTTGGCTGGTGAGGCCAGAAACAGGGAGTTAATGGACTTGAACATGTGGCTAGGGAATTGGTGCAGGAAGCAAGGATTTAAATTCTTGGATCACTGGGGTTTGTTTTGTGGTAAGCGTAAATTCTACAAGAGAGACGGTTTGCACCATAATAGATTAGGGACCAGCATTCTGGCAGGCAGGTTTGCTACTGCAACACAGCTACGTTTAAACTAAGTAGTGGGGGGAGGGGCCAAACTGGATGTTTAAGAAGGAAATTGGAGGGAAAGTTAGAACAAGGGAAGTCAAGAAAGACAACTGTATCAATAAGGCAGAAAACTCAGAAAGGGATCATGCTGTAAGGTTGAGTGAAATAGGAGTTGATGGGAAGGGTGAGGGCAGTAACAAATTAAAAATACTATACATGAATGCACGAAGCATTAGAAATAAGATGAATGAGCTTGAGGCTCTTTTGGAAATTGGCAGATACGATATTGTGGGGATAACTGAGACGTGGACAGGGCCTGGGAAATGAATATTCAAGGCTACACGTGCTATCGTAAGGACAGACTAACGGGCAGAGGGGGTGGGGTGGCCATGTTGGTAAGGGATGATATTCAGTCCCTTGCGCAGGGGGACCTAGAATCAGGAGATGTAGAGTCAGTGTGGATAGAGCTGAGAAATACTAAGGGTAAAAAGACCCTCTTGGGAGTTATCTACAGGCCCCCAAACAGTAGTCTGGATGTCGGATGTAAGTTAAATCAGGAGCTGAAATTGGCCTGTCACAAAGATGGGGGATTTCAACAGGCAGGTAGACTGGGAGAATCAGGATGGTATTGGACCTCAAGAAAGAGACTTTGTGGAGTACATCAGAGATGGATTCTTAGAATAGCTGGTGCTGGAGCCGACCAGGGAGAAGGCAATTCTGGATCTGGTATTGTGCAACGAACCAGAATTGGTCAGGGACCTCGAAGTGAAGGAGCCATTGGGAAGTAGTGACCATAATACAATAAGCTTCAATCTGCAATTGAGAGGGAGAGGGTACAGTCGGAAGTGACAATATTTCTTTTGAATAAAGGGAACTATGGAGCTATGAGGGAGGAGCTGGCCAAAGTTCAATAGTGCAATACCTTAGCAGGGATGACAGTGGAGGAACAATGGTGGATATGTCGGTGTATAATGCAGAAGTTGCAGGATCAGTTCATTCCAAAAACGAAGAAAGATCCTAGGAGGAGGCATGGGTGGCCATGGCTGATGTGGGAAGTTAAGAAACATATAAAGTTAAAAGAGAAAAAGTATAACAAAGCAAAGATAAGTGGGAAAATGGAGGACTGGGAAGCTTTTAAAGAACAACAGAGGATTACTAAGAAGGAAATGCGCAAAGAAAAAAAATGAGGTACGAAGGTAAACTGGCCAATAATATAAAGGAAGATAGTAAAAGTTTTTTTAGGTATGTGAAAGGCAAAAAAAGGTTAAGACTAAAATTGGGCCTTGGAAGACAGAATTAGGGGAATATATTACGGGGAACAAAGAAATGGCAGAAGAGTTGAATTGGTACTTCAGATCTGTGCTCACTGGGGAAGACACAAGCGATCTCCCAGAGGTAACAGTGGCTGAAGGACCTGAACTGAAGGGAATTTACATTTGCCAGGAATTGGTGTTGGAGAGACTGTTAGGTCTGAAGGTTGATAAGTCCCCGGGGCCTGATGGTCTACATTCCAGGGTACTGAAGGAGGTGGCTCGAGAAATCGTGGATGCATTGGTGATTATTTTCCAGAGTTCGATAGATTCGGGATCAGTTCCTGAGGATTGTGGGGTGGCTAATGTTGTACCATTTTTTAAGAAAGGTAGGAGAGAGAAAGCAGGAAATTATAGACCAGTTAGTCTGACCTCAGTAGTAGGAAAAAATGCTGGAGTCTATTATAAAGGATGAAATTACGACACATCTGGATAGTAATAACAGGATAGGTCAGAGTCAGCATGGATTTATGAAGGGGAAATCATGCTTGACTAATCTGGAATTTTTTGAGGATGTAACTCTGAAGATGGATGAGGGAGATCCAGTAGATATAGTGTACCTGGACTTCCAGAAAGCTTTTGATAAAGTCCCACATAGGAGGTTAGTGAGCAAAATTAGGGTGCATGGTATTGGGGGCAAAGTACTAACTTGGATTGAAAGTTGGCTGGCTGATAGGAAACAAAGAGTAGTGATAAATGGCTCCATTTCGGAATGGCAGGAAGTGACCAGTGGGGTACTGCAGGGATTAGTACTGGGATCGCAGCTTTTTACAATATATGTTAATGATATAGAAGATGATATTAGTAATAACATTAGCCAAATTTGCTGATGATACTAAGCTGGGAGGCAGGATGAAATGTGATGAGGATGTTAGGAGATTACAGGGTGACCAGGACAAGTTAGGTGAGTGGTCAGATGCATGGCAGATGCAGTTTAATGTGGATAAATGTATGGTTATCCACTTTGGTGGCAAGAACAGGAAGGCAGATTACTACCTAAATGGAATCAATTTAGGTAAAGGGGCAGTACAGAGAGATCTGGGTGTTCCTCTACACCAGTCAATGAAGGTAAGCATGCAGGTACAGCAGGTAGTGAAGAAAGCTAATAGCATGCTGGCCTTCATAACAAGAGGGATTGAGTATAGAAGCAGCTGTACAGGGCTCTGGTGAGACCACACCTGGAGTACTGTGTGCAGTTCTGGTCTCCAAATTTGAGGAAAGACATTCTGGCTATTGAGGGAATGCAGCGTAGGTTCAAGAGGTCAATTCCTGGAATGGCGGGACTACCTTATGCTGAAAGACTGGAGCAACTGGGCTGGTATACCCTTGAATTTAGAAGACTGAGAGGGGATCCGATTGAGACATATAAGATTATTAAAGGATTGGACACTTTGGAGGCAGGAAACATGTTTCCGCTGATGGGTGAGTGCCGAACCAGAGGACACAGCTTACAAATACAGGGTAGACCATTTAGGACAGAGATGAGGAGAAACTTCTTCACCCAGAGAGTGGTGGCTGTGTGGAATGCTCTGCCCCAGAAATTATAGACCAGTTAGTCTGACTTCAGTGGTGGGAAAGATGCTGGAGCCTATTATACAGGATGTAATTACGACACATCCGGATAGTAATAACAGGATAGGGCAGAGTCAGCATGGATTTATGAAGGGGAAATCATGCTGGATTCATTTAAGAAAGAGTTGGATAGAGCTCTCAAGGATTGTGAAATCAAGGGTTATGGAGAAAAGGCAGGAACAGGATACTAATTAAGGATGATCAGCCATGATCATATTGAATGGTGGTGTAGGCTCGAAGGGCAGAATGACCTACTTCTGCACCTATTGACTATTGTCAACCCACTAAAACAGCAGCTAATGAACTTGAAAGACCCTCTACAGACAATGAGCAAAACTAATGTCATTTACAAAATACCATGCAAGGACTGTAACAAACACTACATTGGACAACCACGAAGAAAACTACCCACCAGGATACATGAACACCAACTAGCCACAAAAAGACATGACCCTAGTATCCTCACATACGGATGAGGAAGGACACCACTTCAACTGGGACAACACATCCATCCTAGGACAAGCCAAGCAAAAACATGCACGAGAATTCCTAGAAGCATGGCATTCCAACTGGAACTCTATCAACAAACACATCGAGTTAGATCCCATCTACCACTCCCTGAGAAAAGGAACAGCAAGTGACTTCACCACAGGAAATAACATCACCTCAGGAAATTACATCACCAACCCAAAGAAACCCAAACATATAAATAGAAAGCAGGAATTTTCAGCATTTCTTCGTCTGAGGCCCACTGAAGATGTTACCTAGTAGGGTAACGAAACATCTGGAAATGAACCTTCTAACTCAGCGAGCAAACCTACATCCAAAACCTCAACCTGAGCTACAAATCTTCTCAAAAATCATTTCATCCTGTAGAAGCAAACTTTTAAAGGCTATGGCATCCAACCCAGAGAACAGTTGATTGCAGAGTTTCTGAAAGGCGAGCTTAGTCCCTCACATACTAGTCACATTCCCACTAAGCTGTTATGCCACTGCATGATATCTGCTTCCAGAAGTCGTTGCTGCGCACGGAGCAGAAAAATCACATGGAATGCTCATGCATCCAATATCTGAATGATGGAAATTGATTCAGCCCTGGAAACAAAGTGTGATCACAAAAGAGACCTCCCCTGCTGCCAAACTTGAAAGCAGGTAGCAACATTCTTGAAGTCCAGGAGACATGGATCCAGAAGCCTAGTTGCAAAGAGAGCAGCAGCAGAGTGACGTCATTAACCACAGAGTCATACAACCATCCAGCACGGAAACAGACCCTTCGGTCCAACTCGTCCATGCTGACCAGGTTTCCTAAACTAAACCAGTCCCAGTTGTCTACATTTTACTGTTATACTTCTAATCCTTTCCTATTCGTTTACTTGTCCAAATGTCTTTTAAACGTTCTAACTGTACCTGCATCTACCACTTCCTCTGGCAGTTCATTCTCTGTGATTTTGATTCTGTAGCTCAGGTTGTGGATCAGGTTGTAAGTTTGCACGCTGAGCTGATCGATTTGTTCTCAGATGTTTCATCACTGTGCTCGGTAACATCATCAGGGAGCCTCTGGTGAAGCACTGGTGTTCTGTCCCGTTTGCTATTTGTGTGTCTGAGTCTGTTGTGGTGGGTGATATCACTTCTGATTCTTTTTCTGAGAGGTTGGTAAAAGGGGTCCAAATCGATATGTTTGTTAATGGAGTTCTGGTTTGAATGCCAGGCCTCTAGGAATTCCCGTGAATGTCATTGTTTAGCATGCCCCAGTATAGATGTATTGTCCCAGTAGAACTGGTGTCCCTCTTTGTCTGTGTATATGGATACTAGTGATAGTTGGTCATGTCTTTTGGTCGCTAATTGGTGCTCATGTATCCTGGTGACTACTTTCCTGCTCGTCTGTCTAATAGAATGCTTGCTACAGTCCTTGCATGGTATTTTGTATATGACGTTCGTTCTGCTGGTTGTTGGTATGGAGTCCCTTAAATTCATCAGGAGCTGTTTCAGTGTGGTGGTAGGTTTGTGGACTACCATGATGCTTAGGGGCCAGAGTAGTCTGGTCGTCATCTCCGAGATGTCTTGAATGTATGGCAGGGTGGCTAGACTCATTGGGCATGTTGTGTCTTCCTGTTTCAATCTGCTGTGTAGGAATCGGCAGATGTTAATGCTGAGTTGGTCGATTTGTTCTCAGCCTTTCCATCATTATGGGTGATATCATAACGTTTACAACCTATACCACATATTCAGGAACAACGGCTTGGCATTCAAACTGGAACTTCACTAACAAACATATCAATTTGAACCCCATTTATCAACCTCGCAGTAAAAGAACCGGAAGTGTTATCACCTACCACAACAGACTAAGACACTTAAATTGCAACCAGGATAAAACACCAGTGCTCCACTGGAGCCTCCCTGATGATAATACCTAGCATGGTGACAAAATGTCCAAGAACAAATTTACCAGCTCAGCAAGCAAACTTACTACCTTGTTCATTCTATATACGAACCATCCTCTGTGTGAAAAAAACTTGCCTGCAGGTCCCTTTGAAATCTTTCTCCTCTTATCTTAAAACTATGTCTTCTAGTTTTGGGACAAGACCTTTGCTATTCACCTTAACTATCCCCCTCATGATTTTATGAACCTCTATAAGGTCACCACTCAACCTTCTCTGTTTCAGTGGAAAAAGATCCCAGCTTATCCATCCTCTCCTCATACTTCAAACCCTCCAGTCCCGGTAACATCCTTGCAAGTGTTTTTTGCAATGTTTCCAGTTTAATAATATCCTTCATAAAGCAGGATGACCAGAACTGTACACAGTACTCCAAAAGTGGCCTCACCAACATCTTGTACAAATGCAACAAACTCAGTAATCTGAGCACTAAAGGCAAGTGTTCCAAATGCCTTCTTTACCATTCTACCTGAGACACAACTTTCAATGAAATATGTGCCTAAATTCCTAGGTCTCTCTGTTCTACAACACTTCCCAGGATCCTACCATTAACTGTGTAAATCCTGCCCTTGTTCTTCTCAGCTACTGCTGAGACTGCAGCCAATCCTGCGGACACCATGGAGTGTATAATCAGTTGAGTCGGGCTTGCCAGGTCAATGAGGCAGACTCAGAAAAGAGAGGCATTGGTCATGAGCAGAGGGGTCTCCCTTTCAGCTGGGACAACCATCGACACCAAAGAAATTCTGTCTGGACCACACGACCACACTTCTGCCAAGTGAGTAAGGAAACTACCAGGGTAAATCTGACTGTCTCCCCACAAGGTTGAGGACTCACCTGCCCCTGATAAAATCCCAGCAGCAGCAGGAAGATCACATACATGACCATAATGAATAACAAAAAGCTGGCATCCAAGCTCAACAAACAACTGGGAAGGAATTTGAATGTTGGCCTTTATTTCAAAAGGAGAGGAGTATAAAAATAGGGAAGTTTTACTAAAACTGTAAAAGGCACTAGTCAGACCACATCCAGAATACTGTGAACAGTTTCGGGTCCCTTATCTAAGGAATGATACACTGGCATCGGAGGTAGTCCAGTCAAGGTTCACTCAGGTGATTCTGAGAAAGGAGGGATTTTCATATGAGGAGAGATTGAGTAGGTTAAGCAAGTATTCATGAGAGTTTAAAAAGTAAGTGGGGCAATCGTATTGAATTCTTGACAGACTTAACAAGATAGATGTACTAGGGTTGTATCTATTTGTGAGACAGTCCAGGACCAGAGGGCATAATCTCAAAGTCAGTGGTCATACATTTAAGACAGAGATGAGGAGGAATCTATTCTCCAGGGAGAACTAGCCAATTGGATACAAAATTGGCTGGAAGTTAGGAGACAGAGGATGGTGGTGGAGGATTACTTTTCAGACTGGAGGTTTGTGACCAGTGCTGTGCCACAGGGGTCACTGTTGAGTTACCTCTCTTTGTCATCTAAAAGAATGATTTGGATGTGAATATAGGAGGTATGGTTAGTAAATTTATGGATAATACCAAAATTGGTGGTGTTGTGAACTCCAAAGGAGGTTACCTCAGAGTTCAATGGGACCTTGATCAAATGAACAAATGTGAAGAGCTACATGTTGGTAGTGAAAATCAAAACAGGGCATATACACT
Organism: Hemiscyllium ocellatum; assembly: GCF_020745735.1. Lineage (NCBI taxonomy): Eukaryota > Metazoa > Chordata > Chondrichthyes > Orectolobiformes > Hemiscylliidae > Hemiscyllium > Hemiscyllium ocellatum. Next base: position 79,878,688 of record NC_083408.1, read on the forward strand.
TAATGGTAAGGTTCTGGAGAGTATTGCTGAACAAAGGGACCTTGGGGTCCAGGTTCATAGTTCCTTGAAAGTGGAGTCGCAAATAGACAGGATAATGAAGAAGGCATTTGCTATGCATGCCTTTGTTGATCAGTGCATTGAGTTTAGGAGTTGGGAGGTCATGTTGCAGTTATACAGGACATTGTACTCAATTCTGGTCTCCCTGCTATAGAAAGGAAGTTGTTAAACTTGAAAGGGTTCAGAAAAGATTTACACGGAAATTGCCAGTGTTAGAGGACAAGGTGATTGGGTTGGGGCTATTTTCTCTTAAGTGTCAGGCTGAGGGATGACCTCACAGAGGTTTATAAAATCATGAGGGGCATAGATAGGGTGAATAGTCAATGTCTTTTCCCCAGGGTAGGGGAATCCAAAACCACAGGCCATAGGTTTAAAATGAGAGGGGAAAGATTTAAAAGGAATCTAAGGAGCAAATTTTTCACACAGAGGATGGTGCATGTTAAGAATGATCTGCCAGAGCAAGTGGTGGAGACTGGTACAATTGTAACTTTTAAAAGGCATCTGGATGGGTTTATGACTAGAAAGCGTTTACAGGGATATGGGCCAAAAGCTGGCAAATGGGACCTATTCTATTTAGGATATCTGGACAGTATGAACGAGTTGGACCAAAGAGTCTGTTTCTGTGTTGTACATCTCTATGACTCTATGGCTTTCAGTGGGTAGTGAATCTATATATATCCATATAAATTATTTATTGCAGAAGTCTGTCATTGATAATATTTAAGGCTGAGATAAGACAAGTTTTTAATTAGTGAGGGAATCAAAGGGCATGTGGAAAAGCAGGAAAGTGGAGTTGAGGATTAATAGGTTAGTCATGGTCTCATTAACCTGCAGAGCACATTAAATGAGCTGAATGGCCTCCTGCTGCTCCTATGCTTTAGGCTGTTATTTCATTAAGGATCTCAATTGCCACAAGGGTGGTCAAGCCTCTTCCAAGGTAAAATGCTGGTGATGGCTGGAGAATGATGAGTATGCTATCTTGCACTATTACAATAATTTTATAACCAGCCCCCAACTTCTCAGTAAGTTCTCTTTGGACATATAAGATGCCAGTCTTCGTTTACAGCTTTATTTCCTAACTCTCTGGGTCCTGGAAAAAGTTTCACTTTATCCAAAGCCCAAATTAAATTCTCGAGTACTTTTGAACCTTATGGTGGCATTCAATGCCATTGTTATTTTCTGTGGAGACTGTAATATCTGCTGCAATATCTCGATTTGTCGATCTGGCCGCCCCATTAACAAGGTTATTTTGTTGTTGTGTTTTTTTTAAGAGGGGTCATAAAGGCAGAGGTGCCAAAATGTCTAGGAAAGAGCCTAGTTTAACAATGGCAGGTGGGTGGCCGGTTCTTGGAGTTCAGGTTTTTTTTTAGTTTGTTTTGGTTTTAGCAGAGAAGTTACTACTAATAAACACAGAAGCTGCTGCAGAGAAAAGGTTCCATGCATCGGCAGATGATTCTTACCTGGCTTTCTCTCTGAAATTTCTCCTGCCTGTAAGAACCAGCGCTCAAATTTACTTTTTGCCAAGGGATATGTTTATGGGAAGTCATGGAAATTGGAACTGCTCCTTAGTTAAGTTGCTATACCGAATTGGTTCAGTTTTCAAAAGGTTAAGTTATTCTGAATTCTATTTTCCTTTATCTGTGGTTCAATTGCAGTGTTTAAATAAATTCTGATTTGCTGAAAGCCAAATGGTTTGACCAGCTGCATTATACTGACTCTCTGTCTCCCTCCTGATATCTGGTGCCTCATGACCCAAGGCATAGCATCTAATCAGTGCATGACTGGCACAGTCACATATCCTCAGCCAATCAGAAGAGTTGGTGCTTATTATCATTTGAGTGGACAGGACTGAGGCCATAAACTGTGATTTGGCTCAAACTATCAAAGATAATGGTATCCTCACATCTCACTTCCCCCTCAACCCAAAACCTCTTCCAAATTACAAGTCTCAGATAGTCTAAGCCTCAGTCTCTGACTTTCCCATTCTTCCTCGTAACTTACCATTTATATCTATCTTCTTTTGGATAATGAGATTTTCTTCCAGTCAAGAAAATTATGAAGAGGCAAAAAATGAGACAGGAAGGAAAGACAAAATGTTGGAAGTCGATCTCACGCTCACAACCAGCCAGCTCAGATACTGACACTGCACATACTTTCGAGAGTACGTTCATAGCACAAAGTGATACACCAGACATGGTTGGCCTGCATGCAGGGAGGGGGATAGCTAACACAGGCATTAGCTTTCTAGACAGCAAGGTAATGTTATCATAACATTCAAGGATTTAGGACAAGTGCAGACTTGATGGGCCAAAGGGCCTGTTCTGCGCTGTATGAATCTACAAGTTCTGTTGCAGAGAAGCCAGATGAGAACAGTAACATGTAAGAGAAGATTAATGAAAATGCTTGGTGAATTGCCATTTCTGGCAGGAAACCCACAGTTACTGTCAATAAGCTGGGAGGAATTGGCATTCATCTTTTACTTGACTTTAAGAAATGTTTGAAGCTCAGCCATTGGAGCAGCACCGTGGCTCAGTGGTTAACACTGCTGGCTCACAGCAACAGGGATCTGAGTTCGATTCCAGTTTGCACATGTGAAGTTTGCACATTCACCCCACGTTTGCATAGGTTTCCTGTAGCTGCTCTGGTTTCCTCATATAGTCCAGGGATGGATTGGCCATGCCAAATTAACCATTGTGTCCAGGGATGTATAGGCTACTTGGATTAGCCTGGGAAATGCAGATTTACAGGATAGGGTAGGGTTGGATGTCCTTCAGAGGATTGGTGTAACTCGATGGATCAAATGGCCTGCTACCACACTGTAGAGATTCTGTAATCTCACCTTGTAAGTGGTGGCCAATTCCATTTCTATCTAAACACATTTGCTGGTCACTGTCTCAATTTCCATTGCAATACAAGCAGGAGTCACCCATTGACTGAATGTTGAATTGAAAGCTTAGACTTCTTTCATTGTGCCTGTAGAGTGTCACAGCAATTTACCAAACTTTTCTCCAGTGCAATGATAGGATGGTTAAAACACCATTACAGGGAGTAGTCCTATCATTAGGGAGCACAAAAATGTCATCTTCTTTCAGCAATCACGCTCCCTCCTCACCAGTGCCCCTGTTATTGTCATTTGATCCCTCAGTCCAGGCTATTGTACCCATGCCAAGATGATGCAATCCAAAACTAGGTCTTGACACCTTGTTATCTGAAGTCTCCTAGCTGAAAGTTATATGAGCCATGCCGCGGGGTGGGGGTGTGGGGGGGGCGGTGTGGGGGTGTGGGGGTGTGTGGTGGTACTCCGATAGTTCTCTACAGGAGCTCTAGGACAGACCATGGCACACTAAAGACAAGAATGCATGAAATGTGCAAGGATGGTTCATTCAATGTTTTGATCAATTTTTGAAAGGTTTGATTGAGTATTTTGTTTTGGAACATTAGTTTTGTTGGCCAAAATTCAGTTCCTTTGGCCAAAATTGCAAAGAATAATGTGTTAATTAATGACAGAAGAAACACAAGAGATGGATTTGTAAACTTGGTGAGCCATTCCACCAGCAGCAGAGAAAGCAAACACAGATCTGGACAATTCTACCAGATCAGCAAGAATCAATAAAATTTAATCTTATTAAGCAGTGTTGATTAGGCTATGTCCTTCCTGTTGATGAATGCATGTCCAATTATGCAAAAGTAAGATAGGATGTTAGCTGTGCGGGTTGAAAATACTATTACAATTTGACTGGCACTGTGATCTCCTCATCTTCATACAACTGACATATGCTCCTAGTATTTACATTAATTTGGTTGAAATGCCATCTTGCGAAGATACCATGTTGGATCTGAAAACAGGATGTTATTTAACCAAGTATTTCTGCCCTGATCTTCACACTAAGATACAGTGGGAGCTATCTCTAACACTATTTATCGTCTCTGATTTGCTTCAAGACTTCTCTCCACCTCTGTGTCCCAAGTATTAATATAGATTAAACTGTCAAATTCAGTATGCCTTCTGGCTATATATTGTTAAAGTCTAGCTGTTGGATTTTACAGAGATTAGATTAGATTAGATTTCATACAGTATGTAAACAGGCACTTCAACCCAACAAGTCCACACCTACTCTTCAAAGAGCAACCTACCCAGACCTAGTCCCCTACATTTACCCCTGACTAACGTACCTAACACTGTGGGCAATTTAACATGGCCAGTTCACCTCACCAGCACATGTATTCCCTGCCCCAATAGAAAAGTTGACATTGAGCTTGCTAACTCCAAACTTGACTGCTGGGCACAGATAATATACTGGGAACAGCTTTAATTGGAACAGAGTGGAACCCTAGCCCACATTGAGAAGAAGTCCTGCCCTCAGGAGCTGCCAGTAAAAGAAATGGGAGAAAAAGATTTTAAACAAGCAAGGAGTTCCTGTGAATTTGATGCACAAATTGGCACTACTCTAATGTAAATACTCTTCAGAAAGTTTGTTTTTGAATGTTCAGTTGAAATAAATGTTACCGAACCAGCTATTCTTTGAGGAGCAAAACAAAATAATGTAATCATGTCATAAACTTCTTTTATAAACTCTCTCAACATGTTAATTTCTTAGATGGATCTATAATGTATTTTTCACAGCACCAGTAGTCATTTTGCTTTTCAACTCAATACTGCCATGAGAGTTTTCCAAATCTTACCACATGTATAGTCTAAACAAGAATGAATTAGATCTTGCAAGTGATAACATAGACTTCCAAAAAAATCTGAACAACATTCAATAGCCTGCCCAAATATCGTCTGATGTAAACTCATCATGAAAAGAACAGACTGCTCAAGGAAAGATGCTAACTTAGTAAAACTTAGGTAAAGATAAAAATACTTATATAATTCTCAAGGATAGCCTATATAATTGTATTTGCGTTTTTGAGTTATTTATTGTCATAAAAGTCTAAAAAGATGCAATGAAAAGTGTTTTGTCCCCAAAATCTGGCGCCATTTTGAGTTATAAAAAGAAATTACATCGAGTTCATCTTCTGTAGAAAGGATCGTCAAACACAGCTCCAATGCTGCTGCAAGGTGTCCTGGGCCTCAAGCTGCTGCAAGGTGTCCTGACTACAACAACCCTGGTAAGCGTTCACGCTTCAGGCGTACTGCCGCCAGGAGTCCCTGCTCTGGATAGTGCCTCTGCCACAGTGACCACCTGCCACCACCAAGAGTCCTCACTCCGGGCACTGCCACTCTGCAGCCAACAACCAGCCCATTCTGCACTGGCTTCCTCCTGTCATCAGAAAATGAAGGAAAGTAAAAAGAGAAAGAAAGACTAAAAAGGAGAGAGAGAGAGATAGATACAGACTTGGAGTGGGCAGGCTCAGGAGCCCAAACGCTAAATTATGTGCCAATGCAGCCAGTCTGGAAAATATAGAGGCATAATTATTCCGGCTTTATTTTGTTTTAATACTAGTACCATAACAATGGAATTTGAAACTTCAAATAAATCTGGACAAAAAGAAATAAATCTACTCATGACGTAGACAGAAACATTATGGTGGGGAGAAAGTGAGGTCTGCAGATGCTGGAGATCAGAGCTGAAAATGTGTTGCTGGAAAAGTGCAGCAGGTCAGGCAGCATCCAAGGAACTGGAGATTCGACGTTTTGGGCATAAGCCCGAAACGTCGAATCTCCTGCTCCTTGGATGCTGCTGACCTGCTGCGCATTTCCAGCAACACATTTTCAGAAACATTATGGCTTCAATTAAAGTTTACTCATTCTCTGTTTTCATAAATCAGATCCAGAAACACATATAAACAGAATTAAAACACATTAAAATTATATATCTGAAATGTTTTCATTTTTTAAAGTTTGAAATAAAAACACACTGTCTTTCCATCTGTAACAGGTTTAATTGGAAGCACACTAGCTTTCGGAGCGACGCTCCTTCATCAGGTGATTGTGGAGGACTTGATCGTAACACAGAATTTATAGCAAAAATTTGCAGTGTGATGTAACTGTTGTGTGATTTTTAACTTTGTACACCCCAGTCCAACACTGGCATCTCCAAATCATTTCTATCTGTAGATGGCACTCTTGCTTTATATGTTTAACTTGCCTATTTTACAATGCCAGGTGCAAGTCCATGTGATACAAGAGAATAGTCAAGAGGTAGATATCTTTTAAAAACTCTTGAGACTCTAATTAAGATTCACTAGAATAAAGGTATGTAACAATCAGACACATAAACGGACGTTCTCCACCTGAACTGATCTGGAACCAGTGTTCTAGCGAAAAGGATAAATAGGGTGGTTAGTAGGACTTTATACTTCTGAGTCGGGGGGGCAGGGAAAGCAAAAGCGACAGGGAGTATGGAGTTAAATAGAAAGATAAGCAGCAGGATAGCATGTGTGCAGGTGGGCTTAAGCTCAAGGCAGACTAGGAATGCAGCAAAAAGGAAGGATAACTTAGAACATCTTATGATTTCCAATATCTCTAATAATGATAAGAAAGTTAGCTTATAGTACTCATAACAAAGTTGATGAATTAACAGCACAAACCATCATGAATGATTACGATGTGGTTAGCATCACAGAGACGTGAGCCAAGAGTGTGGTGCTGGAAAAGCACAGCCAGCAAGGCAGCATCTGAGGAACAGGAAAATTGACATTTCAGGCAAAAGTCCTTCATCACAGAGAGGTGGATGCAGGGGGTTCAGGGCTGGTAGTTAAATATCCAAGGATTTACAACTTATCGAAAAGACAGGGAGGTGGGCAGAGGGGGCAGGGTTGCCTTGTTAGTTAAGTATGAAATAAATGTATGCCACTGAATATCATAGGGTCAGATGATGTGGAGTCTGTGTGGGTGGAGTTGAGGAATGACAAAGGCAATAAAACCATAATGGGAGTTATGTACAAACCTCCCAGCAGTGGTCAGGACCAGGGGCACAAGATGTACCAGGAAATAGATAGGGCATATCAGAAAGGCAAGGTCACAGTGATTATGGGGGCTTCAATATGCAGGTGGACTGGGTAAATAATGTTGCTGGTGAATCCAAAGAAAGGGAGTTCATGAAATGCTTATAGGATGGCCTTTTAGAACAGCTTGTGATGGAGCCCACAAGGGAGCAGGCTATTCTGGACTTAGTGTTATGTAATGAGCCAGATTTTATAAAAGATCTTAAAGTAAGGGAACACTTAGGAAACAGCAATCATAACATGGTAGAGTTCAGTGTGTAGTTTGAAAGAGAGAAGGCAAAATTAGATGTAATGGTGTTACAGTTAAATAAAGGTAATTACAGGGGCATGACTGGAAAATCGACTGGAAGCACAGCCTAGTCATAGAGTCATAGAGATATAAACATTGAAATAGACCCTTCAGTCCAACCCGTCCATGCAAACCAAGATATCCCAACCCAATCTAGTCCCACCTGCCAGCACCCGGCCCATATGCCTCCAAACCCTTCCTATTCATATACCCATCCAAATTCCTCTTAAACGTTGCCATTGTACCAGCCTCCACCATTTCCTCTGGCAGCTCATTCCATACACGTACCACCCTCTGTGTGAAAAAATTGCCCCATAGGTCTCTTTTATATCTTTCCCCTCTCACCCTAAACCTATGTCCTCTAGTTCTGGACTGGGGAAAACAGTAGAGTAACAACAGCAGGAATTTCTGGGTGTAATTGAGGACACTGTACAGAGGTTCATTCCAAAGAAAAGAAAGTCAGGAAATGTACCAAAGAGAAAGAAAGAGCCTATAAAGTGGCCAAGAGCATTGGGAAATCAGAAAATTAGGAAGGCTACAAAAACAAATAGAGGATAATCAAGAGTGAAACAAGTAAGGAGAGGATAAAATATGAAGGTAGGCTAGCCAGTAACATTAAAAATGATAGTAAAAGTTTTTTTCACTATATAAGAAACAAACGACAGGCAAGGGTAGACATTGGGCCGCTCCAAATTGATGCTGGAAGACCAGTGATGGGAGATAAGGAAATAGCTGAAGAACCTAATAAGTACTTTGTGTCAGTCTTCATGGTGGAAAACATGAGTAATATCCCAACGATTAAGGAATGTCCGGGGGAAGAGTTGAATATGGTAGCCATCACAAAAGTGAAAGTGATCGAAAAGCTGAAAGGTCTAAAAATTGATAAATCTCCTGGCCTCAATGGGCTATATCCTGGAGTTCTGAGGGAGATGGCTGAGGAAATAGCAAAGTTGTTGGTTGTGGTCTTTTAAAAGTCACTAGAGTCAGGGAAAGACCCAGATGATTGGAAAGTCACTGTTGTAACCCCGTTGTTCAAAAAACGATCAAGACAAAAAATGGAAAATTATAGGCCCATTTGCCGAACCTCGGTTGTCAGTAAAATTCTAGAAGTCATCATTGAGGATGAGATTTCCAAATTCTTGGAAGTTCAGGGTCGGATTAGAACAGATCTGCATGGACTTAGTAAGGGGAGGTTGTGCCTGACAAAACTGTAGAATTCTTTGGAGAGGTAACAAATAGGTTAGGCCAGGAAAACCCAGTGCATGTTCTCTATCTAGACTTCCAAAAGGCCTGTGATAAGGTGCCTCATGGGAGGCTGCTGAGTAAGGTGAGGGTCCATGGTGTTCGAGGTGAACTATTGGCATGGATGGAGGATTGGCTGTCTGACAGAAGGTAGAGAGATGGGATAAAAGGTTCTTTTTTTGGAATGGCAGCTGGTGACAGGTGGGGTCCTGCAGGGTTCAGTGTTGGGGCCGCAGCTGTTCGTTTTATATATTAATGATCTGGATGAAATGACTCGGGGCATTCTGGCGAAGTTCGCCGATGATACGAAGTTAGGTGGACAGGTGGATACTACTCTGGGGAGACTGCAGAAAGATTTAGACAATTTAGGATAGTTGTCCAGAAAATGACTTATGAAATTCAACATGAGCAAATGCAAGGTCTTGCATTTTGGAAAAAAGAATACAGGCATGGACTATTTTCTAAACTGTGAGAAAATTCTTAAAACCAAAATACAAAGGGATCTGAGAGTGCTAGTCCAGGATTGTCTGAAGGTTAACTTGCAGGTTGAGTCCGTGATTAAGAAAGTGAATGCAATGTTGGGATTTATCGCAAGGAGGTTGGAATATAAAATCAACAATGTGCTTCTGAGATGTTATAAAGCTCTAGTTAGGCCCCATTTAGAATACTGTGTCCAATTTTGGGCGCCACACCTCAGGAAGGACATACTGGCACTAGAGCATGTCCAGCGGAGATTCACTGGATCCCTGGAATGGTAGGTCTAACATACAATGAATGGCTGAGGATCTTGCGATTGTATTCATTAGAGTTTAGGAGGTTGAGGGGAGATGTAATAGAAACTTACAAGATAATGCATGGCTTAGAAAGGATAGACACTGGGAAGTTGTTTCCATTAGGTGGGGAGACTAGGACCTGTGGGCACAGCCTTAGAATTAGAGTGGGTAAATTTAAAATGGAAATGAGAAGATATTTCTTCAGCCAGAGAGTGGTGGGCCTGTGGAATTCATTGCTATGGAGTGCAGTGAAGGCCGGGATTTTACATGTCTTCAAGACAGAGATTGATAAATTCTTGATCTCGCAAGGAATTAAGGGCTACAGGGAGAGTGCGGGTGAGGGGAGTTGAAATGTCCATCAACCATGATTAAATGGTGGAGTAACCTCAATGGGCTGAATGGCCTTACTCCATTCCTGTGTCTTATGGTCTTATAAAGGTATTGACCAAGAGTCTTCCTTAGACTGACATGCATGCACACACACATATATGTCTACGGAGTGAATTTGTATTTGCAGATTTGTATTTGCAGTTACATTCTAGTTTGTTTAAGAAGCTGGCAGTCAGTCCATGTGACATTTTATCAATTCCTACTTTGGAAATAGAAACAGTCTGACTCAAGGTTGGGATACAGAGTCTAACACCCCACCTAACATGTATTGTCTGAGCTGAGATGTCACTTTTTTATATATAAAACCTTAAGTTATCTCAGGAATGTGACCTGAAAGAAATTCTGGGTTGTACATATTAATGAATCGAGACTTGTGACCTCATTTTAATTGATTAAAGACTTAACAGCAATCTAGGTTTGTTCAATACATCGCATCGGTTGTATGACACTTTGATCTTTTACCACAAATTCTGTGTCCTATGATCCTGCCCCACTAGCTACCTGATGAAGGAACAGCACTCTGAAAGCTTGTCCTTCCAAATAAACCTGTTGGACTATAATCTAGTGCTGTGTGATCTTTTAATTTTGTCCAGCCCAGTCCAACAGTGGCACCTCCACTCCATCGAGAGAAACTGATGATGATAGGTTGAGTAAGCAGCAATGTTATGATATGGTGATATACACCTTTAAGGAGGGTTATCTCAAATTATTGCCAGTAACTATCTACCTCAAAATGAAAAGATGTCTTAACCCCATGACCTGTTAGGCAGTCTGAAGCAGCAGTGGTAAAGATAAGATGTATTACATTTGATTCCCAGTGAATATTATCTGTCAAAGTCTTATCTTCAAATTAAGAGGCTTCTTAATTCTTTCACCAATCCTTGTGTGATTGGAATATTTGGTTATAACCAAAAGAGGAATGTAACAGGCTAAGTAATTTTCCGATGACACTGAAGTGGACAGTATCATGGACAGTGAGGAAAGCTTTCAGAAATTGCAACAGGACCTTGATCAGCTGGGGAAGTGGGGCAAGAAATGGGAAAAAGCCCATGATGCATGCCATTTATTTAAAGAGCAGGTAACTTTTCCCAATGTGAACAAACCTCTGAGCAAGTTTATAAGATATGGAAATAATTCCAATCTGTGCAGATCATCTCCTGCACTTAAGTAAACTCTTGAGTTTTTGCCCTGAAGCCTAGGGGCATACAGCATGCTTTTTGGATAAATTCAGTATTATTTCGGTTGAGAATAGCATCACAAAACTATTAATGCTCATGAGCATTTTTTGAGTTTTTTGTCCTAACGGTAAATTAGCCAGCAAGCCAATTTATGTGTCTGGCTTTCTGAAACCAGCGAAGAATTTTCAACATAATAGTAATTAAATATCCCGAATGATGAAAGCTGACATGAGACAAATAAAAGTGCAGTGACAGCAAAAGAGTACTAGCGTTTTTTTTCAGTTATGGCATCTCAATCTCAGGGCTGAACATTGACTACTAACACAGATATCTTGAGTCAAGAATAGGGGCTAGTAGGTGCCAAGGAGGGATAGTCAGAAAGCTGGTTGCCCCAGCTCTCTGGGACATTGTCTCAGCTGTTTCAGAATTAAATGGTCCTTTAGTCCTCATCAATCATACCCATCATATCTCTGCCCACCCACCCATGTTCCTACATAGCATTCACATTAATTCTATGGCCATTTACCAGTATCTACAATGGGCAAAACTAAGGAACCATGCGCAGATAATGTAAACCAAAACTTCTAAAACATAATACAGCTCTCACTATACAATTTGAAGTGAATAACTCTCACATATGACAGAGAGTAACTCTCTCACATAACAGCATTAAAGCTTTTAGATCTCTTATAGTAATTAACCATTTATATAAAAAAAATTTCTGCTCATACTGCTAATTCATTAACATCTCTTTAAGCTGCCAATTAAACTGTAAATGCTGAGCAGAGGAGATAGCGAAGTCTGCAGATGCTAGAGAACAGCGTTGAGAGTGTGTTGCTGGAAAAGCACAGCAGGTCAGGCAGCATCTGAGGAGCAAGAAAATCCATGTTTTGGGCTGGAGCCCTTCACCAGGAATTCCTGATGAAGGGCTCCAGCCTGAAAAGTCAATTTTCCTGCTCCTCACATGCTGCCTGACCTGCTGTGCTTTTTCCAGCAACACACTCTCAAGCGTAAATGCAGAGCACCCAGCTGAGATAACTGTACCTCTGAAGCTCAGAGCTGAAAATGTGTTGCTGGAAAAGCGCAGCAGGTCAGGCGGCATCCAAGGAACAGGAAATTCGACGTTTCGGGCATAAGCAGACCTCACTTTCTCCTCTGAAGCTCAGCCAATCATTCATTATAAGTAACTGTTAGGGAAATGTCACCAAATGATTCTATTAAAACTACTCAAACATATTCTACGCCAACAGTTTTTTTTAAAAACAATCATTGATGGCTACAGACAATTTTCAGAAGTTTAAAGAGAAAGGAATATAAAACAATGTTTCAAATTATGATAATTAAACAAACCCTTCAACAGCATTTACATATACCCCATAAATTTGTGACTCCCACACTGTTGATTAAGATCTGTACAGCTAAAATGGCGTCAACTGAGTACAACATGAAGTTTATATGGCCCCATTGGGTTTGAGTTTCTCACTCTGTGATTCACAGCATTGTAACCCTTTTTAAGAAGCAGCAGAAAGGGGAGAATGTCTTCCTGACTCTGAAAATCTGGCTCTCAGGATCTTTTTGGCAGCTTGGATTAGTGAGGTTAACATCTGAGCCATCTGCAGCAGAACTAGTATGTGATTTTTTTTCCCCTCCTCTAAGTTAACCTTTGTAAAACTGGAAAGAACTGCAAATGCTGTAAATCAGGCACAAAAATAGAAATTACTGGAGAAATCTAGCGATTCTGGCAGCATCTGTGGAGAAAAATCAGAGTTAACATTTCAAGTCGAGTGACCCTTCCTCAGAACTCATTTGTTTTTCTATCCCCTCAGCTCACCTGGCTCATACTCAGTTTTCCAATGATTCATCGTTTTAAAGCCCTTCCTGTAGCATCGTGTCTAAAATATATGTATTGCTGATCTCTAAGCTGCTGCTTTCACAGATCAGACTGGGTAACATTGCATCTCCATGTATGATATTCTCTTCATTTTAAACCGGGATTTCAATGTTTTCAGCATCTCAATGAAAGAGAGGAACTGAGTAATCCTTATGCCACTTATGTGAGAGTTGAGTACCGAAGGAAAGTAGCTTCAGTCCAACATGCAAATTTCTGGGATGAAGATCTTGGCAAGATAAAAGAAATTAAGAACATTTAAAAGGCATTTGGATGGGTATCTGAATAGGAAGAGTTTGGATGGATATGGGCCAGATGCTGGTGGGTGGGACTAGATTGGGTTAGGATATCTAGTCGGCATGAATGAGTTGGACCAAAGGCTCTGTTTCGTGCTGTGCATCCCTATGACTCTATGACTATGTGACGGATTTCGCAGCTAGGGTCAGATCCTACAATCTTTTCTTTTCTTGACCATTTTTCTGTTCATAAACGTTTCCTCCAGTCTACAAGTAGAGTGCACCTCACCTTTAAAAGGTGCTGGCTGACTTCAAGTAATGTCAGAGACAGTTCCCATTTCATCAAAGTTGTATGCAGTCAATTGCTATATGTATGAAAATAAGGTAAGTCACAAATTTCATTTGGTCCCCACAACAATTTGCAGTACCTGCCTCATTCCCTGAAGTAACTCATGTTCAGCTTTTAAAAGTAATACACTTTGAAAAAAATGAATTATCTAAAGACATTTTTGCTGGATTTGTCCAGACACATATGTTTGAAGAAAGGCAAGTTGGAAACCCACAGCAAATGTCAACAAAAAACCCCCTTTGTTTTATTAAAATGGTATCTTTTACCTGAATCATTAACTTGATTTTTACTTTCTCTGCAGATGCTGCCAGACACATGGAGTGTTTTCAACACTTTCTGGTTTTGTTCCATTTTACACATTTGGCTTTAATGTATCTGTCTATTCCAGGCAAACTTTCAATTTTCGCATTCAGTATTTTTCGTGCTCATACATCCTTGCGAGAACCAACTCCGTTTATTGAAAAATAAAGCCATTTATTGATGTTTAGATGTTAGGTATTCAACCCTAGAGTAACACATTGCAGCCTTCCTGCAATATGTTTGAAGAAAACTCATCAATTTTAAATGTTCACTATTTCCAACTTTCACTATGTTTTATTTGACAGCAGTTGCCACGTCAGCATGATCATTTGATGCCAGCCTGTTGCTCAGATCCTTGCCAAACAAATTTGTGCCTTCTATCAAACTAGAGTGAAAGATTATTCATTTTAAATCATGTTTCTCATAGAATTCTTACAGTGCAGAAAGAGGCTGTTCAGTCCATCAAGTCTGGACTAACCGTCTAAAGAGTATCCAGCCCCCTATCCCTGAATATACCATGACTAATCCACTTAGACTGCACCTGGACACTACACGATAATTTTGCATAACAAATCCATCTAACCGGTGCATCTTTAGACTGTGAGAGGAAACTGGAGCACACAGAGGAAACCAATGCGTGGAGAAAATGAAATTCCACATAGATAGCTGCCCAAGGGTGGAGTTGAACCCAGGTCCCTAGAGCTATGAAGTAGCAGTTCTAACCAGTGAGCCACTGTGTCATCCCAGTTCTATAAAACAACTGTGCTATAAAACAACTACAATAAATTTCTGCTGGGAATTAAATTCAGACTTGCATGTGAGGTGTATATAATATCAGTTGTTTTGTTTCTGGGGCTTTGATTTTCTTTTATTATATTGCCATTTGTCAATCAAAGTCAACTTGGCAACCAATCAACAGCCACCTCCTCTTGTTTAGAATGATAATTTGAAATTTGGTGTTCTTGCAATTATGAGTGCAAGTCTTAAAGTTTCTGAACATTTCTCTCTTTTCTGCTACCCAGGTTCTACCAAACAATTGTTTGTAACAGCTATATTAATATAACTGTTAAAACTATTGTATTTTCTAGCTTCGTGCACTACTATTTAGTGGAGTGTAGGCTAGACATGGAGTGAAACTCGACTACATTAAAGGAAGTATCTGCTAAAATATCACGTCTGGGAATGCTGATTCAAGGAGCACTTAGCTCTGAATTTTTCTAATTAACCTGTTCAGAAATGTTACTACTCATAGGCCTCCTGGCTCAGAAGTAGGGAAACTACCAGTACACCACAAGAAGTCAATTTAACAGAAAGTCAATTATCTTTACAAAGTGTGTTGCCCATTTTCTGAAAGATTGGTTTGTGCAACTGATATAATCCAACTTCACCCCTGCCATTTTGTTGACTGAAATTAAATATGATGTGGAAGTGCCAGTGTAGGACTGGGGTGCTCAAAGTTAAAAATCACACCGCACAAGGTTATAGTCCAACAGGTTACTAGCTTTTGGAGCACTGCTCCTTCATCAGGTGAAGCTGTGGAGCAGGATCATAAGACACAGAATTGTAGCCAAAGACCATAACGTCATGCCTTTCATCTTTTAGAATGGATTGCAGGTTTCAGTTCATTAATATGTAAATCCTAGAACTTCTTTCGAGATAACAAGGTTTTATAAAAAGAAGTGACATCTCAGCTCAGACAATGCAATGACCTTGTGAGGTTAGAGTCTGTATGTGTTCCAATCTTGAGTCAGATTGGTTCTATTTCCAAAGTAGGAAATTATAAAATGTCACATTGATCGATTACCTGTAGATTGTGTGTTATTTGAACAAAATAGAATGTATCTGCAATTGCAATTCTGCAAGCGCGTGTGTGTGGCAATGGGGGGGGGGGGGGGTTTGGGGCGCAGTGTGAGTGTGTGTATGTGAGTATGTTCGTGAGCGTGAGTGCATGCGAGAGTGTGTGTTTGCATGAGTGCGCTTCTCAGTGGATGTATGTGTGTATGTGTCTGAGAGAGAGCATGTCTATGAGAGAGGGTGAACATGAGTGTGAGTACACATAGATGCACATTCCTATACACACACATACACACACACACACACACACACACACACACACACACACACACACACACACACACTCTCTCTCTCTCTCTCTCTCTCTCTCTCTCTCTCTCTCTCTCTCTCTCTGTCTAGCTCTCTCTCTCTCTCTCTCCATCCCTCTCTCATATGCACACACACATATACATACAAGTCGATGGGATGAATTTACATTTGCTGAATTGTAATTGCAGATACATTCTACTTTGTTCAAAAAGCACCCAATCAACAGAGAGTCAATGCAAGCAGTCAATACATATAACATTTTACAAATTCCTACTTTGGAAAAAGAACCAGTTTGACTCAAGTTTGGGATACAGACAGACTTTAACCTCAAACCTTTAATGCATTGTCTGAGCTGAGATGTCACCATTTTTTAATAAAACCTTAAGTTATATCGAGAACATGATTCAAAAGAAGTTCTGGGATTTACGTATTATTGAATTGAAACCTGCAACCCATTCTAAAAGATGGAAGACTTAACAGCTATCTAAGTTGTTCGATATATCATATCAGTTGCATGCATGACAGTGTGATCTTTTACTATGAACTCTGTTTTATGATTCTGCTCCACAGATACCTGATGAAGGAACAGTGCTCAGAAAGCTAGTACTTCCAAATAAATCTGTTGGAATAGAACCTGCTGTGTGATTTTTAACTTTGAAAATAAATAGTGATTGCCAACACAACTCTTAACAGTTTTTGTAACGATGTGCATATCATGTTAACAGCTGGATCAACAGAAATGGAAATCACCAAAACATTAATAGTGAAAGACAAACAAGCACTACAATTGTTGAAGCTTTGTTGTATCTGGAAAGAACCAAAGCATTATGACAACTTTTAAGAACAAGTTAAGTTGTGAATATAATAATATGAATGGAATTTTATGATTTCCAATGCTATTTAAAATATCGGTTTACTAAGAAGTTTGTAATTATTATTTTATTCAAAGGTATTAAATACTTTAGGTAATCTGGTGAAAATATCTCTTGAGGCACTTCTGCAGAGACGATGTTTAAGTTTATTGTCATTCATCTTACTTCCTAACATTAATTATACTGCATTGTGCAGCAAAGCTCAAACATCTGTCAGAAGGAAACATATCCCCAGTTTATTCTTGCTGTTGTTCTAATGTTGGTTGCATGTAGGAATAATGGAAAAATTGGGACATCAGGACAGGAAATGTGGTTAGGAGTTGGGTTGAGGGTACTAAATGGAGTGAAGTGCCAATCCAGAATGGGATTGCTAGCGGCAATTATTTTTAATGTTGATCTGTGATGAGCACCCTAGTTCAATATTGAGTAAGTACCTTTATAATATAGCATTTGGTGAGGACAGAGAGCAACACATTTAAGGATTGCCGGTTAGACCATAACACAATATAACAACGGAATTAGGCCTTTTGGCCCATCGAGTCTGCTCCACAACTCAATCATAGCCAATGTGTTTCTCAATCTCCATTCTGCTGCATTTTCCCCTTAACCCTTGATCCCTTACCAGTCAATAACCTATCTAACTCTGTCTCAAAGACACTCAACAACTTGGCCACCACAGCCTTCTGCAGCAATAACTTCCACAGATTCACCACCCTTTGTCTAAAAGAACTCCTTCTCATCCTCATTCTAAAAGGTCAGCCCTTCGTTCTGAGGCTGTATCCTTGGGTCTTAGTCTCTCCTACTGGAGAAACATCTTCTTCATGTCCACTCTATGCAGGTCTCTCAGTATTGTGTAAGTTTCAATCAGATCCCCTTCATCCTTCTATGCTCTACCCTGAGTCTTCAACCCCTCATCATATGATAAGACCTTCATCCCTTCATTCTTGAAAACCTTCTCTGGACTCCCTCCAATGCCAGCACATCCTTATTTAGAAGTAGAGACCAAAACTGTTCCAATATCCAAATGCAGTCTGGCCAGTGCCTTCACAGTACACTCCTGCATGTATTCTAGCCCTTTTGAAATGAATGCTAACATTGCATTTGCCTTTCTAACTGCCAACTGAACCTGCATGTTAATCTCAAGAGAGAGGCCCTTCCCCACTTGGAAAATAGTCCATGTCTCTATTCTTCCTACCAAAGTGCATAATCTCACACTTTCAATGTCGACCTGATTTTCCCGAATATAGTTGACCTGGACTCACATGTTGTAGCAATATGTTCACACCAATGCCTGAAAATATTGATAACCTTATCGATTCAATAGTAATCTTTCAAATTATTCCACCCATATGCAGACCAAAAAAAATTGTTTCAGAGATTGCATCTTATTTAAGACATGCAGCTTCTGTTTATTTGATGCTGGTCCAGGTAAGATCCTACAGTGCTCTTCATTGGTGAATGCTTGTTATCACTGAAAAAGATATGGAATGCTCAATTGTCATAGATCAAACCAACAAAATGGTCAAGCCTCTATAATATTCCATTTGTCAAATCACCTTAAGTTAAAAACAACACCAATGACTTTGGTGCATGACAAAACGTTATAGGGTTTCAATATTTATGTTCAGATCATGCTTTAAGAGTATGTAGTTCTTCAGGTATAACTCTAGACCTACACAAGGCTTTGTTCAAACCTGTTTAGAAATACTATTGCTCTGCCTTTAATGGAAACACCCTGTTAATGATGCAAAGTAAAACTGCATTTGCTTAAATATGCCTAACTGGCACATATTCTGTAGCACATTCCCAAAAAAAATTGACAATCTTTGAGATTTTATTTGGTATTCACCATTAATTTCAAATATGTGTGGCAAAATTATGCAAATGACCAGACAGTGGTGGTCAGCAAAGATATACATCACCATATGGTCAATGGCGCTCACAGGTTAGGAAGAAACAAAGAAGTGGCGAGATGTGATAAATGCTCCAGACACAAATGGGTTCAAATACTGAATTACAGAGTCATGCAGCACAGCAACAGACCCTTTGATCCAACATGTCCATGCCAACCAAGTTTCCAAACTAAACTAGTCCCACGTCTGTGCATTTGGTCCATATCTCTCTAAACCTTTCCTATTCATGTGCTTTTTAAATGTTTTAACTTATCTGCATCTACCACTTCCTTTGGCAGTTCATTCCATAAAAGAACCCTCCTCTGTCAAAAGGTTGCCCCCTCAGGTCCTTTTAAATCCTCTTCTCTCACCTTAAAAATACGTCTCCTACTTTTGAATCCACCTTGGCTGTTCACCTTATCGATGCCCCTCATGATTTTATAAACCTCTAAATGTCACCCCTCAACCTCCTATGTTCCAGTGAAAAAGGTCTCCGCCTATCCATCTTATCCTTATACGCCAAACCCTCTAGTCCCAGCAACATCCTTGTAAATTTTTTTGAACCCTCTCCAATTTAATAATATCCTTCCTATAGAAGGTGACCAGAACTGTACACACTACTCCAAAAGTGACTTCTGTAAATTATTAAAATGAGCATCCATAATAGCTTTATTTAAATAATATTACACAGCAAAAGGTAAAGATGTTCTTTTCTCTGAATTCTACTTTTAATACGTTACATTTCAGATAAAGGGTAGAAGTAAGGTTTGTTGACCAGTCTATTTATATTTTGTGTGAAACAAATTTATTTAGGCTATCGTGTCAAAATAAGTTGTCAAAATAGCAGTGAGGCGAATGGTAGTAACTATTATTAATGTACAAATGATATTTCAACTTCATGCAAACAACAGCGATGCAGTTAAACTGAAATACTGAAAAGTTATCACATTATCTGACTTGTGCGGCTCCATTTTTAACTTTGTAGGAATGGTACCGCTGTCTTGCACCCTGTTGAAATGAATTCAATATCATAAAGTCACCATGTTTGTGCAGTAAATATGAGCTAAACTCATCACAGAAGATTAAGCTAGGCTGTTTCAGTCCAAGCCTCATTATGATGTGGTGATGACTGCTAGTCAAACTTCTGACAATTTAAATTAATTACCACAAGTGTGCAGCCTCACCTCATTCAGATGAAAACTTGGAAACTTTAAAAACAAAATTGTACTTTTTACTTTTCCTTTTCATCACTTATTTTCCATCTCTCTTTTTTCAATTCTATTTTTGCTTTGTTGCATTGTTGACATCTGATTTGACTTTGAACTGTAAAACATTCTGATTTATAGTTTCTTCTCAGCTGTCAGATTTGAGCTATCAATTTCATAATCATTCATTCGGATTGATTTGGAGCTGTTACTTTGCTTTCCCTGTTCACTCTAGCACAAGAAAATGTTTCCCTCACTATTGGGAGCTGTTATCACCTTCCACTTTCACCAATTTGTTATTCAATAAACTCACCAATGTTTAACTAATCAAGATGCCAATAAACTAACATCCACATTGATTCTAATGTCTAGAGAAACACCTTCACTTTCTCCTCTATTCAAAACGGTATTTCAATCTTCACTTCCAACCAGGGTACAACTTGAGATATTAAAAGTAACCTAGAAGTTTCCGTTATTGGAGGCATCTTGAGTAATGCTGCAAGGTCATCAGAGGGTTCGTAAAGATTGAGGGATTACTTATCTGTATAGTTGTGAGTTCCTATCTATCCTGTTGCTCCAACCATGGTTGCTGGCTGAATCACATGTTGCTCACTTAGCTTTTGGTCACATGATTGCTGTTTTCTTATTTCCTTAAAGCCTTTTGCATGTTTAATTTTTTCCAAATCTGATAAAAGCTTATTGACCTGAAATTTTAATTCTGATAATCCAGAGTTGCTTCCAGATGTGTTGAGTAGTTCTAGCATTTTCTGTTCCTATTTCAGATTTTCAATATCTGTAATATTTCGTTTAGTTTTAAGAAGATAACTTAGTTCTGGGTAAAAATACTTTTCTTTTACTGAAACTATTATAATCCTGCAAGAAATCACTTATTTCTTCAATGGATTCTACTCAAGAATATACTTTTGCTACATATTTCAAAGGAGAATGCTATGGGCATTTATAACGTTACATCATTGAACAATTTACCTAAATTGTTTAAACTCGTGAACTGTTTTCCCAACTTATATCACCTGTATAGAAATAGAGACATTGGCAATTCATTTTTGCACATTCATGGGCTTCTATGTTAATGCTAATACTATTTGTTGATTTTATCAATACAGTAAAATTGGTGATAACAAAACGACAGTCTATTTCACATCTTTTCCAATTTTTATATCCATGAAAGTCAACAAAAATAATGTTTTATAAAATTGCTAAGTGGACTGCTAATTCGCTAGAGCTTTGACAAAAGGTCAGTTAGACCCAAAACATCAGCTTTTTTCTCTCCTTACAGATGCTGCCTGACCTGCTGAGATTTTCCAGCATTTTGTCTTTTGATTGCTAATTCGCTATCACCTGTTTTAGTATATCAAATAAAGTTAAGACCCATCCTATTGAGAGGTAGATTTTACTAACAGATAATAAATAAAGATATAGAAATATTCCATAAATTGGCTTGATTACTTCTGAAAGTCAAGGGGGCATTTTCTACAATTTTCCCATTGAAGATTAAAGGAATGGACTAGGTGTTGAAATAATCATATCCCCTTCAATATTTTACATGACTCGGTATTGAGTTGAAGGTTATAAGCTCTGCAAGCTTTTGTGATGGATTTAATACTGTCTGCACTTTTTTGGCTCTTCCTCTAATGTGCTTCATATCATGGCAAGAATTTTGAATTGCATTAAGAACATAAGATGATCAAAATGAAGAAAGGGACAACAAATCCTGCTCCAACCAAAATAGGCTTATGATCACGCAATTAAAGAAAGACCATGTGTCCATCTCAGGACGGCTTTGAAACAGACATTTTACACCCACTGAATGCAAATTGAGGCATTGGTAACACACACAATTCACCTGATATACTTCAAACCAAAACATGTTTTAGGCAGCTTGTGTTTATGCTTGGTAGGACCATATCGGCGAGACGTGGGAACTCAAAATGACACTGCTGCTGGCTCATGGTTTCTTGATGCAGATTTTCCTGCCTTGGTATGGGGAAAACCCATCTCAGGTTGACAGAAATTGTTATTTCAGGTCAGGTACAGGAGGTCTGCTGAGATTTTCCTCTCCTTACCAAATGCAAGGAATTCTTCAATAATTACCTCCAGCATCAGTTGTTAGAGCTTCAGGGAAGTACTGTGTGAAATTGAAATGTGAGGCTTTTAAATGAAACGTACTGCCTGTGCTCATCAACCACTTAGGTATGAATCTTATGAATTGGCTGAGTGTTAATTTTGTCAAGTTCCATGGAGAGATTCTGAGTGTGAGCCTCAGCTTTACTCACACCATCATTCTAAACTCACATCATTAATTTCCCATCTAGCCCTTCATGGCTGGGTAAACACCATCCATCTGAATCTTCCTTGCACATCATGACTTTTGCCCCAGACGTGGCAGACGAGAGGAATTTGGTGCCTTGCTTTGAGGATATGCACTTGCATATTCTAGTAGATGAGGTAATGCAGAGGATGGCAACTCTCTTCCACATGGATTAGTAGAGATGGGCCCAAAACCAGGTTTGGGATTGCCACCTGGGTCAATGGTCTTGGCCTTTGGGAAGAATAACCAGAACTATAGGAAGATTCTTCAGTCCACCAGAGTAAGTGTTACCTTCTTTGCTCCAATACCTCACACTCACTTCATCTCCACTACTGAACCCACCTCCCACCAAGGCTCAAGTTCTCACGTTACATCACTCTCATACCCACCAAACCTCCACCTTGCAAGGCCTCTGTGCTTCCTAATCACTGACTTGGGGCACCTCACCACATTTCCACTGCCTACAGCTGTGTGACTTATTTCCATTTCCATCAATTCCCCAGTTAGAGAGAATACAGCCCAGATTAGGGCAGAAACAGCCAAGATAGGTGTTGGTTACCCAATATTGGCTCCTCACACTGTGTGAGGAAGGGATGCTGACCCTGACTGTATCCAAGCCTCTGGACTGGTGCTAATGATTGCCTTGAAATTACTGTGTTAGGATCCTTTGAATGCCCTGGGATCTTCCATGGCTTGAGTGAGAACTGCTGACACCATAAGAAGCCTCCTGGCTTTTCAACTGTGCTAAACAGCAAGGCAAGGAACAAAACGCAAAAAGGCAAGGCAGGGATGCTGAGGTCATCCAGGTAGGTTTAAGGTAAGTGAACACGAAGAGAGCAAACAAGTAGCCCTAAGAAACAGCCTGGTCCAATCTGTAAGCTGGAAACCAGTCCCTACACATATGTTCCTTACAGTAGCACTGCAATGTTCATTGCTGCTGTGCCCCAATGTGCAGCACTACCATGCATGGTTCAAATGAATCGGCAATGTGCCCGGATGTTGCAAAGATGGTTAGAGACAGCAAAACTGCAGATGCTGGGATCCAAAGTGGACAAGCAGGAGGCTGGAAGAACACAGCAAGCCAGGCAGCATCAGGAGGTGGAGAAGTTGATATTTCGAGTGTAACTCGACTTCAGGACTGGGGATGGGTATGGGGGGAAGCTGCAAATAAAGGGTTGGTGAGGGCAGGGTGGTGAAGTGAGGTTAGGTGAAGACAGGGAGAGGGTATGACTTGGTTGGTCAATGGGAGGAATGAATCCAGTAGGTGGCAGGGAGGAGTGAAAGGGATGGGGAGGGAGTTGGGGGGTGGGAAGAGAGGTTATTTGAAATTGGAGAACTCAGTGTTGAGTCCCCCAGTGTAGGCTGCCAGGCGGAACATGAGGTGTTGTCCCTCCAATTTGCTGTCTGATTCGCTATGGTAATGAAGGAGGCCAAAGATGGTCATGTTCAAAAGGCAGTAGGAAGGGGAATTAAAATCCTATCAGGAAGTCCAGTCAGCCCTTACAGGCCTGTCTGAGATGCTCGGCAAACTATTCCCTAAGTTTACATTTGGTCTCGCTGATGTAGAGAAGACCACATTGGGAGCACCTAATGTAGTAAACTAGATTGGAAGAGGGATAATGAACCAAACCATAAATTGGAGGAACAACACTTCATCTTCCGTATGGGTACCCTATTGCCTGGAGAACTCAACTTTGAGTTCTCCAATTTCAAATAACCTCCCTTCCCATCCCCAACTCCCTTTCCAGACCCTCCCCCTCCCTTCCACTCCTCCCTGCCACCTACCAGATTCATTCCTCCCATTGACCATAGGAGATTGAGATGGAGTTAAAGACTTAGGCTAGATCCACACCCCTTACCTTGACAGAAACCCAGGAAATGTTACAGTTTAAAACCTGATTTAACACCTTGGTCTCCCCACAATTGAGCACCAGCCCCCAAACAGTAACTTTCCCCGACCCCTTGACCACCCCCTTATCAACTGACTTGACTACTATCAATCATCCAAACCTCCCCAACTAGCTGGCTGCAGCTCCGATGAATCAATTACCACCCTGACTATCACACCCAACTGATTAATCCCTGAGCTGGACACACCCAACCACCCACCTACCACCCCTAAACTAATCTGACACAACTACACGACAAACCACCTGACTACTTTCCCTGTACACAACCTAACTATCACCAACTCCACAAAATCTTCCTCAACCGAATGGAAACTAAGTGCTCCCAGTCACCAGATAGTCTTTGCCCTAAAACAGCCCAATACTCCTAACCACAACTCTGACCTGCCTCGACTCTCACCAGTGATTACACTGAACCTGACCTGACCACACCCTCCGACCAACTAGCTACACAGTCTCCCCAAATCCTACTAACCAATCTCCCCAACTCAGCACCCTAATAAGCATGAAGACTTAATGTTAATACCTAGATTAGATGGGGTATAAGGTTGTATGACTTTGGACTTTTAGGAAATGGTTTTATCTCATACGAAGACTTGTCTTGGACCTAAGTAATAGTTAGCATGTTAAATAAAAGGTAAGAGTTTACTGCCAACCATATCTCCTATAATCTTATTAACCCACTCCTTGAAACAACAGACTCCAGATGATAATAAGAGGCTCACCTCACTCACTCACCCACCTCTCCCCACTACCTACTTCACCAACCTACCCACCCACTTCATTCATTCACCCAGATGCCTGCCCATCTCACCCACTTAGCTACTACACATTTCAGCCAACTAATCTCTTCATCTATCTACCAATTCACTCACTCAACCATTCACCTACTTACTCTCCTGTTCATCTATTCACACACACATTGAAACATTTGGAACTTACAGCAGCAGAAAGGGGATATATTCTCCGCTGACCGTCTCTTCCTGGATTCAGGCGTAGATGGAGTTCTACAGGATATTATATCAGAAGTTGCCCATAAAGGTTTTGGCCAAAAATATACATCCAAGGGAAGTGGACTCTTTTCTCTCTGATCAACTTCAGGTAGAATGCTTCTAGATTTGGACCATTAATACAATAACCTCGGAAAGACATAATCTAAAGTTTGAATGTAGTGTGAATTCCTCAAGTGCTATTTGCACATCTAAGAGTGCCTGATGGTGCACCACAGGACATAACATCTTTCTCCTTTACCATTGCACCTGAGACTTCATCAGAGAATGAAGGATATGCTACAACCAGTAACAAATGCATAACACTGCAAAACAAAAGGTGCTCAGTCAAGCATCAAAACGTGACCGAGTATGAATAATTAAGTGATAAGAGTAATGAATGATTAGAATGCCAAGCACACAGAGGGATCCTTCACCTTGATCTCCTTCTGCTATAGCTCTGGTTTATCAGCTGCTGAGAATATCCACAATTGTTATTTCAGACAATAAGAGCATGTGAAGTGAAGGACATTGTCACAATACACACATCTTCTCTGTGAACATTGAAGACATTAGCAAAATACATTGGCACTCCCTCAGCCAACTTTGTTTTGTTTTTCTAGTGCACATGGTTGAGCTCCAAGATGAGCAAGATAATCCCCTTTAGGAAATGTAGCAACCGATATTGGATCTGCCCAGAATGCCTCCTCCACAGTGTTAACTGCTCAATTACCAACACAATTCACACTGACAGTCAACCCATCAAAGTTAACTGATGTGCGTGCCTCACATTGCTTATTTTGAGAGGACGTTTAAATTCTCGATCAAGCCCTTCCCAAACTCTAACACTTAATTTCATTCTCAATGTCCACTTAAAATGATCAACTCATATTAAATATCTCTATGATCCATAATCTCGCTTCTTACGACATCAATTCAACGTTGATGAAAAGAGAGGTAACTTATACAGTCATAGAGTCATAGAGATGTACAGCATGGAAACAGACGCTTCAGTCCAACCTGTCCATGCCAACCAGATATATCAACCCAATCTAGTCCCACCTGCCAGCACCCAGCCCTTTTCCCTCCAAACCCTTCCTATTCATATGTCCATCCAAATGCCTCTTAAAATGTTGCAATTGTACCAGCCACCACCACTTCTTCTGGCAGCTTATTCTACACAGGCACCACCCTGTGCATGAAAAAGTTGCCCCTTCTGTGTCTTTTATATCTTTCCCCTCTCACCCTCAACCTCCGCCCTCTAGTTCTGGACTCCCTGACCCCAGGGAAAAGACTTTGTCTATTTATCCTATCCATGCCCCTCATGATTTTGTAAACCTCTATAAGGTCACCCCTCAGCCTCCAAAGCTCCAGGGAAAACATCCCCAGCCTGTTCAGCCTCTCCCTGTAGCTCAAATCCTCCAAACTTGGCAACATCCTTGTCAATCCCTTCTGAACCCTTTCAAGTTTCACATCATCTTTCCGATAGGAAGGAGGCCAGAACTGCACACAATATTCCAACAGTGGCCTAACAGGAGCTATGAACCTGCACTCCAAGGTCTCTTTGTTCAGCAACTCTCCCTAAGACCTTAACATTTAGTGTATAAGTCCTGCTAAGATTTGCTTTCCCAAAATGCTGCACCTCGCATTCATCTGAATTAAACTCCATCTGCCACTTCTCAGCCCATTGGCCCATCTGGTCAAGATCCTGTTGTAATCTGAGGTAACCCACCTCACTGTCCACTACACCTCCAATTTTGGTGTCATCTGCAAACTTACTAACTTACCTCTTAAGCTCACATCCAAATCAATTATGTAAATGACAAAAAGTAGAGGACCCAGCACCGATCCTCGTGGCACTTCACTGGTCACAGGCCTCCAGTCTGAAAAACAACCCTCCACCACCACCCTCTTTAAGCCAGTTCTGTATCCAAATGGCTAGTTCTCCCTGTATTTCATGAGATCTAACGTTGCTAATCAGTCTACCATGGGGAACCTTATCGAATGCCTTACTGAAGTCCATATAGATCACAACTACCACTCTGCCCTCATAAATCCTCTTTGTTACTTTTTCAAAAAAATCAATCAAGTTTGTGAGACATGGTTTCCCACACACAAAGCCATGCTGACTATCCGTAATCAGTCCTTGCCTTTCCAAATACATGTACAACCTGTTGAAGCTTTTTCATCATTCAGGACAAATGCAAGAATGGTATCTATAAAATGACCACAAGTTAGCCTCACAATCCCTTTTACAACAATATTCAGGTACTGTGCTGACTAGTGATTGTTAATGTCAAGACCATAAGACAAAGGAGCAGAAATTAGGCCATTCAGCCCACTGAGTCTTCTCAGCCATTTGATCATGTCTAAAATGTTTCTCAACCCCATTCTCCCGCTTTCTCCCCTTAACTCTCGATCCCCTTGATACTCAAGAAACTATCTCAGACTTAAATATGCTCAATGACCTGGCCTCCACAGACTTCTGAGGCAATGAATTCCATAGATTCACCACTCTCTGATTGACGATGTTTCTCCTTATCTCCGTTCTAAAAGATCTTCACTTTACTCTAAGGCTATGCTTTCGGGTACTAGTCTTTCCTACGAATGGAAACATCTTCCCAACATCTACTCTGTCCAGTCATTCAGCATTCTGTATGTTTCAATTCGATCCCCCTGTCATCCTTCTAAACTCCATTGAGTACAGAACCAGAGTCCTCAGACATTCCTCATATGTTAGGCTTTTCATTCCTGGGACCATTCTCGTGAACCTCTTCTCAATCTGCTCCAGGGACAGTACATTCTTCCTGAGAAATGGGGTCCAACAATGCACACAATACTCCAAATGTGGTCCAAGCAGAGCTCAGAAGTACATACCTGCTTTTATATTCACGTCCTCTCAAGATAAATGCCATCATTCCATTTGGATTCCTAACTATTGACTCAACCCTCAAGTTTACCTTGACAGAATCCTGGATTAGAATTCCCAAGTCTCTTTGCACTTCAAACTTCTAAAATTTCTCCCCATTTTAGTCCATTCCTCTATTCTTCCTACCAAAGTGCGTGACCTCACACTTTCCCACATTGTACTCCATCTGCCACTTCCTTGCCCACTCTCCTAACCTGTCCATATCCTTCTGCAGTCCTCCCACCTCCTCAGTGGGATCTGTCTCTCTACCTAGCTCTGTATCATCTGCAAATTTAGCTAAAATTCCCTTGGTTCCTTCATCTAGATTGTTAATGTATACAGAGCAACTTTGATTATCTGGCATTCAATTATCTAAATTTCAGATTATCTGGCAGGATCGCAAGTTCCCAATGTTTGGCTAAACTATGTTATCCGGCCTTTGATTAACCGCCATTCAATTAATTGAACAAAATACTCCCCGCCTGCGTCCTTTGGATAATCAATATTCCTCTGTAGACTGAAAGGTTGTGGTCCCAACACTGAGCCTTATGGAACACCACTAGTCACCGGCTGCCACCCTGAGAGCTCTTTTTTTAAAGAGGCTCTTTTTATAAAGAAGCAAATCTGATCAAAAGTTTTTGTTTTAATTTCTCTTGGATTTTCTGCTTTGATTTTACTTTTGCTACGTTTGTTTGTTTTGTATTGTTAACACCAGTTATGTTGGCCCATGATTTTAACAGTATTGCTCCCTTAAAGAGAAGCACATGAGCACTTTGATGAGGGCCAGTTTAGCAGAGTCCCACAATTATAATTTTGTATAATTAAGATGGGTCTCTGTAATGGTATTTTCAATACACAATCAGTATAAGTAACCTAACCCTAGTGGTTGAAATTCTAGTGGTTTTGTCGTCTTCAGTGGAGGCACTTGATAAATCCCAGATAACCTTTGTCCAATTTACTTTCCTATTAGATACTTTAAGCAGGATCTTTTAAGTTGCATTCATCTTAATGACTCTGAAGTACAAATATGCTAAAATTATTAACTTATTGGATGAATTCTGAGGACCACATGAAATTATTAATTATATCCATCCCAGATTTGTTTGTACTAATTTGATTTTTTCATTTGCATTGCTTAGAATCAAATTGAGGGCAAGCAGAATCTTTAGTGATTGTCTCTTCCTGAAAGGCATCATGTGATAATGAATTCTACAGGGAATGGTCTTCATCTAACCCATTATATAATCCAGTAGTCTACTTGTTACAATTTTTACAGAGACCAATAAAGTTTAAAAACGTCTTTTTGAACTTCTTTTCGTATGTCACATTGAAAGCATGCAGGGTTACACTAAGTAGATCTCAGAACAGGTCACACAACATCGTCATTTATCCCACCTTCACTGCAAAGGTCATCATGAAGATTCAACCTTCTCAACCTTGCCTTTCACTTGAGACATAGTGACCCTTGGGTTACACTCACCACCAGTTATCTCTCTCTAATAAGACAGCAGTCTTATGGTCCTCTGGGACTGTGGCGACTTTCCTTACACTTATCCCGAATTTAACAAAACTGTCCCAAGTATAATAATCTCATAAACTTCACAATAAAACGTCTTGTTCCTTATCCATCTGTCATTTACTTTTGTTGCAACTTAACAAGAAACAGAAAGTACCAGTAACCAGATGTCTTTTCAGACTGAAAGGAGGTATGTAATAGGCCAGGGATGGATGTTATGTATAATCTGGACATCGATGTACAGGGCACAATTTCAAAATTTGTGGAGGACACAAACTTGGAGGCATTGTGAATGTGAGGAGTGCAGTGACAAAGGACATAGGTAATTTGACAACATGGACAGACAATTATTTTTCTCTATTCTTGTATGGCGTGTGGCATCACTGGCAAGGTTGGGATTTGTTGTCCATCTCTAATTTCTCATATTGGCAATTCAGGGCATTCCAGGGGGCAAATAAGAATCAACCTCACTGCTGTTGGAGTCACATGTAAACGAGACCAGGTAAAGATGGTACATTTCCTTCCCTACGGGCCACTTGTGAGCCAGATGGGTTTATACGGCATTTGACAATGGTTTCATGGTCACCATTACCAATACTGGCTTCCAATTCCAAATTTTATGAATTGAATTTAAATTCCACTAGCTGCTGTGGTCGTGGTTCAATCCATGCCCCAAAACATTTGTCAGGTTTGTCAAAGCAATACTCGGAGAACGTGAGGACTGCAGATGCTGGAGATCAGAGCTTACAAATGTGTTGCTGGAAAAGCGCAGCAGGTCAGGCAGCATCAAAGGAACAGGAGAATCGACGTTTCGGGCTTATGCCCGAAACGTCAATTCTCCTGTTCCTTTGATGCTGCCTGACCTGCTGCGCTTTTCAAAGCAATACTCCACCATCTTCCTAAAATGGGAGGTGAGATTTCATGCCTCATGGAGCATGAAGTGATTCATATTGGTAGGAGATGCAGGGAGAGACAATATAAAATCAAGGATGCAATTCTAAAAGTAATGCAGAAGTAGAGAAACCTGGGATATATACATGTTCAAAGCTGAAAATGTGTTGCTGGTTAAAGCGCAGCAGGTCAGGCAGCATCCAAGGAACAGGAAATTCAATGTTTCGGGCATAAGCCCTTCATCAGGAATGCTGCCTGATGTTGCTGCCTTGGATGCTGCCTGACCTGCTGCGCTTTAACCAGCAACACATTTTCAGCTCTGATCTCCAGCATCTGCAGACCTTGAAGACATATACATGTTCAAGTCAGTGAAGGAGAGGGAGCAGTAGAAGAGAGCATATGTGGTCCAGAATTTTGTAAAGTGGAGAATAGAGTACAAAAACAGGGAAGCTCTGATAACACTGTATAAAAACTTATACACCACTGGAATGTTGGAGTTCTGGAGAACCCTAGCATCACTGTTTCATAAGGATGTGAAGGCATTGAAGGATGAATGGATAAATTGGAGACACAGGGGTAATTAATCTTGGAGAAGCAAAGATTGAGAGGAGATTTGCTGGAGGTATTCAAAATCATGATGTGGCTTAGCAGAGTTATTAGGGAGAAATTGTTCACTTTAGTGGAAGGGTTTAGATCCAGTGGACTCCAATTTAAAGTGGTTGGCAAAGGACGTAACAGTAAAATAAGGAAAAATCTTTTAATGTGAATGGTTAACATTTGAAATACATGAGAAGAATATGGTTGAAATAGATTCAGTCATAGATTTCAAAGGAGGATCTGTAAAGGAAGGATGTCCAGGGCTATAAAGAAGAAGTGTAATCATGGAGTCACACAGCATGAAAACAACCCTTTGGTCCAACCAGTCCATACTGAACATAATCTCAAACTAAACTAGTCCCACCTGCCTGCTCCAGGCCCGTATCCCTCCCCTCTTTCCTATTCATGTACTCATCCAAATGTTTTTTAAATGTAGTAATTGTACCCACATCCACAATTCCTCAGGAAGTTCATTCCTTATGCAAACCACCCTCTGTGTAAAAGATTTGCCCCTAGGAAAGTGTTCTTGCAGAGAATCAACATAGAAACACCACGTCAAATGGCCTTCTTCTGTATTATAACCATTCTATGATTCTGTGTGCAATATTGTAAATTAATCCATTATACTGCAACTAACATTGCTTAGCCAATATTTCTGAGTAGACTGTAGAAATTCACAACAACCTATGGATTTTATGTTTGGTGAAATAAGTGTTATTTTCTCATTATTTTTAGAAGTAGTATAAACAAAAAGTGGAACTCCAGGAGTCAGTACTCTCAGAAAATGGTTCTACTGCCAAAAGTAGTTTTCAACCGACTAACTTGACATTAATACCATGACCATAAACTTTACTTAAAGGTGTCAGCTTGAGCTGACTGAATACATAGCTTGAGCTGTCTGGGAAGGTTACTGGTTTGGATTCTAATTCAGGAAACAGTCCTATCCAGCATTGAGTGTGTGCTACCTTGTTGGCGTTGTTGTCTCACAGATAAGACGTGAAACTGAAGAACTGTCTGATTATGTGACAGCATAGTAAAAAAAATCACATTGGCGGATCTTAAAGTAAATGAAAGAATTTCTCTAGTTCCTTTTCCTACATTCTTCCGCTGATTGACAAAGTATTCATCAAATGTTTGTTTGTGGGATCTTACTCTACGCAAAAGAGACTGCTGTGTTTCCTTTTAACATGATGTCATGATCATGTGTCACACAATCAGACATCACATGATCAGCTATTATTTCATCTGAGCATCATGTGATCAATCTTTCAGGAATGGTGACAACCAGAGTTGGAAATTTGACAGTTCAATTATGTCACAAAAGTGAAAAAATAGTTCTAGTTTTTATATATTTATGTCACAGGGAGCTTATAATTTTAAAATGATGAAGATATTTAGTGAGATGGATCCCATGTATCTGCTGCTGCTTAGAAAATGACTAACAATATACAAAGAAATAATCAATGCCAATTCCACAGATGAGCTTCTGCTTGTGCCATGCAGCCCTGGCCCCAGTTAACCTGAGAAATGTTCAGATTTTGCTTTTAGCCATGAGAATAATTGGCAGTTTCACTTGAGTTTTATTTGCTAGCAATACTTGCCAACAACAATTAGAAGTGCTTATAATTCAAGCTCAAGAGTACAGCCATTCAGGGTTTGGCTTGTTTTGAACCAAAATCATTAACTCTAATGACAACAGTCAAACACCACCGTGTGACACTGGTCCACCACGTCTCCCAAAAGAAATTAATACAGAATCTCCAAAGTGTCAGACAATTAAATGGCGTCGCCCAGAAAATATATTTGGAAGCACTATCTTTGGTTAGGCCACTTTTGGAATACTGAATTCAATTAGAGTCATAGAGATGTACAGCATGGAAACAGACCCTTCGGTCCAACCCGTCCATGCCGACCAGATATCCCAACCCAATCTAGTCCCACCTGACAGCACCCGGCCCATATCCCTCCAAACCTTTCCTATTCATATACCCATCCAAATGCCTCTTAAATGCTGCAATTTGTACCAGCCTCCATCACATCCTCTGGCAGCTCATTCCATACACATACCACCCTCTGCGTGAAAAAGTTGTCCATTAGGTCTCTTTTATATCTTTCCCCTCCCACCCTAAATCTATGCCCTCTAGTTCTAGACTCCCCAATCCCAGGAAAAAGACTTTGCCTATTTACCCTATCCATTTCTCTCTCTCTCTGCTACAGGAAAGATGCTGTTAAACTTGAAATGGTTCAGAAAAGATTTATGAGGATGAGGTTGGGATTGGAGAGTTTGAGCTATAGGGAGAAACTGAACAGTCTGGGGCTATTTTCCTTAGAGTATCGGATGCTGAGAGGTGACCTTATAGAGGTTTATAAAATCATGAGGGGCATGGATTGGGTGAATAACCAAGGTATTTTTCTTTGGGTGGGGGGAGTCCAGAACTAAGCGGCATAGGTTTAAGGTGAGAGGGAAAAGATTTAAAAGGGACCTGAGGGGTAACCTTTTCACATAGAAGGTGGTGCATGTATGGAACAAGCTGCCAGAGGAAGTAGTGGAGGTTGGTACAATTCCAACATTTAAAAGACATCTGGATGGGTAGATGAGTTGGAAGAGTTTGGAGGAATAGAGGAAAATTGTATGAGACAAGTTTAGGATGTCTGGTCGGCACAAATGATTTAGACCAAAGAGTCTGTTTCCATGCTGTACAATTCTATAACTCTATGACCCGAGTGGAAAGAAATATTTTAGAGAATTGATGAAAACCGGCTCTTTATTGAGATCTGAAAACTAATATCAGATTTATATTTAAAAACAGAAAAACGCAAAACAGCAGGCTATTCATTCAGAATTCTTTAGCCTTAAAAATGACAGATTGGAGTCCTATATATCTGATCTTATTTAAGTACATCTAATTTTTTGTTTACTGAAAATAATACCAGTTAATGGGAATATGTAGGTACCAGCATTTGCACTGACTGTCCCCTTGAAATAGCCAAACATAAGTCAAATAAAACTTATCTTTGTGCAGTGATTTGCCATTAAAGTACATGAAACATTTATTATGTTGCATTATTTTAACTAAAATGTGCTTGTCGTAAGCCTAGTAAAAGTTATATTGAGGCAAAGCAAGAAGAATACGACAGTTTGTGAAGTAGTTTGGCAAGCAGATGAACCCAATAAGAGAACTGACATTCAAAATCAACTGCTGCCTGAGATATTTATAACATCTTTGTCATTCTAATTGTATTATAGTACTTGGAACTCAGACAGCACCTCAGTTAAATTTCAATGCAGACCGCTATAACAGTTAGCGTGTAGTTGAACACAGCATTTTAATTGACAACTGCATATGTCAGTTTGGCAAATATTTTTGCACACTTAGTAGAATGAAGTAAGCTCAGACTTCAAAGTAAACTTTTGTAAATTGACTGAACTTTGAATCTCTTGGGCATCAGACAGTTGAACCCAGTTTAACATGAGCAGCTCTCAGTAAAATCGCCCGAGCTTGCTCTTGGTCAAAATAACTGGTGTTTCGTTCTGGTCAGCGCACAATATATGCTGATTTTATATAGACAACTAAATGTGCTTAGAACAAATAACAAAGAAGAAAAGAACAAAGAAAATTTACAACCCAGGAACAGGCCCATAGCCCGCCCCCCCACCCCACTCCCCAAGCTTGAGCCGATCCAAATCCACTGTCTAAACCTATCGCCCAATTCCGAAGCTTTTTTTGTGTTTTCACTAGAATGGTGTAAAATTATTTTATATACATTCACATTTATAAATTGTCAGAGCTATTATTAATGTTAAACTTTTATTCCAAAGTCCTCATTTTTTTATGGTTTTCTATTCAAAATATAAACATTAGATGGTCTCCAAAGAGCATAGCCTATGATATTCCAATCCTTGCCAAAAGTAGTGTTTTCAGAACAGCAGCTTCTTATTTGTGAAAGTTGGAATCGCATGGAACAACATCTATAAAATTCCAGATGTCCTTCAACTATTTGTGGTGAGTAAATTCAAAGCTCCTCATCCACAAATCAGAAAACATTGAAGATCTATGTTGGGCTGTAGGTTTAAGACATTTAACTGTGCTATGATACAGAGAGTTAGCACATACCCAGAAGTAAATATTTTACTTAGTGAGCATGTGTCCTGGTGACAGTGATGGTACAAATCTGAGCCTCACTGACTTAGAAGAGGCTGAGTTAGATGATGGTACGTTTAAGATGAAATGTTACCCCACAACCTGGAATGGTGTGTCAATTGTAAGAAAGGTGGGAAAATATGTAAAGAATGGAAAAATTAAGAAGCTAAATACAGAGGAAATAATTTCCCAAATTTCCCCTTACGTTTGAGCAGTGACAATCTTATTTCCATTGATTGACAACTCATTAAACTCCTAATTCATCTCATTTAGGTGTCACTTACAAAGAATTATTTGGGCTAGGCATCTGTGAAACACATTCTGCAGCTATAACTGGAAATGAAGCTTCCCAGCTTCCACATTTGCACACTGAAGTACGTAAGTATGCAAGAGCATGGTCTTTGACATTACCTTCGGGTGGGGGGCAGGTTGTACTACCATGGGCGGTTGACTGTCAGAATTTCACCGCCCTCATGAAGCGTGATCACTTTGTTATGCAACGCATATTTGGATAAGGTTACATATCTCTGAGGTATTGATATTGACCTCTATGGCACAAAGTGCCTGAGTATAATACAAGGCTTCATTATGATTGACCTGAGGGCTCAGGAGAGCTGTTACTAAAAAGATGTCCTCTTTCTACCATTTCCCAGACATTACATACCCACGCACGTGACATGGATTGAAATCAGTGATTCCATTCTCTCACTCATAAAGTGCGTGTAAATGTGGATGAATGCCAGGTCTTAGCACAAAGCCTAAACACTACATTTTACATCAGTGTTGCGTGCAATTAAGTGGCCTGGCTGCATTCCTCAAAGTCACAGTTTAAGAATACCCAACACCTAAGGCTCCCTGTACCCAAGGAGTCAGTGCTTGTGAGAGATGAGCAATGCTAACCCTAACTCTAACTGTTTCATCCTTCAAATGTCTGAAGAAGCTGCTCACCTCTCTCATGGGTATGACTGAACCAAGTCGGACAGTCACAAAGACATTACAGTGGACATATTAAGAATGCAATTGGAGATATATATATATATATACACACACACAAAAGTGCAAGATTATTTATAGTTATGTATCACCTATGTGACCAATATGCTCCCAATAACTTTTCTTCATCCTCACCCTCCAAACACATTTAAATGGGGGAAGCAGCTGGCATGAAGGCTTCCTGCTCTGTAATTGGCCTTGTTGACTAGTTGTAACTGGGAACATTTGGACATCGAGGGCCCAAGCATACTGAAGCTGTCCTGCCCATATACAGGCTCACCCTACTCCACTGGAACTTCTGTGTGCTCTGGTATCAGTGGCAGGGAGATCATGGAGGGGCGGGATATCTCCAGAGTGTCTGGAGCAGAAGCTTCTAGGATCCTGTCTTCCTTGCTCTAGGATCCTGTGACCCTGAGAGGAAGGGCTACTTGGAGTTAAGTCAAGATCCCTCATGTTCCTCTCAGCTTGTCATTGACGCTAGCATTCATGGTTGCAGCAATGGACAGCAGGTCCATGCGTATAGCCAGCAGACATTGACCTGGCTCTCCATGACAGTCACCAATCTTTCTGTGGAGAAGCCAAACATATGAGAACTGGAGCCAACACTGTACTCATGGCCGTGATGATTCAACTTACTGGCTGTCTCTGACAAACCTGTTTGCTGTTCTTTGCCAGTTTTGACAGTTTGACTGTATCAGTAATAGCTGAGACCAAGTTACAGTCTTCTGCCTGGGGCTGAGAAGGTGCCTGGTCTCCGCAATCCTCTGAGTGTCAGAGACCCGGGATGTTTCTTCCTCAGCAGCTGTAGAGTTGTGCCAGTGATGTGCTCACCAGATTGTGGGTCTAATCTAGAAAGAGAAACCTACCAAAGTGAGCTGGTGAAGGGTGCAAGCTGAAAGTCTTGACTGTGGACCTTCTGAGGATTGAGTCCCTTCCTCTTCAGATATGGTAGTGCTGCTGAGGATCTTCAGCACTGATCTCTTTTTAACAGAGGATGCTGCTAGAACCTGCAGAAGGGAAGGAAATAGTTGTCTAAGAGGGATAAGAATTGTGCAGAGTAAGGTTAAGCTAGCCTTGTATTAATGGGAGAGCTGTGCAGCCCTGTGCAGTGAACCTCTCCATTCCCATATGAGCAGTCGTGTTTTCTCCAGCTAATTCAAGAATGTACCCCTCATATGGATTATGGAGCCTGATGTCTGCAGCCAACGTCACCACTCCTGGCACATTTGGTCTGGTTGTGTGCCAATCTTCCTTGCAATGAGACAAAGGGAGAGATTGAATATGATGGCTGTGGATGGAAGGACCATCAATGATGATACAGGAACAAGCAAGGTGCTGAGGTGTCCTCAGTGACTCAGTAAGAACCACAGAGGGCAGGCAAGGTTAGCAGTTTGGGATGATATGGCAGGTGAGAGCCATTCAGCACTCAGTAGTGAAATTTCTAGCCCATGAGCCTTGTTGAGATGTCTGTGTAATATCACCATTACAATGAATAATGGCCTTGTTAGCATACAATAGCAGAGAGAAGATGGTGGCAATTGTAGAGTGGAGAAGATCATTGACTTACTGCAACATTGTGTGTTCCTTTTTAACCAAGGCATCATACTGACCTGGACTGTTATCTCAGGCCAGTACTAGGTGAGTCTAGTGGCCTCTTTGGTGGTCAACAGAATAAAGCACTGCTTCCTCCCCACCAGTGCCTCAAGACCCAGTCAGTGAAACAGTGTCAACTTCCCTTCCTGGCCATGTCTTCAATTATAATGTTTGAGCAACACAGTCTGCAGCCTCTGAAGTGGGTTTTAAATATAGCACCAGATATAGCTTGAAGGCTGAAAGACCCTGACAGGGCTGAGCTCTTCTGCCTCTATTGCTCCATGTACCATGGGAAGGGCAACATAGAGCCTGATTACATTACTAACGAGGTAAGGGAGACTGAAGACTACATGAGAAAAGTTGTTCTGAGCTATAGTAGACCAGGAGCTATGGATCTCACCTTGCATCAAATTAGGAAAATTCAGCCCAAGTCTCACTCCAGGAATTTAAACAGTTGATAGGAGAACAGCCAGTGGTAATAAAATATGTTTTGCAATTATCACATTTTGTTTGATAACATTATTATTACAAATGTTTATGTTCAAGGATTTATGAAGAACTAATTGTTCAGATTAATTCAGAATATTCCACATCAAATTACAATAAAAGCTACACCCTGCATTGATTCTGAACTATTTCTTGTATGAGAAAGAGCAAAATAAAATCAAAAAATGCAAATCGTATGTAACCTCTTAACGCATAACTATGCTTTGCTAAATGCTTTGCTCAAAAAGCATATATTCTTCACCAGTACTTGTTATTTATTCATTAATCCAACAAACAATATATATTCCATGAAAGAGCGCGCATTAAACAATCACAAAAAAATCATTTAGAATGCTGAAAATTAGAACTTGACCAGACTCTTTTTGTCCTTGATGTGCATTTGCTTGTGGATATAGCCAACTCTTAGGCCTCTACCTTGGCCAACTACCCAAAACCCGCAACTATTCCCTGGCAACAACTTTACCTCTTCGAAGAAGATGCCAGATTTGTCAGTAGCCCAACAGTGCAGTTTATATTTAGAATACAGTGAAGCAGAAGGTTAAACCTTCATTTTTGTTTAAAATTTAGCACAATCCTTTTACAAAACCATTTCATATTTAATATTTCTTTGAAGACTTGATTTTAAAGAAGCCTGGCTTTTCTTAAAAGGTCAATGAAAAGATGTCAGAACTATACTGTTAATTGCTTGTTTTAGTTGCTTGAACTCACTTCATGAAATCATTTCATTGTTTTTATGACTGGATTTTATAGCTATTTTATTCAAACAGTGTTTGCAGATTTTGAATTCTTATTTTAGACTTAGTTGGTGAAAGCTGGCTAAGAACAAGCTGTCCAATTTGGGCTTCCTCTTTTGAATCACCTTTGAGGTCAATTCAGTGTGAAACCTTGTCCTTCTTCTACAAAAAACTGACTGAAAGAACTTCACAATATTGTATTTCCTTAGCAAGCCATGCCTGCCAAGACCCAGAGATAACCAAGCATGATTAGTGCCTTGATAACATGTGCAGGACTAAGATTGACAGTCTTTGGAACATCCCACACTTTATCTTTATAGCCATCAAGAATAATCCATGTTTAGCCAGAAAGCATTTTCTTTTGAAACTATGAAGAGAAATATCAATTTTCTCTTAACCTCAAGTGCATTTATGTCTGAGTTAAAAATCACACAACACCAGGTTATAGTCCAACAGGTTTAATTGGAAGCACACTAGCTTTCGGAGTGTCGCTCCGAAAGCTAGTGTGCTTCCTATTAAACCTGTTGGACTATAACCTGGTGTTGTGTGATTTTTAACTTTGTACACCCTAGTCCAACACTGGCATCTCCAAATCATTATGTCTGAGTGTGTTTGTGTGTGCACTTTGGGTAATTTAAAGGTGTGGTCATTTATCTTTCCAAATTAAAAATTGTGTGTGTCAACCATTTCTACACCTATAGAATGTGCCAGCTGCCTACACATTAATTCAACCAAAAGGCCATGTCAGAAAATGCATTTTGTTTTGGAATAAATCGATAATTATATGTCTATGAACAAAATCTGGTTGATGCATTTTTTCTTGCTATGTTCAATGTCAAGAAAGCAAATAATTGTCCACACAAACACCACAACTCAGCTTGTTAATAATCATTTTCCTATCCAGCAAACAAGCTTGCTGTTGAGAATTAAAGAAAACAGAGCTGGTCCCTGACTGGGTACCAATTGCTCACTCGACCTTGTAGTGCTCACTCCTTGCCTGCTCACAATATCCATGCATTGTCTCATCTTGGCTTGCTATGCTGTAATTGCTACAATTGCTATAATTGTAGGTGCTTCAGACCTGAGCTGAACCCTAACAGTAATGACCTATTGATGTGCTTTTGTTGCAAATACATATAGTCAAGCTGTTTGTTGTGTTTGTCACTACGGAACATCACACCAAGGTGGTGATCTAATACCTCTAGAATGTGCCAGCTACCTACACATTTATTCAACCAAAAGGCCATGTCAGAAAATGCATGGATCTAGTCCTCAGTCCAGTCAAGGGAAGGGTCCACTTTGTGCATTCAGTGACTGACACAATCTGCACACAGTCCAGACTTACTGTCAGGACATCTGTCCAACTACAGTTCAAGCAGTCGGCAATAGTCAGTCCAGTCCAGTCCAGTGGCAGTGCCAGTGGACAGGAGAATTATGTGCCACCAATGGAGGAGCTACAAGCACAGAGTTAGTTACAGGTTAGTTACGTCTAAGGGCTACTCACCAAATACAGTCAGAGGCCTGGTGTGAATGCAGTTTTGTGGAAGCAGACATTGATTGTGCAGGGGACAACCTGTTTGGATAAAGAGGAAATTACTGCCAAAGAACGGGAGGAATCGAGGCTGGTGGGGTAAAAGCAGAGGCGTGTGTAGAGGTAAAAGCAAAGGTGGTGATAGGGGAGATGCAAGGAGTATTGGGTATATGTGGAACAGCTTTGGAGAACAAGGCAGGTTTCAAGGAGGGGTTACTTATTGGCAGCGATCAGCACTCCACAGAAGGAGTCCATGAGGGCATCATGAAGATGTAATGTCAAGTTCAGGAGGCAGGGAAGATAGTTGGAAGATGGTAGGTTTGCTGGGGCTGGTAGGAAATGGACTACTAGGATGTCCATGGGAAAAGAGGCTCTGACAAGAATACTTAGTGATTAGGTGAGGCCTGATGTTGATTGTGTCCCTCACAGCCTGTGTTCCTTGCTATCACTTGCCATTCTCTAGATGCAAAATGCAGCAACAAAATGGCTATGGCAATGCCCAGGGTCGGCAAGGTCAGTGTCAGTTTGATGAGTGCAAGTGTAAGATATATTGCTGGGAAGCCCATCCAGACAGTGTGCACCACATCATGCTTCTATGCTGTGCTCTGCACAAACGGAGCAGGCAACAAAGTGAGTGACAGACACTGAGGAACCAGGAGAACAGGAACAGTCTGCCAAGGAGAAAGTTGAAGGGCTGGGGAAAAGGACACTCTCCTTGTGATTGCTGCAAGCCAGACAGGACTGACATCTGATTCCAGTCGATGAGAACAGACCATCATGGAATATAAAATAGTTAGGAGAAAGTCAGGACTGCAGACGGTGGAGATCAGAGTCGAGAATGTGTTGCTGGGAAAGCACAGCAGGTCAGGAAGAATCCTGCTCCTCGGATGCTGCCTGACCTGCTGTGCTTTCCCAGCAACACAATCTTGAACATATAATAGCTGTAAACCTGTTCCAACCCACATACCTCGGGTTTTGATGAAGACAGGATGGGAGAAAGGGTACTAAGGAGATGGATGGCTCTCTTAAATATTTTTTAAGACATTGGCAGGCTGGTTGACCAGGTGCCCTAGGCCACATGAAACCTGGAGCTGAGCTAAGTTAAGGACATCTTGAGAAGCAAGTGTCTTAGGGTAGTGTTGCTGCCTCTCACCCAGAAGGCTGAGGTTCAAGTCCCATCTATTCCAGGGATGTGCAAAAGCATATCTAAACAAGTTAATTAAAAAATAAAGCATGTGACTTTTTAATTTCTTTTTTAACTATCCAGATATGCTCTTATACATAACTGAACATGACTTTTTTTCCCCATCACCAAATGGCCGTGCTATTTTTTCCACCCATTAACCACCTCCAGCAATTTTCTGACTGGTTAATTTACATGCAAATCCCATGAAGGGCGATACAGATCACCAAAGGAAGAGATGGAGAGAGGGACTGGTCTTCAAATGTCTTCCTGTAAATTGAGCATTTGGAAACATGGGTGACTTAATGGAGCTGGTTTAATAGGTGAACATTCCCAAGGGTGATTAAGTGGTGAAGAAAGCCATTTGGTTGTGTGTGATAGCACTTCCAGACACATAAAGGAAAAAAAAATGCTTTTACAGCACAGTTTGTGCGCTAAGAGGAAAAAAGGTCCTCCCCTGTCAGAATCACTCAGCTTTCCCTTCTGGTCTGGATAGGATCTCACCTTCCCTCATCAGATTTCTGTGGATAAGTAAATAAATGCAATGCAATTTATGAAGCGTCTTGCATCGTAACCTAATATAAAAAGATCCATAACAGCAATGAGGATACCTTCATTATTCAGCAGGCTATCATTCCAGCTGCCCTGGAGCCAGCACAACAAAGCAAAGGGCAG
This sequence comes from Hemiscyllium ocellatum, assembly GCF_020745735.1. NCBI lineage: Eukaryota > Metazoa > Chordata > Chondrichthyes > Orectolobiformes > Hemiscylliidae > Hemiscyllium > Hemiscyllium ocellatum. The sequence goes on from NC_083408.1 coordinate 79,920,908, forward strand.
CTACTGGGCTATCTGTTATCAATTTGCATCCTGTTTCTGTGTTCCTGCACTATCTGGCCAGGTTGTACTTTCTGGGAAAGAAGAAAAAAAGAAAGAAGGGTACAATTAGGGTGTGGGATGAGAGGCAAATAATGGCTACAAGTTAACATCATCTGCAACTTGTAAACAATGAAGGTGTGTCAGATGAAGGAGAAGTGAGATATAAGGAGAGTCAAGTATGAAAATATCATCGTTTTCAATGTTTTCAACTCCATTGCTGGTCATGCCCTCAGCAATGCCTTCTCCAATAATTGTCAGATTGCTCCCCAGTTGATTAAAATCTGTTTATTCCCAAGTACTATTTTTAAGGCATTTGGCAAACTTTTTTTTATGTCGGATGTTTTGCCTGAAGTCTTTGCAAGGTCTAACCAGGCTTCATGATGCCCGTTTCTACCTCCTGCCCAAAATCCACAAACCTGACTGCCCCGGCCGACCCATTGTCTCTGCCTGCTCCTGCCCCACCAAACTCATCTCTGCATACCTCGACACGGTCCTGTCCCCTTTAGTCCAAGAACTCCCCACCTACGTTCGGGACACCACCTACACACTCCACCTCCTCCATGATTTTCGCTTCCCCGGTCCCCAATGCCTTATCTTCACCATGGACATCCAGTCCCTGTACACCTCCATCCCCCATCACGAAGGACTCAAAGCCCTCCGCTTCTTCCTTTCCCGCATTACCAACCAGTATCATTCCACTGACACCCTCCTTCGACTGACTGAACTGGTCCTCACCCTGAACAACTTCTCTTTCCAATCCTCCCACTTCCCCCAAACCAACGGAGTAGCCATGGGCACCCGCATGGGCCCCAGCTATGCCTGCCTCTTCGAAGGATATGTGGAACAGTCCATCTTCCACAGCTACACTGGCACCATCCCCCACCTTTTCCTCCGCTACATCGATGACTGTATCGGCGCTACCTCGTGCTCCCACGAGGAGATTGAACAGTTCATCCACTTTCCCAACACCTTTAACCCTGACCTCAAATTTACCTGGACCATCTCAGACTCCTCCCTCCCCTTCCTAGACCTTTCCATTTCTATCTCAGACGACCAAATCAACACGGACATTTACTGTAAACCGACCGACTCCCACAGCTACCTAGACTACACCTCCTCCCACCCTGCCCCTGTAAAAACGCCATCCCATATTTCCAATTCTTTCGTCTCCGCCGCACCTGCTCCCAGGAGGACCAGTTCCAATACCGAACAACCCAAATGGCCTCCTTCTTCAAAGGCTGCAATTTCCCCCCAGACGTGATCAATGATGCCCTCCAACGCATCTCCTTCACGTCCCGTTCCTCCGTCCTTGAGCCCCACCCCTCCAACCGCCACCAGGACAGAACCCCACTGGTCCTCACCTACCACCCCACCAACCTCCATATACATCGTATCATCCGTCGTCATTTCCGCCACCTCCAAACAGACCCCACCACCAGAGATATATTTCCCTCCCCTCCCCTATCAGCATTCCGAAAAGACCACTCCCTCCGTGACTCCCTTGTCAGGTCCACACCCCCCACCAACCCAACCTCCACTCCCGGCACCTTCCCCTGCAACCGCAAGAAATGCAAAACTTTCACCCACACCTCCCCCCTTACTTCCCTCCAAGGCCCCAAGGGATCCTTCCATATCCGCCACAAATTCACCTGCACCTCCACACACATCATTTACTGCATCCGCTGCATCCGATGTGGACTCCTCTTTATTGGACAGACAGGCCACCTACTTGCGGAACATTTCAGAAAACACCTCTGGGACACCTGTACCAACCAACCCAACCACCCCGTGGCTCAACACTTCAACTCCCTCTCCCCACCGTGGCTCAACACTTCAACTCCCCCTCCCACTCCGCCAAGGACATGCAGGTCCTTGGACTCCTCCATCGCCAGACCATAGCAACATGACAGCTGGAGGAATCTTCTGCCTAGGAACCCTCCAACCACAAGGGATGAACTCAGATTTCTCCAGTTTCCTCATTTCCCCTCCCCCCACCTTGTCTCAGTCGAATCCCTTGAACTCAGCACCGCCTCCCTAACCTGCAAACTTCTTCCTGACCTCTCCGCCCCCACCCCCACTCCGGCCTATCATATCACCCTCACCTTGACCTCCTTCCACCTATCGCATTTCCAACGCCCCTCCCCCAAGTCCTGCCTCCCTACCTTTTATCTTAGCCTGCTGGACACATTTTCCTCATTCCTAAAGAAGGGCTCATGCCCGAAACGTCGATTCTCCTGCTCCTTGGATGTTGCCTGACCTGCTGTGCTTTTCCAGCAACACATTTTTAGTTCATAGATGATGAGAAAAAGATAGAAATATTGTCTAAAACATTGTAGCAGCTGTGAGTCTTTTGGGGCTAGTGGGGCTAGGTAAGTTTGTCAGTCATGTTGTATGATAACTACGTTATTTTCTTGTTCCTTAACTGTTCAATAAATTGATATGCAAATCAAATCTACCATGGTATTATTCTACCATATTCCAGAGATAAGGAAGATAAATTGAGTAATTTTTCTCAATCCCTGATCATGCTACACATTAAAATGTTTCAAAATCTGGGGAAATGAAATATTCTTTGGGGCATGAAAAGAATCTGAAACGTCAAAACCACAATCAGATCATTAACAAATCTCACAATTATAACAAAATCCACTTCGGAGGTATATTAATATTAGATTGAGGTGGGATTCCTTAAACTGTTGGAATGATTCAGCCAAAATATAAACATGAGAATACTATGTGGATGATTACCCAAAAATAGGCAATATGATAAAGTAGGAGAATTTAACTTGGAGGTACAGTGAGTGTAAAATCTGCCTAATGCCATCAGTTTCATGCCTAAGATACTTTAATGTCGGGACCTCACTTCTACTCCATCTGCCAGATATCCACCAACATCCTGCCCCATTTCCCAGGTCAAGATCATCTTGATAGACGACAATATCTGTTTGATTTCCTGCTTCCTAGAGGCTCATTGCACAGTTATAAACCCTTGGTGTTTGCTCATTGCTTTCCACAGCATAGGAATTTCCTTTCCTTCTCCACTACAATCCTATTTTGGACAGAATTATAAATAGGAACCCATCCCCTTCACATTCTCTAGCTGTAGCACGATAATTTTGAAAACATAGCCTCAGAAAATCTGTGAGCACAGATATTAGACCGGAACTGTGTCTGCCAAGAATTTCTACTGCTGACCCCATCAGACATCTCATGGTTATAGACATCTATGTTGTGATGTGAATGGTCAGTTTCAAATCCCTACAGGAGACTGTAAAATGGCATCCTATACCAGTTCAAGTGCAGTGTGGATTGGAAAGAAATGTAAATTGCAGCCAACATTTCCACCTCCCAACCACCATCCCACTATTCCCCTGCTTCATTCTACCTTTCTTGTGGTCACTTTGATTAGATCGTCATTCTTTGAACATATTTCAGAGGTCATGCCATCATCCTGATCCAGAACACAACCCCAACCCAAAGTGCAGGAGAAAAAATTGTCTGTGTTCCATTTGCTTCAATAAAACAACATTTTTATCATCCATTGTCAACAAGTTAAAAATTCGCACTTCACGGTAAACATTTGCTTTTCATCTGTTTTCTTCATTTTACTTCAAGTTCATTCATCCCTTGGTGTCACATGTTGTTTTAACATCACAAATAAGCCTGCAGGACTGGGACATGTCCTTAATGGTTTTTGCTTGCATATCCTCGGAGACCCATGACCTGCATTTTCAATACTTTTTGCAGGCTTGCTCTTCAACATAGGCCGGTTACTCTGTGTGTTTGACTTGAATGAGTCAGGCCCAGTTCATGCTTGCGCTGTTATATTATAGTCAGTTGGCACAGACATATATGTCCTTACTTACACAGAGTTAAAATAAGGTCCATAAACTCACAATTGTCAATTCAAGTGGATGCATAAAGGAGGCCAGGCAAACAAATTACAAAGTGATTTCTGGTGCTGCATAGACAAAGGTAAAAGCCTTCGATTATATTACACAGAATAAAATCAGAAGACAGCCTGCTAAACTTGCTGTTGGATAACACACAAAAATATTTTCCAAAGCCAGTGCCCAATGTATTGCTTAAATCAGAGACCACAGGAGGATCTTTGGAATGTCAAGATGCCAACTGCAGAGATCCATGAAACATGAAAAGTAATGGACTAGAGCAACAATATCAGGTTCACATATAAAGCCAGGAATACACTTCAAAGAACATTTTAATGATGTTAGGCACACAACCTAAAGTTAAGTTGACCTGGTAAGCACACTCAGGCACAGCAGCAGAACAGGAAGAACACGTACCAGAAATTACTGGCTGCTGGAAGAGCACCCCCATGTCTAAGTCATTAATGCAGATTTTGTAGCTGGTGCTATCAAGTTCATCCAGGAAAGAAAGTCAATAAATAAAGTTCCATAAAACTGTCAGGGAATTGCCAGAAAGAAGTTAAAATATGAAACAAGAAGAATATAAAGTACAAATTGAAAATTTTAATGCAGCAACTGTTAAGTTCCCATGAACCATGTGATCTGTCAAGCCTTTAATAACACTTTATGGATGTGTGAGCAGGAATCCTTGGGCTGATTTTATTACATTGCCTATTGCATTTTCTTTTGATTAAAATTATTGACCTAAAGTTTATTTTGAATGGATTACATTTGATTACATCTCAGTGGCTCTAAACAACTTATTTTTCCTTCCTGAGCCCTAATTACTAATGAATAATAGAGTAGAAGCAACAATAACACAATCAATTTGCACTTGCGTAGCTCTTTTGATGTTGCTAAATGCTCCAAGGTGTTTGGTAGTGAAGTTTCTCATTGGGTTACCTTGCCTCACTGTGAGAGGAAATATAGTCACATCTAGAACAATGCAGCTAAATAAAAAGGTGCCTGTACTTGAAGAAAGCAGGAGCCTCAGTGGCTGAGAGAGTGGAAGCCTTCATGATCAGCAGCCAGAAAAGTTCAAAAATATTTCTGTGCAAATATCGCTAATTGAAGTAAAAGCTAGAAAGGTTTCAGTTTAAAGAAGGAAGACACAGGAGACAGTGGCTCCAGTAAAAGACAAAAGCTCCCGATGCAGTGAGTACATCCTCTTTACAACATCCTCTCAACAGTGATACAGTGCAACAGGAAATTCAAAGATATCACCCTTAAGGTGTACAGGAGCTCCGGAACTGGTGTAGATCTAAAGATTCTATTCACAGCCCCATGTTGTTCACGCTAGGTGTGAGCCAATCACATAGTTATGGCACACAAAAGGCTTTGTCACTGTTAACTGATCACCAATCCATACACCAATTGCTAGTCTCCATCTGAATCTTCATTTGTATACACCCTTTGGCTCCAGCTTGTCAAAAGACTACACTTCAACTCCTGCAGAAACAAGCAGCTCCGTACACAATGCTTGCAATGAGTCAGGTTACTCGGTTTCATAACATTCAGCAACAATTCAGCAATTCTTGTTTTCAAAACAGTTCTTTTCTAATTCCAGTTCACAATTAAAAACACAGCAAAATAAAAATACATGGGTTTTGTAAATGATACCTTATCACAAAATATGAATGCAATCCAGCGAAATTGAATTTTTCTTCCACTACCTCCACCTTCATGCTTACTTTTTCCATCAGGACTTCCCCCACCTTCCCATTTATCTCTCAGCCCCCTTGGTCCTCCCCACATTCCTGATGAAGAGCTTATGCTTGAAATGTCAACGCTCCTCCTGCTCGGATGCAGCCTGACTGGTGGTGCTTTTCCAGTGCCACATACAGAACTGGCTCAAAGGTAGAAGACAGAGGGTGGTGGTGGAGGGTTGTTTTTCAGACTGGAGACCTGTGACCAGTGGAGTGCCACAAGGATCAGTGCTGTGTCCTCTACTTTTTGCCATTTACATAAATGATTTGGATGCGAGCATAAGAAGGACAGTTAGTAAGTTTGCAGATGACACCAAAATTGGAGGTGTAGTGGACAGCGAAGAGGGTTACCTCAGATTACAACAGCACCTGGACCATGGGTCAATGGGCTGAGGAGTGGCAGATGGAGTTTAATTCAGATAAATGCAAGGTGCTGCATTTTGGGAAATCAAATCTTAGCAGGACTTATACATTTAATGGTAAGGTCCTAGGGAGTGTTGCTGAACAAAGAGACCTTGGAGTGCAGGTTCATAGCTCCTTGAAAGTGGAGTCACAGGAGATAGGATAGTGAAGAAGGCGTTTGGTATGCTTTCTTTATTGGTCAGAGTATTGAGTACAGGAGTTGGAACGTCATGTTGCGGCTGTACAGGACATTGGTTAGGCTGCTGTTGGAATATTGCGTGCAATTCTGGTCTCCTTCCTGTCAGAAAGATGTTGTGAAACTTGAAAGGGTTCAGAAAAGATTTACAAGGGTGTTGCCATGGTTGGAGGATCTGAGCTACAGGGAGAGGCTGAACAGGCTGGGGCTATTTTCCCCTGCAGCGTCGGAGGCTGAGGGGTAACCGTATTGAGGTTTACAAAATTATGAGGGGCATGGATAGGATAAATAGACAAAGTCTTTTCCCTGGGTTCGGGGAGTCCAGAACTAGAGGGCATAGGTTTAGGGTGAGAGGGGAGAGATATAAAAGAGACCTAAGGGGCAACATTTTCATGCAGAGGGTGGTACGTCTATGGAATGAGCTGCCAAAGGAAGTGGTATAGGCTGGTACAATTGCAACCTTTAAGAGGCATTTGGATAGGTATATGAATAGGAAGGGTTTGGAGGGATATGGGCCGGGTGCTGGCAGGTGGGACTAGATTGAGTTGGGATATCTGGTCAGCGTGGACGGGTTAGACCGAAGGGTCTTTTCCCATGCTGTACATCTCTATGACTCTATGACTCTATCTGCAATTGTTACTTTCTCCTCCACATGAAAAGTAAATGTTTGACTAAAATGAATGTGGGTTCATTACAGGCAGTGGCAAGAGATAATATAATGAGGGATTAGAATGGCAGAGAAGCTAAATGATTATTTTTATATAGAACATGGAGCCTAGAACATTACAGTGCAGTACAGGCCCTTCAGCCCTTGATGTTGCGCTGATCTGTGGAACCAATCTGAAGCCCATCTAACCTACACTATTCTATTCTCATCCATATGCCTATCCAATGACCATTTAAATGCCCTTGAAGTTGTCAAGTCTACTAATGTTGCAGGCAGTACGTTCCTCACCTCTACTACTCTCTGAGTAAATAAACTACCTCTGACGTCTGTCCTATATCTATCACCCATCAATTATGTTACCTTGTGCTAGCCATCGCCATCCGAGGAAAAAGGCTCCCAGCCTATCTAACCCTCTGATTATCTTATATGTCTCAATTAAGCAACCTCTCAATCTGCTTCTCTCTAACAAAAACAGCCTAAAGTCCCTCACACTTTCCTCATAAGACCTTCCCTCCATACCAGGCAACATCGTAGTGAATCTCCTCTGAACCCTTTCCAACGCTTCCACATCCTTCCAGATCTCTCTGCTCATCTACACTACCAAAATCATTAGCCCAGTAACTCTGCATTCCCATTACTGTTTCCAAAGTGAATCACCTCACACTTTTCCGCATTAAACTTACTTTGTCACCTCTCAACCCAGCTGTGCAGCTTATCTATGTCCCTCTGTAACTGCAACATCCTTCAGCACTATCGACAACTCCACCAACCTTAGTGTCATTCACAAATTTACTGACGCATCCTTCTATGCCCTCATCTAGGTCATTTATAAAAATGACAAACAGCAGTGGCCCCAAAACAGATCCTTGCTGTACATCACCAGTAACTGAACTCCAGGATGAATATTTCCCATCAACCACCACCCTCTGTCTTCTTTAATTTCTGATCCAAACCATGCAATCATCCTTAATCCCATACTTCAGTATTTTGTGCAATAGTCTACAGTGGGGAACCTTATCAAATACCTTACTGAAATCCATATACATTACATCAACTGCTTTACCCTCATCCACCTGTTTGATCAACTTCTCAAAAAACTCAATAAGGTTTGTGAGGCATGACCTACCCTTCACAAAACTGTATTGACCATCCCTAATCACCTTATTCCTTTCTAGATGATAATAAAGCCTGTCTCTTCTAATCCTTTCCAACACTTTACCCATAACCGAAGTAAGGCTCACAGGTCTATAATTTCCAGGGTTGTCTCCACTCCCCTTCTTGAACAAGGGAACAACAATTGCCATCTTCCAGTCTTCTGGCACTATCCCTGTAGACAACGTTTACATAAAGATCAAAGCCAAAGGCTTGGCAATCTCCTCCCTGGCTTCCCAGAGAATCCTAGGATAAATCCCATCCAGCCCAGGGGATTTATCGATTTTAACAGTTTCCAGAATTCCTAATAATTCTTCTTTATGCATCTCAATCTCAATTAGTCTAGTAGCCTATATCTCAGTATTCTCCTCAACAACATTGTCTTTTCCAATTGTGAATACCGATGGAAAAGTATTCATTTAACGCCTCCCCTATCTTCTCTGACTCCATGCACAACTTCCCACTACTATGCTTGATTGGCCCAAATCTTACACTAGGCATTTTTTTATTCCTGATATTGCTATGGAAATCCTTAGGGTTTTCCTTGATCCTGTCTGCCAATGACTTCTCATGTCCCATCCTGGTACTTCTTAGCTCACTCTTTAGGTCTTTCCTGGCTAACCTGGAACTCTCAAATATATATTTCCACTGAGAAAGATAACATGAATTTCTCAGTTTTAGAAGTCAAAGTGACAAGGGTGGAGTTAGAAACTTGGCATTACTCAGAAGATTGTAGAAATCAGTGGGGCTGAAAATTGATAAATCCCCAGAATCTGATGTCCTGTATCCCAGAGTGATGAAGGTGGTCCTGTAGACAGAGTCAATGTACTAGTTGTACAAAATTCTCTAGATTCTGGAATGATTCTTGCGTATTGGAAGGTAGGAAATGACACTCCACTTTTTAAAAAGGAAGTGAGAAAGAAAACAGAAACAGCAACAGGGGCTTGTTGCCTTTGCCTAATTAGGAGGGAAATTGATGGAATCTATTAAAAAGCATGGGATAGACACTATATTGATAGTGATCTGATTGAATATAGTCAGCAAAGATTTGTGAATGGATAAACATTTTTGACAAACTTGTTGGAGTTTTTTGATGACATTACTAACAAAATCGATAAAGGAGAGTCGATAGTGTAGTATACTTAGAATGTCAGAAGATTTTTGATAAATTTCCCATGGAAGGCTAGTTAAAAAAAATTAAAGAACAGGGGATAGGAAGAAATGTACTAGCATGGATTAATGATTGGCTAACAGACAGAAAGCAGCAAGTAAGAATAAATGGATCATGATCAGATTGACAGGTTGTAACTGATTAGCGCAAAGGAGAGCTCCTGTAGGCAATGAAACTGGCCCCAATCATAACTATTTTGAAGAATTACAATGCCTGTCACAATTTGGAGATGCCTGTCACAGGTTTTGTTGAATCACAGTTCAATTAAAGGGAGAATAGAGCCCTTATTCTTGTGGAAATCATGCATCAACATAAATATAAAGAAGCATAATGCCACTTTGATCCTTTTATCAGTGCACTTTATCCATACACTCCAGATTTGCAGTGTCAGAGAAATGTAACTGGTTGCTGGTTGGATTGGAGGGAGGAGTGATGGGCAGCAAGGAACATCATTGCCAAAAACTATGCATCTAAATGAAGAGCAAGCTCTGCTCGCAGTAACCAGTTAAACAAAGCAAATTTGGATGGTGACAAGGTTGTAGGCAAGATAATGACAAGAGAAAACTAATAAACATTTAACAAGAATCATCAATGGCAGTGCATTGCTCTCTCATCGTGTCACAGCTGTAATTTCTCAAATTTAAATGTCAACTCACAACAAAATAATCTCTTCTGTATATTGCGTCACAGGGAATGCTTGGACAAAATGATCAACAACTCTAATGACAACCAGTTACTCACATATTGCCAAGTCCTTATCAACTCCATTCAGGCATGTCATGTTCTTCAGCAATAACCCAAAAACCATTTCAGAAGGCTGTTCATTGAGTGATAAACCAAGTCAGCATAAGAACCTGATAGTGGAAGAGGAGGACATTGCTGCTCCATTTTAAAAAGTAGACAAACAATGTTCAAAGCAGGAGTGACTTTGAATAGTACAGACATTTGGTTTGGTTTTCAGCCAGCAGCTGGCAAATGTTTCCAGTAATCATGCACTTCATTCCTTGTATGTTTATTTGCAAAGTTCCCACCCATTTCAGATGAAAATTTCCAGGATATATTAAAATGGATTCATTGGAGTGAAGACCAGGGTGGCCAGAAATGATATGGAACTGATATTATGCCACATTTACACTGACCTGTACTTCTCTGTGGATTTGAACAAAGACTAAATTTAATTGCTGGGTCTCCAGGGAAGTTGGTGAAACATTTTTTAGTTAAAGTACTTAGATACTTGGTACTAAATTTTACTGATACATCAAATGTCTACTTACAAAGACTGGATAGTTTCTTGCACAGTGAAAATCAGGTCACAAATATCAGTACAAGGGAGGTTTGAAGTACATGAAACTCCATGGGTTTTCTCTTCAGACACATCAGGACAAATTTGTTTGAACATATTTTTAGATATATTTGATTAAAACACTGGACAATTTGTCTTAAACAATATCCAATGCCATCCAAATTATTATTAATGACAATGAAATGTTTTTCTAGTAAAGGTGGAGTTGGAATAAATACTTAGAGTCATAGAGCTGTGCAGCATGAAATAATACTTTGGTCCAACCCTTCCATGTTGACCAGATATCCCAAAATAATCTAGTCCCATTTGCCAGCAATTGGCATATATCCCTCTAAACCCTTCCTAATCAGATACCCATCCAGGTGTCTTTTAAATGTAATTATACCAGCTTCTATCACTTCTGCTGACAGCTCATTCCACACATGCACTACCTAGTGCATGAAAAAGTAGCGCCTTAGGTCCCTTTTGTACCTTTCCCCTCTCACCTGAAAACCTATACCCTCTAGTTTTGGACTCACCAACTCTGAGAAAAGAACTTGGTTATTCACCCTATTCACAACCCTCATGATTTTAAAAACCTCTGTAGGGTCACCCCTCAGCGTCCAAGGCTCCAGGGAAAAAAAATTCCCCAGCCTATTCAGCCTCTCCCTATAATTCAAAATTTCCAGTCCTGATAACATCCTTGGAGATCTTTTCCTCACTCTTCCAAGTTAAACAACATCTGGACTCCAGCAGGGAGACCAGAACTGAACACAATATTTCAAAAGGGGTCTAACAAATGTCCTGCATAGCTGTAACATGACCTCCCAACACCTATACTCAATGCACTTACCAATAAAGGAAAGCATACTAAAAAGATTTCCTGAAGAAGGGCTTATGCCCGAAACGTCGATTCTCCTGCTCCTTGGATGCTGCCTGACCTGCTGCACTTTTCCAGCAACACATTTTTCAGCTCTGATCTCCAGCATCTGCAGTCCTCACTTTCTTCAAGCATACTAAATGCATTCTTTACTATCCTGTCTACCTGAAGCTCCACCTTCAAGGAATTATGAGCCTGCACCCCAAGGTCTCTTTGTTTGACAACACACCCCAGAAATCTACCATTAAGTGCATAAGTCCTGCCCTGATTTGCCTTACCAAAATGCATCATCTCACATTTATCTAAATTAAACCTCTCAGCCCATCTGATCAGGGTCTCAATGTACTCAGATAACCTTCTTCACTGTTCAGTGCACCACCCATTTTGTTGTCATCTGCAAACTTACTAACCATACCTCCAACATTTTTCTGTTTAAATAAGAACTTTGTTTTTATGCAGTTTCTTATTTTGTAATGTTAAAATGCCCCTGCTGTTCAAATAACATTTGTTTAAGTGTGAACGTTACTTAATGTCAATGATACATATCATAAAAATGTTCAGCTTGGAAGCAGCTGTATTTGCTAAACATTTGCTACTCTAATTGTCTGTAGCCTATTTAATAAAGAGTTGTGTCATAAAGTACTTCTTGTCCCTGGCATCTTACTGAGGATAAAAGCTTTTTTTTCCATCACTTTTTAATGACTGGAAGAAAATCAGCTTCCAAAACAAGTATAGCTCAGATTAAAAACAACTTTAGTATTACTGATCAAAATACAGCAGCTCTGGAGAAGAGCTGACAAGTTAAAAGAATGTGAGAATGTGGATCATAGCTTCTACAATCAAAAATTATTCTATGACGATTCACGGAAAGAGTATTTCTTTCTGTATCAATTGCCTGTGGAAACCTGGTCAATTGAAATTTATATTACAATTTACATTTTTGTAATTCTCTACCCCAGAGTTCTGTGGAGCCTCAGTAGTTGACTGCCTTTAATACTAGGATTGATAGTTTCTATATATTAAAAACATTGGGGGATCTGGGAATCAAGCAGGAAAAACATGTTGAAGTAAAAGATCAGCCATAATTGCACTGAATATCAAAAATGCTCAAAGGACTTACGGAGTTTTATAAAATCATGTGGGGTATAGATAAAGTGAATAGCAGGTATCTTTTCCATAGGGTGGGGCATTTCAAAACTAGGGGCATATTTTTAAGATGAAAGGAAAAAGACATGAGGTGCAATTTTTTTACACAGAGAGTGATTCGTGTGTGGAATGAACCACCAGAGGAAGTGATGGATGCGGATATAGTTATAATGTTTAAAAGACATTTAGATAAGTACGTGCATAAGAAATATTTGTGGGGATATGGGCCAAATGCAGGCAGGTGGGAATGGTTTAGTTTGGGATTATGGTTAGACTGAAGGGTCTATTTCCATGTTGTATGACTCCATGATTTTATGGCAGAATGTCCTACTATTGTTATTTCTTATGTTCTTTAGTTCTAACTTTTTGGCACGAAAATCAAAACATGACTTCATAATTGTGATTTTTGATGTGCTCTTTCATGTTTTCTTTGTAGTACGCATTCAGACTTAACACTCTGGACTCACTACACACACACACATACATATTCTCACACTCACAACCCCCAACCCAGACAAAAAGACAGACACACACACACACACACACACACACACACACACACACACACATGTTTTGTGGGGTGAATTTGTACTTGCAGGATTACATTGTACTTTGCTCAAAAACTGCATGCATTCATGTAGAACTCTGAGCTCAAAAACTGCATGAATTCATGTAAAACTCCTTTATCTCACTTTTTAGATTAGAATCAATCTAAACATCATGGCATAGACAGAGAACACAGGGGACCAACATCTTCAACATATTGTCCAGCTATCACCATTGTTAACAGCTAACCCGAGAAAGCAACTTTTAAAAAATAAGGTTTTGTGATTTATACATAGAACATAGAACATTACAGTGCAGTACAGAAGTGAAACTATCACTGTATTCTAACAGATGAAAGGCTTAACAGGAAATCAATTTTTCAATGTATAATTTCAGTTACATCACACTGTAAATTCTTGCTATAAATTCTGTGTTAGGATTGAGCCCTCCATTACCACCTGATGAAGGAGCGTCGCTCCGAAAGCTAGTGTGCTTCCAAATAAACCTGTTGGACTAATACCTGGCGTTGCATGATTTTTAACTTTGACCAATGAGCAGATTGTCTTTTGCCTGCATGAATTCCAATAAGGTTTCACTCAGCACCCCACTAGGTTGCAGTCTCTTATGAGCTCATCTCAGCAATTATCAGCATGATAATGCATCAATGAATTCTAGGGCTGTGCTGCATACAAAATAAGAGGCAAAGGTCCTAATCACTTAGAATCATACACAATGGAAACAGACTCTTTGTTCCAACTCGTCTGTGCTAACCAGACATATCAATCTGACCTAGTCCCATTTGCCAGCATTTGGTCCATATCCCTCTAAACCCTTCCTATTCATGCACCCATCCGGATGTCTTTTAAATATTGTAATGGTACCAGCCTGCGCAACTTCCTCCTGCAACTTGTTCCATACATGCACCACATTCAACATTTAAATCTTACCCCTCTCACCTAAACCTATGCCCTCCAGTTTTGGACTCCCTAAACCTGGGAGAAAGACCTTAGCTGTTCACCCTATCAAAGTTTCTCATGATTTTATAAGCTTCCATAAAGTCACCCCTCATCCTCCAACCCTCCAGGGAAAAAAGCCCCAGTCTGTTCAGCCTCTCGTTATAACTCAAACCTTCCAGTCCAGGCAACATCCTTACAAATCTCTTCTGCACCCTCTCAAGTTTAACAACATCCTCCTACAGAAGGCTGACCAGAATTGAATGCAGCAATCCAAAAGTGGCCTTGCCAATGTCTTGTACAGCCACATCATGACATCCCAATTCCTATACTTAATGTTCTGACTAATGAAGCCAAGCATGCCAAAATCCTTCTTCACCACCCTGTCTCCACTTTCAAGAAACTATGCACCTGCATCCTGAGGTCTCTTTGTTGACTTCTTCATATTTGGTGATTTATTCCTCAATCCTCTGCCTAATCAGAAGGGTGTCAGTATTGCCCCCAACTGCAGACAGCAACATACTAACCTGATCCTTGTTGGGATTCTGAGTGAATTCAGAGATGGTCTGGTACCAATGGAAGCAGTGATGCCAGTGCAGTTCAGTCAATCTCCTCTATGTACTTCAGGGACATTGGAAGGGGTTAGACTTTTTCATTTGTTCTGTTCACTTCCAAGTGACTGTCACAGGGTTCAGGTTGGTGATTATTTACTCTGATATTTGCTGTGGGCATTTTCTCAAATGTAACCTGCCAGACCAATGGCTTTTTGAGTCTTTGCCTCTTTCAGTGTCAGCTAGGATCTTTGGCAAATAGTTTACAAATAGCGTCCTGCTAATTTCTTCTTATTTCTGCCTCCGAGATCCGTGCATAACAATGACTTCTGGAACTGGAAGTCAATGCTCAACCTGCATGAGCAGAATGTTGCAATGGCTGCTGTGCAGCTGGAAGGAAATGTTGTTTACAAATCACTGCTACCATGTAGTAATATCATGACTGGGTCTGGATGCTTTTACTAGCTGATGACTAAATCATACTGGTGCAAACTAATGAGCATTTATTCATCTGTCGTATTATTTTCAAAGACACGATTTGGCAGAACTCCATTCGAATCCTCTTCCATCAGGTCCCAGTCCCATATGATCTGACATCACCTAGCTATTATTGTAACAACTATTATCCCTTATGTTGCAAGGACTATAACCATCTCATTGATCTGATCCCCATACTTCCCTCCTGCACCTGCCAGGACAGCTTGTAAGCGTTGATTCCCTATCTACTATATGCAAATATGTGGGTGATGTCCAAAGTTGAGAGTGTGGCGCTGGAAAAGCACAGCAGGTCAAGCAGCATCCGAGGAGCAGGAGAATCAATGTTTCAGGCATAAGCCCTTCATCAGGCAGGTCCAAACACATGGCCAATTTTCTTCCTTACCACCCCTAACCCTTCCTGGACCCCTTTGGAAATGATGGTAGGCCTTTGGAAATGGTGGGAATAGCCTAATTTTTCCACTTTTGAGGGAACGGACCATATTCTAGTCTCCTTTTTCTCCAATCTAGTGTACCTTTGTGTCAAGACCTAAATAGCTGCCAAGGACAATTGAAATGACAATCAGAAAACTGATTAGGGAGACTTGAGATTGGACCTCAAGGTTCCAAATCATTATGGCTTAATGCAAAAGTAGGAGATGTATTAACTATTAGTGCAGGAGCAGTATTCCATCATAATCTTAAACAGCTGAAGGATTTTTTTGAATAGTGTCACAGAGAAACTGAGGGCAGCGATTCTCTACAGAGTAACATCCAGATTTCCATTGTATTGTCAATGGAGAGTGCCACTAAGAAGGAAAACGTCAACATCAGAAGGAAAATCAACCAAAGCCAATGGCATAAAGTTACCCAATTTATCATGTATCAGCACTGTCATGTTGCCTGCCTGACCTCTCACACATACTTTTATTTTGTGTGAGCCGATATGATTTTCTAATTCTATAACATACTTTTAACTATTCCAGCTATATACTTTAATCGGGTTGGTAACGCTTCGCCACGGCACATTCGCTACCACCGATGATTAGCCACTGCCGGTTCGCCATCAGCGTTTCTCCACTGGGGTCGTTAGACCTCTGGAGAGTATTCGCCACCGGAAATATATAAATGTACTGATTGTTTTCCCTCCCATCTGTTCTTTCATATTTCTCAGTCTCCTTTATTTATACAACAACATAGTACATATTGATAAAAAAACATTAGGTGAAATAAATATCATTTTATTGGTTTATACATAAAAATGAGTTACAAACGCTTGTGGTGGCAAATCGTCCTCAGCAGCCAATGGGCGGTGAAAGGGCAGTGGCTAATCGGCGGCGGCGAGTGGTCGCATCCCGACTTTAATCAGTGTAGGTGCAAAAATCAACAAGCAATATGCGACTACCTCTGACTTGAAATGAGGTTGTTTTCTAATGGAGGAATTTTCATACACTCAATACCTCATGTTTACAAACATGCTTCTGCATGATCTAACTTAATGAGGGTCACAAGGACTGAGGAGAATATTTTAGTAAAGCGATACTGGTTTTAAGGAAGGGTTCAGCATGCAGCAGTAAAAAATGAGGTCTAGTAAGTTTAGACTACAGCAAGTACAAGGGTTAACATCTCTATGCAAAGATTAAATCATGTGACAGAAGGGGCAAAACCTTTTCTGTTGTGCCAGGGGTTGGAGTCTGAAAGGTTAGTCACTTGTTGTTTACTACAAGGCGAATTGCATTTATTTAATAAAGCCATGACCTTTGTACAAAAAAATGCCTTGCGTAACGCGTATTTACTCTGGTTGATACGTTATTCTGCAGTCACTTTGATCACAAGCTGAGGGCTGGATGTTAACTTAAGTGACCCACAGGGAAGGTAGGTGGGCCGAGAGGGGGTCAATACAACACGGGCTTATTCAGAAGTCAGAGTTCCCGTGCTTGATGTGGAGATTCAGTACCTGCAACGTCATGAGCAAGTGGTCGTGTAAGCCAAACTAATTTCCCGAATGACTGCAGTGGTCCAAGGGCTTGGAAAGGGGGAGCAATGGTGCAGTCGGTCCATCTAGCTGTGTTGATCCTGTGCTGTGGCTGTTGGATCACAAGGCAAGGGCACAATCCATGTGGCTAGAGAGGGGAGAAACAGTCAGGTTCCAGGATAAGGGAATGAGAGTCCTGGGAGGTGGAATGGGTTCAGGGGTCTTGACAGAAAACTGATGGCCTCACATGGAACATGGAACATAGAACATTACAGTGCAGTACAGGTCCTTCAGCCCTCGATGTTGCGCTGCTCTGTCATACTAATCTGAAGCCCATCCCACCTATACTATTCCATGTATGTCCATATGCCTGTCCATTGACGACTTAAATGCAGTGGTGAAACCAGAAAGGTGTGATATGGGAAGTGCCACTAGTTATGCTGCCCTCCACCACTTTCCCTTGCTGCTATTAGTTCTTTTTTTAATTTGCTCGTGGGATGTGGGTGTTGTTGGCTGGCAGGACCAGTTAATAGGGTAGCCAAGAAGGCATATGAACCAATTGCTCTCAGCAGTCACAGTATCAGTCAAAGAGTCGGGAGGTCGTGTTGGAGCTTTACAGAATTTGGTTAGGCCACAGCTGGAATAGTGTGTAGTTCTGGTCGCTGCACTACAGGAAGGATGTAGCAGCACTGGAAGGCATGCAGAGAAAATTCACCAGGATGTTGTCTGGGTTGGAGCATTTTAACTATGAAGAGAGGTTGAATAAACTCAGGTGATTTTTTTTTTGGAGCAGAGTTCAAGGGGAGCCTGATAAAGGTGTATAAGACGATGATTAACATGGACAGGGTGAATAGAAAGCAACTCTTCCCCTTCATCAAAGGGTCAATAACGCGAAGGCATAAATTTTAAAGTGAAAGGCAAGAGGTTTAGAGGGGATTTGAGGAAAACCTTTCACCCAGAGGATGGTAGGGGTTTTGAATGCACTGCCAGGAAGGGTAGTTGAAGCAAGGTACCTCACAACCTTTAAAAAGTACTTAGACGAGCACTTTAAGTATTATAACATTCGAAGTTATGGGTTTAGTGTGGGAAAGTCGTCCTAGTGTTAGCATAAGTGTATTTTTGGTGGTACAGATTCAATGTGCTGAAGAGCCTCTTATGTATTTTATAATTGTAGGTTTTGATGAAATAAAGAGCTAGTAGAAAATTCTCTTAGAAAGTAAGCAGGCAGTTATCACTTCTCATTTTCCAACAAGGTAAACACAAAGATAATAAGTAACAAAATCTCATTATATCCTGGACTGAGGAGAAGGACCAAGGAAAGTAACATTAGAGCACAATGAGGAAACTTTTTGTCATCAGAATATTTTATACATGTTGCATTTGAAGTTGATGTTGGAGTTTCATTTCTGTTTGACCTTTATGGATAGCATGTGACTAGACATGCTTTCTTTGGGTGTGATATGTAGTATAGATATGCTTTGTCTATTTAGTTGGAAACTGATGCAGGAATGCTTGTGCAAGGAGGCTTGCAAATTTTGAGAGAATTGGTTCTCAAGTAACCATTGCCAGGGTTCTCAGACATGTTGCTGTCCAAGTAGAACTGGAAAATCCGCAGGCTCTGTCTCAATGTTTCCATTCTCCTTAACTTCCACATGACCACTCCCATCCGTACTGCTCGGTTTGTCTCTGTTGTGCGGAGTGTAATACTGTAAGTCAGGGCATTCCCTGGATCCATCTGCACTGTGGAATCTTTGTTTGAGCAAACTAATAATGTGAACCTTTTGGCTCTTGGCAGACAAGCAGCTGTTCCAGGAGTCCACACTAAAGTCATCGGTTCCAGAGGATATCTATTCACTATTTGGGTGAACCTACCTTGAAATAAGGATAGGGCTACAGAGTGGCATAAAAGAAACAAACTATGACATATTTCAGGCAACTTGGTATCTCCCCACATGATACAACTCAGATGCATGTTTAAAAAATAGAAATTTTTCCTGTTCATAATTATGGTGTCTCTGATGTTCTCTTCTTATATTCCCCAATCTGTTGGTTATGCTCTGCATTCCGTCATCATGAGATAAAGTACAGACATGTGATCTTTAAAATCCATTGGGACCATTATGGACTGAAATGGTTTGAACAACAATACAAAAATTCCGACCTGAAATGGCCACACGGATCACCAGACTCATACAGGTTAGCCAACTTTCATGAAACCAATGTAGATTAGATCAAAGACAATCTGAGCTGAAATTAACATTATTCCGAACACAGTCAAGCCAATGTGACAGGCCCCACGACGGACGTGAAACAATTCTCCTCTCCTATTTGATTTAGACTATTATGAAAACCAATACAAATTGGATACAGAACATCACCTGAGATTGTGATGTCAGGTGAAAATGATATACCTCAAGGATACCCAAACGACTCTACTTTATGTATACTTTAATCTTCCTTTGTCTGGACACAATTCACTTTTAAAGTTGTACCTGTGTTTGTATGTGAGAGAACCTGATTGCATGAACTCTAATGTTGTAGCAGATTTATTATTTTGCTTGCGGTTAGCTGGTAATAAAATTGTTCCATCTTTCATTCAAGAAAGCCTTTTGACTGACTTACAGTAAAAACATTAACTATATTTTAATAAAGACAGGTATACCCCCATGCTAAGCAAATCTTAAATGTTTATTATGACCAAGCAATCCTTGTTATCCTTTTGTTTGTAACAAAATTGACTGATGTGCCATCCTCAAAATGAAAAAAGGTTGATGACAATTGTCTCTTTCACTAACTCAGCCAGAACCTTATCAATGTTAGAAACAGTTGGAAGGGCCTGCTGTAGGATATGATAAATTTCTGAAATTTCTTTCCTGTAGAAATCTAAGTACAGGAAGTAGCATTTCTCTAATCTTTGCAATGAATTGTGGCACAGTCTTTTAGTTTATGTAGGTCTGTTGGATCCTTCTTGAATCCAGAACAGCATGCTAACAAAGGATACTGTTCCAGTTCCCTGAAAACAATCTTACACAGAAACAGCTAAATTCAAACTAAAGAACGACAACAAATAAAAGATCCAACCCAACCAAACCGAGTCAACATGAGTGCTGAAAAAAAATCACAAAGTAAGGTGAAACATAATATCAAGCATTTTAATTTGTTGAGAAAATTTGTTGAATTTTATAATAAACTCAGTAATTCTAAGAGAAATGACCGTATTCTAAAACAAAGGTAATAAAATAACTGCTGAGATAGAATATGGAATTTGGTATCTTTTCCATCTCTGAATTTAATAGAATGAAACATCCCAAGGGAGGTAATGGCATGTGAGACAAAGAAATACAGATACAGGCATATATGGTCATCACAATGTTGTTGCATGATTAAAACATTTTGTATAGTTTAGTTGTTTAGTTCAAGACATGTCATTTATAAATAATATTAAAAGATTGAGCTGGACAGTGGATAAGTCACCTGGACCAGATGGGCTACAATACAGAGTTCTGAAGGAGATAGCTGAAGAAATTGTGGAGGTTTTAGTAGTGATCTTCCAGGAATTAATGGAGTCAGGGAGGGTCCAAAAGGACTGGAAAATTAATAATATAACCCCCTTGTTTAAGAAAGGAATAAAACAAAAGGCAGGAAGGTATAGCCTAATTAGCCTGACCTCGGTCGTTGGTAAGAGTTTGGAGTCCACTGTGAAAGAGGAGATTTCTGAATACTTGGAAATGCATGGTAAAATAGGGCAAAGTCAACATGGTTTCATCAAGGGGAGGTCACGTTTGACAAATCTGTTAGAATTCATTGAGGAGGTAATAAGCAGGTTAGACCAAGGAGTGCCAATGGATGTTATTTATCTAACTTCCGGAAGAATGGGGATAAAAGGGTCTTTCTCAGGATGGAAGCTAGTGACTCGTGGTGTTCCACAAGGGTCAGTGTTGGGACTACAACTTTTCACTTTAAATATTAATATTCTGGATGAAGGAACTGAGGGTCTTCTGGCTAAGTTTACAGATGATATAAGATAGGTAAAGGGCAAGTAGTATTGAGGAGGTGGGGGAGGCTAGAGGAAGATTTAGATGGGGTAGGAGAGTGGTCAAAGAAGTGGCAGATGAAATACAACATGGGAAAGTGTGAGGTTATGAGCTTCGATAGGGAGAATACAGGCATGGACTATTTTCTAAATGGGGAGAAAATTGAGAAATCTGAAGTGCAAAGAAGCTTGGGAGTCCTAGTCCAGGTTTTCTTAAGGTAAACTTGCAGGTTGAGTTGGTAGTTAGGAAGGCAAATATAATGTTGTCATTCATCTCGAGAGGACTAGAATATAAAAGCAATGATGTACTTCTGAGGGCTTTAGAAAACTCCGGTCAGACCACATTTAGAGTATTTTGAGCAATTTTGGGCCTCATACCTCAGGAAATATGTACTGGCCCTGGAGTGGGTCCAGAGGAGGTTCATGAGAATAATCCCAGGAATGAAAGGCTTAACATATGAGGAACCTTTGAGGACTCTGGGACTATACTTGATGGAGTTTAGAAGGATGAGTGGGGGAATATGATTGAAACTTACAGAATACCGAATGGCCTGGACAGAGTGGGCGTTGGGGAGATGTTTCCATTGACAGGAATGATGAGAACCCGAGGCTACTGAGTGAGATAATGCCTCATGCTGTTAGAGTCAAGGTGCTAGCTCGGACAGAAGATTAGCTGTCTGGCAGAAAGCAAAGAATGGGCTTAAAAGGGTCTTTCTCAGGATGGAAGCTAGTAACTTGTGGTGTTCCACAAGGTGTTGGGGAGAATCTGCTATCGGGGTACCTACATTGGGGCTAGGGAGGGGAGCACCATTATTAAAGCAGACACTGTCAGATACCAGCTAAAACACAGCCATGCAAAGTAAACCCAGCCACTGCAGGACTGTCTGCCTGGGGCCACATTCCTGGGGGATTAGAACATGTCCGTCAGTTTCAGATCATCCTATTACACTCTCATTGTTAATAAAGGAAACCGGTAACTATCGGATAGTGTAAATCGCACCGATACCACACTTGATTGATAAAGTACTTGCTAATGCCTCCGCTGACGTCAAACTCATTCGGGTCCTATGTTAAATGATAATATCTGTATATTCAACTATGGAGAACTATTGTGAACGCCCAGACAGCCAGACGCATGGCAATGAGGAAATATGCTCGAAACGTCGAATTCTCTATTCCTGAGATGCTGCCTAACCTGCTGTGCTTTGACCAGCAACACATTTGCAGCTGTGATCTCCAGCATCTGCAGACCTCATTTTTTACTTAATGAGGAAACCCTTCCAACAATAAACTTTTAATTTACAAGATCGGAAACTGCCGAACCCAGGATGTCTACCCATTGTTCAGCACAGCAGGAGTGGGGCAGGTATCTCGGGGCAGCCAATAGAGACACTAATCCCTTCACAGACAGGTGAACCGACCAATGAAAGAGCCGAACAAGGGGAACCTGACCGGGAACTCGAGGAAGCGCGAAGTATAACTGCACCAGATCCGAAGGGAGAGACAGAACGCCTTCTCCAACGAATTTGCATGCTTTTGAATTCGTTGTATAGTTTGCCAGTCTTGGTTCTGTAATAAACGGTGTTTTTGCTCCAAACTCTAGCCGGTTTGATCTCTCCTTCCAACGAACACGTAGAGACGAGACCATTCGGTTTCCGTCTCAACAGATGGTGAGCCTGAACGTGGGAAGGGAAAGAGACGACCGCAAGTTGGCCACGTTGGCGGACCGGAGGGCAGACAAACTTTCGGCCGAACTTTTAAAAGGTGAGGAAGCGCCTGTTAAAGCAAAGACTTCCAGTAGGTAAATTTTTTCAGTTAGTCAGCCTTTGTCTGCTCCCTGATCCTCACCAACACAAACAGTACTTTTAAATCAGTTTGGCAGCAACGTTGCAGAGTCCATACTGGTAAGCTATTTTCTCAATTCTTCACTAATACCTGCCACTAATACCAGCTTTTTGAGGTTGAGTTTTACGCGTGGATTTCGGATCCTGGACGCGGGTTTTTCAGTAAAGTTTATGCGTGGATTTCGGATCCTGGACGCAGCTTTCTGAGTAAGGGAAAAAGCGTGGCTTACGGAGCCTGGACGCTTTCTGAAATTAATTAATACAGCGCTGACTGCACTTGACTGATTGGATCCTTTCTTTTTTATTAAGCACTTTATCTCTGACAACTATCGATAGACACACTCGCTGCTAGCATCCTAAGGGGACAGAGGGCGGATCTCATCTCCTGGATAGGGTTTACCTGCACAGGCGTTTGCCTTAGACCGGTTGTTAAGAGCAGAAATCTGCCACGCGAAGGTCAGGCTTTTGAAAAACGCACTGGTTTTAAAGCGGTACCCACCAGGTGAGATCCGTCATGGGGGACTTGAACTTTGAACCACCAAAAATGACCCAATTTCGACCATTACGCCCCGGAGTGCCCTGGTGGCACCTCACGGTCGGCACAGACGTAACTTGGCATGCCCAATTATTACTGGACAGTGTAACAGTGCACAAGACAGCACTGGATCAAGTGTTTAACCAAGCGCCCGCCCAAAAGGACCTGATATTGACGAGACTAAAACAGACCTTCACAGATACGGCGCTAATGACCAAAATTTTAAACGGTCTCCTACTCGTGCCGCACTATTCAGTGCGGCAAACAATAGCCCTAGGGAAACCCCCTACTGATTGGGCACCACCGACCGCCGGAAAATCCCTGGGGTGGAAGACGACACTGTTAGTAACATTGAACCCACAGTGGCAAGGGGGCCACTGTACCTCCACCACGGCCCCAGTCATCTCGGACGCCCCTGCCCTAGAGTTGCACCATCTCACTGCTGCTGTTTCCATTCCAGCTGATGCACACACCACCGAGTACACCCCACTCCCGAACACCCCGGCACCTCAACCCCTTATGGGAAAGGTGCTAGACGGGATTCGTGCACAGCTAAGAGAAAACAACACCACCAAAGAGGCCCAGTGGACACTCCGCTACATCGACACCAACCTCAATTTGTGGCGGCGCAAGGGCTGCTTCCCTGCTACTCACCAGCCCTTTTTCACACCAGTACATTCAGAAAACTTCCAAACCAGTCTCCACACCTACTTACATGGGAAAAGAGATGGGAAGAAGGAAGTTCTTTTTAAGCTGTCAAGGCCTTCTGCTAAGGCAGCTGACGATTCTGTCTCCCTACGGGAGCTCTTAGTAAGGTCTCTGACCCACTTGCCAGCCCCGCTCGCAGAGACGCCCAGTCAGAGCGAGCGCGACCCCCTCCCGGAGTATGAACCCGAGTGGGTTCCCAACCAGACCCCACTTTACCCCCTTCCCCCTACCCCTCACACGCCCACTATCCTACACCCTGCCCCAGCTGAACTGCTCAAGCCCAGTCCGCCGCCCCCTTCTCTGGATGCGGCTTATGCTCGAAACGTCGAATTCTCTATTCCTGAGATGCTGCCTGGCCTGCTGTGCTTTGACCAGCAACACATTTGCAGCGCTGGGCACCCTCAGGCTACAGTTCGGGGACGATGTACATGAATATCTGGTGAGGGCCACGGACCTTTGGGAGACTGGCACAGGGGAAAGGCCCAATGGCTCCCCCTTGCCAATACCACATTTTCAACGGGGGTTAATGGAAGAACTTCCCGCCCCAGTACAGAGCAAATTGAATGACCTTGTGGGGGTACACTCAGTGTCGGAGGACCAGGGCAAAACACAGACACACCACTATCTATCCAGGTGCCGAGCATCAGAAAAGGCGGAAACTGAGAGACAGGCTTCCGAACTGCCTATGCAACTTATAGAGCGACTCGAAAAGGTTCTTCTACTGCTGGAGACGAAGGGCACAGCGCAGGGGCTTATGCCTCCGGCTCCACAGCCGTGTAGTTCCCCTTCGCCCTACGCCCAGGCGCTAGTGCCCTCGCCCTCCCTTAGCAGGGTGGGCAGTCCTCAGTACCACATGCCTGGCCGCAGTAGATCGACCGGGCCGCCCGCTGGGATACGAAAGGGGGGAAGGACAGATCCATTACCCGGACGTTGTTGGGAGTGTCGCGAAATTAGACACCATTCTTATAGATGCGATATGGAGACAGATGACTCATGCTGGATTTGTAAAGGGACAGGACATAAAGCCCGCCACTGCGGCAGGGAAAGGGTGCAACAAGCAGGGTCCACACTCCCAGCTGGCTCACCCTCTTATAGACACCCTGAGTCTAGACGTGGCAGACCCCGACAACGGAGGGAAACAACCAGGGGATTATGGAAAAGGGCCCCAGGACGCGGGATAGACAGGAAGGGGTGGATGGGTCTTGCCTAAGAATGGAGAACCACAAGGGTTACTTGACGGGCCCATGACAGATGGGGATAGCATGGTGAGCTGCGCAACTAGTAAGAGCAGTTTTACTGGGGATCGACTGTGTAAGTTTTCCTCCTTGCACCTCACGGTCCGTGCCTCGTTCGATTGGGACTTCCCTACAATCTCACATTGATTTGTTTTAGGATTGGTAACTTCTGTCCACCCACAACTACAAAACTGCTTCACAATCAGCCTTTTAATCAATCTTTTGTCCTTTCACAACAACAACACACAGGAGATTATACATCGTGCTTCCAATTACATCCTTCCCAACAGGTTGTAATCTTTACTTCTTACTGAACACCAAGCAGTGGCGTGTTGTTGTAAGCCCGACTTTATTCGGCATTATAGAAACCGGTATTCGGCTACGGTTTCACACAAATTGTCAGTTTCTGCGAGTATGTAATGCCCCGGAACATGTCACTAAAACTGGGGACAAGGGACTGCGACAGGCTGAGACGAGAGTACGACACACCGACAGTATGCGTGGATGGGCATGTATGTGGATGAAAACCAGTGTGGGGCCGGCCCAGTGTGAGAGGGAGTGAGTGAATGAGTGCAGTGATTTTTAACAGACGTGGCGAACGGAGGTGTCGCAACAAATGTTTCATCCCAGGACTCGGTGTACAGTGGACCGGCACCGACAGCCTGAGTGACGGACAGGGGCCGTGGGAAGCCGCCCAGCAGCCGAAAGCAGTTTTACTGCTGTCGGGGTACGTGAGTATTGTTCCCTACACTTAGCGGTTTGGGATTGATAACTTAACGGTCTGGGATTTTTCTCCATAGTCTCGTCTTGATTTTTAGGATAAAATGCCGCTGGTCCCCCCACTATCACTTTTAATTACTCTTATACTTGGAAAGGAATACCTGAATGTAGGGAGGGGGCGCAGGAAGGGATGGTTGAGCCTTTATTTTAATAACACTACGGTTGTGGAATCCTAAGACGGTAAATCCCGGGGTGTCCCGTGCTCACCCTAGTTTTGGCGGGTCACCCTTCTCTGGGCGGGTCACCTTAGTTCTTGGCGGGCTTTCTTGCTTTTGGCGCGAAGACTCAGGTTGGGCGGGGCCAGCTGACGTTTGGCGCGAACGCTCAGTTAGGGCGGTGCCCGTTCGCTTTTGGCGCGAATGCTCACTCTTGGCAGTATTGCACAGTCTAGAAGGAGCTGCTCGCCTGCGGACGTTCCGCCACCCCTTTTAGCTCAACTACCGCGCCACCACTACACCGATGGGTCTCTCAAGCGTCATTGCCCTACTTCATGGGATTGCTCGATGAACAGGTCCTTCAGTTACTGGGATGTCGATATGAATCATGCCTCTAACCACATCTTCTCTGACAGGTCGTACCTTTCTAACTCTAGCGTCCCAACCGACAACATGCGCATTGCCGTATCGCCATATTGTGCGTTTTCATTTACAACGTTTTGTATGTCCAGTGTTTGGCCGTCCCACTGCCCGAATATCCCCCAGCCCACTGATTTTGTCTCTCTCCTTTTCCCCCGCTGGTCACAGGCCTCAGGCCTCCAGCTAGAACATGCTACTCAGCACCCAGCAGGGTGCTTGGCCCATCTCTCTTCCTCGCGGCCGCTCACTCATCTTTTTGTCCACCGGCATGGGTGTTTAGGCCATCCCTTTTCCCCTCGTGTTCACAAAGTGCCAAGAACGAGGGGGGGCCCACCTACTCCTTCTTCCGTCTATGCCCTCCACATTTTTCTGCCCCCTCTCACGAACCCATTTTTATCTTTTCTCCCAAGTCCACAGATTTTTTCATTCGCTAAAGCATTATGGACGCTCATAGTCACGCCCCTTCATCGTTTTCTCCCAAACCCACACACTTTATGTTCACCGCCGGATCTGAGGTCATCTTAGTTCTGTCTTTCATTCAGCTTGCATGAATTCAACTGGGTCTTGCTGAATAGAAGATCCGCTGATCCTTACGCTCCATCTCTTTTTAAGGTTTTAAGCTCCCTGAGGTTTTCTACCAAGACACAGTAACTCATCTTCTGGCCTCATCTCTCCATTAGGGCATTTCACTCACTATGCTTCTACTGCCTTGCTCTGCGCCCCATCTTCTTTCCAAAGTCTCATGCTCCCTGAGGTTTGCTACCAGGACTTCCCAACCCTCATGCCCTGCCCAAATCCTTCAGTCTCCTCAGCTGCGAGTGCTCCTCGCCAATTCATCTGTTCATATCTTTTGCGACGCACAGGTACGCACTGAGAACGGCAGGGTCGCCAGGTTCCTTTATGATCCTTTTCCCGGGGTATCTTTTAAAGGCTGTTACTTCCCTCAAACTGATCAAATCCTCAAGTGTCAAACGGAGGAAAGTGCTACTCAGACAATTTCTGTCCTGACCTGTCTGACCATCCTTTTATGATACTCTCCCTCTCCCTCTCCTTTACACAGGGATGAAGTCCGATATGCCCGCAGCACCTGCGCATTCTCTTTTGTCTATGCCACACGGCCCTACACACACCCAGATTCTTGCATACACAAGGGTTATACTTGCACCTCTCGTTTTGTATCTCGTATGGGGGGACAAGTCCCCTCAGGCAAACAGTCCAATTTCGTCCCACCGCAAATCTCCTAATTGCCCAGAGTCTTACATTGTCCCCCTCTCCATAATCATCATCATCATATCTTATACTGAGCTGGCTGGAAACACATAGGCCACTACACGCACCACTTCTCCCATTGCTCCAGGTCAGCACAACCTAATATATCCCTAAAATCACTCGATGAGACAGGACCTCGCGGGGAGATGCAGACTGAGAGGGGAGCATGCAGCCCCACCTTGACACGGCCCGACATGGGTCCATTTCACTGATATCTTTGCTCTTCTTGTACTTTATTCTGCTGTCTAAACTCTTCATTGGGCCTTCTCTCGGGAGATCCACCTTGTTAATCATGGACTCCGCTGTGAGCAGGCGAATAGCCGTCCAAATAGGATTGTGCCCTTTTTCGTTGGTGATTCAACTCCCTTTTCGTCTAAATTTGTCTTTATCCCTTGCGTAGGCGCCTTTTTCTGATGTCACCCATATTCTGAGTTACAGTCGCGGTCCGCTCCAATATCCTACCCAAATGTCTAGGGGCGACAATCCGCCCTGCCTGCAAAGGGGGGGTCCCAGCCGCCTTGAGGCTTACGCTGCACGCCCTGAGAGGTTAGGGCGATCTCCTGCGCTGTGTCTTCCCTAACCACACGGTGGAAATTTACCTGCTCTATTGTCCTGTTGCCACAGAGTTGATGGGGATCCTCATCATTTCCACATTAATGACCCTTATCCTAAACGGTCTCCATGGGTGACTCATCAAACGATTGTCCTACGACAACCCCATTGGTTGTGCGCCCTGAGCACGGGCAGTTCCCCGGGGTGCAAATCGAGATTGCTTGCGCCCCTTACCGCGCACTATCAAGGTGTACCGTAGGCCTTCCCCTATGCAGTCTATTGTAGTTCCCTTCTCACTATTACCAATCCCACTTCCCTCTCGAGGGACTTACTCTATTTTTTCGACACAACTCCTGGACGAATGTTTTTACACTTCAAACATTGCGTTTTAAAACATACAGGCGTCTGCGCTCCTGCAGCTGCTAGTATACATTCCTACCGAGTCAGAACTGCCACTCGTACTATCTTGCATTTATATCAGTGTCCCGACTTTCATCTACCCCGTGTAGTGCTGCTGCTCAAATGGACACGGATTATCCTACTAATTGTCTTCCACACTATGCGCACACTTGATTTTAACTTTGTCAGAATATTGCGACTTGACACCGTTTGCGTGACTGCTCCCCGCAATTACCTCACCGACACTGGACCAGTGTCATGATTACGTTTTTTACATTTTTCCTCTGCCTCTTTGTAATTCGACGAACATTAAAACACCTACAGTATAATCTGGCTACCCCTGCCTCGACTGCCTTTTTGTGGCAGCCCGTGCTGGGGAGCCTTTTTTCTCTGATTTGAGATCACGAATCCCTCTGACTACCTTTGTGTAAAGTTGTACCCTTTCCCTTACATGAGACCACTCCTTCTACCTCACACAGAGTTCTCTCTATTCTGATGTGACTCCTTTTTGTGGAATACTGCCACGTACAGGTCCGCAACTCATAAGAATAGTTAAGGGGTTCAGACTACCTTCATTATTTTCACCATTGTCTTTTTATATCTGCTCTCTCCATTCCTCTTACACAGATGGTTGAGTGCACTCTTCCTGGTTGCATTTGACATTCCACATGAGCACAGATCTCATGTTCAGGAGTACTGACTGGAGACTTTGGGGACTGCCTCCCGTCCATTCCGGTCTCCCAGACATGCCACCCCAAAGACCCCTTACAACACAACACTTTATTTCCCATAGTAGTCACATGGTACCTGCCTGACCCCGCCATATATCACCCTGGTGATGCGGGGACTCCTTTTTACTGCATTCCCACAGCCCCATCTCACTGATTTAAAGGTGATAAGGTATCATTACTTTTCAACCGGACCCCCATCCGTTGAGCTCCACCGGGAGACGCCGCTGCCACCAACTCCAACAACACGACAGCCTGTGTGTGACCTCCTACAAACGGACAGGGACACATCCAATACATGCTGTAATGCGACGTCCGCTCGTGAGCCATGATACCGGGTTTCTTGCTTACGGCTGGTTGCGATGAGGGCTGGCGAGTGGGGACCTCCCAATTCTTTTCTTCATTGCTATAGTACCCCTTTGCATAAGCTCGCGGTTCGGGCGTAGTAAATCCTATCTCACCGGTGCGTGTCAGCTCCCTCAATGACTTTCTTTCGAATTCGTCTGATCCTGTTGTACTCATGACTAACTTTTCATCTTCATGTACGATAAATGCAGCCTGGTTGTCCAAAGAGCCCCCACTTATTTATTTTGCCCGTTTAAATTGGGGATATGTGAATTGATCCTTCCATAACAGCGGGTGGGTGAAATGTACTGTGTGCCTTGGCAATTGAGACACTGCTGTTCTCGCAGGCGGCCTTTGCGGACTGTCCATTCAATGCAGCACGACTGGTTAGCCAATGACGGGTAAGATCCCTCGGGCGAGGGACAACCTAAGACAGGCACAGTCGCGCATTGACATCGGAACGCGTGGCCTCCGTTCGTCTCCATTTGATGAGATTTCTGCCTGCTTGCATCCGTGTCGGACGGTTGAACAGCACTGCTGCTGTCTGGAGCATACTGATCTATGGGACCACCGGGGCACAGTACAGTTTCACACTGGGTTTCACATCTCTAGCGGGTACCTAGCTGCTGGTACCAGGCTGTTCCTACTCCCTTTCCAAACTTACGACACCTACTTACAATTGCCGGCTCTTTGGACTACAGACTTGCGTTTACTAAATGGCTTACTCATTCTAACGCACTCGCGTACATTTCGCCAGCTCTGAATGACTTATTGCAATGCTTGTCTAATCCTGTGCTTTTCGTTATTCCTGCAGACACTGCCTCAATTACTTCAACTATTAGTTTAGCTTAGCATGCAGCCGTGACTATCTATTGCTTAATTGTGTAGCGGCGCATTTTTCAGGGCACCCTTCATCCCCATATGACTGTCTCCCTAGAACCGGTGAGTCTGGTCGATTCAACACCGGACACCGGTCGCCTCGTGGGGTTGCGTTCCTATACTATAAGGGGGTGTGGCCTCTTTCGAGGCCAAGGGAGGGAATGTTGGGGAGAATCTGCTATCGGGGTACCTACATTGGGGCTAGGGAGGGGAGCACCATTATTAAAGCAGACACTGTCAGATACCAGCTAAAACACAGCCATGCAAAGTAAACCCAGCCACTGCAGGACTGTCTGCCTGGGGCCACATTCCTGGGGGATTAGAACATGTCCGTCAGTTTCAGATCATCCTATTACACTCTCATTGTTAATAAAGGAAACCGGTAACTATCGGATAGTGTAAATCGCACCGATACCACACTTGATTGATAAAGTACTTGCTAATGCCTCCGCTGACGTCAAACTCATTCGGGTCCTATGTTAAATGATAATATCTGTATATTCAACTATGGAGAACTATTGTGAACGCCCAGACAGCCAGACGCATGGCAATGAGGAAATATGCTCGAAACGTCGAATTCTCTATTCCTGAGATGCTGCCTAACCTGCTGTGCTTTGACCAGCAACACATTTGCAGCTGTGATCTCCAGCATCTGCAGACCTCATTTTTTACTTAATGAGGAAACCCTTCCAACAATAAACTTTTAATTTACAAGATCGGAAACTGCCGAACCCAGGATGTCTACCCATTGTTCAGCACAGCAGGAGTGGGGCAGGTATCTCGGGGCAGCCAATAGAGACACTAATCCCTTCACAGACAGGTGAACCGACCAATGAAAGAGCCGAACAAGGGGAACCTGACCGGGAACTCGAGGAAGCGCGAAGTATAACTGCACCAGATCCGAAGGGAGAGACAGAACGCCTTCTCCAACGAATTTGCATGCTTTTGAATTCGTTGTATAGTTTGCCAGTCTTGGTTCTGTAATAAACGGTGTTTTTGCTCCAAACTCTAGCCGGTTTGATCTCTCCTTCCAACGAACACGTAGAGACGAGACCATTCGGTTTCCGTCTCAACAAAGGGAAGACCCTTTAGAATGGCAATAAGGAGAAACTTCCTCAACCAGAGAGTGGTGAATCTATGGAATTCATCACACAGAAGGCTGTGGAGGCCAGGTCATAGAGTATATTTAAAACAGAGATAGACAAATTCTTGATTGCCATGGGGATCAAAGGTTATGGGGAGAAAGCAGGAAAATGGAGTTGAGAAACCTACCAGCCTTGATTGAATGGCGGAGAAGACTTGATGGGCTGAATGGTCTAATTTCTGCTCCGATGTCTTATGGTCTTCTGGACTTGCCCCACAAACCTGAATCATGATAAATATTGATATTTCTGGCAGACTCATACAGAAGTTGTACTATGACAGCTCAGGAAGAAGGACAGTCCATTGTTTACTGTAGTTATGTTTTATGTCACAATTAAATCAACATTTGAAATTACTTATTTAAAGGCATTTTTGGTTGACAAAATCTGTTGTCACATATTTAATATAATCAAAGTTTTTATAGATACTGAGAAAGGGAAGAAAAGCTATTTTAGGGATCGATGCACCAATGATATAAATACTTGTTTTGGTGTGGGACTATGCTGTTAAAATAAAATATTGTTTTCCTTAAGTGCTATATCCCTTTAAGACCTTTACCAACTTTAATACGCTTAGAACAAGTTGATTTGGAATCAATGGAACAATCGTATTGAAGTAAATATTGCTCTTTGTGGTAGCTCACTATGAAGTACGTAGTAAAGATATCAGCAATCTGTTTTACCTCATTTGACCTTGTCACAAAGTCAAGGTAATTTTTGAACAACTTGCACGCAGGCCAGGTCAGCAAAATCCCTTTTACTCTAAATAGTGGCACAGATTCATTTACTTTATGTTTCTCTACAAACTTGTAAGCTTTGAAGCATTGATTTGTAACTTTTGGCAACATCATTTTATTCACCTTTTAGAGTTTTTTTTTCCTATTTATTCTTGCTGATGGTATTACCACATGGTGTTTTTTTGGCATTCCAGTGAGAGGAACAGGAAATGTTCTAAATCAACAAGAGTTGGCTGACCCATTGTTTACTAGCAGTTTCTGTAATATTTGATTATGCCATTGAAGGGAGTACTAAAACAAAATGATCTGTTCTTCTAAAGATCAATAGGTGAAAAAAATGTTAATTTTTCCAAACTTTCTGCTGGAAACATCCAAATTGTTTTGTTGTGCAAGAAAATGTGGACTTAGTCTATCTGTATCTCTTCAAGTGCCTTGTATGTAGAATGGATAGTTGACAATGGATTACAAATATGCAGAGCCATGCTAAATTAGTTTGTCATCGCTGTCTGAATGAGCACACATTAATACTTTTCCTTACATTGTTAAATATCTGTTCCTGGCATAAGATCTGTTACATTTATGTTGTGACAAATACAAATGTTTTAAGTTCATATCACAGCGTAGAAGCATTTTACATAAAGAAACATAAATTTGACTACAAGAAGTGGATGTTCTTCAGGAGAAAAATACATAGACTGTTCAATACAAGAAACATTGCGGGGAGTGTGGCGGGGGTGGGGGAGGGGTGGGGGGTGGAGGGACTGACTGCTAACAGGCTTTTATAGTACTTTTAGATGGATGGCCAACTGGGTGTTGACTGATGGCAGGTATTTACCAATATCAGTGACACATTCCTAATGCATTAAATGGGCTATGTTACTGAAGTCTCTAAAATCATTCAGTTATTCTATACATGTTACTTCGTTATGTCAGTAATTAAAATAAAACATAAAGTTAAAACAGGGACATAGAAATTAAGAGTAGCACTAGGCCATTCAGCCCTTCAGACCTGTTTGACCATTCAATATGATCATGATTAAGCCTTTATCTCAAAGACATATTCCCACTTTCTCCCAATGCCCTTTAATGTCTTTAAGATCCAAAAATGTATCAATTTCTTTCCTGAATCTGACCTTCACAGCTTTCTGCAATATAAAATTCCACAGGTTCACTATCCTCTGTGTGAAGAATTAATTCCTCATCTCAGTCCAAAATGGACACTCCTTCTCCTGAGACTATGACCCTTGGTTCTGGAATGTTGAACCATGGAAAACATCTTCCCTGCATCTGAGGAGTTTGGAGAAAGGGTCACAGGACCCAAAACGTTAACTCTGATGTCTCTTCACAGATGCTACCAGACCTGCTGAGCTTTTCCAGCAACGTCTGTTTTGGTTATCCTTGCATCTAGTTTGTCCAGCCCTGTCAGAATTATATGCATTTTAATCAGATTCTCTCTCATCCTTCTAAATTCCAGTGAAATCCTGACAATTGTACAGAAGTAGCAAAACAAATTAAATGCAATAATTTTGAAATTATTCCGCTATAATTCCAGTGCGAGTTTTCAGCATCTTAATCACAGCAGGTATCTGTTTCTGGGTCATTCCTGGTTTCTTGTAAGGGTTTGAATCTCTCCATAGCTGTTATGGTTGTAGTATTGAAGGTCAGGCTCCAAATCTATTCATGCCTCTGGCCAAGCTGTTCCTACATAGCAATAACATTGGCATCTAAAATATGGAACATAGAACATAGAACAGTACAGTGCAGGAACAGGCCTGTCAGCCCACGAAGTTGTGTCAAACATGACCCCAAATTAAATTAATCCCTTTTGCCTGCACTTGGTCCATATCCCTCCATTCCTTGCATAATCATGTGTTTGTCCACAAGTGTCTTAATTGCCCCTATTGTACCTGCCTCCACCACCACCACCCGGGGGGGCAGTGCTTTCCAGACTCCTACCACTCTGTCTAAAATGTTTGCCCCTCACATCTCCTTTGAACTTTCCCCTCTCACCTTAAATTCAAGCTCCTTAGTATTAAACATTTCAACTCTAGGAAAAAGATTCTGACTGTCAACCCTTTCTATGCATTCATAATTGTACAAACTTGTATCACATCCCCCCCTCAGCCTTTGCCACTCCAGAGAAAACAACCTGAGTTTTTCAGCCTGTCCTTATAACTCATACCCTCTAATCCAGGCAGCATCCTAGTCAACCTTGTCCAGGGCCTCCATCTATATGACAAAGTGAAACATCGCACAGATGTGTCCTAGCCAAAAAAACAAAACATGTGCGACTTCATCAATCACAGTCTCATCTGTCTAATCGAAATCAGCTGCAAAGTAATTGATGGGTTATTGACAATGTTTTCAAAGGCATACATTTACTTTCTAGCTAATGCTCACATTGGGCTCTGCCAGGGCCACTTGGCATCCAAACAGGAGCAAATGGACTGAATTCCAAAGATGAGGTGAGAGTGACCACTGTTGATATCAGATAACACATTACTCAGCAACTAAAAGCCTGAGTTAACTTGAAGTTAATGGGAAATGAGGAAAGATGTTGTCGATATAATTAGTACAAAGGAAGATGATGGTCATTTTGGAAGCCAAGTGACTGAGCCCCAAGACATCCTACCCAGAATTCCTCAGGTTAATGACCTAAACAAAACCATCTAGGGCAGTTTCATAGGTAATTTTCTTTCCTTCATAAGATCAGAAGTGTTAAAGTTCACTGATAATTGAAATGTTAATTCCATTCTCAGATAACAGTTCATACCCATATGTAATAAAACTTGGACAACTTTCAGTCTTGGGTTGATAAGTATCAAATAACAGTCACACTACACTAATGTCACAGAATGACTTTCTTCAACAAAACAGAATCGCCCCTTGATATTTAGCGGCAATATAAACACCAAATCCCCCAACAACATCCCAGAAGCGGCCACCATTGATCAGAAACACAACTAGATTAACCTTGCGACTACAAAAACAGGACAGTGTTCAAAGGTGCTGTGGCAATTGACTCAGCCTCTGATTCCCTAAAGTTTCAACACTAATTCAAGATTAACATGGCACAGATCAGGAGAGTTGTGGATACTTTCTACTTTCCATTTCACAATAGTGACAGGACGTAAACTATTGATTTTTGAGTTCCTGGCTTTAATACCCGGAGAGTTTCTTTGAGTGAAATGGTTTTAAAAAGGAAAACTGCTGACTTAAAATGGCCACAGCAATAGTCATAGGTTTGGCTAGTCAAGAAATCAATGAGGAATGAATCAAGATTATTTGAACTGAAATTAACGTTATATGTTATAACCAAGGCTGTTTAGAATGGCAATAGTGTGGAAACAGGTCATTTGGCCCAAAAAGTCCATACCAACCCTCCAAAGAGCAACCCACCCAGCCCCATTCCCCTACCCTATTTCTCTACATTTACCCCTTACTAATGCACCTAACCCACATGTCCCTGAACACAATAGGCAATTTAGCATGGCCATCACACCTATTAATTGCGCATCTTTGGACTGTGGGAGGAAACCAGAGGAAACACAGATAGACATGGGGAGAATGTGCAAACTCCACACAGACAGTGACCCGAGGCTGGAATCAAATCCGGGTCTCTGGTGCTGTGAGGCAGCAATGCTAACCACTGAGCCACTGTGCCATTGTGTAATGAGGTCAGGAGTAGAGTGGCCCTGGGAGAACCCAAACTGGGCATCACTGACCAGGTTATTGCTGAGCAGGTGCTGCTTGATAGAACTGTTGATGACACCTTCTAAAATTAACTGATGAAGCGGTCATTGGCTGAGTTGGATTTGTTCTGATTTTTAACAAAGTCTACCCACTATCTACAAGGCACAAGTCAGGAGTACGATGGAATACTCCCTGCTAGCCTGGATGGGTGCAGCTCCAACAATACTCAAGAAGCTTGACATCATCCAGGACAAAGCAGCTCGCTTGATTGGCACTACACCAACAAATATGCACTCCCTCCACCTCAGACACTCAGTAGCAGCAGTGTGTAATACCTGAAACATGCACTGCAGAAATTTGCCAAAAGATTCTCGGACTGCACCTTTTTAAATCCATGACAGCTTTCATTGAAGGACAAGGGCAGCAGATATATGGCAACACGACTACCTTGAAGCTCCCCTCCAAGCCACTCACCATGTTGACTTGGAAATATATCACCACTCCTTTACTGTCGCTGGGTCAAAATCCCAGAATTCCCTCTTTAATGGCATTGTGGGTCAAAGCACAGCAGATGAACTGCAGTGTTACAAGATGGCAGCTCACCTTCATCCCTCAATTGAATTAAAAAAGAACCTTTATATCAAAAAACACTGAAACTAGTCCACCTACTCATATGTGAAAAGGCCGTCGTGTCCTATTTTCATTTCCACCTGCATGTTCATATAATAAAGATGAAAAACATCACCTGTAGTTATCAAACTCAAAACAATGAACACTGACATGGAAGAACACAAACAAGCTTGTATTTTAGGGACAAGCTTTTAGCAGAGAAACCAGGCTCTAGACGAACGCTATTGTAAAGCTTAGTCCAGTCTGAAAAGTTACTGTATACCTTGATTGCCTGTCACTCAGCCAAAGGATATGAATGCAGCTCCAAAAATACTCAAAATAATTTCTGAAATTAACAGCACTGCAGCAGTACAGAAGGTTCTCAAAACAATTAAGAACAATTCTAACATTGCCAGGCATGCCCATATCTTTAGATCAAATAACAGTCAAGAGTTGGGACCGTGAAACAAAAACAAAATTTGTGGGGAGAAACCAGAGTTAATATTTTGATTCAAAACTAATGAAAAGTTGAAACATTAACTCTGCTTTCTCACTACAGATGCTGCCAGACTGTCTGAGTTTCACCAGTAATTTATGTTTTTGCTCCAGATCTCCAGCAACTGCAGTCCTTTGCTTTCTTTTAGCTAGGACCATAATTTGGGGGGGGGCATTCCTTAATCTTTATATTTTTGACCTTCTGGCTGGTCAAAGATCTGGACAATCGAGTAAGGCAAGCGTATTTGCTCCCTAACAAATTATGTATATCCACTAGCAGAGTCAAGGTCAAGACATTTAAGCCCCTAAACAGGAACACAAGGAATGCCTCATGTGTACATTGGTCCCTTTTCTTGAGCTGCTGAGATATAAATGGCTACAGTTCGTAGGAGGTGTAGGGAATGGAATGGAATGGACAGGAGTGGTGGTAGAAGGGAGTGGGTAGAGTCCTGGTAACCACATATATGGATGACACATTTGCATGGGTATGTGCATTCACTAATTAAATATTTCCCCTTAACATTGTACCCACTGGAGGCCTCCAAGTTGGCAATGTTCATGTAATCATAAGCGTCTCCTCACAAGGAAAGTGAAAACTTTAACTGAATGAAAACAAGTTATTGTTCATTTAAAGTGGAGTGTGAGAGAGGTTAGGTCTAATGAGTTCTAAATTTTAAGCTAGTGACACATTCTAGGTATGAACAATGCACTGACACATTAATACTCCCTTATTTTCTTAACTATACAAATGAGACATCTATATAAACCTCAGTTCGTAAAGGAAATCATGTTTTCATTGAATTAGAATTACCTTTCAATGAGGTTTGTAAACATTTGGAAGATCATTTTAAAGCTGATGAATTTCACAACAGTGAAAGCTTCGTAAGTGAATGGTTTTGGGCTGAATTTTCCAGTTTTGAACTTGTCCATTGGTCTTGGCCATTAATGACTTTGACAAATTATACAGGTAGGCACAGGAGTGGCAGGCTTGCTTCGCAGAGGCAGTCGGTAAACTGGATCAACTGACAGAGGAATCCATCAACATTTAAGGATTCTATGATCCTAATATTGTCAGCATTGTCTTGGGATTCATGTGCCTGGCTGTCTCAATGGAAGGGTTGAAAACTGCCATGGAGACAAAGTCCAACACATCCAGTTTATACTGTACTGGGGATATGCACAGATTTACACTCCATGGTTGTAACCATTGGTGCACAGCGTCAAAGGCAAGACAAGAGGCAAATGAGGAAACCTCACCTCACTGTAGTTGCTTCAACCTCTCAGGGAGAGAGTGTAGTGTCAGCAGACAACCAGACAGAGGAAAAGCCATACACACAGAGCTCACATTCTCACAAACGCAACTCATATTCTCTCTTGCCCAGTGCCTGGAGTTCAAGATTAGCAAAGAAACAGGGACAAAGACTAATTATATCATGTCATCACCTATTACCCTGAAATTTCCTGAAGTTTCTCAGCAAACATACTGATGCCTACACACACAGCAAACAAAAGGCCTGGTTCCTTCTCACCTTCTAGTTGCGAAAAGGACACTTGCACCTCTCCCATGCCCTTTCATTTCATCTTACTGATTTCAAGCTAGCACAGGGACAACTGTAAAGAGCTACTGCTACATCCTTCCAAGGATCCCTGCAAATGAAAAGGTCAGCAGTTCTGGAGCCAGGCTGAACTGGAGGGCAACAATAACTTCTTAATGAGGGGCACAGGATGATTTTCAACATTGCAGGGCTTCTCTGACAGCAACTATTTAACAGCAGTCAAAGGCCTTTTGATTTTCCTGCTTGAAGTTTAGACAGATGACGAGGGAAGGGAAGATAGGGAAGAACATTTAGCTATCTCTCTACTTTCTTGTTTATAAATAAGAAAACAAGCAAGGTTGGCACACAACTTCAAAAGATATTATGTGTCATGATGGATGGTCATATCATTTGAACTATTTGAATAAGTAGTTGGAAAGATAAACATAAAATAACGAAATAGTTGTGAGAAGAATGATATAATGAAACATAGAGTTGTACTTCCACACAAAGGTTTGCACACTTGTATAGATGCAATAAAAAAGTCAGTTCTGTTTGTGCTGCAACTCCTATATTTATATGAAACTACCAGAATCTTTCGGGTTTCATAGGGGTGCCAATTTTAATTGAACTTATTTCTGAAGGTTTCTTCACATGGTTTTGTTGTGGCTATGTCACCACAAGTTACCTTTAATTCAGCTACTTAGTCAGAAAACTCATAGATAATCAAGTACTGAAATAATGATTTAAACTTTATTGCACATAACATCCAAAATAAGACCTCTCAAGTAAGCAAATCTCACAACTCAACATGGCTATTAAGTGATTAATCGTGGAATTTAGCTACAAACCCAACCAACAATGCCAGTCTCTGATGTCCAGGGTTGGATCCTTGTCTAATGTTGTTCTTCAAAGTTCTGCTAATGAAACATTCTGGTGTTGGATTCTCATACAACTTTTCAGCCTTTGGGTCTATGGTGTAATATTATTGATGATCTTCAGATGTTTTCATCCAAAATGTTGATTACCCTTTTGGAGTCCTTGAGTCTGCAGCTTGTTTGCTTCTCAGAAGTAACTCCTCTAGCTGTTAGCTGTCTGTTTGAAAACACCAGTTTTCTGTGATTAACTCCTTAAATTCTTCTGCAGGGCAATCAGTTATCCTTGTGGCATAAAGCTACCAGTTATCAAGCAGATGTCAAAACAGTTTTGTTCATGTAGCCTTGACTCCTTCTCTCAGACAGGCTTAATGCTTTCAATTCCTGTGTAAGTTTGCCATTGTCTTTTAATAGTTTATTCAAGGCAGAGTTATTGCTGCTTCTTTCAACCTATGAACAGGTATTAACGTTCTGAAATTTATACTATCACAGTTTTAACCATGCTACATCCTATAATTGACTGAACACTCATCACTGCGATGCAATGCCAATTGGGGAGCAAAAAGATTCCTGAAAAAAGATTCCAATATTCCTGAAGAAGGGCTTATGCCCGAAACGTCGAATCTCCTGTTCCCTGGATGCCGCCTGACCTGCTGCGCTTTTTCAGCAACACATTTCAAGCAAAAAGATTCGCCAACTAATTGCATGAAATTTGATTGCCAGCCAAACAGTCTTTTTTTCTTCAGTTTCCAATATTTTTGCACTTGAAAAAGAAAATGACAAACAAAAGTCAATCTTTTTCAATGTCCCTGTGGTCTTTCTTAACAGTTGCAAACAGTAGTGTCCTCAAAGTTGACGTCTAGAAATTCCAGGAAAATCCTGGAGAGTTGGCCACATTAAGATCTCACCTGCATAAGAGAAACTTAGAGATAAAAAAAACTATTTCTTTTTATAAATACCATGGATAACTCAAGCTTAATTAATTCTGATTAGCAGATCAAGACATGGCTTGCTTCTTCCACGACCGTGGTTTCCCACACATTATGGTTGACGAGGCCCTCAACCGCATCTGACCTCCCACCTGTGCATCTGCCCTTGCCCCTTCCCATCACACACAACAGCGTGATTGGGTTCCCTCTGTCCTCAGTTTTTATCCAACCAGCCTCCACATGCAGAGGATCATTCTCCGCCATTTCAGACAACTCCAGCAAAATGTCATCACAAACACATTGTTGGGTACTCGTTTTCCCAATAATAGGAAAAACCAGGCACATGAATTACACAATGTCTTCTTTAAATCTTTATTGCAGAAGTTTTGCGGTTACATGGGTGGTACAAGACAACTGCAAAGACATGACAGCTTCATAGATGTATAAGGCAGCTTCATAGATGGTATAAGATAGCCTCATAAGATGTTATAAGGCAGCTGTTACCTGTCCGATCACGGCTCACGTTCTTATAAACTTGTGGTTTCTGTGGTTTTGGGTGTAATTGAATTTGTTCTGACTACAGACATGTTAACTTCAAAAGCAATAGTATTTCAAACTGATCTCTGCAGTTACCCCCTGCTGTTCACTTCAGTACTTCAACCATTAACCGCAATTGTTCAGTGAAGTACCTTCACTGGAGGTAATATTGCAGTGAAACTAATATTGCGGTTACCCTCTGCTGTTCACTGATGTGCTTCAACCATTCCCTCTATAATCACGTCCCATTTAGCAATGCAAAGCCACAGTTATTGCCCTATAAGTATCTGCTAAGAACTCATCCCTGATCTAATCAAGTCTCAATATGTTTTCCTGGTGTAATTAAATCCAACTTAACCCTTTCATGTTCGATGGGCTTCCACTGAATCCCATAACTCCACCCTTTTTCGATTCATAATAACTTACTAAGAATGATTACGTAAACGAAGCAGATGACATTTGAAAAATTGAACACAAGCATATAAAGCGAGAACACATTATTTTTCCTTACTTATGTATAAGATGAATACAGAAATGTGTCAACATTCGACTCACATTTTGCAATGGAGTACACATTAACAGAGAGATTGAGACAATTACAAGTCCCACAAACAGAGTAAGGTTCTTCATGGTGGAGCAGGAGTGTTAGCTCTTTTGATGCATGTATCCAAGCTATCTTTCCTTGCACATTCATGGCTGATTGCGTTGTCAGGAGAACTTGACACGGGCCTTCCTGCTTGACACCCAGCTGTTCTTTGTGTATGTTTTTGATGTAGACCCAGGTGTCGGAACTAAGTCATGTCCACCTTTGGGAGGATCACCTCATGCCACTGCAATCTTTTGGGAGGCATAACTAACAGCACTTGTCAGATCCGGAATTATTTCACATTTCCCTGCTGAAATCTTTTATCCCAAGTATAACGCCTCTTCTTGGGCAATTTGTGCATTCTTAAGTTTTGCCTTATGGCCACGGGAGCATAAATGGCCAAGGAGGACACACAAATCCTCCCTATGTTGTTCGGGATGCTATTAGAATATCATCCATATGTTGAATTACCGTTGATGCCATGAGACACGGTTCTGCAAATGATTTTGCAAAGCCATATGGAATACAGTAGGGCTAATGTAAAAGCCTGTGGTAAACGCATCTAGGTATACTGTTGTTGTTGGATGGTGTAAAAACACAAGCCATGATTGTACCTCTTGGAGAAAGTGAGGACTGCAGATGCTGGAGATCAGAGCTGAAAAATGTGTTGCTGGAAAAGCGCAGCAGGTCAGGCAGCATCCAAAGAGCAGGCGAATGGACGTTTCGGGCATGAGCCCTTCCTGAAGAAGGGCTCATGCCCGAAACGTCGATTCTCTTGCTCTTTGGATGCTGCCTGACCTGCTGCGCTTTTCCAGCAACACATTTCTCAGCCTTGTACCTCTTGGGCCTGGTGAACCGACCAAAATCCATTGGTCATGTCAATCACTGAAAAGTATCTGTGTTTTAGTGACAGAGATTTAAAAATGCTAGAGGGGTCTGCAACCAAGGGTGCTTTTTAATTCATTCACTGGTTCACTCACCTGTAATCTACTGTCAGATGTCAGGTTCCATCAGGCTTTTTAACTGGCCATACCAGGCTATTAGGTGAACTGTGGGCTTTTATCAGTACACCTTTTTGCTCTCATCATTTGATTATGGGTAGAATTCCAGCAATAGAGGCAGAACGGATGGGGTATTGTTAAGTTCATGGCAGAGCAATTCCAGTGAAAGTAACCAGGGTCATCTTTAACAGGCCACAGTCACTTTTATCCTTTGTCCACAGTAGATTATCCCGCCATTCTTCTTGTTTAAGGGGCCGTATTGGCCGTTCTCAAAGTGTAATGACAAATGTATTTGAGTTAATACATCCATTAGGCTTGTTGTACGGTACTGACCCAGCCAGATTTAACAATCTTGTGTGGTCCTGGCCTTGTTGGGAATATCTTGGTCTTTACAATTTTTAGTTCCTTTCTTCCTACTCCAGGTGTGTTTCTCTGCTCTCCCTTCAAAGGTAAATCACATCCGTCACTTACAGGTAAACATGGTAGCTCTGCACCGATGTCTAAAAGACAATTTCCTTCTCGCCCACCACATCACAACATAGCAGCCGTCCAGTTGGTTTCTAACACTGCTGAAAAAGGGGCTAAAAGATTGGAAGTGGACTGTGTTCGTTTTTTGAGAGGTTGATAAGCTTTTTCACCTGAGATTCTGTATAGTCCTGGAGTTGCTCCAATAGAGGAAGGTGCTCCTTTAAAGGCAGTTTATGCCATACAGATGGGCTTATTTTATCTGACTTGGGAGCTTGTTTTCCACCCAGACTTTTGTTTTTTAGCCTACAACTTTTAGCACAATGACCCTCCTTTCCACAACTGTAGCACTTCCAAGGGTGCTTTTTCAGTGTTAGTAGCCCTTACAGTTTCCTGATGAAGGGCTCTGGCCCGAAACATCGAATTTCCTGTTCCTTGGATGCTGCCTGACCTGCTGTGCTTTAACCAGCAACACATTTTCAGCCCTTACAGTTTGCATTGTTCTGAGTTTTGATTCCATATTCTTCTCCTAGCAATTGGCTTCTTCTATTATATTGCCAAGAGTGCATGAATTTTTTAAATCCAAATCATGGCATTGTATTTTTAACATTTTTGCCAGTTTGGGCTTCAAGCCTGCTACAAAGGCTGCTTTTAATGGGTCCAAATTTGACCTTCTAATTCCTCTGGATTCCATTAGGAGCTGGTCCAGAATGCTCAATCCACACTTCACAGCTTCCTACAAAATTTCTAACATCTTCATTTCCCTTCTGTTGGCATGCCATTATTTTACCCCAATTGGTTCTGGATGGACCATATTCATGAAGCCAATTTTAAATTGCCCATCAGCTATCCTTTAAATCCTGTTGATACGGTCCTTAACTCTGGAATACAATTTTTGTCCTGCATTGCCATCCACTATGGCAGCACAATGGCTGCTCTGCAACCTCACAGTGCCAGGGACCTGGGTTCAATTCCAGCCTCGGGTAACTGTGTGGAATTTGCACGTTCTCCCTGTGCCTGTGTGGGTTTCCTCCCATAGTCCAAAGATATGCAGGCCAGGTGAATTGGCTATGCTAAA
This sequence comes from Hemiscyllium ocellatum, assembly GCF_020745735.1. Taxonomy (NCBI): domain Eukaryota; kingdom Metazoa; phylum Chordata; class Chondrichthyes; order Orectolobiformes; family Hemiscylliidae; genus Hemiscyllium; species Hemiscyllium ocellatum. The sequence continues at coordinate 79,965,541 of NC_083408.1, forward strand.
TTTTCCATAGTGTTCAGGGATGTGTAGGTTAGGAGCATAAGTCAGGGATAAATGCAGAGTAATAGGGTTGGGGAATGGGTCTGTGTGGGTTACTATTCAGAGGGTTGGTGTGGACTTGTTGTGCCAAATAGTCTGTTTTCACAATGTAGGGATTCTATGACAGACAGGATTTGAAATCTGTCCATGTGGTGTAAGGTATATAGGTCCTTGAGTTTTTCTAACTCATTCCATGTCCTCATACCTCCTTTCTTTGGACCATCTCTGAACTAATTGTGGATCAGGGGTCTTATGGATTGCCAATTGGGTATATTCTTACTTGGCAACTTTTATTTTCCTCCCTTTCTGCCATTTCATTCATACTGGTCTCATGGCAACAGGGGGACACTCACTATCTTCTGAGCTGCTAGAGGTTGCCAAACTTCCCTCAGGGCATTGAGCGCGCTACTCGTAGTTTTCAATTCTGCACAAACTGTTTTTAATTGTCCTTTTAGGCTGTGAATTTCTCTCTCATGATTCAATTTTTTAAATTAGTACGTGCAGTGACCATCGGATCTTTATCTTTTAGAGGAGTACGTTTTATCCAAACTAGTTTTATTTCATCCAGGGACCAATATCTCGTGGAGGTTCGATACTTTTAACGGCTTTAGTTAAGGTGTTAAATTGATTAAATTGTTGCTCAATATATTCTTTTAATTTCTGTGAGATTTCATCTTCTAAAATGTCAGATGGTGTTTGTCCATATTTGACTATAGTAGGGAGTTCTAATTTAGAGCTGAAAATGTGTTGCTGGAAAAGCGCAGCAGGTCAGGCAGCATCCAAGGAACAGGAAATTCGACATTTCGGGCATAAGCCCTTCATCAGGCCCGAAACGTCGAATTTCCTGTTCCTTGGATGCTGCCTGACCTGCTGCGCTTTTCCAGTAACACATTTTCAGCTCTGACTCCAGCATCTGCAGACCTCACTTTTTCCTCAGTTCTAATTTAGAGATTATACCTGGCTTTCTGCTTAAATTTGAACCAAAATACACCCTCTCAGTGCTGTAGACAAAGGCTCCATTTCCTGTCCTTTGCAGCCACAGATGTCAGTATTCCTTTAGATGCAAATCGAAATTTTTGAGCACATCAGATAGTGGAAATTATCAGACTGTCATTTCTATCTGAGTGAATGAAAGAGGAGCCCTTACCTCTAGGCGTGAAGTGGTCTTCTCCCCCTTTATTCTCTTGCGATCCTGCCGACTGTGCTAGAATTGCTGGGTACTCGTTTTTCCAATAGTAGGAATAACCAGGCATGGGAACTACACAATGTCTTCTTTAAGTCTTTATTGCAGAAGTGTGGCAGTTACATGGATAGGACAGGACAACTGCAAAGACATGACAGCTGCATAGATGATATAAGGCACCTGCATAGATGGTATAAGGCAGCTGCTAACTGTCTGATCACGGCTCACATTCTTATACACTTGTGGTTTCTGTGGTTTTGGGTGTAACTGTATTTGTTTTGTCTATAGACACGTGAATTTCTATAGCAATGTCAATTTCTGCAGCAATAGCATTTGAAACTGATCTCTGCTGTTACTCCCTGCTGTTCATTTAAGCGTTTCAACCAGTGACCACAATTGCTCAGTGAAGTACCCTTCACATCACGTGAAAGTAATGTTGTTTTACCCCCTGCTGTTCACCAATGTATTTCAACTATTTTCAAGGTCCTGCATTTCCTCGATAATCACTTCCCCATTTAGCAATACAAAACCACGGTTCTTTGTCCTGTAAGGATCTACTAAGAATCCATCCTTGATTGAATCAAGTCCCATTATGTTTTCCCTGACTTGGTGAAGTGGCACGGAAGGGAACTTGCAGCTGGTAGTTTTCCCATTTATCTGTAGCCCTTGTCCTTCTAAAAGGAAGTGATCATGGGTATGGAAGGTGCTCGTGAAGGATTTTTGGTGAATTTTGGCAGTGCATCTTGCAGATTGTATACATTGCTGATACTGACCATCACTGGTGGAGGGAGTGGATGTTTGCAGATATGACATCAATCAAGTGGGCTGCTTTGTCCTGGATGATGTCAAGCTTCTTGAGTGTTGTTGGAGCTGCACCCATCCAGGCAAGTGGGGAGTATTCCATCACACCTCTGACTTGCGCCATTGAGGCAATTGAACAGGTTTTTGGGGAGTCAGAAGGTGAGTTACTAACTGCAGTATTCCTGGCCTCTGATCTGTTGTTATAGCCATTATATTTATATGAAGAATCCAGTTAAGTTTCTGGTCAATGATAATCCCTAGAATGTTGATAGTTGGGATTCAGTGATGGTAACACAATTGAATGTCATGGGGCGGTGGTTAAACTGTCTCTTATCAGATCCTGGATTAGTGGTGCTGGAAGAGCCCAGCAGTTCAGGTAGCATCCGAGGAGCAGTAAAATCCACATTTCGGGCAAAAGCCCTGATGAAGGGCTTTTACCCGAAACGTCAATTTTACTGCTCCTTGGATGCTGCCTGAACTGCTGGGCTCTTCCAGAACCACTAATCCAGAATTTGGTTTCCAGCATCTGCAGTCATTGTTTTTACCCTCTCTCTTATCAGAGATGATCATTGCCTAGCATTTATGTGGCAATGTTACTTGGCACCTGTCAGCCCAAGTCTGGATATTGTCTAGATCTTGTTGTATTTGAATATGGGCTGCTTCAATATCTGAAGAGTTGCAAATGGTTTTGAACATCGGGCAATCATCAGAGAACATTCCCACTTCTAACCTTATGATGGAGGGAAGGTCATTACTGAAGCAGCTAAAGATGGTTGGGTCTGAGGAATTCCTGCAGAGGTGTCCTTGAGCTAAGATGACTGACCTGTAAAACACATAACCATCTTCCTATGTGTCAGATATGACTCTGTCCAGCAAAGAGTTTTCACCTTGATCGTCATTGATTTCAGTTTTGCTCGGGCTCCTTGACTCCACACTTGGTTGAATGCAGCAATGTCAAGGGTTGTCACTCTCGCCTCACCTCTGGAATTCAGCTGTTTTGTCCATGTTTGAGCCAAGGTTGTAATGAGGTCCAGAGCTGAGTGGCCCTGGCAGAACCCAAACTGGGCACCCATTGAGCAGGTGCTGCTTGATTGCACTTATGATGAAATTTTCCATCACTTTACTTACCATTGAGAGCAGACTGATGAGATGGTAATTGGCCGGGTTGGATTTGTCCTGCTTTTTATATACGAGACATACTTGATGAACTTTTCACATACTTAGATAGATACAAGTGTTGCAACTGTACTGGAAGAGCTTAACTTGGGAAGTGGCAAGTTCTGGAGCTCAAGCTGAACCAGTTGGACTGAAGGGTCTGTTTCCATGCTGTACATCTCTGTGACTCTATGAGTTCTGGACCTCTTAAGAGACCTCCCTTTACGAACTAATATCTTTAAGGAATGGCCCCTCTTCACCTCAGTTGTGTCATGACCGGTCTTCTTTGTATCTCCCTGCGCCCACCCGCTATATTGCCCATTGTAAGTAGGCTCCAGCACACTATTTCTACATCAAAATTGGCATCTTCGGTGACTTAGCAATTTTGAAAATTGTTGATCAGTTTTTGCAGTTTTCTAAATTAATAGACGAATAGCTTCCCTTCTCTCCACAAGCCTTCAGCCAATACTGTTGATGAATTGGAGCAGAAATTAACCACCTTTATTCCCATTTCCCAGAATAGTGAGCATTTGGCCTGTTTCAGAACAAGTGTCTGAGGACTTACAAAAAGACATAATGATGTAGAATTAAAACTTCAACAACATTATATGAGAACTATTAAGCTTAAGTACATGAAAAGTAGAAAATAGTGAATACTATGTTTCTCATGTCTTCTAAATGTATTGATATAATATGTCTAAAATTGCAAAAGAACATAAAAAATAGGAGGAGTAGGCCATCTAGCCCATCGAGCCTGCTCTGCTATTCAATAAGATCACAGCTAATTTTTTTGTAGACTCAGCTCTACTGACCCGCCAGCTCACCATAACCCTTAATTACTTTACTATTCAAAATTTTTCCCTTAAAAACATTAAATGAGGTAGCCTCAACTGCTTGATTGGGCAAGGATTCCCACAGATTCTCAACCCTTTGGGTGAAGAAGTTCTTCCTCAACTTATTTTGAGGCTATATCTCCAAGTTCTAGTTTCACCTGCCAATGGAAATAATCTCCTGCTTCTATTCCCTTCATAATTTTATATATTTCTATAAGACTCCACCCAGCCCCATTGTTCTAAATTCACATTCACACTTTTGTTGATGAGATTTCACTACTGCAGTTGTAGTTTAGAATAGAATTGCACAATTACAGATCATTTAGAGCTCAAGAATGGTCACTGGACACAAAATATGAACTATGCTTTCTCTCCACAGATGCTGCCAGGCCTGCTGAGTTTTTCCAGAAGTTTGTGCTTTTGTTTCTGATTTCCAGCACCTGCAGTTCTTTGGCTTGTCTTTGTTTACATATTATCTGAATAATGATTGAAACTTGCTGCATTTTGTAAACCAGAGGTCTCCAATTCTAAAGGAAACTTTCAGTTGAATATGTGCACAATGGAGTCATATGAAAATCATCTGTTACCCTGCTCTCAGAACTGCTACCAGGAAGATTAAAACAATAAAGCTGGCAAACATGCACAGGGCAGCTTGGGACAAAATCTTGCCTTGAGCTCACTTTAAAACTCCCAAAGCACAATGACTAGTTTATAAAAAGACAGCTGTTAAATTAAAAGTTGGGCAATATGTGATTTTGGCTACCAACTACTTTTACAATGGTTATTATAGTATTCAGTTTTGATGTTGCCACGGGAAAGATTGAATTGTACACAATAGGCTGTGCTAAAATAATACCTCATGTCGAGACTTCATTTGCGCTGTGTCTTAAGATGAGTGGGGACAATGATATTTTAATGGCAATTGTACAAACATTATTTTCAGTATAAATAAAAGAGGGTGTTTTTTTCTATAGAAATAGTGGTGAGGCTAACAGCACTCTCTGTTATTAAATTGAAAAATGGGCAGCAACTTCTGGCAACCACATGTGAACAGATAAACATGAAATTCAATTGCTGTCAGAGATACACTGCTCCTCTGTGCTACATTGCTGTCTCCAAAGAAACTGGTCTTTCAAATACTTTCAATAGTATGAAATTATAGATCTTTTAGAATAGACACTTAGTAAACTCTAAAAATGTTATGACCTTGTCCATTCAAATATAATCTTTTTAATAGTGTGTTAAGTCTTAAGATTGCCAAGCAACCTCTGTTGCACTGGAAATTAAATTTCACAAGTGTGGAGTCTCATTCCTTGCATTTTTAGTTATTAGTGAAAAAAATAATTAATGTGTTTTATTTTGTGTATTTAAACTTTTTCATTTTTCTCTTCCCCTATTTTTGTTTTACTTTCTGTACCTGATATGACTTTTTTTAAGCATTCATGATATGTGGGCATCACTGCCTGGGCCTGTATTTATTGCCAATCCTAATTGCCCTTGAGAACATGGTGGTGAGTTGCTTTCTTGAATTGCTATAGTCAATATGCTGTAGGTAAATCCATAATGCCCTTAGGGAGGGAACTCCAGGATTTTGACACAGCAACAGTGAAGTAACAGTGACATATTTCCAAGTCAGGATGGTGAATGGCTTAGACAAGAACTGTGTAGTTTAGTTTCCATGTATCTGCTATCCTTGTCCATCTAGATGGAAGAGCTTGTGGTTTTAGAAGATGCTGTCTAAGGATTCTTGGTGAATTTCTGCAGTGCATCTTGTAGATAGCACACATTGCTACTACTGAGCAATAGTGGCGGAGGGAGCAGATACTTGTGGATGTGGTGCCAATTAAGTAGGCTGTTTATTTGTAATAGTGTCAAGCTTCTTGAATGTTGTTGGAGCTGTACCCATCCAGGTAAGTGGGAAGTACTCTATCATGCTCCTGATTTGAACCTTGTTGAAGGCAGACAGGCTTTGGGAAGCCAGTGGTGAGTTATTCGCTTTGGGATTCCTAGCCTCTGACCTGCTCTTGAAGCTATAGTATTTATATGACTAGTCGATTCCTGTCAATGTTAACCCCCAGGATGTTAATAGTGGGAGTATTCAGTGATGGTAATGCCATTGAACATCCCGTTCTCTTACTGGAGATGGCCATTGCCTAGCATTTGTAGATGAATGTTGCTTGCCACTGCCATCCAAAACATGGATATTGTCCAGATCTTACTGCATTTGAACATGGAGTGTTTTGGTATCTGAGGAGTTGTGAATGATGCTTGGCCAAGGGCACTACCCTGAGCAACTGCTGCAGCGATGTCCTGGAGCTGAGATACCTGTCCTCCAACAACCACAACCATCTTCTGTTGTGTTACGTGCCAGGTATAACTCTAACCAGCAGAGAGCTTTTCCCTGTTTCCCGCTGCCCTCTGTTTTGCTAGAACTCTTTGATGCCACTTTCAGTCAAATGTCACCTTGATGCTAAGGACTGTCACACTCATCTCACCCCTGGAATTCAGTTCTTTCGACCATGTGTGAACAAAGGCTGTCATCTTTTCAGGAGCTGAATAGCCCTGGTGGAACCCAAAGTACGCATGCCTGAGCAGGTCATTGCTTGATAGCACTACTGCTGACACTTTCCATCATTTTACTGATCATCGAGAGTAGACTGATGAGGTGGTAGTTGGCCGGGATGGATTTGTTCTGCCTTTTCTGTACAGGGCTATCTAAGGAACTTTCCACAATCTTGGATTGATGCCAGTATTGTAGCTTTACTGAAACAGTAGGTGCGGCAGATTTCTAGACCATAAGTCCTCAGTACTAATGCTGGAATATTGTCAGGGCCCAGTGCCTTTATAATATCCAGTGCATCTGTTTCTTGAGTGAATCAAATTGGCTGAAGAATGGTATTGGTGACGCTGGGGACCACTGGAGAAAGCTGAAATGTATCATCCACTCAGCACTTCGAGCTGAGGATTGCTGTGAATGCTTCAGTCTTGTTTTTTGCACTGATGTGCTAGGCTCTTCCATCTTTGAGGATGGGGATATTAGTGGAGCTTCATCCTCCAGGGTGTTATTTAATTGTTTGTCGCAAGTCATGCTTGGATTTGGCAGGACTGCAGAGCTTAGATCTGACCTGTTGGTTATGGGATCATTTAGCCCTCTGTCTATCATTTGCTGCTTGGCATCCAAGTTGCCCTGTTTTGTAACTTCACCAGGTTGACCTCTCAGTCTGGTACTGCTCCTGGCATGCTCTCCTACTGTCCATTGAACCAGGTTTGATGTCCTGGCTTGATGATAATGGTCAAGGGGAGAATATGCCAGACCATTAGGTTGCAGGTTATGTTGGAGTATAATTCTGCCATTGTTGATGGTCCACAGCACCTCATGGATGCCCAGTCTTGAGTTGCTAGATTTATTTGAAGTCTGTTCCATTTAGCAAGGTGGAACTCACAAAGGGTTTTCTCAAAATGAAGGCACGATTTCATGTCCATCAAAGACTGTGCAGTGATCACTCTCGCCAATACTGTCATGGACAAATGCATGTGCATCCAGCAGACTGATAAGGACATTACAAAGTTAGTTTTTTCCTCTTTACTGTTTCCTTTAACACCAACCACAGACCCGTCGAGTAGCAATGTCCTTTAGAATCCAACCAGCTCAATCATAATGGTGCTACCAAACCACTCTTGGTGTGGTGGACATTAAAATTCTGTGGTCTTATCACCTTCAGTGCTTTCACCATGTTCCAATGTGGTTTAGCAAGAATGCATGAGCTGTTTTAACCAAAGTGAAATATATTCAAACAACTTTAATTAAAAAATAAAAAGTTAATTAGAAAGAAAAAAATCTACAAACCTGAAATAAAGATAATGCTGTGAACCTGATACATTTGACAGAAACTAGAGAGATAGATAGTTAAACTCACCCAGGCTATTCATTAGTCAGAATTGAAATTGCAATGTGATCGCCATTAGAGAGAGGTGATTGAGGGAGAAGCAGGACTGTCCATGCAACATTCAGAGGTATCAGATCTACAGACAGTACATTATTAATGAAGAAGTCAGTTAATGCAGTATGGAGCGACGATATCTTAAATTGAAGCTTTGTGCATAGAGCTGAGGAATAAAAAGGGGTCAGTTATACAGCTAGGAATGTATTTTTCAGTTCACTAACAGTCTGCAGGCAATAGAGGATCAGAGGTGTGTAAAAACAATAGGGTAATTTATATTAGGAGATTTCAACTTTCCCAACTTTAATTGAGATAGTTACTGTGAAAAGGGTTTAATGGAGGGAGATTTGAGTCACAGAGTCATACAGAATGGTAAGAGACACTTCAGTCCAACCCATCCATGCCAACCGGGTGTTCTAAATGGAACTAGTCCCATTTACCTGCGTTTGGCCCATATCCCTTGAAACTCTTCCTATTCAGGTACCTGTCTTTTAAATGTTGTAATTGTACCCACCTCTACAATTTCCTTTGGCAACTTATTTCGTACATGCACCAACCTGTGTGTGAAGAAGTTAGCCCTTAGGTCCCTTTTAAATCTTTCCCCTCTCACCTTAAGGCTATGCCTTTGAGTTTCGGACTCCCCCAGCCTTAGAAAAAAAATCTTGAAATGTTTTCAGAAAAGCTTTTTATATCAGCATGTAGAAGATCCACCAAGGGACAATGTGGTGATTGTATCAAGGTCATCAAGGTGGACCTCAGAATATGACTTCCTTGATTGGGGCTACCCTGTTAAAATCAGGAAACCCTAGCTGATAGATAAGAACAGGATTGTCAGACATCCTGTTCATTCTGAGGGCAGGCTCTGAGGGAGCTGGATCAGTTTGTGTACTCTTAAATGCAAATAAAGGGTGACTTGGTGACAGGATACTGGCCTGTCTGGAGTTACTTCAGTATGACGACTTCTGAAAAAATTAGCTCAGAGCAGTTTGAGTTGTGGCATCATGTCATTATTTGAGAAGTTTGACTTGTTCGATGCTGCCATCAAAGACTGAGCCCACTATGTGGCAAGAATGTTTTTTTTGACATTGGAGCAGATGAAAAGCAATGAGTGATCTTTTGACAGCTTGTGGACCCACAGCTTTTTCAGTTATAAGGAGCCTAACTTTCCCTGAAGCGCCAGATTCTAAAACCTTTCAAGAGTTGATGGATTTAGTTAAGGAATATTACGATCCCAAGCCTCCTTTAATTCTAAGACACTATCAGTCTTACTCAGCTGTTCGAAAACCAGGGGAATCCATATTGGGATTTTTAACTAGGTTAAAACGACTGGCAGAGGCATATGACTTTGGTTTAACCCATAATAAGATGCTGAAAGACCGTTTGGTATGTGGGATTAATGATGTAACCATACAAAATCTCCTACTAGCTGCAGCCCAACTGACCTTCAAACAGACTCCACAGCAAGCTTTATCATTGGAAAATGCGGAAAGTAAAGCATGTGAGTTGTGGGGTACTCTGATGGAAGTAGGTACTCTCACCAGTCCAACTTCACTAAAGGCAATTGCATAGCCTCACTCAGGACATATCCAGAACATAGGGACTCTAGATCAGCCTACAGCAAAACTCCAAAACAAAGCCAAACCTCAGCCAAACAGTTAACATTTTCCTCAGGATTCAGGCCAGCCAACTATTGTAGTTGCTGTCAGGATGTGGATTTGGAACAACAAAAGAATCCCATGAGGCCCAAATTCAGTAACAAAGCTCATAGACCAGTATCCAGGAGAGTACAGATCCTTGAGAGCCCACCTACATATCACTTGGAACAGTTAAATTGCCAGCAACATCCAAATTAGAACCAATCAAAATAAACATCTGGTTAAATGGTCACTCAGTTCAAATGGAGGTCGATACCAGTGAGCTGTATCAATGATTTCAGAAACAGTCTTTAACAAACTTCAATCTGGACTCCAACCCTTAAGTTTGAAAAGAATTTCAGGTGGACCTCATAAATATGAGTTCCTGATTGGGTCTGTTAACCTGGTCCAATTAGGGAGCCTTGACTGACAGATATAAACAGGTGTGTTTTGATCACACAGCATTGCCCTTTGATGTGAAGGGCACTGCTTCTCACAGGTCACTCGGGTGTTTTCCTATCTTCCTGGTGGTGGAAATTAAATAAAGATTTGTGCACTTTGTGTCTCACACCTGCACGCACACACCATGGGTGCTACAAAAAAAATTTTTAAAAAATAAAAAAAAACAGGTGTGTCAGAGGTTCTGTTCACTCAGAGTTGGCTCTGAGGAAACCGGACCAGTGTCAACCACTATGCACATGTAACTAAAGAGTGGCTTAATGATGGGATACTGGCCTCTGTGATGTTATTTCACCAACATCCTGGCCAAGGTCAGTTAATTCAATTTAGATCAGGATAAACCACCTTCATTTGTTTAATGAAATGTCTCATATGACAAGTGGCATTATCACATTTTTCCTACAGCAGTAGTTGCAATGTACCTATGTTCAGTACATTCTAGAGATGCTTAAGAATAAGTCATAGATAATAGGGATGGTATTAATTAGTAACTTCTTGGGTACAGTAATTCAAGTAATGATCACATCCCCTTAAAAAGCAAGTTAATTCTGTGGCATTAATTAATTAAGTGTTTAAGTTTTTTTTATTCTTGTAATAGCATCAGAAAAGCCAGAATAAGATTTTACCCTCCTCCACACAATAGTTCACAGTTGAGCAGATACAATGAAGTAACCACTGCTCAATTTTACCAAAACAGCTCATTATCTGCAATCATATATCTTCACTGTATTCAAAGCTATGCCAAGGATTAAGGCTTTGCCAATTGGATGGGGCTGACAAAAGTATTGCCAGAACAAAAAAAAACTTTATCCAACATAACAGACACACGCAAGACATTTGTTCAAAGCGCATTAACAATGTGAGAAAAAAAATCTGAACATGATTCTGGATATTATGAGTCTGGTTTCATGGGGCCCATACCATCAGGTGGGTGTAATTCACCATTGTTGGCATTTCACATTGGCTTCTAGTACTCTTGGTCAACATTTCTACTTGATCCTAGCATGGATCACTAAATCTACAAGTTTATGAGGTGCTGTCATGTGGTATTTCACAATACTGGCAAATATGGGCTGTCAATTTTCAACTTCCAGCATCTGATTTTAATACTTAAGAATTTCATGGTTTTAAAAATGTGGACCTAAATCACTTGTCAACAGGCTGAGGCAAATTCAAAAAAACAATATGGATTAAAGAAAATTGTCTAAACTGGTGATAAACTAAATTGGAGAACATCCATTCACCAAGATCTCAAGGATTCCACAAACCTTGCCACCACCAAGGATATAAACTACCAGCTAAACAGTTATGGGTCACGGGTTCAACTATAATAACTCAGGGATGCTCGGAATTTTAAAACTGCATGCTCTTCATTTTCTTATTGTACTAAACAGTGTCCCCCTTGTTAAACTTTGTACCTGTGTTTGATTTCACATTTTATTGTTTATCACAAGATTTGTTTTGTTTATCTCAAGATTGAAAGAAAACTTTGAGATAAACAATCAAGAAAAATGTCATTTAATTTGTAATGAGTAGTACTAAATTTTAACTGAGGAATGGCCTACAGTAGTTGCATAGAATTAAACACCTTTTGTTGCATCCACCTGATGAGTTAAAAGGTGAGAGCTGATTTACCCTTCTTCATCCGGTCACAACATCCTTCCCACAGTATAGTGCTAGTTTGTGTGAGGTAAATTATGTTTTGGATAACTCAATATCTGCTAGGAACTCAAGCCTTTATTCAACTTGGTTGAACCTGGCCACCTATGCCATCCATTTCCAAACTGCTTGCACATCTTTTTCTGGAGCATTTCACCTTTCTAGTCACAAGCAAGACTCCTACTACAATCCCACTTGCATAGATACTTTCATATCTGATAGGCTGAGCTTGTCTGGGTGACCAACAGCATTTTGAAGATGGTGTAAGTTTTAGGAATGACCATCAATTCCAGGATATCTGGGTGGTAGCAAGCCTTTCCAACAACTGTCTGTGATAAAATGGGGTTAGAATCAACTAGGAAAGACGCAATATGAGTAGGTAGGTTGGTAAGGGATGGAGCAAAATTTTGCTCTGTCTCATGGTGAGATTCCTGATAAAAAACCTAAAGCAATTCACACTTTGGCAAAGAAATGTAAGATTCAACCCTGTAACCATGCTTTTTTTCTAATAGGTAGCAGATATAACAGACTGAATTTTTATTATGGAGGAGGGAAAAAGGAGTCATATCTGTTTCTGTACTAATAAGTACTTCTCTGGGTAGGAAAATAATTAAAGTTCAGATTTACAAAAGGATAAGCCCTGGATTCATATCAGAGACTGATTTCCTGTCCACTTATAAGCAATGTAGACAAGTGAAGCGTGGGACTTATTTTGACATCATAGCAGCTATCAATTAAACTACTGTTTGTGCTGAAAGAGAGGTCAGATATTTGTACCCAAGCACTCTTCTCTATCCCAGGGAAGGAAGATGTCACATGAGTCTCATAGTCTAACATTTGGACTCAGACAAACCATCACCTCATCACTACTGACCTGGATCTGACGCTGAGACCATGAGAGTGGAGGGACACTCCCTTTCTGGAGGATGAAGAAGAAAGCCGCCTTACAGTACAACATTGTTTACACTTGCCTTGACATCCTGTTCCTCTCTCAGTTCTTGCTCTTTCCCCTAATATTTCCAAAGTTTCACCATTAAAAGGAAGGCCACGTCAAGAGAGTGCTGCAGACCATGACAATGGCCAAGATTCTTACATGATGGGCCAGATACTGGAAACATAAAAACATTGAAAATAGGAGCAAGAATAGACCACTTAGCCCTTTTTAACATGATCATAGGTGATATGCCCTTTCATCCCTGTAGCCCAATACTATAAGAACTATATCTAACTCCTTCTAAGACCATATAACCATAGAAATAGGAACAGGGTAGGCTGTTTGGCCCTTTGAGCCTGCTCTGCTGTTAAGTGGAATCATGGACGATCCAACATTCTTCACGTTCACTGTCTTGCCCTAATCTTGTAACCCCTGACTCTATGGATAGAGAAAACATTCAATGATTTGACCTCAACCACTTCCTGTGGCAGAGGCTTTCACAGGCCCACCACTCCCTGAATGAAGACATTTCTTTTCATCTCAGTACTAAAAGACCAATCTTCACACTGTGTCTCCGGTTCTGGACTAATCGATCTTGAGGAATATGCTTCCTGTGTGGCACCATCAGAAATCTGATGGTTCAATGATTGTCCTAGTGAGTAGGTGGCGTTGCCTCTATCTGAAACTTCTATAATACAGTGAGTAACCATCTCTTCAAGGACCTCCTTATCCTTCAGATCCATTTGTCAAGATTGGAGTGAAGATCTGAAATTACCTCAACTAGCAGAGGATGAAGGAAGCATGGCAGCTCCAACTATGTGAATACAGGCATATCAGCCACAGACTAATTACACCTTTTCTGCTTCTCACTGTTAATCTCACTGTATGGTCACTGGATGTCTTGATGAGCAAACGGAAGTAATGCACCTAGAAAATCCAGTGTTGAAGGCAAAAACTAATGTTCTATGTGAGCCAGAACTTACTCAGCTATAACAAAAAACATTATGGCTCTAACAGTAGGTCAGAGGCTAGGAGTTCTACAGTGAGAAACTCACTTTCTTTCTCCCCAGTGCTTGTCCACCATTTGCAAGGCAGAAGTAGGAGAATGATATAATACACTCCACCAACTTGGATAGGTGCAGCTCCAAATAGCTCAAAAAGCTTGACTCCATCCAGGTCAAATCAGTTCACCTGATTGGCACCATATCCACCACAATCTACATTCACCCCCTTCACTGTGACTCACAACAGTGTGTGCTATTCACCAGATGCAATACAGGAACTCACCATGGTTCCTTAGAAAGCAAATTCCAAATACATAACCTTTTCCATCTAGAAGACTAGGGCAGCAGATGCACTGGAACAGCATTATTGGCAAGTTCCCTTCCAAGTCGCACACCATCCTGACTTGGAACTATATCGCTGTTACTTCATTGTCAGTGGGTTAAAATCTTGGAACATTCTTCCTAAGGAAACACCTTAAGAGATTTTGAAGGTTTTGGTGGTAATTTTTTCAGGAATCACTGGAGTCAGGGAGTTTGCAGAAAAAAATAACTAATGTAACACCCCAGTTTAAGAAGGGAGGGAGGCAGAAGACAGGAAGTTATTGGCTGGGTGGCTTGACCTCAGTCATTGGTAAAAGTTTAGAGTCCAATATTAAGGATAAGATTTAGGAGTACTTGGAAATGCGTGGTAAAGTAGGGCTGAGTCTGCACGGGACTTGTCAAGGGGATGCCATGCCTGGCAAACCTGTTAGAATGTTTTGAGGAGTAACAGGTAAGTTGGACAAAAGAAAACCAGTGGATGTGATCTATTTGCGGCAAGATAGCAGCAGAGTAGGACACTCCACTGGAGCTCCTCTGCTCCTCCTGTTCTTTTTCCTTTTTTTTCTCTCTCTTTTTAATAGTTGTGGAGCAGCACGAGGGGAAACCCAAGTCCCGGTGCAGCACGAGGGGAGGTGAGTCCTAGAGCAGAGTGACTTACCTTGGTGCAGCTGAGTGCCGGTGCAGAGCAGACACAAAGCTTGGAGCAGAGGGGGATAGTTGTTGGACTGAGGCCTGACGCGGGCAGTCAGACCACATGCTCGCCGAGCTGCTGCAATGCTGCTGCAACATAATGTCCATTTAAAATTCATTACTTTTATTCCTCTTTTGTTACCATACTTGTACCTAAGATGACACCATTACAGGCAGCCAATATAAAAACTTTTCACTGTACCCCTATTCTTCTTGTTGTTCTTCTGTTTGAATTTCCTGAAGGCCTTTGACAAGGTGCCACATGGGAGACTGCTGAATAAGTTAAGAGCCCATAGTGTTAGGGGCAAGGTATTGGCATGCATAGAGGCTGACTGGGAGAAGGCAGAGAGTGGAGACAAAAGCTTGTGATGGCAGCGAGTGACTAGTGGAGTTCCGCAGGGATCACTGTTGGGACAACAGCTATTCGTTAACGATCTGGACAAAAGAACTGATGGCATCGTTACTAAGTTTGCAGATGACATAAATTAGGTGGCGGGAAAGGGGGTGTTGAGGAAGCAGGGAGGCTGTGGAAGGACTTGGGAGAATTGGCAAAGAAGTGGCAGATAGAATACAATGGGGGAAAGTATGAAGTTATGCATTTTGGTGGGAAGAATAAACGTAGAAAGGCTTCAGAAAACTGAAGCACAAAGGGACACAGGAGTCCCAGTTCAGGGTTCTCTTAGGGTTAACATACAGGTTCGGTTGGCTGTTCAGAAGACAGATGCAATGTTAGCCTTCGTTTCTAAAAGCATACAACACAAGAGTAGAGATCTACTGCTGAAGCTATGTAAGTCTCTGGTCAGGGTGCATTTGGAATATTGTGAGCAGTTTTGGGCCCCATATCTAAGGAAGGATGTTTTGGCCAGCTCTTATGCTTATATAATGCTTATAGAGTAGCGGGTGAAACCTGTGGCAGATAGATTACAAACTAGGCTCCAATTCACTATATAATTTCTTTCCTACCAAGATAAATTTCATATCCAATGGACTAATGTATTGGGAACTGATTGGTAATAATATACCTCAGTCCATCCTCTTGGGACAAATGAGAAATGGGTCTGCCCAAAATATTTCTAGAACAGCACTGGAGAGTTGTTTCTGTACATGAAGTTAAAAGGTTATAATTATGAGCTATAAATCAGACCTATTATCACTAGCTCTGTCCTAAAAAATAATTTATTTCTGCATTTCAAGAGTTATGTGGAAGTTTTGAACAATGTACTTTGCAAGTTTCCTGACTAGGAGCAGAAAGTCATTAAAGTTACCTTCAATGAGTCACCCCCTAAGGAATTTGTTTTGTATAAATAAAACCTTGTTTTATTTGTACCCAAAAAATGCAGCCTAGTATGTTTATGCCAGATGATTAGTGTGAGTGTACTCCATCATTACGAACAGTGAATTATCTCTCCTTTCATCTCATTGCCAGACTAGCAAATGGCAAAACTAATTTTTGTAAGGCCAATGACTCATCTGTAACTTCATTATGGTTTAGTGGAAATGTAATAAAACTCGATTAAGGTACTTATTCAAAGTGGCATATTCTACTATTCACTGTCATGCTAGTGGCACTTAGAATTATATGGTATTTACTGTAATTACAAATACACTACAGTACTTATGTGGGAACTACCACAAACAGATTGTTTGAGGGAAGAAACTATTTGGCAGCTGTGTGCCTTGTCTGATTGTACTTTATATTTCCCAGGTTCTGTCAAGTTGATTTTTTGTAAACATGTTATAATTACAAGGTGAATTAGAGGTGAATTTGAAGTAGTAAAGTGATAATTTGAGCCTACTTCAAGCTACAGAACACCAATTGCAACATGTCGCTTTTTCTCAATTTTATTTTATCAACTAGCATGAAAATTCTTGCATTTTAGTTCACTTCCAATTCTCAATCGCAATGGGATTGTTTGTCTTATTTAACATTGAAAATGGTACAACAAATATTTCTGAATATTATAACTTATTCCTTTGGGCACCCAGATTCCCTGCAAGCTTATGTAATAAACTTGAAATGATGAAATGATTGATGCTATAGGAAATATATAGTTGTGTTCACTCAAATATTAATAGCTTTTGATGCTATTATATGTTTATGATTAACAATAAAATATTATGTAAGAAATGTTCATTCTCTTGCTCTTGGGTTTCATCTTTGCCCAGTAGAATTTAAATTCAGATTCTAAAGCAGATGGTAGAACACAGGATCCAAGAGATGTAGTTAAGACAGATGGAGCATGGAAGCTTCACGAAACAAATACTTATAGATGTTAAAATTCATACTAATTTCTGACAGGTAGCAAAAATGAAATACAAATTATTCCTCAAACTAAGTGGAGACTTCTGTGTAAATGTAGTTTCTGTACAAGATTTGATATCTTTATGAAGTTATTACTGAGTCACTGCTCCAGAACAGACCCATCCTGTAATTGTATAGCTTCATGTAAATTACTTAATGCTTACAGAACACTTTTACCTGAAGAAGGTATAAAGAAACCTTAACTTGCTTGTGGATACATATGCATATCATGAAAGAATAGTTTTTCGAAACATATTTATATCTGTCACATTATTGATTCAATATTACTCCACTTTCAGTGAACTCTGTAATTGATTAAAAAGTAGAAAAAAATTAAAATAAACAATCCAACCAACGGTTTATAATTTTTGCCTAAATGTTGCTATATTGATGTAGTAGTGTGAATGTATTTCCACTATACACACTGCAACAGTTCAAGGAGATGGCTCATCACTGCCTTCTCAAAGACAATTAAGGATGGGCATTAAGTGCTGGTCTTGCCAGCTGTGCTCACACTCTATGAATAAATAAAAGTATATAAGTTCATAATGGACATCACATTCTGTTTGATCATTTAACCTCACTCATTATCTTCATTCTATCTATCTTGAATAGTATTCAATAGTTCAATTCCATCAATTTTAGCATCCTGTTATCCTTGCATGTATCTATGAAGTGTGTGCAGATATATCCCACTACCTAGTGTAGATGATTGCTGGCTATTATTCACATCAAGAATTGCACCAGCTCTCTTTCTACTTCTTAACTCTATCATTACAGAATCTATCCTAATGCAGCCCTCAAGACATCCTCCCTTTCAAACGCACAATGAGCAGAGAAATGAAACATTGCTGGGAGGAGACTAGAAGCCAAAGTACTCATCAGAACTAGGATGCAAGAAACAGACTTGAGAAAAAGGGACACAATTTTGTACAAAATGAGAAAGACTGCTGATTGGTTGGACCATAATTTGAGAAGCACGAAGTACAGTTAACCTCAACCTTAATCGTCTGAGCAGGCCAATATATCCTGATTGGTCAGAGTGTTGCCATGGAAATACAGCTGTGATTGGCTGCCTCCATCTTCCATTATTTAAATGTAGAATGTTTGTACAAATTCCTGTTCTCTACATAAAACAAGGTTTTCAGTTTAAGTCTTGGCACAGTCCAGATTAGTTAATTGGTAATTTCCAATAATACTCTGAGAATCTACTTGGTAGCATATTTACTGAACTATGAAGAATAGCTGAGACTCAAAGCCTTTCACATAGGTTCTGAGGATAAGAGAAGTCAGACCTATGTGGGGACAACTATCTTAAACAGCTTGGTTAGGCTTGGAAAGAAATTTGAATTACAACATGGAAAGGTCAAGAAGTGATTGAATTCTTGAGAAGCTGTTATTTAGAACTGACTTTAACCACTATGAACCATACGTTACAATAATATACAGTTTAGAATTAACACTACCAGAATTATATCATATTTTCTCTTTTTACTTGCCTTAAATTTTGATTCAAAAGATTTTAACTTAAGATATGGCAGGGAGTTCAATCCCATGTGATCTCATCAGGAATATGCAGGAAATCTTAGACTGGAAGCATGGGTGATCATATCTGTAGCTTGTGCCACTGATTTACCAGCTTGAGCCTCATGTTTCAGATGTTAACCATCAGATGGAGACCTGTAATACATTCAAGAGGCTGAAACGTAGGTGGAAAACATAATTTTAAATGTGGACACCATATGGCTTAAGGATATGCAGTCAAATAATGGATGGGTGACCACAAGTCAGAAAATGGGAGGCACGCAGTGAGGAAAGTGCCAGAGTATGTCTCATCATGTGTTCAAAGTTGGTATCAGTGAAAACTTCTCTAGGAAATGAAGATAGAACTGGAGTTACACAGGGGGCAGTGGGGATGGGAACTGGGGAGAAAGAGGAAAGGATTTAATTGTAATCTTATATAAAATATACATGGTAATAAAATCAAAAAACCAAGGAATAAAGGAAAATCCAGAGGAGGTTCACCAGAATGTTGCCCAGGTTGTATCTTTTCAGTTATAAAGAGAGACTAGATAGATTGAAGTTGTTTTCCTTCAAGCCGAAGGGGGACCAGATTGAGCTCAACAGAATTAGGATGGGCACAGCTAAAGTAGATAGGAAGGAATGTTTCTCCTTAGTGCAGAGCTCAATAACTAAGGGACCCAGATTTAAGATAAGCAGCCCAGGGTATAGTGTGTATATAAGGAAAAGAAATGCTCCAGATGTGCTGAGGGGTTTGGGTTGTCTTATTAGTAAGGAATGAAATTAAATCAATAATTTAAAAAATGAAGTAGGATCAGAGTGTGTAGAATCTGTGTGAGTAGAATCGAGAAACCGCTAAGGTAAAACAAGGCCATAGTTGGAGTTATGTACAAGCCTCCATATAGTAGTCAGGAGCTAGGGCACAAGATACACCAGGAGATAGAAAAGTGTGTAGGAAAGGCAAAGTTACAGTGACCATAGGGAATTTCAATATTCAGGTGGACTGGGAAAATCAGGTTCTTAGCGGACTGCAAGAAAAGGAATTTGTGGAATATCTATGAGATGGCTTTTTGCAGCATCTTGTCATGGAGCCCACTAGGAAACAGGCAATACTGGATTTAGTGTTGCGCAATGGGGCCGACTTGAGAAGGGAGCTAAAGGTAAACAAAACCTTAGGAGGCAGTGATCATAATATGATTTAATTTTCTCTGCAATTTGTGAGGGGGGAGATAGAATCAGAGGCAACAGTGTTACAGCTGAATAAAGATAACTACAGAGACGTGAGGGAGGAGCTGGACAGAATTGACTGGGAGAGGAGCCTAGCAGCAAAGACAGTGGAACAGCAATAGCAGGAGTTTCTGGGAGTAAATCAGGAGATATAGCACAAATTATCGCTAGGAAAAAGAAGCATGGGAGGCAGGATGAGGGGACCATGGCTGACTAGGGAAGTCAGGGATAGCATAAAAGCAAAAGAGAAAGCATATAGGGTGGCAAAGGAAAACCAGAGGATTCGGAAGCTTACAAAGACCACCAGACGGCAACAAAAAAAGAAATAAGGAGGGAGTAGATTAAATATGAGGGTAAGCTAGCTCGTAATATAAAGGAAGACTGTAAGAGTTTCTTTAGATTTGTAAAGGGCCAAGGAGAGGCAAAAATGGATATTGGGTCACTGGAAAGTGATACTGGAGACATAGTAGTGAGGAACAAGTCTGAGGAACTGAATAATTACTTCGTGTCAGTCTTCACAGTGGAAGAAACAAGCAATATCCCAAAACTTCCAAGGGAGGGATAGAGCTGGCCTGAATATGGTGACCATCACCAAGGAGAAGGTGCTAGGAAAACTGAAGGTGGATAAATAATCTGGACCAGATGGTCTACAGCTCAAAGTTCTAAGGGAGATAGCTGAAGAGATAGTGGAGTGTTACTGGTGATCCTCCAGGAATCGCTAGAATCAGGAAGGGTCCCTGAGGGGAAAACCGCTACATGACACTCCTGTTTAAAACTGGAATAAGGCAAAATACAGCCAATTAGCCTAACCTCAGTTGTGGTTTGATTAGGAGAGTGGGCAAAGAAGTGGCAGATGAAGTACAATGTGGGAAAGTGTGAGGTCATGCACCTTGGTAGGAAGAATAGAGGCATAGACTATTTTCTAAATGGGGAGAAAATTCAGAAGTCTGAAGTGCAAAGAGAATTGGAAGCTCTAGTTCTGGATTCTCTCAAGGTAAACTTGCAGGTTGAGTCAGTAGTTGGGAAGGCAAGTTGAATGATGGTATTTATTTTGAGAGGACTTGAATTTAAAAGCAGGGATGTACTTCTGAGACCTAAAAGGCTTCAGTCAGACCACACTTGGAGTATTGTGCACAGTTTTGAGCCCTATATCTTAGGAAGGATGTACTGGCCTTGGAAGGTGTTCAGAGGACGTTCACGAGAATGGTCTCAGGAATGAAAAGCTAAACATATAAGGAACATTTGAGGACTTTGGATTTATAATCGATGGAGTTTAGAAGGGGGATCAAATTGAAACTTACAGAATACTGAATGGCTGGACAGAGTAAATGTTGGGAAGATGTTTCCATTGGTACGAAAGATTAGTACCCAAGGGCATAGGTTAGAGTAAAGGGAAGGCCTTTTAGAACAGAGATAAGGAGAAACTTCTTCAGCCAGAGAGTAGTGAATCTATGGAATTCATTGCCACAGAAAGCTGTGGAGGCCAGGTCATTGAGTATATTTAAGTCTGAGATAGATCAATTCTTGAGTATCAAGGAGATCTAGGATTATGGGGAGAAAGCAGGAGAATGGGGTTGAGAAATTTATCAATCATGATTGTATGGTGGAGCAGACTGAATGGGCTGAATGGCCTAATTTCTGCTCTCCTGTCTTATGGTGGTGGGCACTTGGAAATCACTGCCTGAAAATGTGGTAGAAGTGGAAACGGTCATAACATTTAACAAATACTTAGATGAAGAATTGAAAAGCCACAGCATAAGGCTATGGGCCAAGTGCTGGGAGATGGGATTAGACTAGATAGGTGCTCGATGACCAGCATTGGCACAGTGTAGGCTGAAGATCCTCCTTCTGAATTGCATACTCTCCGACTGTATGACCCAATAAATTGGGCATATCTAAAATTTAATTTGCTTAATGCAATCTTTTGAATCTATCAAATTTGGTTGCTCAAAGCTACAAGTGGCATGCTGGCTCAGTGGTTAGCACTATTGTCTCATAACACTCAAGACCTGGGTTATATTCCATTCTCAGGCAACTGTCTGTGTGGAGTTTGCACATTCTCCCTGTGTCTATGTGGGTTTCTTTCAGGTGCTCCAGTTTCCTCTCACAAACCAAAGACGTGCAGCTTGGATTGATTGGCCACGCTAAATTTTCCATAGTGTCTAGGGATATTTAGGTTAGGTAGATTAGCAGGGTTACAGGTATAAGGTAGTTGGGTGAATCTGGGTGGGATACTCTTCAGAGAATCGGTATGGACTTGTTGGGCTGAATGGCTTGTTTCCACACTGTAGTGATTCTATAAAGATGAACTTTGTTCGTTGTAAAATGAATATCCGAACTCTATAAGTCGAGCATATTCCCCTCACTCCCCCATTCGATATAAATACAATGATGCTCATTTGTCATAATAAAAATGAGCCACAAAGAAATGTCAATGTTTCCCTGAGGTGATCTTTGTCCTTTGTATTCTTTATATAACTGATTGATTAATGACCCACGAACAAATTTATGGGATTCCCTTACGCAGGAAATATTTGTTATGACGCACAAATTCCGAAACACAAACAGTCGTCGTCAGTTTTTAGCCTAAAAACGATTCTGTGCAGTGGAAGTACCCAAAACAATCAAATGCCTTGTCCATCAAATATTATTTTTGTATACTTACTGTTCACATTCCGATTCTGTAATTACAAAATTGAGCTTCTTAAATTAAAGCTGTGTGCCAACTAAGCCAATTATATACACTGTAATTTTTGCATGACACTGAAATACAGTTTGTTAAAATAATCCATCATACCAGAAACTAAAAGCCTTCTGGATATAAAACCTTCTGGATATTTTTGACAAGAATCAAATAAAATTTAAAACAGTAATTTATATTCATTCTAAGGCTGTGTGCACACTAGAGTGTGCACCTGATAGCAGGAGCTGTAAAGTGCACCCAAAATTGGCATCACGAAGTTAAATTGAAAGCCGTGCCTCCAGAAACCACTCTCCTGTGTGGCCACTTTAAATGTTGGAAAACACAGCGCACTTAAGTCCAGTTTCTTACTGGATTGAAGCCAAGTTTCATTGTTGACAGGAGCTACAGCTCAGTCAGTGTAAACCCAAACCTGCGTGAAACACCCTCTGGGGTAAGAGGTGGACACTCTCATGTTATTTTGCTTCGGTCAGATTGAGTTATAAGTGAACTATACTCCAGCTTGATCCACATATGCACTCACACCTAGGTAATTTCGACACAACATTCCAGTATACTGAAGCTGTTAAGGAGAAGGTGACGACGGCAGAGACCGTCGAGTCAGAGTCGAAAAGTGTGGTACAAGCTGGAAAAGCACAGCAGGTCAGGCAGCATCCAAGGAGCAGGAAAGTCGATGTTTCGGGCATAAGCCCTTCATCAGGAATGTGGAGGGGGAAAGGGGGCTGAGGGATCCTTCAACCACACGGCATCAACAGCGACTTCATGAGTTTCCAAATTTCCCCTCCCCCAACCTCACCCCTCCAACTTGGCACCACCCTCCTGTCCTGTCCTACCTGTCCATCTTCCTTCCCACCTATCCACTCCATTCTCACCACTATCATTATTACTCCGACCTGCATCCACCTATCATTTTCCCAGTTACCTTGCTCCAGCCCCACCTCGCTATCTTTCGCAGCCTCCTTCTCCCCCCCCCCCCCAACAATCCTGATGAAGGGCGTATGCCCAAAATATCAACTCTCCTACTCCTCGGATGCTGCTTGACCTGCTGTGCTTTTCCAGTGCCACATTTTTCCACTACTGAAGCTGTTAGTGAATTAAAATGGAAGTTTCCCTATGGAGTGAAAGCTCAGCAAGTGAGTGCCCCTTTCCCCTGATGTCAGGTCAGCTTTTCCCATGTGATGATATAGTTCTCGATTCATTGTATATGCATGCACAAGAAACATGGTGAATATTAACCATAAGACCATAAGACATAGGAGTGGAAGTAAGGCCATTCGGCCCATCGAGTCCACTCCGCCATTTAATCATGGCTGATGGATGGGCATTTCAACTCCACTTACCCGCATTCTCCCCGTAGCCCTTAATTCCTTGTGACATCAAGAATTTATCAATCTCTGCCTTGAAGAAATTTAGTGTCCCGGCCTCTACTACACTCCGCGGCAATGAATTCCACAGACCCACCACTCTCTGGCTGAAGAAATGTCTCCGCACTTCTGTTCTGAATTGACCCCCTCTAATTCTAAGGCTGTGCCCACCGGTCCTAATCTCCTCACCTAACGGAAACAATTTCTTAGTGTTCACCCTTTCCAAGTCATGTATTATCTGGTAAGTTTCTATTAGATCTCCCTTAATCTCCTAAACTCCAATGAGTACAATCCCAGGATCCTCAACTGTTCCTCGAATGTTAGACCTACTATTCCAGGGATCAGCTGCATGAATCTCAACTGGACACGCTCCAGTGCCAGTATGTCCCTCCTGAGGTGTGGGGCCCAAAACTGGACACAGTACTCCAAATGGGGCCTAACCAGAGCTTTATAAAGTCTCAGTAGCACATCACTGCTTTTATATTCCAACCCTCTTGAGATAAATGACAACATTGCATTCGCTTTCTTAATCACGGATTCAACCTGCATATTTACCTTTAGAGAATCCTCGACTAGCACTCCCAGATCCCTTTGTACTTTGGCTTTATGAATTTTCTCAACATTTAGAAAGTAGTCCATGCTTGTATTCTTTTTTCCAAAGTGCAAGACCTCGCATTTGCTCACATTGAACATCATCAGCCATTTCCTGGACCACTCTCCCAAACTGTCTAGATCCTTCTGCAGCCTCCCCACTTCCTCAGTACTACCTGCCTGTCCACCTAACTTCATATCATCGGCAAACTTCACTAGAATGCCCCCAGTCCCTTCATCCAGATCATTAATATTTAACATGAACAGCTGCAGCCCCAACACTAAACCCTGTGGGACATCGCTTGTCACTGGCTGCCATACCGAAAAAGAACCTTTTATCCCAACTCTCTGCCTTCTGTCAGACAGACAATCCTCAATCCATGCCAGTAGCTCACCTTGAACACCATGGGTGCTCACCTTACTCAGCAGCCTCCCATGTGGCACCTTATCAAAGGCTTTTTGGAAGTCTAGTTAGACCACATCCACTGGGTTTCCCTGGTCTAACCTACTTGTCACCTCTTCAAAGAATTCCAACAGGTTTGTCAGGCACGACCTCCCTTTACTAATCCATGTTGACTTGTACTAATCCGAACCTGTTCTTCCAAGAATTTAGAAATCTCATTCTTAAAGATGGATTCTAGAATTTTACCAACAATCGAGGTTAGGCTAATTGGCCTATAATTTTCCATCTTTTGTCTTGATCCTTTCTTGAACAATGGGGTTACAACAGCGATCTTCCAATCATCCGGGACTTTCCCTGACTCCAGTGACTTTTGAAAGATCTCAACCAATGCCTCCACTATTTCCTCAACCACCTCTCTCAGAACTCTAGGATGTAGCCAATCGGGGCCAGAAGATTTGTCAATTTTAAGACCTTTTAGCTTTTCTAGCACTATCTCTTTTGAAATGGCAACCATACTCAACTCAGCCCCTGACTCCCTTTAATTGTTGGGATATTACTCATGAGAATCGACATTTCGGGCATGAGCCCTTCTTCAGGTGAGCTCTGCTTCCTGAAGAAGGGCTCATGTCCGAAACATCGATTCTCCTGCTCCTTGGATGCTGCCTGACCTGCTGCACTTTTCCAGCAACACATTTTCAGCTCTGATCTCTAGCATCTGCAGTCCTCACTTTCTCCTGAGATATTACTCATGTAACACTGTGAAGACTGACGCAAAGTACTTATTAAGTTCTCCAGCTATTTCCTTATCTCCCATCATTAGCCTTCCAGCATCAATTTGAAGTGGCCCAATGTCTACTTTTGCCTGTCGTTTATTTCTTATGTATTGAAAGAAACTTTTATTATTATTTCTAATATTACTGGCTAGCCTACCTTCATATTTGATCCTCTCCTTCCTTATTTCTCTCTTTGTTATCCTCTGTTTGTTTTTGTAGCCTTCCCAATCTTCTGATTTCCCAGTGCACTTGGCCACTTTATAGGATCTCTCTTTTTCTTTGATACATTTCCTGACTTCCTTTGTCAGCCAAGACTGTCCAATCCCTCTCCAGATAATCTTTCTTTTCTTGGGGATGAACCTCTGTAATGTATCCTTAATTATACCCACAAACTCCTGCCATTTTTGCTCTACCATCTTCCCTGCTAGGCTCTGCTTCTAGTCGATTTTCGCCAGTTCCTCTCTCATGCTCTCATAATTACCTTTATTTAACTGTAACACCATTACATCTGATTTTTCCTTCTCTCTTTCAGACTACAAACTGAAATCTACCATATTATGATCACTGCTTCCTAAGTGTTCCCTTACTTTAAGATCTTTTATGGTTGGGTTGAATAGGAAGTTGATAACCCTTTTGTGACTCTGAAGGATACATCAAGACATATGAACTGGGAGCAGGAGTAAGCAATTCAGCTCTTCATGCCCACGTCACCATTTAATATGATCATGACTGATCTCATTTAGTCAAAACTCCACTTTCCTGCTCATTCCCCATGCTCATTCAGGAAGGAAATTCCCAAGGAATCAAAAGCTATAATAGTTTGGGAGGATAGAAAGCAAAATATTAGTTAATTTAAAGGAAAAACAAAGTTTGCTTCTCCTTGCATGTTTGTCAGAATCCTAAGGGAATAGGTAAATTGGACAGATAGGTGTTAGGACTTCCAACCCACTGCTAACTAAAACGTTGTTTGTCTCCTCCTTAAATTTTCCAATATCCCAGCATCCATGATATACTAGGGGAGTGAATTCCAAAGATTCACAGCCCTTTGAGAGAAATAATTCCTCTTGATCTTAAACCTGTTACCCCTCATCCTAAAATAGAACAACATGTTCAAGATTGTCCTTCAAGGGGAAACATCCTGTCTACATCTAATTTCTCAATCCACTTTAGCATCTTGTATACCCCAATTCGATCTCATCTCATTCTCCTAAACTCTGGAGAGTCTGAACTGCTCAATCTCTTTACATAAGAGATTAGAGGAGTAGAAGGTCAATGCAACATAGTAAGGGGCACTCAGACAGACATTCATTCCTTGCCATCCAGAGCATCACTTGACCTCTCAAGGAGGTACAGGTAAATATTCCTATCACTTGTCCAAAATCCTGAAATTCCCATCCTAACAGCATTATGGGTTTACGGTGTAGGTTTGCTCGCTGAGCTATAGGTTTGGTATCCAGACGTTTCATTACCTGGCTAGGTAACATTATCAGTGGCAACCTCCAAGTGAAGTGAAGCTGTTGTCTCCTGCTTTCTATTTATATGTTTGTCCTGGATGGGGTTCCTGGGGTTTGTGGTGATGTCATTTCCTGTTCATTTTCTAAGGGGTTGATAGATGGTATCTAGATCCATGTGTTTGTTTATGGCATTGTGGTTGGAGTGCCAGGCCTCTAGGAATTCTCTGGCATGTCATTGTTTAGCCTGTCCCAGGATAGATGTGTTGTCCCAGTCGAAATGGTGGTTTTTTCATCCATGTGTAGGGCTACGAGGGAGAGAGGGTCGTGTCTTTTTGTGGCTAGCTGGTGTTCGTGTATCCTGGTGGCTAACTTTCTTCCTGTTTGTCCTATGTAGTGTTTGTGGCAGTCCTTGCATGGAATTTTTTAGATGACGTTGGTTTTGTCCATGGGTTGTGCTGGGTCTTTTAAGTTTGTTAGCTTTTGTTTGACAGTGTTGGTGGGTTTGTGTTCTACTAGGATTTCGAGGGGGTCTTAGTAGTCTGGCTGTCATTTCTGAGACTTCTTTGATGTATGGTAAGGTGGTTAGGGTTTCTGGCTGTGTTAGGTCTGCTTGTTGTGGTTTGTTCCTGAGGAATCTGCGGAATGTATTTTTTGAGTGTCCGTTCTTCTTGAATACGTTGTATAGGTGGTTCTCCTCTGTTTTCCGAAGTTCGTCTGTGCTGCAGTGTGTGGTGGCTCGTTGGAATGGGACTGGGACTGGAATGACTCGTCAACTGGGACAACACATATATCCTGGAACAGGCTAAGCAAAGACATGCCAGAGAATTCCTAGAGACCTGGCACTCCAACCACAATGCCATAAACAAACACATAGATCTAGATACCATCTATCAACCCCTCAGAAAATGAACAGGAAAAACAGGAAACATCACCACAAACCCCAGGAACCC
This sequence comes from Hemiscyllium ocellatum, assembly GCF_020745735.1. Classification (NCBI taxonomy): domain Eukaryota; kingdom Metazoa; phylum Chordata; class Chondrichthyes; order Orectolobiformes; family Hemiscylliidae; genus Hemiscyllium; species Hemiscyllium ocellatum. Next base: position 79,993,477 of record NC_083408.1, read on the forward strand.
CATCCAGGAAAAACATATAAATAGAAAGCAGGAGACAACAGCTTTGCTTCACTTGGAGGTCGCCACTGGTGATGTTACCGAGCCAGGTAATGAAACGTCTGGATACCAAGCCTACAGCTCAGCGAGCAAACCTACACCCTAAACCTCAACCTGAGCTACAAACCTTCACAAACCTTGCAGCATTATGGGTGTACCTATAACACTGGGACAGCAGCAATTTGAAAACCACCACTTAGGGATGAGCAATAAATGCTGGTCACATCCCACAAACTAATTGTCAAAAATTGCCTTTTCAGTCTTCCTCAGGTAACCTGCCTCATTTTGGTTTAGACCCACCCTAGAAAAAAAGATAGACATTTACCCTTGGCCAATATTCTTGACCTGAGCCCATTTAAATACAAGTATCCCTCCCTCAAGACATAATGGTATTGTGAGCAAATTAAATTACCGCTGTCTGATCTCAATCATGGCATGGCATTAACAAACACTCCTCAAAGAAGATGATATTGCAGGGACTCCTACTCCCAAAGACCAGCAAACACAGTACCTTGCCTGCTGTACAACTCTCCCATGCAGGCAGGAATTGAAAGGCACTGATCGTTTGCTCACAGAGAACTTAGAAGAGGGAAGCTAATTCTGGCAAGCCTTTCAATCAGCTTGTATGACATGCCACTGCATATAAAAGGGTTTGACCTGCCTTTAAAGTTCCAGGATTTTCATTGCAAACATCCAGCATGCTATCAAGTTCCTGATTTTGTCCTGTCATGAAATTAGTTTTCCCCAGCCTCTTTGCTTCCCACTCCCAAGACCATTATAACATCTGCTAGTGCTGGATCAAGATTTTATTTCTCAAAATGGATTTAAAGCAGCTCCCAATATACAAAGAAAGGAATCCAATTAATCATAGGCACCTTGCATCCTCATGGTGTGATGTACATATACATACCATTTAGAAGCAACAAAGAATGTACTCAGTGGAAAACCCAGCAGGACACAAAAGCAATTTGCTGTCCATTTCAATTGTGGAAATACAAAATTACAAAAGCCACAGTCAATTGCTGGCTGAAAAATGTTTGTAGTTTCAGTAGAGAAGCACCTCAAATTCAAAGAGTCCTGACACCACAATATCCAACTGGTGAATGACCTCAAAAAGCACATTGTGAGGTCAATGCCTGTAATCTTGGCTACAGCACGATACCTTTAATCCGTACCAGTCAACAGTACCAATGGCTTTTAAGTGACCACAAGTGTGATTTACTGGATGAGAAGAGCTATCTATTGGCTCTGGTCATGATTGCCCTGTTGAGCACTGATATCCGATGGTGACAGCAGTCTGAGTGTTCATGGCACCATCTGACCTCAGTACAACATGTTGTGCTTAGGGAGTTTATTTCTGGAATGCATCCAGGGAAGTTATTTGGTTGGAACTGAGAAACAAAAAAGGAATGATTACCTTATTGGGATTGTACTACCCAATAGTCAGCAGAAATTGAGAAACAAATTTGTGAGGAGATCTCAGTTATCTGTAAGAATAATTTGGTGGTTATGGTAGGGGACATTAACTTTCCAAACATAAATTGGTACTGCCATTGTGTTAAGGGTTTGGATTGAGAGGGATTTGTTAAGTGTGTACAAAACATTTTCTGATTTTGTATGTGGATGTACCTACTAGAGACGGTGCAAAACTTGACTTATTCTTGGGAAATAAGGTAGGTCAGGTGACTGAGGTGTCAGTAGGGGAGCACTTTAGGGCCAGTGACCATAATTTTATTAGTTTTAAAATAGTAATGGAAAAGGATAGATGGATTTAAAATTTGAAGTTCTAAATTGGAGGAAGGCCAATTTTGACAGTATTAGGCAAGAACTTTCAAAAGTTGACTGGGGGCAGATGTTTGCAGGTAGAGGGACGGTTGGAAAATGGGAAGCCTTCAAAAATGAGATAACAAGAGTCTAGTTGTGTATCCCAAAGTCCGCCTTGGAGGATGGTCACCCGAAGATCCGAGGCCGGATGTCTCTGACCGCTGAAATGTTCCCCAACACACAGACACAAGCGCGCGCACACACACACACACACACCCTCTGTCATACACACGTTCTCTCTCAGACACACACATACCCTTCACACTTACACTTTCGCACAGGCTTATACTCTGTCACACTCAAACACTCTACCAAGCATGCACACATGAAAACACACACTCTCACACGCACTCACATGCATACACTCTCCCATATACAAACACACACGCACAAACACACAAACACTCTATCTCTCTCTCTCTTTCTCTCTGTCTCCAGCACACTAATTTGTCTATGGGATGAATTTGCAGTTGCAGAATTTTTATTGCAGATACGTTCTATTTTGTTGAAAAAGCAGACAATCAGCAGGCAGTCAGTCCATGTAACATTTTACGAATTCCTACTTTGGAAATAGAGCCAGTCTGGTTCAAGATTGGGATACAGGTAGACTCTAACCTCACACCTTTAATGCAGCTGAGATGTCACCTTTTTTTATAAAACCTTAAGTTATCTCAAGAATGTGACTGGAAAGAAGTTCTGGGATTTACATATTAATGAACCAAAACTTGCAACCCATTCTAAAAGGTGAAAGACTTAACAGGTGTCTATGTTTGTTCAATATATCATTTTAAATGCATGACACTGTGATCTTTTGCTATAAATTCCATGTCTTATGATCCTGCTCAACAGCTACCTGATAAAAGAGCAGCACTCTGAAAGCTAGTGCTTCCAAATAAACTTGCTGGACTATAACCTGGTGTTGTGTGATTTTTAAACTTTGTCCACCCCAGTCCAACATCCACATCATGCAATAAACATACTGCAGAATGCAGACAGGCTGCAGCCACAAACAGACAATTTGTAACTAACCTGGTAGCTGCAGACCTTACAATACACACCCAAATTTGAAAATCACACAACACCAGGTTATAGTCCAACAGGTTTAATTGGAAGCACTAGCTTTCGGAGCGCTGCTCCTTCATCAGGGGGTTGTAGAGGACACAATTGTCAGGCACGGAATTTAGAGCAAAGGTTTACAGTGTGATGTAACTGAAATTATACATTGAAAAATACCTTGATTGTCTGTTGAGTCTTTCATCTGTTCGAATACCCTGATAGTTTCACAACTTTCATGTGTAAATCACAAAACCTTTTTTTAAAAGTTGCATTCTCAGGTTAGCTATAACAACTGGTGTTAGCTAGACAATATGTTGAAGGTGTTAGCCCCATGTGTTCTCTGTCTATGCCATGATGTTTAGATTGATTCTAATCTAAAAAGTGAGATAAAAGAGGTTTACATGAATTCATGCTGTTTCTGAGCAAAGTCCAATGTAACTCTGCAAGTACAAACTCACCTCACAAAATATATGTGTGCATGTGGGTCTTTGTGTCTGCCTCTGTGTGTGTGTGTGTCTGTATGGGTTGGCGGGTTGTGAGTGTGAGAGAGTGTATATGTGTGTGTAGTGAATGTAGAGTGTCTTAAATCTGTGAGGAGGTGCATGTGTGACTGTGGGAGTGTGTGTGTGTGTGTCTGGGGTGGGGGGTTGTGAGTGTCTGTGAGAGAGTATATATGTGTGTTCATGAGTGTAGAGTGGTCTAAGTCTCTGAGAGGATGCCTGTGTGAGTGTAGGAGTGTGTGTGTCTGTAAGGGTGTGTGTGAGTGTCTGTATACGTATCTGTGTATATATGTGTGTCAGAGAGAGAGTGAGAGTGTGTGTGTGTGTGTGTGTGTGTGTGTGTGTGTGTGTGTGTGTGTGTGTGTGTGATGTGACATGAACCCAAGGTCCCTATGGGTATGGCACTTTGGCACTTAGCTATCAGCCTCTGCTCAGCCATTTTTCGCTGCTGCCTGTCCCAAAGTCTGCCTTGGAAGATGGTCACCTGAAGGTCTGAAGTCAAATGTCCTGGACCGCTGAAGTGTTCCCCAACTGGGAGGGAACACTTGTCTGTTGATTGTTGTGTGGTGCCCATTCATCCGTTGCCGTAGCCTTTGCTACACACACACACACACACACACACACACACACACACACACACACACACACACACACAGTCCCAACCCAACCTAGTCCCACCTGCCAGCACCCCGCCCATATCCCTCCAAACCCCTCCTATTCATACACCCATCCAAATGCCTCTTAAATGTTGCAATTGTACCAGCCTCCACCACAACCTCTGGCAGCTCATTCCATACACACACCACCATCTGTGTGAAAAAATTGCCACGTAGGTCTCTTTTATATCTTTCTCCTCACATCCTAATCCTAAGCCCTCTAGTTCTGGACTCCCCGACCCCAGGGAAAAGGCTTTGCCTATTTACCCTATCCATGTCCCTCATGATTTTGTAAACCTCCAAAAGGTCACCCCTCAGCCTCCGATGCTCCCGGGAAAACAGCACCAGCCTGTTCAGCCTCTCCCTAAAGCTCAAATCCTCCAACCCTGGCAACATCCTTGTAAATCTGTGTATTTTTATAACATTTGTTTCATTTTTGTTCATTTTTTCTTTATGAATTTGTTTTGTATTTGCTCATTTCTCCTTATTTATTTAGTTTACTATGTTTGCTTGATCTGAGTCAAGTGTGATTTTCTCGTATGCCATCTAACAGGTTAGTTGTTTAAGTGTATATTATGCTTTGTTTGAGCTTGGATGGTCGTGTAGTCACCGTGCAGAGATTGGTCTTTTATCATGTGATCCATCACGCTTCACAAACAGGATCAAGAGGAGGGACAGGCCACTTGAAATAATTAACTTATGTTGAAAAATTATAAACTTTTCATGGAGTTACAAAAGATGGACAATGAATAAAGCATGCTGGGAAATGGAACTGAGTCTTGACTAAAGTGACTGGGCAAATAAACACTCTGCAGAATGCAGACAGGCTGTAGCCACCAACAGACAATTTGCAACTAATCTGGTGGCTGGAGACTCTATAATAGATACCTGAAGTTAATTTGAATGGAGGCAACGTATATTGTCCTCAGGATGATCTGAAACATCAAGGTGTGTACCAGACACGAGGGCTCCTCATACCCTTCTTTGGAGGATACTACATGCATCCAGCACCTCCAGGAATGGAAGCCTGAGGGCCACCTGAGGAAAACCAATGAAATGATCTATTGTTTTGGGGTATAAATATCAGAGCTGAAAAATGTGTTGCTGGAAAAGCGCAGCAGGTCAGGCAGCATCCAAGGAGCAGGAGAATTGACATTTCAGGGCATGAGCCCTTCTTCAGTTCCTGAAGAAGTGCTTATGCCCGAAATGTCGATTCTCCTGCTCCTTGGATGTTGCCTGACCTGCTGCGCTTTTCCAGCAACACATTTTTCAGCTCTGATCTCCAGCATCTGCAGTCCTCACTTTCTCCGGGTATAAATATCAGACAGTTTGAGCAGTTAGCCAGAGTGGCAAGGAGAACTGCCAAAAGATCAACAAATGTAGGCTGCTAGTAAGAACTCTCTGAGAGGTACCTGTCTGGAGGAGTTTGCACAGAAAAGAACATTGAAACTGACCTGGAGGGAGAATCCACAGAGGAAAATCAGCAGAGGAAACTCAGCAAAACTTACCAGTTTTGAAACGTGATTTTTTAAAAAATCGTAATTGAGACTTTTTTTAAAATCGGACCAGTATTATAGAGGGGGAGGTAAAGATAAGTTTAAGAGAAAAGAGTTGTAATTAGTTGTTAGTTAATATTCTCTGTTAGATTTAAAGAAAAAAGTTCTTACATTTTTACTTTCAATTGTGACTTTGGGGGTGTTTCTTTGCCTCTCGAAATTTAACAGATTACAGCACAGGGTCAATCTTTTCTGCATGGTTGCTTTAAGTTAGCAGAGGGGTTCACCCAGGGTCGTAACAGTTTTGGCGGAGAATGCGGGCAAAACGTTGAATCATTTCATTGGTTCTAATATTATCAAAATACTAAAATCAAACTTGATTGGAGTTTGGTATCTTGCGGCATAATTTAAATTGATTGACCAAATTTGAAATTTGTTTTTGTCTCATAGCAACCCAGCTACTACTAGCTGTTCGACTAAATGTTACATTGTTACCTTATCCAGAACACTTTGTACTGTGTCAGGTAGTTCTGCTAGCTTTTCAACTCTCTTAAAGATGCAGTACACCTCTATACCTTCATGACAACATCACCAAATGCAGCAAGGCCAAGTTCTAGTGTGGTGGTATATGATCATGCAACAGTTAAGTTAAAGCATAAGTTAGCATTTGTGGTGTAAATTGTTAATAGTGTATCTTGCTGTGATAGTATTAATTGTGTTAAATAAATAAATATTATTGTTTTACTATTATTAAACATTGATTTACAGTTCTTTTGCTAGATATAAGAGTTGAAACACACTGTGTGGCAAGCTCAACAGTATGCTTTCCTTTATTCGTCAGAGCATTGAGTATCAGAGTTGGGACGTCATTTTGCGGCTGCACAGGACATTGGTTAGGCCACTTTTGGAATATTGTATGCAATTCTGGTCTCTCTCCTACAGGAAGGAAGTTGTGAAATTTGAAAGGGTTCAGAAAAGATTTACAAGGATGTTGCCAGGGTCGGAAGATTTGAGCTATAGGGAAAGCATGAATAACCTAGGGCTGTTTCCCGGAGCATAGGGGCTGAGGGGTTACCTTATAGATGTTTAGGTAAAAACAATGACTGCAGATGCTGGAAACCAGATTCTAGGTTAGAGTGATGCTGGAAAAGCACAGCAGTTCATTCAGTATCCGAGGAACAGGAAAATCAATGTTTCAGGCAAAAGCCCTTTATCAGGAATAGAGGCAGAGTGTCTGCAGGGTGGAGAGATAAATGAGAGGAGGGTGGGGGTGGGGAGAAAAGTAGCGTCGAGGTTTATAAAATCATGAGGAGCATGGGTAGGATAAATAGACAAGATCTATTTTCTGGCATGGGAGAGACCAGAACTAGAGGGAATAGGTGTAGGGTGAGATGAAAGATTTAAAAGAGACCTAAGAGGCAATGTTTTCATGCAGACAGTGGTCCGTGTATGGAATGAGCTACCAGAGGAAGTGGTGGAGGCTGGTACAATTGCAACATTTAAAAGTCATCCGGATGGGTGCATGACGACGAAGGGTTTAAAGGGACATGGGTTAAGTGCTGGCAAATGGGACTAGATTAATTTAGGATATCTGGGCGGCATGGATGGGTTGGACTGAAGTGTCTGTTTTCGCACTGTACATCTCTGCGACTCTATGTAAATGTGGCACAGCATTTGTTGATGACAACAAGCCATCAGTTATGAGATGTTCTCTCATAACAAGGTTCGCAAGTGTGTTTATGTAGTTGATCACTTTTTTCAGCCTGGAAAGGATGGGCTTCAATTTGTCCACAAAACCCTGTGAGGCCTAGGTGCCAGACTCCTCCATGAAGTGACTTTCTTAAAAGCCTGTCAAGGCATCATTCATTTTGATATGAACACCCATCTGCCTTTTTCTATTGCCATCACATCAACATCTTTATCTGAGTTTCCTGCAGCAGTGAAGGTGTGAAACCTCTCCTGACATCTGCGCTGCTATTTCCCTGCTCTGGGTGTCTAGTCCTTCACTACGGCAGATGTTATCTCTAAGTGTCAAGTGTAGGGTGCTGGAAAAGCGCAGCAGGTGAGGCAGCATCCGAGGAGCAGGAAAATTCACATTTTGGGCATAAGCCCTTTGTCAGGAATGGTGATGAAGGGCTTATGCTCAAAACATCAATTCTCCTGCTCCTTGGTTGCTGCCTGACCTGCTGTGCTTTTCCAGCACCACACTCTTGACTCTGATCTCCAGCATCTGCGGTCCTCACTTTCTCCAGGCATGAGGGTAGTGTTTAATGAAGGGAGGAAAACAAATGTTGCGTTCTTAAACTTCTTCAGAAGAGGTTGGGGGGTCAGAATGGGGAAATGGAATGTGAGAAGGAGATTTGGTGTGAGTACACCATTATCCTCAATCCTCAACCACTAGCCCAACCTCAGGCCAAGCTACTCCAATAAAGGGGAACACCACCATCACCATCAAGGTGAGGATATGCAGCTGTCATTGACTCTGCCTGCTAGCTTTTGCTGCCTGCATTAAGTTTCTAACTTTTCTTGCAAGAGAAAGTCAGTTGCGTCCGCTGGTGATTACAGTGAAATGGTTTGGGTGACTTATGGTTGAATAATTGGTACATGTATACAAGCCACAAGATATGGATGGGAGGCAGTGGTAACTGTGTAAGGATGAGCTGAATTTAACAATGAGTTTGGTCGCAATTTTTAAGAGTTTTAATTCGTGAAAGTGGAATGTTTTTTGAGCAGTGAGAGGTTACTGATTCAATTATATAGGGATGGTTTTTGAGAATGATTTTCATTCACCATGACCAACCATGTGAGTTCATGAAATTTGGTGCAGCCCTGGTCACATTGAAAATAATGTCTTTCTGCCTCTTAAAAAATATGTCTAGTTCTCTAGCTGCCTCAGTCAACTGGACAAAAAATTGACTTGACTGTATGATATAGAAGGTGGTGGTGGAGGGTTGATTTTTTTTGGACTGGAGGCCCGTGACCATTGGTGTTCCACAGGGATCATGCTGGGTCCCCTATTGTTTGTAATTTATATAAACAATTTGGATGAGGTTACGTAAAGCATGGTGAGTAAATTTGCAGTTGACACCAAAATTGGTGGTGTAGTGGACAGTGCAGAAGGTTACCTAAGGTAACAGCAGGGTCTTGGTGAGTTGGGGCAATGGGCCAAGGAATGGAGTTTAATGCAAATAAATGCGAGGTGTTGTATTTTGGTAAGATAAACAAGGGCAGGAATTACACAGTTGATAGTAGGGCCCTGGGTAGAATTGTTGAACAGAGAGACCAAGGGGTTCAGCTATATATTTCATTGAAAGTGATGACACAGGTAGACAGGGTGGTGAAAAAGGCATTTGGCAGGCTTGCCTTCATTGATCAGAGGATTGAGCATAAGAGTTGGGACTGATATTGTGGCTTTCAGGACGTTGGTGAGGTCACTTTTGGGCTATTGTGTATAGTTCTAGTAGCCTTTCTATAGGAAGGATATTATTAAATTGGAGAGGGTGCCGAAAACATTGATTGGAGAGTTTGAGTTATTAGGAGAGGCTGGATAGGCTGGGACTTTTTTCCCTGCAGTGTAGAAAGCCAAGGGTGACTTTATAGAGATTTATTAAATCATAAGGGGCATAGAAGAGGGGAATAGAAAATATATTTTCCCTAGGGAAGTTCAAACCCTGTAGACATATTTTAGGGTGAGAGGGGAAAGATTTGAAATGGACCTGAAGGGCAAATTTATTCATACAGAGAATGGATTATAAAGGGAATGAATTACCAGAGGAAATGTTAGATGCTATTACAACATTTAAAAGACGTTTGGACACGTACATGAATAGGAAAGGTTTAGAGGGATGTGGGCTAACAACAGACAAATTGGGCTAATTCAGTTTGGGAAAACTGGTCAGCATTGACAAGTTGAGTCTGTTTCCGTGCTGACTATGACTCTATGACTCTAAATGGAGAATCTATTAGATTACTTACAGTGTGGAAACAGGCCCTTCGGCCCAACAAGTCCACACCGACCCGCCGAAGCGCAACCCACCCATACCCCTACATTTACCCCTTACCTAACACTACGGGCAATTTAGCATGGCCAATTCACCTGACCCGCACATCTTTGGACTGTGGGAGGAAACCGGAGCACCTGTAGGAAACCTACGCAGACACGGGGAGAACGTGCAAACTGCACACAGTCTGTCGCCTGAGTCGGGAATTGAACCCGGGTCTCAGGCGCTGTGAGACAGCAGTGCTAACCACTGTGCCACCCTATCTCCTTCCTGTACACCTGGTGTACACACAAATTGGCCATCTGTCTTTCTTTATAAGTTCTTCTAAACATATGATAAATTTTGGCAACAAAATAGGATCGAAGTACGAGAATGTTGGCAGCAAACAGCAGTAGAAACTCTGATGATGAAAATCAGCTGACTGTCAGTGACTGACCTGTCAGATTGCTAAGATTTTGATTGTATCTTACTGAACCTCACAGTTTCTGTCATCGCATGCTCATACCTTGTGAAATCAGCTGCTGCAGGGTCCTAAAGTCAAGCTCTGCCAACCAGACTGATCTTGGGTGAGATTGCTTTACTCAGACTTTATATTGCTCTTGCAGATGGCTACAGTGACCTGTATACTGGGTCACTGTTGCTTCTAAAAAAAAGACAATATGGCTGTACTCACAGAATACACCAGAAAGCTAGGAACAAATGAAAGAGCTAAAAACAATTCAGTACAGATATTTAAACAATGGCTATCTTTTCCAGAGTCAATACTATTTTTAAAACTCAAAGGTGAAAGTGAAGAGGTCAAAACCCAAAAAAAGATAATTAGAGTCATTCAGCTTGAAACAGATCCATCAATCCAACTCGTCCATGCCAACCAAGTTTTCCAAACTGAATTAGTCCCATTTGCCTGTATTTGGCCCATATCATTCTTAGCTATTCACATACCTGTCCAAATATCTTTTAAATGTTGTACCTGTACCTATATCTATTACTTCTCTGGCAATTCATTCCACATACAAACCAACCACTATGTGGAATTGTTGCCCCTCAGGTCCCTTTTAAATCTTGCTCCTTTCCCCATAAAATTATACCCTTTAGTTTTGAGCTCCCCAACCCTAGGGAAAAAAAAGCTTTGCTATTAACTTTATTTATGCCTCTCATGATTTTAGAAAGCTCGATAAGGATAGTCCTTGACCTCTTACGCTCCAGTGAGCACAAGAAAGTGATTTTATAAGAGAAATTGGTCTTAAAATAAATGGAAGGTAAACAACATTTCTTGCACTCAACAAGGCAAAAGATTGAACCAATTGAAACAATTACCACAAAGTAGGAGAAAGATTTCAACTTTGAACCATTTGTGGACGACTACAAATCTGAAACCAGAAAAGTAGCAAAACATTTGCATGTACATTGCAGAATTTACCATTCCATTTCAACATTGGCACATTAAAGCTTTTACATTACAAGACAGTATGTGAGTAGACTGATGAACAAATACAGTCAAGTTTACAGTGGTACTCCACTATTGCACCACCTGCCAATCTTCCTTCCCACCTATCCACTCCACCCTCTTCTCTGACTTATCACCTTTACCCCCACTCCATCAACCTATTGCATCGGAAGCTGTTATTAGATTAGATTAGATTACCTACAGTGTGGAAACAGGCCCTTCGGCCCAACAAGTCCACACCGACCCTCCAAAGAGCAACCCATCCAGATCCATTCCTACACCTAACACTATGGGCAATTTAGCATGGCCAATTCACCTAACCTGCACAGTTTTGGACTGTGGGAGGAAACCCACGCAGAAACGGGGAGATTGTTGGGAAACCCACATAGACAGTTGCCTGAGGCGGGAATTGAACCCGGGTCTCTGGCGCTGTGAGGCAGCAGTTCTAACCACTGTGCCACCATGCCACCCATATTAAACGTATTAAAAACCTTATATTTGCCTGAGCATTCAAGATTGTTTTTGGAGATGGCATCGAAGATTGTTTGGGAGTTTCATCCTGTGTATAGTTTTGACCACTGTTAGAACACTTCGGTTAATTAGAAACGAACAGCATTCAATCAGATATGCTCATGGTTGCTGTTTCATGATAATCACTGCAATGGCAATCACATACACGGGCATGTTGACACTGAAATGTCAAATGTTTTAATGCCAAATGCCAAGAAAAAGTTATAACTGTTCACCAAGCAAAGGCTAAAGCAAGAAAGAAAACTCATTTCAATGCTAAAAGCAGTGTTAAAATGGTGAAATCACAATCAAAGTGAATCCAGCATGCCTAAACAAAGAGAAGTTAGGGCACTGGAGTATTTATGACACAAACAATGATTCAAAAAATAGAAAATTTTGTTCAAAGGTGTTGGTAAATTATCAGTTTACCAAAATGCCCATTAGTTGAGTTACAGATTGTTTTATTATATGCAGAGCTATGCATGAGATCAATTTCTGCGTGGACTCTGAGAACGCAGTTCAATTAAGAATCTGCTGAGGAGATGTGTTAGGAATGTGTCGACACATGGGGTGCAATGTCCAATTAAAGGGCAAACTCTTCAAGTTGTCCATTGTTGCGGTGAGACATGTCAACAAAACAACATGATGGACAAAATCTGCCTCCATAAGCTGAAGTCAGAACTTGAAAGAAGTGTTTTCGAGTTAGCTGACCAAGGATCTTGATAAGCTAATTGATTAAATTCAGCAACATTTCAAGCACAAGTATGAAGGGATAATCAGTGCGGAAGTGCACATCTGAATCAAATCACAAAGAACCTAGTCCTTTCAGAGACAGGGTTCTGACATTTCCGCATGCTGAATGTACAGGAGTAATCCGTATGAAATCCAAATCAAAAGGATTAGTTATTGGCTTTATTTAGAGATCTGTTATATAAGGTATTGGATATGAACGGGCTAATCTATTAGCTAAACTGAAGCTTTGCCCAGTCTGATATGTAATACAGCCACAGGGTGGAGCATCAAGACTTTAACAATTGCAATACAGCAGCTACAGTTGGAACTGAGATATAGTCTCCTGATAAAGAAACTTAGATCTTACCTGCCTCTTGTTATAATTAGTTAATATGTCTCAGTAATAATATAATGAGACATTTTCTCATTCCAAAAATGTAGCACACTACGTCTTATCACGAAGACAAGACCCTCTTCCGCCGAGACTCATTTGTGGTTAATCATCCACCAAAAATTACTGAAGTCTCACAGACTAGCGCAGGGAGATGACTGACAGCAGCACTCTACCCCAACTACAAGCCACCAGGAGTTGCTACCCAAACATCAGATCATATTATAATAACAGTGATCTAGAATAGATGGGAAGCAAACATTTCACGGGGGCTGAGACAGTAAAAATTGCACCCATGGTCACAACAGACTTGACCATCTTATAAGAGAGAGACTTTTGTGAAAAGGAAATTAACAATTTCTTGATTAGCTAAATGGATCAAACAGCAATACCAAAACAAACAGTGGATGATTAATAGTTTGTTTTATTTATCGTGGATTTAAAAATGAACTGATCTCAGGTAACAATCCTTAATATCATTCTCCACTATCCCAAATTTTCATATGTCAAAAATGCTATCAAAAACACCCCAATTCCTATTTATATCCAGTATCAAGCAGAGCAGCTGAAAGATCTTTAGGATGGTTAACAAAATGTTGACAAACAAATTCTGCGCATGTTCAAATTTCAGCATGAAACAGCAGCTGGCTAATTTTGTGCTGAAGTACAGGCAAACTTCTTCTCCCCTCCCATCTCCCCCCTTCCCTGACAGTGTGTACAGCCACTCAGCTTTGAGGAAGGACAATAAGGGCACACCAGAAACTGGTTCAACCAAGTCTTTCCTTAAATTTGAATGAAAGAAGTTCACCCAAATATTGCTGTAGGAAACAAACAAAACAACTTGCAGTTTCAGGCAAAATGAACATGTTTATATTTGAGCTTCTGCCTTCACAAGTGATACAAAATGAGACATAGAAAATGTAGTGGAACAGAAGCAAGTTGAAATTGACAAAAAGGTGAGAAATGTCCATGTAGGTCATATGTTCCGAGTGAGCAATGAACCAAACATGAACTTGATCCATTTAATCATGAACTTACACATATTTTGCATCAGTGCAAACTTCAGTGTCTAAAGTATTGATTTCTAAATGTGAAATTGGATCTTCTTTAATTAATAAGCCAAAATTTCAATCTCTTGATGAAGTATTCAATACTGAAAACAGTCTTGTGATAGAATATCCCAAAGCAGTGTTTATCGTAGCCTGTGACTTCAACCAGGCCAAACCTCAAGAATATCCTCCCAAAATATCACCAACACGTCTCCTATCCTACCAGAGGTCTGAACATCCTTGACCATTGCTACACAAGCATCAAATATGCCTGTCCCTCCATACCCCCATCTGCATTTTGGAAATTTAGATCACAGCACTGTGCTCCTCCTCCAGGCTTACGGCAACAATTGAAACGTGAGGACCTACTAAAGAAAGTAGTGCAGTGTTGGTCTGAGGTAATGGAAGGGTTTCTATGGGACTACTTAGAGTCAGTGAACTGGGTCATATTCAAGAACTCAGCGGCCAACCCAAACAAGTATGCCATTATTAACATGACAGACTTCATTAGTAAGTGTGTAGATGACTGCATGCTGAAGACATTAAGCCAAACGTTCTGAAACTAGAAACCAGGGATGAACCAGGAGATCCACTCACTACTGAAGTCCTGGCCTGAGGCGTATAAGTCTGGCAACCCAACTTATACCAGTAGTTCTCTTATAACACCACAGTTGTGTTCCCATGCAATGCCATGTTATAGAAAATCATGCAATAGAAATAATGGGGCCTATAGGAAAAACAGGGTTGGGGCAAGCTACCAAAAATTCCAATAAAAGTCAAAACAAAAGTAGTAGTTAGCCAACACAAACGATAGCAGAGTCTAAATAAATTTTGATGTGTTGTAACTGACCTGTTGTATGGTGCTGAATAGCGCAATTCAGCAGAATCTTCAACTGATTTCTCTCGAATGGCATCTACACCTGCTGGCTGCACCACATTCTGGCCAGTTTTCTGATCCCATCCAATGGTAACATTGCACAAATCAGATCCCAGAATGAAGCTTGCCTTGATAGATCAAAAGCTGCATCTTAATTTCTTTTGCTGTGTCAGTTTCATCAAATTTTTCAGAGGACTTGACATTGTGATGTTCGGAGACATCTATCTCCTCATTTTAGAAAAACTGCCTAATTTATTCTCTACCCCATCCTTTGGTGCCCCTCTCACACATTCTAGCATCATCAATACCAGGTGCCATTTCCAAAACAACTCACCACTTCTTTGAAGTCCCAGAATTGACCAACATCTGTGGTGCAGCACTATCTTTTAAAAGGTATTGTGCACCCAGACAAGACCTGTCAGTCCAGAGCTGCCCTGCATGCTTCCTGGCATTGGCCCTGGATGTGGCAGACAATGGAAAATTAGTGCCTCTGTTTGTGGGCAGGGACATGGAGATGATGCTGATGGGGATGGGGTGATGCAGAGGCAGGACGTCCTTTTCTCCCAGACCGACAGAGGATGCCATTCTACTGGAACCATGCCAACCTGGACCAGGGTTACCATCCAGGCCAGTGCAGACTCAACCATCTGAAGGAATGCATGGAATATAAGAAGATGATCAATGGCCTTCTCCACTCTGCCAGTGAAAGTGCCACCATCTTCTTGCTGATGCCTCACTCACTCTATCTCTGCTACTGCACCCACCATTTCCTACAACACCTTCCCTGCTCAGTCTCATCCTCACTAACATCTGACCCTGACTAACCCTGAATTTCTTCTGCACAGCCTACTCACCCCCTCAGGACACCTCCATACATGCACTAAATGTAACATTGTACCACCCACTTCTCTCCTCTTCACCCAATGTGTGCAGAGTTTCCTGAATCTGACCACTCTGAGCAGCTGACTGACCATGTCCAAGCCCTTGTACTGGTATTTTCTTTGCAGTTGGTTATCATAGTGATTAGATTTGCATGAATTTGCAGATACTCTTTAACATCTAAACATATTTTTGAAACAAAAAGAAAGTAAAATAGTTCTTAATACAAACAACAAAGCCAAGTTTCAATCTGCTCTTGCTCCCAGCTTCTTGCCCTCAGGCTGTAGAGATACTTTAATGATGCTTTTCCAAGTCCACGAGCACAAACATTTCATGATACCTTTCACAAAGCTCTTCATGAGAAAGCACATGAGCCAACTGATCACGTGATGCCAACGCAGAGTCCAAACCTCCACACACCACGACACCTTGTGCCAGCGATGAGAATTGCGTGACAGCAAATGGGATTTGCTTTCAAGAAAAAAGATCAGCAATTCACAAATCACATTACAGACAAATCAAGTTTAATAAAGGCATGTACAAGAAATCCAGTATGACCTTCGCAAGGCCATCAGAGACACCAAAACGCAAGTCTTACATGACGTAACGGGCTCAAAGCGAAGCCAAACAGAATCGCGGGCAACAGTACATCTGATAACCTCAATGCACTCTTTGAACAAAAGGTCAGTGAAATGATGTCACCTGTTCCAACAGCTTCAGATGTACCTGTACCACCGTGGTCACTGCCGCAGACATTAGATCAGCCTTCTTAAAGGACTGACTGGTGAGAGTATTCTTTAACCTCTCCTTACCATGATTTGAAGTCCCACCTGCTTCAAGAAGGCCATCACCCCAGTGCCAAAGAAAAATCATGCAGCATGCCTCAATGACTACTGCTAGATGGCTCTTACCTCCATGATTATGAAGTACTTTAGAGATTGGTCATAGCTTACATCAAAGCCAGCCTCCCAAGTTGCCTTGATCCTTTGTAACTCGCTACTCAGCACAACAAGTCCATAGCAGACGCCATCTCCCTTGCCCTACACTCAACCCTAGAACATCTGGATAACAAGGATACCTATGTCAGGCAAAAGAGGGCTTTTGTCTGAAACATCGACTCTCCTGCTCCTCGGATGCTGCCTGACCTGCTGTGCTTTTCCAGCACTACACTCTGGACTCTAATCTCCAGCATCTGCAGTCCTCAATTTCTACCTACATCAGGCTCCTACTTAGTGACTGTAGCTCTGCCTTCAACACCATAATTCCAAACAAACTCACCTCCAAATTCCAGGACCTAGCTCTTTGCTCCCCATTCTGTAACTGGATTCTTGATTTCCTGAACAACAGACTACAGTCAGTAAGGATAGATGACAACGTCCTCAACACCAGTACCTTGCAAAACAATGTACCCAAACCCATACTATATTGCTTATACACACATGACTGTTTGGCCAACTTCCACACCAACTCCATTTACAAGTTTACTGATGAGTTTATTATCGTTTGGATCTGAAACAACAATGAGATGGAGTACAGGAAGGAGATAGATGACTTAGTGGTTTGATGTAAAAACAATAATCTCTCCATCAATGTCAACAAAATGAAGAAGCTGGTCTTTGACTCAGGAAGCAGAGTGGAGGGCTTGCCCCTGTCTGTAACAATGGTGATGAGGTGGAGATGGTGAAGAGTGTCAAGCTCCTGGGAGTGACAATCACCATCAATCCATCCTGGTCCACACATGCTGACACTACAGTCAGGAAAGCACAGCAATACCTCTACCTCCTCAGGAGACTAAGGAAATTTGATATATCCACAAAGACTCTTACAATCGAGCCAGTCTCGATACCAGAAACTTGCTGTTCATGCTACATTCCCCTAAGAGTCCATCGCGCCTACATTTTCTAAGACAGCATACTTGTTTGAGATGGGGATAGCCATAGGAGACTCCTGCACTATCTGCCTCTCTTTCTTATATTTCCTGGTGGTAACCCATCTACCTGGCTGTATCTGCGGTTTTCTCCTTTACTATAACTGCCATCCATCACACCCTCTAGTTCCTGTAAATTCCACATTGCCTGTCACTGCTGCTACAACTGATCCATGCAATCTGATACCATTCACACTTACTGCAGACATAATCATTGATAACATTTTCCCTAATCTCCCATATCTGACAGGAAGAGTACAATAATCTACTAAAGGCCATTTTTGTACCTTAACAATCTGTAGAAAATAGCATCGTGTTATTGCTCTTAAAAAACACTGCTCCAGGCTAATGTAGTACCTACGTTTCATATTTTAAAATTTTAATCAAGAGACAGATCTGAATAAAACATATAACCAAAACGAACCTACTCTGCTCACTATTAAAAAAACAGCAAGGTTACACTTAAACCAATGCACTTATCTGCTCCTGTGCTGTGAGCTCTTCCACATATGATTGTCCAAGGTCAACTGTGAATTTTGCAGTTTGTTAATTTTCCTTAGATGTCTAGAAATACTTAAACTCAAACACCACAGGCAACATTTAAAAGACATCTGGATGAGTACATGAATAGGAGAAAGTGAGGACTGCAGATGCTGGAGATCAGAGCTGAAAATATGTTGCTGGAAAAGTGCAGCAGGTCAGGCAGCATCCAAAGAGCAGAAGAATCGACGTTTCGGGCATGAGCCCTTCTTCAGGAAGGAATCCTTTCTGAAGAAGTGCTCATGCCTGAAACGTCGACTCTCCTGCTCCTTGGATGCTGCCTGACCTGCTGCGCTTTTCCAGCAACACATTTTCAGTTCTGAGTAAATGAATAGGCAGGGTTGAGAGGGAAGTGGACCAAGTGCTGACAAATGGGACTATGTCAATTTAGGATGTCTGGTTGGTATGGACAAGTTGGAAGAGTTTATTTTCGAGCTGTACATCTCTATAACAGTATGACTGTTACAATTTTTTATAGATGCACCAAAGAAAGCATCCTATCTGGATACACCAGAGTATGGTTTGGCAACTGCTTTTCCCAAGATCACAAGAAACTACAGAGAGTTGTAAAAACAGCCCAGTCTATCACACAAACTTACCATCCATTAACTGTACCTATACTACTTGCTGCACCAGGAAAGCAACAAACATAATCAAAGACCACTCACACCCCAGTTTTACTCTCTTCCATCCTCTACCGTCAGGCGAAGATATAAAAGTTTGAATGCAAGACAAACAGATTCAAGAACAGCTTCTTCCCCACTGTTACCAGACTTTTGAATGGACTTCTTAAACGTTAATGTTGATGTCTCTCTGCACCTTCTTGCTAGCTGTAACGCTGTATCCTGACACACTTATATAATACAATCTGCCTGTAAAGCATGTAAAACAACACGATTCACTGTACCTCAGTACACGTGACAGTAAAAAATCAAATCCGTTGAATCAAATCAAAACCAAAGTTCAAAAGCTGACTCTACATCAAAACCTGTAAAATACTCAGTCGTAATTGTACAAAGTGTAAATTTTCAAAGAATTCTTTGCTTTTATTAATTAAGATATTCTAGTCAATAAAACAAAAAATAGTTCAATAAAATTTTAAAAGGGGAAAAGCATAATATAATGGATGTTGTCAGTGCTCATGATGTCAGTAA
Source organism: Hemiscyllium ocellatum (assembly GCF_020745735.1). Lineage (NCBI taxonomy): Eukaryota > Metazoa > Chordata > Chondrichthyes > Orectolobiformes > Hemiscylliidae > Hemiscyllium > Hemiscyllium ocellatum. The sequence continues at coordinate 80,012,552 of NC_083408.1, forward strand.
TCACATATAGTGGTCATCTTGATGTCTGCCTTTTTTTGCAAGTACCTAGCACGATGTAATACACCTCATGCATCAAGACCTGCTGCATCAAAAGACCTTAGAGTACAGTCAATGTTTTGTAGTACCCTACTCAATCTTCTTGTTCAGAGAGTCTTCACTAGTTATTTCCAGTATCTGCCACTGGCTTTATATTTTATATCGAACACAAAAGAAAAGGGGAAATTGAAAAAAAGGGAATGGTCTGAAGAATTGTCTGCCCTAGGCTGGGACTAGCCTATATACCATGAGTATGGCTCTACTCAGTCAGACTTCCTGAGTTATTGCAATAATCAGCACACCAACCACTCCTCTGCTAAGCCACTTCCTCCCAGTGAACTTTGACCATTTACTGGGCATTGCATTTTGTTGCTAACTAGAGATATGTTACCTGACCTGACCTTTTAATGTCACAAGATTACCGTCAACAGAAACAAACTGATGTTAACTAAATAGAGACTTGCTTTTAAACATATCAAGTGCAGAGAATGTTTTGTCATTAGACAGAAGTTTCTGTAAAACCAGCAGCAATTTTTTGGCATGCTTTCTTTCTTTATATATAATTCCTTAAGCATTGGTAGTGTTTCCAGTAATGCAGAATGTGGAAATGATTATCTGTTCACTGGTTCTTTTAAGGACACTGATGTAAATTGGCATGTTTCCTTACCTCACTAAATAAGCAACTACTCTTGAGATAATAAAAGCTAAGGCTCGAGGATAATCAAGTGACAGCATGATAATTCTGTCCTTACTTTAAGGGGATAATCATCAGAGTTTTACCAGAACATAGGACTGTTCTCTTGTTACAGAAAGATGACTGGTGGTGGTTTAACCTGAGAGTCACCACAGCTCAGGCAAGGGAAAGGTTAGAAGAAGGTTCCTCCATGGTAATCTCAGTTACTGTGGGTTTTGAACCCATGCTGTCAGCATTAACTCTGCATTAAGTAAAACATCTGTTCAGCCACCTGAGCTACCCAACCTGCATTTTATACCTCTGTTCAGATTCTTATACAAAAATCTATTAGACATTTTAGGTACAATATATTGGGCCATCTTCTATTACATCAACCATGAGGAGTCAAACCCAAATACACTACTTAAGGCAGGCTAGAATGAGGTGAGAGAGAAGGGAAAATGAGGACGGATGAACAAAATCAAGGCAGAGGAGAGTAAAGGGAAGAGGTGAGAAGCCAGAGATCATGTCACTGGAGAAAAAAAGATAGATTGAGATATACAAGTAACAAATATAAGATGAAGAGGGAGGAGACTGAAGAAAGGAAATAAACAATGGAAGATGGTAAACAAGAGAGAAAAGAAAGAGGTTAAGGGGATGCTAAAGAGAAAGGAAAGCAAGGGACAAAGTGAGGGAGAAAAAGTAAAATGGAAAAACAGAAAGTGGCATTACAGAAAACAGTCAGGGAAGGGAATAAGATGGATACATTGAAAGGGAATAGGAAAGGAAAGGGAGTGGAGTCAGGGAAAATATCTCAGATAGCAGGGGTGGCCCATATTTTCATCAGAAAGAAACCAGAATGTTTCGTATATGGCGGGCATTTGTATAAAGTTCCCATTAGCTCGGGACATGCTGCAATTGCAAAAAGCCTTCAATAACATAGCTAAAGTGTATTTCAATTTCCTGTACAGTATACAATATGACTTGCAGTTTTATGCCATCACAAGTGCAAAAGCAACCACTTGACTATAATTAAACATGTATCTCTGTGAAACACCTACAAATTGTGGCCCTCCATCTGTTAAAAGTAACATCAAACAGATTTACAAAAACTTTACATGTATTTCCTATGGCAAACACTGAGAAGATTTTATTTCTTTCATTTTTTGGATGAAAATGTTAACAAAGGGTTAATGTAGAATAAAGCAGTGTTTTGTTCTCTTCTGATAATGTCTGAATGTGTAGACCTCAATAAGTTGCTAATTAATCTGGATTCAATTCTTTCCTTTTTCTTTGTAAGTGGCCTATCCACACAAATTCCAATTACTCTTTTAATACAAACACCATCTTTTGCTGCCAAAATTCTGATAAGATTCTATTTCTGCCATGAGACTGAATTAAACCTTTATCCCAGACAAACAGATTATCTTGCTATTTTAGTAATAAATGGAATGGCTGCTCACTGCATTACTATCAAAATGTTGGGAATACATTTTATATAAACATTTCTTTTCTCCTGCTGCTTGTCTGATAGAGAAGCTATTATTGGCATGACTCTGTTGGTGTCTAGACTTTATCATCTTCATCATGTCTCCACTTCATTATATCCCTTTATCACTTATTTTTCACTTATGTCTCCATTAAACTCACCTGTATCAATTTGCAAGTTCTTATGTTCTGAAAATGCAGCCAAATACCATACAAAGAAGGAGATCTCTTATCTGGCTGACAGATCTAATAAGTGGATAAGGAAGACAAGCTGAAGAAAGTACAATAGATGGTTGAGGGACTAAAAATCTCTCTTAAGTCTTAAATCCATTGAATATAGGAAGCCCCAAATAGGTAATAGAAAGAGTCACAAACCTTTGAAAGAAGACTTTTTTTTAAATCTCAGTCCTAATAATTGGGCTGTTCTCATGTGATTGCACCTTCAGCCCCTACAACTCGAAACCTGATTAGCGAATCTGTTCTAGATTCACCAAACAGAGGAAATAACCTCTCAGTATCTACTTGGCTGTGGCAGGGAAAACACTCAAATACATTGTAACACAGTTACTGACACTCTTCCTTCTCTCTTTCAAGAAAATGTAGCAGCAGGAACTGATGGATGAAATAATTCCATGAAGGCTAATGTGCCATCACCAAGTCACCCTTTATTTAGGGCAGCATGGTGGCTCAGTGGTTAACATTGCTGCCTCACAGCACCGGGGACCCAGGTTTGATTCCAACCTCGGGTGACTGTTTTGTGGAGTTCGCACAATCTCCTCAAGTCTATGTGGGTTTCCTCCCTTAATCCAAAGATGTGCAGGTTAGGTGAATTGGCCGTGATAAATTGCCCATAGTGTTCAGGGACGTGTGGGTTAGGTGAACTATTCAGGGGGAAATGTAGAGTAATAGGGTAGAGGAATGGGTTGGGTAATCTTTGGAAGGTCAGTGTGGACTTGTTGGGCCAAATGCCTGTTCCCATGCCGTAGAGATTCTTTGATTTATTTACACTTACGTAGTATATGACACTGACCCAGCTAGCTCACAGCCAGCTCCTAGAGTGATCAGAACCCTTGACATTCTTTGAAGAAGTGACAAAGTTGATTGATGAGGGAAGGGCTGTAGATATAATTTACATAGACTTCAATAAGGTGTTTGATAAGGTTCCCTATGGTAGGCTGATGGAGAAAGTGAAGTCGTATGGGGTTCAGGGTGTACTAGCTCGATGAATAGAGAACTGGCTGGGCAGTAGGAGACAGACAGCAGTAGTGGAAGGGAGTTTCTCAAAATGGAGAACTATGACCAGTGTTGTTCAACATGAATCCATGCTGGGACCACTGTTGTTGATGATATCCATAAATGATCTGGAGGAAGGTAGAGGTAGTCTGATTAGCAAGTTTGTACATGACACTAAGATTGGTGGAGTAGCAGATAGTGAAGGGGACTGTCAGAGAATGCAGCAGAATATAGATAGTTTGGAGTGTTGGGCAGAGAAATAGCAAATGGAGTTCAATCCGAGAAAATGCGAGGTGATGCATTTTGGAAGATCCAGTTCAAGAGCAACTATATGTAAATGGAAAAGCTCTGGGGAAAATTGATGTACAGAGATCTAGGTGCTCAGGTCCATTGTGCCCTGAAGGTGACAACGCAAGTTTATAGAGTGGTCAAGAAGACATACGGCATGCTTTCTTCCATCAGACGGGGTATTGAGTACAAGAGTTGGCAGGTCATGTTACAGTTGTATAGGACTTTGTTTCGGTCACATTTGGAATGCTATGTACAGCTCTGGTCATCACATTACCAAAAAGATGTAAATGTTTTGGAGAAGGTACAAAGGAGGTTCACCAGGATATTTCCTGGTATGGAGGGTGCTAGCTATGAAGAGAGGTTGACTAGGTTAGGATTATTTTCATTAGAAAGACAGAAGTTGAGGGGGTACCTGATTGAGGTCTAAAACATCATGTGAGGTATAGACAGGATGAATAGCAGGAAGTTTTCTTTTCCCAGAGTGGGGAATTCAGTTACTATGGGTCACAAGTGCAAGGTGAGAGGGGGAAAAGTTTAAGGGAGCTATGCGTGGAAAGTTCTTTCCAGAGGGTGATGGGTGCCTGGAATGCATTGCCAGCGGAAGTGGTAGAGGCAGACACAATAGTTTCATTTAAGATGTATCTAGACAGATACATTAATGGACAGGGAACAGAGGAATACAGATCCTGAGAAAATAGGCGACAGGTTTAGATAGAGCATTGGATTGGCGCAGGCTTGGAGGGCTGAAGGATCTGTTCCTGTGCTGTAATTCTCAATGTTTTTTGTTCATTCCTGTTTATTCCTTTTTTTAGTGAAAAGACACCACTGTGCAAGAACTTTATTCTATACTTCCACTACCACGAAGAAAAAAAAATGTGGCCAGAGAACCATTAACAGAAAAAGGACAATGTTTATGTGAAAAAAAAGGAAAGAGGGACAATAGCAATTTAAATCAAAATTGAATTGGAGGGGGAAATAAAGCAGTCGACGCCCATGGTGCCCACCTCTCCCTAAATACATTGAGACCATTGGTGGATACCATATGCTCCATGTTCAACAACACCCAGACTCGAATATAACCGCGGGAGAGGGGCAGGCAGTCACCAGAAATGACCCCCTCCACCGGATCTGTTTATAGCCAGCCTGGTCATGCCCCAGAGCGGATCCACGAGGAGATCCTCCAACCTAACTGCACCTCTCTGTACCGGTTCCCAAAGAGACACTCCTGTTTGAATCTGTCAGCCAGGGTTTCCTGATTGGAACAGGTTAACAGCCCCAGTCAGGGAACTCATATTCTATGCACTCTAACTGGCTGACCTCATTCCAATCACGACATCTCTCCCTTCTAAGGCCTGGGACATAGGCCCATCCCTTTCCTTGCAGCTTCCCCGGGACTTTTTCACATCAGGTCTGATTCCTCCAACTCTCAGATACTGGCTGCGTGCTCTAGACTGTAATCCACCTCTTGCATCCAACATGTTTCAGCCAAAATTCATCTTCTTCAGGCGATAGCAGCATAGAGAAGACTGCAACATCTGCTGTGTCCATCTCATCCTCATAGGTTTCTTCAGTGCTTGGCTGAAGGAGAGAACCCAGGGGTTCTGACAGCCTTGTTGGATATTCTGAGACGCTGGTATGTTTTGTCCCTGCCCCATTTGTGATGTTGCAGCTTTAATGTAGTCTATATGCTTGTTAGAACTGCCTTTCCTATCCAAGTGTGCTATATCACAGCACCTGACTTTGTGTCAACCATGCCTCTTACCATCAGGGTCATTCCTATGGTTTCAACATCAAACATCATCCCTGGAATCAGCTGCCTTTCTCAGAGTTTTGTGTCCAGCATTGGCATTCCTGATGCCATTTCACCCTCTCCCCCAAACCTGGGAAGATCAGGTTTAGGAGAAAGTGAGGACTGCAGATTCTGGAGATCAGAGCTGAAAATGTGTTGCTGGAAAAGCGCAGCAGGTCAGGCAGCATCCAAGGAGCAGGAGAGTCGATGTTTCGGGCAGGAGCCCTTCTTCAGGAATGAGGAAAGTGTGCCCGGCAGGCTAAGATTAAGGTAGGGAGGAGGGACTTGGGGGAGGGGCATTGGAAATACGATAGGTGGAAGGAGGTCAAGGTGAGGGTGATAGGCCAGAGTGTGGGTGGGGGCAGAGAGGTCAGGAAGAAGATTGCAGGTTAGGAAGGCGGTGCTGAGTTCGAGGGATTTGACTGAGACAAGGTGGGGGGGGAGGGGAAATGAGGAAACTGGAGAAATCTGAGTTCATCCCTTGTGGTTGGAGGGTTCCTAGGTGGAAGATGAGGCGCTCTTCCTCCAGCCGTCATGTTGCTATGGTCTGGCAATGGAGGAGTCCAAGGACCTGCATGTCCTTGGTGGAATGGGAGGGGGAGTTGAAGTGTTGAGCCACGGGGTGGTTGGGTTGGTTGGTCAGCACTCTTCCTCCAGCCGTCTTCCTCCAACCACCCCATGGCTCAACACTTCAACTCCCCCTCCCACTCCACCAAGGACATGCAGATCCTTGGACTCCTCCATCGCCAGACCATAGCAACATGACGGCTGGAGGAAGAGCGCCTCATCTTCCGCCTAGGAACCCTCCAACCACAAGGGATGAACTCAGATTTCTCCAGTTTCCTCATTTCCCCTCACCCCACCTTGTCTCAATCAAATCCCTCAAACTTAGCATAGCCTTCCTAACCTGCAATCTTCTTTCTGACCTCTCCACCCCACCCCCACTCCGGCCTATCACCCTCACCTTGACCACAAGATCAGATTTAGCCATGCTAACTTGCCCATAGTGTTAGGTGCATTAGTCAGGGGGAAAAAGGGTGTGGTGAGTCATTCTTCGGTGGGCCGGTGTAGACTTGTTGGGCTGAAGGGCCTGTTTCCAAACTGTGGGGAATCTAATCTAACCCGGTGTAGAGTCTACTTTTCATTAGCAGGTTCTGCTGGAGCTGTCCTTGTAGTTGCGTGAGAGGTGGCCCTATAACCAAACAGGAACCGGGACAGTTTGGTATTAAGTGATGCTGTAGGCTGTTACTTCAAAGTTGGATTACTCTTTCCGCCAGATCATTGGATGATGAATGGTAAACGTCAAATGCCACTCGACTTTAGGATATACTTGAATGCCCTGGCTGTAAGTAATAGACCATTGTCTGTGACAAACACCTCCAGGAGTCTGTGTATTGCAAATGATGCTTACAACATTTCAAGCGTCATCGACATGTTTGACAAATGAACTTTAAGCATATCCAGCTACTTTGAATGAATATCCACAATGACTAAAAAAAATCCCTGGATAACCCGGATGCAGTTCGGCCAGTATCTAGCAGCAACCATTGCTTGGGCCAATCACTCTTGATCTCTGTAATATTATGTTATCCTCTATTGTGATCTGGTCTCATCAGGTGCAGAAAGGTTTCAATTCTAGTTGTGATGGCCCTTTTGTTTCCCCCATCACCACCAGAATGAGATCTTCTTGTGACAACAGTTTGATACTGTCAATAGTGACTGGACGGATAGCCATAAAGTTTAAAACCATAAAGGACTCTTCTAGTGGCAGCATTACCTGTGGTGTTTCCATCAAAGGGAGGTGGCTCAAGGCATCCACTTGTGCCACTTGGCCTCCCAGATGGTGTTCCAATTTGCAATTGTACACACTCAGGTGAAGAACCCACGGCTGAATTCAAATGAAAGGGTTAAAGGCAGGATTCTTGGCAGTGTGGAGCAATGGATGGATGTCTATAGATCCGCCAAAGTTGCCACCCAAGCTGATAGGGCTATTAAGAAGGCATATTGTGTGTTGGCGAAAGTGAGGACTGCAGATGCTAGAAGTTAGAGTCGTGGATGTGATGCTGGAAAAGCACAGCAGGTCAGGAAGCATCTGAGGATCAGGAGAGTCAACGTTTCGGGTGTGTTGGCTTTCATTAGCAGGGGGATTGAATTTAAGAGCCGTGAGGTTATGCTGCAGTTCTATAAAGCCCTGGTTAGACCACACTTGGAATATTGTGTTCAGTTCTGGTCGCCTCATTATAGGAAGGCTATGGAAGCGTTAGAGAGGGTGCAGAGGAGATTTATCAGGATGCTGCCTGAACTAGAGGGCAGGTTTTATGAAGATATTTTGAGGGAGCTAGGGCTTTTCTCATTGGAGCAAAGAAAGATGAGAGGTGACTTGATAGAGGTGTACAAGATGATGAGAGGTATTGATAGAGTGCATTGCCAGAGACTTTTCTCAGGGCAGGAATGTCTATCATGAAGGGGCATAATTTTAAGGTGATTGGAGGAATGTTTGGGGAGATGTCAGAGATAGGTTCTTTGCACTGAGAGTGATGGGTCCATGGGATGCACTGTCAGCGGTGGTAGTAGAGTCAGACATATTCAGGACATTTAATCAACACTTGGATAGGTGCATGGAAGATGATACATTGAAGGGTATGTAGGTTAGTCTGATCTTAGAGTAGGATAAAAGGTCAGCACAACATTGAGAGCCAAAGGGCCTGTACTATTTTGAACTGTTCTATGTTCTAGGTTTCTGTCCCTACATTTGCACATAAGACAAATAGCAGTGGGCAGGCCTTGCAGTCTCATGGAATTTCTTCTTGGTCAACATGCAAGATGGCCTCGGTCCCTTACATAGTCTCTAGGCCTTGATCAAAAGCCTCCAGGTATATAATTAGGACTTCACTCAGACAGCCATCTTCTGATTGAAAACTGTTGAGCCAATCATGTTGAATCTATCTCGACAAATTTCACATTATCAAGTTTGGGCCAGAGCCTTTTACAACAATCAGTGGGAATTGAACCAGCTGCTTCTCATAAGAGACTGGAACCAAAGTTGTACCCTTAATCTGTAGAGGTTCCCCGGTATAGGTTCTCATCCTGGCTGAGGTCTTACACAAACTTAAGAGTTGTAGTCCAGAGTGAATTTTGTTAAAAAACTGATTCCGCAATTCCTGATACAGCCACGCTGGTATCAACCTCCATTAGAATTGAGTGGCCATTTAACCAGACATTCATTTTGATCAGTTCTGATTTGGATGTTGCTAAGCAATTTAACTGTTCTGAGCTAAATGTAGGTGATCTTTCCAGGGTGTGCAATCTCCTGGATACTTAATTCAGGCCCAGTGGGATCCTTTTGCTGTTTTGAGTCTGCATATGGGCATCAGTACAGTGGACTGCCAGCCCAAATCCTTGGGAAAATGTTAACTGCATGTTTTGGGGTTTTGCTGTGGGCTGACCTAGAGTCCCTTTGTTCAGGATTCGCCCTGATTAAGGCCATGCAATTGCCTTCACTCAAGTGGTGTTCCCCAAGTTCAGTCAGCCTGGCGAGGGTTTTCACTTCCATCAGAATACCTACAACTCATAAGGTCCACTTTTCTAATGAGAATGCCAGTGGTAGTGTCTGTTTGAGGTTCAGTCGGGCTTCAGGGAGTAGCTGCTCTTGCATGATCCCATCGTTAGTCCACATACCAAACTGTCTCTCAGCATTTCACTTGGGGTTAAACCAAACTCACATGTGTCTGCTAGTCATCTTAACCTTGTCAAGGTTCTTGAATTGCCAAATAAAACTGATAGCGTCTCAGAATTAGAGGAGACTTGGGGTTGTAATATTCCTTAACTAAATTTGTCAACTCTTGAAAGGTTTTGGTAAGCAGTGCCTCAGGGAAATTTTGGCTTCTACAGCCAAAAGGCTGCAGGTCCACAAGCTCTCAGGAGAATCTGCCCCAATGTCATTTGCCCAGAAAAAATGTCTTTCCACATATTGAGCCCAGTCTTCCTCATCATGGTCAAATGAGGGCATAGGTTTAGGGTGAGAGGGGAAAGATATAAAAGGGACCTAAGGGGCATCGTTTTCACGCAGAGGGTGGTACGTGTATGGAATGAGCTGCCAGAGGAAGTGGAGGCTGGTACAATTGCAACATTTAAAAGGCATTTGGATGGGTATATGAATAGGAAGGGTTTGGAGGGATATGGGCCGGGTGGGACTAGATTGGGTTGGGATATCTGGTCAGCATGGACGGGTTGAACCGAAGGGTCTGTTTCCATGCTGTACATCTCTATGACTCTATGAGTCAAGCTTCCCAAATAACAGCATGGTGCCAAAAATGCTTACCCTAACTCAAAAACAACTGTCACGAGCAAATCTCTTCAGGGGAGTGCTTTTTCTCTCATCACCACTGAAGTCACTCCATGAAGGTTGGTATCCCATCTCCAAATCACACTATTTACATGTTGTGCATGACACTGAGCAGCCAGCTCAGAGCAATCCTAGAGTAATCAGAACCTCTGACATTCTTGTTTATTTTTTTTCTTTACAAACAGTGTATCATTCCTGTTTTTTTTAACATCCGAGTGGTCCAGTGACAAGCAATGCCCTTCACGTCAAAGGGCAATGCTGTGTGATCAATCTCCTGTTTATTTTTTTTCTTTTTTTTTCTTTTTAAATTAACCCCCACACTACTGCCTAACTGCGGTAGTGCTTATTTTTTCCCCAGCACCCATGGTGTGTGCGCGCAGGTGTGAGACACAGTGAGAGACACAAAGTACACGAATCTTTATTCAATTTCCACCACCAGGAAGATAGGAAAACACCCGGGTGGCGACATTCCTGTTTAATTTTTTTTCTTTTTCTTCTTTTTTTCCCCAGCATCCATAGTGTGTGTGTGCAGGTGTGAGACACAGTGAGAGACAGAAAGTTCACAAATCTTTATTCAATTTCCACCACCAGGAAAAAAATAGGAAAACACCCAAGTGGCCAGTGACAAGCAGTGCCCTTCACATCAAAGAGGGCAATGCTGTGTGAACAAACAGTGAAGGGGAGGGCAGGGACTAAATCAAAATAGAGTTGGAGGGGGAAATGATGCACTCCACTCCCTGCGGGGCCCACCTCTCCCTGAACAACTCCAGGGTGTTGGTGGACACCGCGTGCTCCTTCTCCAAGGACACCCGGGCCCTAACGTAACTGCCGAAGAGGGGCAGGCAGTCGGCCCTAACAACCCCCTCCACGGCCCGCTGCCTGGACCTGTTTATGGCCAGTTTGGCCAGGCCCAGGAGCAGGCCCACGAAGAGGTCTTCAGACCTGCCCTCCCTCCTCCGCACCGGGTGCCCGAAGATCAGAAGCGTGGGACTGAAGTGCAACCAAAAGCAGAGGAGAAGGTTTTTGAGTAAATCAAAAAGGGAGTGCAAACGCCCACACCCAATATACACATGGTCCACGGACTCCACAGCACCACAGAACAAGCAGTTGGGCTGGGAGTCCATGAACCACCGCAATCTGCGGTTGCAGGGGACTGCTGCATGCAGCACCCTCCACCCCAGATCCCCGAGAGAAAGGGGAAGGACTCCTGCGTAGAGGGCCCTCCACTGGGGATCCCCACCGCCCAGTGGCAAATGGGCACGCCAGGGCGTGTCCGGGCAGAAATTCCTGTTTAATTTTTTTTTTCTAGGGCAGCCCGTCCCAATTACATTCTTTTTTTTTCCACCACCAGGAAAATAGGAAAACACCCGAGTGGCCAGTGACAAACTCTCCTGTTTATTTTTTTTTTAACCCCCACACTACCACCTAACTGCGGTAGTGCTTATTTTTATCCCCAGCACCCATGGTGTGTGTGTGCAGGTGTGAGACACAGTGAGAGACACAAAGTGTACAAATCTTTGTTCAATTCCCACCACCAGGAAAAGTAGGAAAACACCCGAGTGGTCTGTGACAAGCAGTGCCCTTCATGTCAAAGGGCAATGCTGTGTGATCAAAACAGTGAAGGGGAGGGCAGGAACTAAATCAAAATAGAGTTGGAGGGGGAAATGATGCACTCCACTCCCTGCGGCGCCCACCTCTCCCTGAACAACTCCAGGGTGTTGGTGGACACCGCGTGCTCCTTCTCCAAGGACACCCGGGCCCTAACGTAACCGCGGAAGAGGGGCAGGCAGTCGGCCCTAACGACCCCCTCCACGGCCCGCTGCCTGGACCTGTTTATGGCCAGTTTGGCCAGGCCCAGGAGCAGACCCACGAGGAGGTCTTCAGACCTGCCCTCCCTCCTCCGCACTGGGTGCCCGAAGATCAGAAGCGTGGGACTGAAGTGCAACCAAAAGCAGAGGAGAAGGTTTTTCAGAAAATCAAAAAGGGGGTGCAAACGCCCACACCCAACATACACATGGTCCACGGACTCCACAGCGCCACAGAACAAGCAGTTGGGCTGGGAGTCCGTGAACCACCGCAATCTGCGGTTGCAGGGGACTGCTGCATGCAGCACCCTCCACCCCAGATCCCCGAGAGAAAGGGGAAGGACTCCTGCGTAGAGGGCCCTCCACTGGGGATCCCCACCGCCCGGTGGCAAATGGGCACGCCAGGGCGTGTCCGGGCAGAAATTCCTGTTTAAATCTTTCAGCCAGGGCTACCTGATTGGATTATATCAATAGCCCGACTCAAGGAACTTAATTGATGAGGTCCATCTAGTTGACCTCATTCCAATCACAACAGTGGGCAAACTGACTTGACTGCAATACCTCAACCTTTCTGAAGACATGTTCCACTTTATTGATGTGGCACTCACTCAGGCCACCATGGATTAAATTATCCCACCTTGTGCGCCTCTTCAACTCCTATTTTGCCCTCATCTAACATCTGGCAACAAGTACGAGCTGCAACTACAAGTTTTACTTTCTGCCAATTGCCCACAATGCCTCACCACAGCCGTTCTTTTCCGCATTAGTTCAGCCTGACAAGGAAGAGTGAGAAAAGGTGTTTGTACCTGAGTAAAAAACACTGTCACTTGATCTGACACATGCAACCACCAGCTCAAATACTGAACCACCTAGATCTAAAGGGGAATGAAGAAATATGATTGGCATGTAGTGAATGATCAGGACAAGCGCTGTCTGCAAGGCCAGGGGAAAAGAATTACACTTGAGTTAGTTTCCTGGAGGGCAGGATTGCACACAGGTTTTGCTACAGATAGCTCAGATGGGATATATACGGTTCATAAGGTGGTCTACCATGGGGTCTGTTGTCACAACAAACCATCATGGAGGTATCTGGCTCCAACTGGTAAAGAACATCATGTCAATCTTAGAGCCCAATCTTTCCAGCATGGAGTTAGTGGCCAATTTAATGAGCACACCAGAAACCCCAATGTTTGTTACATTCAATGGCTCATGTGGCTGAATCCATTCCATCACAAGTACAAGCTGATTGCAAATCTGAACCTGGGTCATTCAATCTCTCCTTGTTGCTATGCAAGCCCAGCTTAATTCCGTTATGGTTGTAGATCACAGTACTCAAAGGAGCTTTCAATCTTTCACAGCAGTCAAACTGCTCCTGCTCTAACTGCTCGAGAGGATCATTATGATTGCTGAGCTGACACCCGAGGGGAGTCGCAGTGGCTCAGTGGAGCACAGACTTGCTGTCCTCTTTCAGTATGATAGCATTTATCTACCTGACAATACAGCATCTTTGGTATTGCTTGTCAACCAAGCAGGCCACACTATCCTCAAGTGACTCACTCCAAAGCTATATCACTCAGTCCCAGTGCTACCCAAGGCATCCTGCAAGGCCATCTGGGGTTTCTCCCACAGAAAATCAGCAGCCTTCCGTCAGCTACCCTAAGTGCCTAGCAAAATATTTGATGAAGTGTTTACAAAGTGAACTTTCATAATTGACAGAGTACACAAACCAGGTGCCATTAGTTTTCTGGAAATTATTTCCAAATCAGGTTTCAGTTAAAAAAAAAGTTTCACGCTATAGAAGTGATTTAGTTTGTGTACAAGTTTTCAAGCAGTCAGGAGGAAAAGAGGTTTAGATCATCAGAACAGGAAAGAAGGCCCTGGGCCATCAAAAATGGAAAGGATTAGTTAAGTAAGAAATTAAAGAGTTAAAACAAAAGTGGGAGTAAGTATCTGTAAGGGATATTGTTGGGTACTGACCCTTTTTTTCCATTTATGTTAAGTTTTTTTAAACTGTCAGATACATCTAACTCATTTTTTCTCTGTTTAATCAGTTAGTGTTCTTTTGTGAAAGAATACTGACAGTCTCATATAAATGTGTTCAATGATTAACCACAGCATAATCAACTGCAAAAATTCAATTTTGATCTATCAAGTTATATTTCACTCTGGGATCTTACTAGTTCAGTATCATCAATGGCTGGGATCAAAACAGAAAACAGACAACAACATATGCAAGACAGGCACTAGAGGAATGCAAAAGAGTCCATATTTGAATACTATATGTATCACTGGAGGTGTTGTTGGACAAAGATCAGTGGCAAACCTTCATCCCTGTCACTCCCTGATGGCCACTGGTAACACCACTGCAGCCAGCTCTGTGGCAGCTGGTCCAGGAGTCGTTGGAAAAGATGGTGCAGTTGTCTGACCACCATCTGGGTTAATTATAGCCTGACAGGTACTGCTTCTGCGCAAGGTAGAGGAAGCAAAAGTGGTGCCTGAGTACCCTTATTAGGTTCGAGTAAAAAATGAGGTCTGCAGATGCTGGAGATCACAGCTGCAAATGTGTTGCTGGTCAAAGCACAGCAGGCCAGGCAGCATCTCAGGAATAGAGAATTCGACGTTTCGAGCATAAGCCCTTCATCAGGAATAAGAGAGAGAGAGCCAAGCAGGCTAAGATAAAAGGTAGGGAGGAGGGATTAGGGGGAGGGGCGATGGAGGTGGGATAGGTGGAAGGAGGTCAAGGTGAGGGTGATAGGCCGGAGTGGGGTGGGGGCGGAGAGGTCAGGAAGAGGATTGCAGGTTAGGAGGGCGGTGCTGAGTTGAGGGAACCGACTGAGACAAGGTGGGGGGAGGGGAAATGAGGAAGCTGGAGAAATCTGAATTCATACCTTGTGGTTGGAGGGTTCCCAGGCGGAAGATGAGGCGCTCCTCCTCCAGCCGTCGTGTAGTTGTGTTCTGCCGGTGGAGGAGTCCAAGGACCTGCATGTCCTCGGTGGAGTGGGAGGGGGAGTTAAAGTGTTGAGCCACGGGGTGATTGGGTTGGTTGGTTCGGGCGGCCCAGAGGTGTTCTCTGAAGCGTTCCGCAAGTAAGCGGCCTGTCTCACCAATATAGAGGAGGCCACATCGGGTGCAGCGGATGCAATAGATGATGTGTGTGGAGGTACAGGTGAACTTGTGGCGGATATGGAAGGATCCCTTGGGGCCTTGGAGGGAAGTGAGTGTGGAGGTGTGGGCGCAAGTTTTACATTTCCTGCGGTTGCAGGGGAAGGTGCCGGGGGTGGAGGTTGGGTTGGTGGGGGGTGTGGATCTGACAAGGGAGTCACGAAGGGAGTGGTCCTTGCGGAACGCTGATAGGGGAGGGGAGGGAAATATATCCTTGGTGGTGGGGTCCGTTTGGAGGTGGCGGAAATGGCGGCGGATGATACGTTGTATGCGCAGGTTGGTGGGGTGGTAGGTGATTTTAATAGAACCCCACTGGTCCTCACCTACCATTTAATAGAACCCCACTGGTCCTCACCTACCAATATTCCTGAGATGCTGCCTGGCCTGCTGTACCCTTATTACTTCCTCATTTCCCCTTCCCCCCACATTATCCCAGTCCCAAGCCTCTGACTCAGCACCACCCTCTGAACCTGTCCATCACTCCCCCCCTCTGACCTATCACCTTCTCCGTCACCTTCATCCACTTATTGCTTTCTCTGCTACCCACCCCACCCCCTCCCATTTATCTCTCAGCCCTGGCCCACAAACCTTATTCCTGATGAAGGGCTTATGCCCGAAATGTCAATTCTCCTGCTTCTTGGATGCTGCCTAACCTGCTGTACTTTCCTAGCAACACACTCTCAACTCTGATCTCCAGCATCTGTAGTCCCCACTTTCTCCTGGTGGTATGGTCTGGCCACTCAGCACACACCAATGTTCATGCTACCAACATAATCGGTGTAGGCCACACTGGGTACATTGGGAGCAGTGCACCACCACATCTAATATTTTACTCACAAAACCCAGTCATATCGATAACAGTAGTGCCACAAAGTCAAATTTTGCAGTTTATCCACAATCAAATAGCATTAGGATGCTGTTACACATATGTATGAAAGCTAGCAAAGTGTACCCAGGTTCTTTCTTAAAACTGTGTTCTGTGAAATTGCTAGTGACCTTAATTGATAATAACATTATTCCTTGTTGTTGTCTCCAATCTTTTCTTTTGGCAAATGAGCAATTTAAAATCTATTTAAAGTCACAAACAGTGGCGGGCTGAGAAAAGTTTAGGATCTCGCCAGTTATCATGGGATTGGCCAATTTTGTATGTTAAACCTCAACCAAAATGCATTGGGAATGTACCCATTCAATCTTAATATCAGTCTCATTGTCACATTGCCATTTTATCAGCCTCATGTACAGGTCAAAGATGCTGTACCTGAATATTGTATCTGAAAGAGGATTTCTAATGCGTGGTGCTTAATGCTTATTATTAGCTCAGTTTAATGAGAGCATTTGATAAAATCATAATTTTATATCTACTTTCTAGGGCATGAACTGATTCAGCAGTGCCCTGCCACACTTAACCTGTCATCAATTTTATGGGGCTGTGCAGAGAAGAGTAGGCAAGGCCTGGTGACTGCATGCCCTCACCCCAGTAAGGCCCTTAAAAACCATTTGCTTCCCAGCCACAATCTTATAGGAAGTGGTGTATGGTACAGGCAGGGAGAGGCCTGCTGGTTAACCTCCATCAGCTAGGGCACCAAGGGAATACTGATACCTCAATTACTGGCACCCATTCCATTCATGCATTTGGATTCACAAGGTCGTTTGATTATTTTGTCACTTACAAAGTAACTTTAAAAAATTGTTTCCTTTCTCTGAACGATAAGTAATTCAGAAATGAAAAATAACTGTCATGGCAGATCATAAACTTTTCACCACAGTTTTCATGATTTTATTGTAAAGCCAGAGACTCAGAATTTCCTTCAATTAACTTGCATCTTTAGGGGTTTCATTATGTAAATTGAAATTCTAGGGATGTCTAATATAATTAATTGAGAGATATTAGCATTCCAAGATCAAAGTATTTTTCTTCTGCTTTGAAGTCTTTTTATCAAATCCATATACAATAACAACATACAAACAATGCAAGTGATTCACCAGTAAAGGAACATCCTTATCACTAATGATTTATTAGCTTCAAAACATGAACAGTTACTTTAATATCAAGCATACACATATGATTTAGTTCACGCTTTGATCTGTCAGCTCCTGATTTGGCTGTTAATCTGGTATCCTGTGGCTGTCTTTTGATTGATTCAATGAGACTCACAAGTACATGACCTTAATAAAGGGTGACATGAAACATAGTGGAGCTTCCTATCAGTCAGAAAGATATACAGCACGGAAACAGACCATTCGGTGCAAGCCATCCATGCCAATCAGATATCCTAACCTAATCTAGCCCCATTTGCCAGCACTTGGCCCATACCCCTCTAAATCCTTCTTATTCACATCCCATCCAGATACCTTTTAAATGCTGTAATTGTGCCAGCTTCCACCACTTCCTTCTTTTTCTTAACCAAACCCTCAATTTCTTTTGTCATCTAGCCTTTCTTTTCACCCAAACAGGAATATAGTGTCTCTGGACTCTCATTATCTCATTTTTGAAAACTTCCCATTTTCCACCTGTCCCATGACCTACGCACATCTGCCTCCAATCAGCTTTTGAATGTTTTTGCCTAATACCGTCAAAATTGGCCTTCCTCCAATTTAGAACTTCAACTCTTAGATCTGGTCTATCCTTTTCCATCACTGTTTTAAAACAAATAGAATTGTGGTTGCTGGCCCCAAAGGGCTCCCACACTGACACCTCAGTCATCTGCCCTGTCTTATTTCCCAAAAGTAGGTCAAGTTTTGCACCTTCTCTATTAGGTACATCCACATATTGAATCAGAAAATTTTCCTGTACACAATCATAACCACCCTATTATTTTTATAGATAACTGAGGTTTCTTTACAAATTTGTTTCTCAATTTCCGCCTGACTATTAGGGGGTCTATAATACAATATCAATAAGGTGATCATCCCTTTCTTATTTTTCAGTTCCACCCAAATAACATCCCTAGATGTATTCCCAGGGATATCTCCCTACGTACAGCAGTAATACTATCCCTTATCAAAAATGCCACTTCCCCCTCCTTTTTTTCCCCCCTTTCCACCCTTCCTATAGCATTTGTATCCTGGAACATTAATCTGCCAGTCCTGTCCTTCCCTGAACCATGTTTCAGTAATTGCTATGATCTGAAAAATGAACGTATTCAATTCTTCAGCAGCAGCAGCAAGAGTTTTAGATTTTTGTTAAATCTTAAAACATAAATAAATAACAATTACATTAAAATTAAGAGACAAGAGTCCTGTGCCCAGTTTGCTCAGACATTTTTGATAGCTTGCAAAATCAGTTTAGAATTAATATATTTTGACAGTAAGAACTATACATCTATTTATCAGAATCATACTGAATATTCTGATCAATTCAGCATATTTTCAATTCATACAAGCAATGAAGTATGACAATTAGAAAATAATACATTTGCATGCATATCCTTCCTCTCAGATTGCACTATGTAGAGGGATACCTATGCACATTAAAAGGTCTGAGCATCTCCATAATTTCCATTTTCTATACCTCATACAATTTAGCAATATGCCAGCAGGGAAGTACTTCCCTGAGATGGCCAATTTGTCAAGCTATTTTTGCATTCATTATCCAGTTAAGAACAACAGCTGGATCACGGAGGCAGAAGGGTCCATAGGAATGTCTGCAGCCCAACAATGGGAAGTCCAATTGTTGAAGAAATGGGAGATCCAGGAGGAACCTCACATTAAATATCATCACAAAAGGCTTCAAACTCAGTGTACAAAAGCAAAGGTCAGGAGTATAAGGGGTTCTCAGAGTATCACTCTTCCCCAACATTCATAAATATAGATGTTATCTCACTACTATTTTCATTGTGACAAGGTAAAATGTCCATAGTCAAATTACACAAGATTCCTTGTGAATCTGACTCACGCAAAACTTTATGACATGTGTGGCAGCTATGAGGAGGGAGCCACATATCCTTGTAGCTGACAGCAGAGGAAGTGAATGAGGAATTACTATTTTGGAGACTTGCATGGAAATATTCTGGAGTGTTTCTGCCTTTTGGACAGGTTGCAAATTTAAACGAAAAGGCAAAAAAAACCTCAGCATTTTCCGACCATACTCTGATACTGTACATTCCCCAGTCACTTCACCCTCTGACAGCAGCCAAATCACCACTTGGACAGATTACACACGCAAAAGAAAATATCAGAACCTTGTTGGGCAATGTTCCAAGACTTTCCACCATTTTTCTTTCAAACTTGAAAGCTGCCTGAGTTTTTTCCTCTTTAAGTACTTCATGCCAACACCAAGAATTATAAGTGATTTAAAAAAGTAGCAGATCTGATCTTGCCCATTTCCAAGTTTGGTTAATCCAGAGCAAACTGTGTGAAAATACAATTTTTTGTACATTTTGCCAAATGGGATTTGATAGTCTGCTGGCAGGACAGGCTGATGACTGACACAACCGGAAGTTAAATCATCCACTTTGACCTATCACGATTTCACTGTAATTGTTCTGTAAATGTGCATCCTGAATTGCCCACAGTGAATAACAATACATGAGTCAGTCCACCAGACAGATGGAGAGCTGAAAATAATACATTCAATGAAGCACCAGCAACTTGAGTCTGAAATGTGATTATTTCTAACTGATTGGAACCAGAAGATATAATATGATGATAGCATTTGTTATTGGTTATAGGTCCGAAAGGGTTAATACTGAGTGGTCTCTGTCTGCCTCCAACAGAATATGGAAATACTTGTGTTATCTCCTGTGACATAAGAAACTGGGTGTGGTATTGAAGAATTCAATAGACATATATTACAACTAATAAATATGGACTATCTTCAGCCATGTATGTGTCTGGGCTAGCATTAAGAGCTTAGTTTACAACAGAGAAGCATATTTCCTGTACAGCCTCATGCTTCAATTCATCTAAGGTCAGATAGAGTATGCCATTAGGTCACATGTCATGAGATAATAATATCACACAAAACAGAGTTAACGAGATTAACATTTAAGACTTCAGTGCAACAATTAGGATGTTTAACAATTTGAATCTAATATTTGTATACCCATCTGAAGAAGAATATATTGTTCTCTGTTGCACTTATTGGACAATGTGGTTGTCATGCAATCATCATCATTGAGAGTATTCTTCCTCACTCTCTTCATATATTATTAGTGTGCCATACATTGGTACAAGCTAGCTTCACAATGTACCATGATAAATAGTGATGAGCTAGACTCATAGAGCACAGAATCAGACCCTTCAGTCCAACTCATCCATGTCGATGAGTATCCTAAACTGAACAAGTTCCATTTGCCTACATCTCATAGAACCCCTGCAGTGCAGAAAGAGACCATTCGGCCCTTCGGGTCCAGACGGACCCTCTGAAGAGCATCCCGTCCTGCCCAGCACACCCCACCCCCACCCTATCCCCGCAACCATGCATTTACAGAGGCTAATCCACATAGCCTGCACATTCTTGCACACTGTGGAGCAATTTAACATGACCAATCTACCCAAACAAGTTTGCCAGAACTGTAGAGCAAAGATACGTCATGGGCGCAGACATTGCCCAGCTATTAAAAATAAATGTTTTATCTGACACACAATAGGTCACTTTAAGAAATTGTGGTAAAATAGGACACAGTCACAGAAAAGCAGAAGTCAATTATCAAAGTGGGAGGTGGAACAGACTTCAATAAAGAAACACCTAAAGTGTGCCTAAATAAGTAATGCAGACCCTAAATTTGACAAACCAATATTTACGTTGAATGTCACCTCAGGCATTTCAAATTAGTATTAGAGATACTTACCTAAAGCTGACAACAGAACAATTACATTGTTCAAGAGGTATAGCCATTAAGATTAAAGGTATGCTATAAGCAACTCTCCAACATGTCAGGCTGTAGAAACCTGACACATACTTCACAAGATTGTGTTGGAATGCATGTCTTCTGGAACAACTGGTCAAGAAACAACCAGTGAAAGAAGAATTGATAGACAGGACTCCCTAGACTCACGATGGATCAAAAATAGAAAGTGGAATCTATTAAAATTTGTTATCCTGGCATAAGAAATTTGTACTATCCTAAATTGAGATGGGAACCTATGATTTTGCTGGTTTAAGAATGAGTGTGTCCAAACCAATCAACAAGTTGAAAGAAAAATTATTCATAGTTCAGCACAAACCTACAATCTAGGTGTAAATTCCATCCAAAATTGCCACAAAGAAAAATCTTTGGCCAATTCTCCCTAATGCTACAGGGATGGATTTGGAGGTAGCTAACAAGAAACACATGAAAGAATCAGGACAGCTCTCTGAGCTGTTCTTGTTTATGAACAGAATGTCAGGGTGGAGGGTGGACATCTCACTGATACTGGTTAGCTGCCTGGCAACAGGAGGAGGATACCAATTAGGATCAACGAAGCATCCATGTAATTTAAACAGGTCACTGTGTCTGTGACAAACTGGGGGCCAACTGTGAAATCTTAGTCAGCCTCACAATTACTGGCCTGTTTTCATCCTCAAGAAAGATTGCAGGATTGGCAAAACATTCCTAGCTCAGTCTGCATGCCTTGGCAACAAATGTCAGGAAAGATGACATCTATATGGTCAATAATGGAGTTGAGGGGAAGTGAATGGTGGATACAAGCTGCAGCTAGACCAGCTGATCTGGACAAATGACAGGATTCAGTCCCAAGTGATACCAAGTGCCACAGTGGGCTGAGTCAAAACCCTGCCTTGGTGTTGTGGGATCTCATCCCGGCTACACACTCCCCTACATCCAGAACCTCAACCGAGCTACAAATCTTCTCAAAACTCGCGAACACACTCCTCGCTCATTCCAACTCATGCCTCTCTTCCCACCCCATGATCACCATACCTTGCTATGCTACCTACACATATCCTATTCACCCTCATGTCTTGGGGAAAATGGGGTTATGGGGAAAGGGCAGGAAAGTGGACATGATGGATGTCAGAATAACCAATTAAAAGTGGAGCTGGCTCAAGGGGTCAAAAGACCTACTCCTGTTCCTATTTCTTATGGTCTAATGGTCTCCCAAGCCATTCACTCAGTACTTTCCATAATATTAAGCTATTTGCTATTAGCCAAATCAAAGACAACAATTTTGTTGAAACACATGAATTGCTGCTTGATTGACAGCTCTGTGTCTGTTGTCAATTTCACAATGTTTACTTAAATATCATTAAGAGTTTTCAAATATTTGTAGTTTCTGCTACTGATATTTTAAAGTCTATAGGTGATTGACACTTCTATATAAAGAAAATCTTTATATAGGCCTCCAATACAAGTTAGGTGGAGATGTCAAGAGTCTTTGCACAGCTTTGTATAGACGACGGAAGAGTCCAAGGACACCATGAGTTCTTCCATGTCTCAGGCTTGAATTGCTTCCTTAATGGAAAGGGTGGAGACAAATATGAAGAAAAAGGTGCAGCAATTGATCCATGTGTAATCTGATCTGCACTCTATTGCTCTAGCATGGCTCCATGCAGGAATGGCTAAACAATGGGCCATGGTGACTCAGTGGTTAACACTGCTGCCTCACAGTGCAGGGACCCAGATCTGATTCCAGCCTTAGGCAATGTGAAGTTTGCACATTCTCCCTAAGTCTACATGGGTTTCCTTCAGGTGCTCCGGTTTCCTCCCACATTCTAAAGATGTGCAGGTTAGGTGAATTAGCCATGCTAAATTGCTGCACAGTATTCATGGATGTGTAGGTTAGAGCATTAGTCAGGGGTTAATGTGGAATAATTGAGGAGGGAAATGGGTCTGGGTGGAATACTGTTCAGAGGGTCAATATGAATTTGTTGGGCCAAATGGCCTGTTTCCACACTGTACGGATTCAATGATAAAGGGAGAAAGGCACCAGGGTCTGCTTCCAGTTGTCCCTTCACGTTAGGAAAATGGGGTTGTGTCATACACATCAGATGGAGGAAGAGTGAATGCATTGGGTGCTTTCTTTGCAAGATATAACACTGAAGAGTGATCTCTCTTCACCCCTCTGCCATTCATTCAATTGTTTCCAGCAGGCTTTTTTAAAAAAAGGTATTACTATTCACTGACTGGGCATGGGCAGGGCTGGCAGGACAGCATTTATTGCCTGCTCCTAGTTGCCCTTGAACTAAATGGCTTGCTGGGCCATTTTAGACAGCAATTGAGAGTCAACCGCATTGAGTCACATGTAGGCCAGACCAGGTAAGGATGGCAGATTTCTTTCCCTGAAAGTCATTAGTGAGCTAGATGGTTTTTTTTCCCAACAATCAGCAAAGGTTTTGTGGCCATCAATAGATTCTTAATTCCAGATTTCGTTTGTATTTATTGAATTCAAATTCCACCATTCAAACCTGGGTCCCCAGAACATTAGCTGAGTTTCAGGATTAAGTGATAATACCACCAGGCATGATTGAGGATGTTGTCCTTACGTCCATGAAGGATGTTGCCCTTACACCCATTCTGCAGTTGGATGGCACAGTCATGGACTTCAGAGGAGCTGTCAACATCATTGTAGAAAAGTGAACATCATACAACCTGTCTCCTCCCCTGTTTGGGTACACTGTAAGGAAGAGAAAACGTAGTCATTTATGGAAGCCACAAAGTGGCATGGTTGCTTTAACAAAATTCATGTTGTCATCTGCAAATATTCCACAACATATTTGTTTGCACTTTATTTACATGTGCATCATTATCTTTTTAGGGACTTTATGAGTCATGAACTCATAAGTATACTGGCATGTCCTTTGGTTGGCTCTGATAGACGGCTGCAGGGGGATATTAAACTTTTCTTTATTGTTTAGGAAATTATTGTTCATCTGTAATTCTATTTTGATAGTTGCCAGTTTGTGGAAAATAGAGGAATATACTAGCACTGTAGACACTCCATTGCATGTGGTGTATGTGAGATTACTTGGAGTTATGGTCCACACAATCAATTGAACTCCCTTATGAGAAACCAAGGACAACAATGGAGCAGGTTCTGAAATTGTAGTCATTGGAGGATTTTTGATGAACAACCAAAGGTAAAGCAGATATTGTGAGTAACAATCTTCCTTAGCAAGTGTAGATGTGACAGACATCCAGTTCCCTTGCTATTCCAGGTGGTAGAGGTGTGAGTTTAGATGTATACCCTGATGGGGGTGGTTAATAGACACCCCAAGCAAGTAAACTGTCCCAGTGATAGAACAATGGCCAAGAAGGTCTCTCAAGCTTGGGAGAATACCATATAAATGGGATTGTTCCTGGTATCACTAGCACAGTTCTACACAGTTCAGTAGGAGTTCATTGACAACCATATCCTTTTCCTCAGGCTCATCCCTTTCATCCTCATCTCTTTGTCTCAATCCAAGAGGATGCCATGCTGCATCATGACACAGTGCACAATATACCACAACACTCTCTGTGATGTAAACCACAGAGCCCCACCAGATCTGTCAACATCCATGGAAATGCAACGGTCTATTTGCTGATGATTCTTGTGAAGTTGTGGGCTGTATTGTAGTGATCTTCCACAGTGCTGTGGAGATGTGTCTCTGGCTTCAACAACATGAGGTCAACAGGTGATAGTCCTTTTCACCCAGGACCCAGTTATCAATCTAAACTGGGGACTCAAAGCTCAGGAAGCAGCAAGTTCCACAAGATACAAGATGCTCCCTGGGAAACAACAACAGTGCTGTATAATTTTTTTGCCTGTGGTCACCAACCAATTTGACATTTCAAGAATGTAATCACATGTGACTCACAAACACCACTGGCCTTTCCCAGGAAGTTTTATTGGCTACATGAATGCAGTCAATTTTCTCGTTCACTCCAGGAAAATGAACAGTAGCTATAAAGTCTACCTCCCTGACTGCGTGACTGTCATTATTTGAACTTATTGGCATGATGAAAGGGACCGTTCATTGTCACCTGGCTTCACGGATGTATTATAGCCTACACAATGCCACATGTTGTCCATGGAGCTCTAGAAACAGTTGGCAGCGAGAAGGATGAGCACAACAGATGTCACAGGCATCAGATTGCCATCAAATCGTGCTGCAGGATCTGGCAAATCTCAGTAACTGCTTCCCAAGAAAGCCTCAGCCAACTCTGGAATTGCCTGTTGAACATCTGTGTATGGTTTATCCACGCCCTGAAGATGCACTGTCATGACTGATCTTCTCCAAATACTTTCCTGGACGTCTGTTTCTAGAACAGCTTGCCCCTAACATAGCATGAACAGCCAAGTTTCGGGTGTTGAGACTAGCTCTAATGCAATGAGGGGCACGTTGGCTTCCAAGAGATCAATTGTTTTAAGGGATTCTGTCGTCCAAGGTATAGACAGACGTTTCTGGGCCAGCAGAGAAAATTCAGAATGGTTTTGCCTCCCTGGTACCAGGATCAAGGATGTCTCAGAGAGGATGCAGAATGTTCTCACGGGAGAGAGGGGCCAGCAGGAGGTCATTGTCCACGTTGGAACCAATGACATAGGAAGGGAAAAGGTTGAGATTCTGAAGGGAGATTACAGAGAGTTAGGCAGAAATTTTATAAGGAGGTCCTCAAGGCTAGTAATATCTGGATTACTCCCAGTGCTACGAGCTAGTGAGGGCAGGAATAGGAGGATAGAGCAGGTGAATGCATGGCTGAGGAGCTGGTGTATGGGATCATTTTTGGATCATAGAATCGCTTTTGGGGTAGAAGTGACCTGTACAAGAAGGACGGATTGCACCTAAATTGAAAGGGGGACTAATATACTGGCAGGGAAATTTTCTGGAACTGCTTGGGAGGATTTAATCTAGTAAGGTGGAGGGGGTGGGATCCAGGGAGATAGTGAGCAAAGATATCGATCTGAGACGGGACAGTTGAGAACAGAAGTGAGTCAAACAGTCAGGGCAGATAGGGACAAGGTAGGATTAATAAATTTATTTCAATGCAAGGGGCCTAACGTTCGAAAGCTGATTGGAGGCAGATGTTCGCAGGTAAAGGGACGGCTACAAAATGGGAAGCCTTCAGAAAGGAGAAAACAGGAATCCAGAGAAAGTATATTCCTGTTAGGATGAAAGTAAAGGCTGGTAGGTATAGGGAATGCTGGATGACTAAAGAAATTGAGGGTTTGGTTAAGAAAAAGAAGGAAGCATATGACAGGTATAGACAGGATAGGTTGAGTGAATCCATAGCAGAGTATAAAGGAAGTAGGAGTATATTTAAGGGGGAAATCAGGAGGGCAAAATGGGGACATGAGATAGCTTTGGCAAATAGAATTAAGGAGAATCCAAAGGGCTTTTACAAATATATTAAGGACAAAAGGGTAACTAGGGAGAGAATAGGGCCCCTCAAAGATCAGCAAGAAGGCCTTTGTGTGGAGCTACAGAAAATGGGGGAGATACTGAATGAATATTTTGCATCAGTATTTACTGTGGAAAAGGATATGGAAGATGTAGACTGTAGGGAAATAGGTGGTGACATCTTGCAAAATGTCCAGATTATAGAGAAGCAAGTGCTGGATGTCTTGACACGGTTAAAGGTGGATAAATCTCCAGTACGTGATTAGGTGTACCCGAGAACTCTGTGGGAAGCTAGAGAAGTGATTGCTGGGCCTCTTGCTGAGATATTTATATCATCGATAGTCACAGGTGAGGTGTAAGAAGACTGGAGGTTGGCTAACGTAGTGCCACTGTTTAAGAAGGGCGGTAAAGACAAGCCAGGGAACTATAGACCGGTGAGCCTGACCTCAGTGGTGGGCAAGTTGTTGGAGGGAATCCTGAGGGACAGGACGTACATGTATTTGGAAAGGCAAGGACTGATTAGGGATAGTCAACATGGCTTTGTGTGTGGGAAATCATGTCTCACAAACTTGACTGAGTTTTTTGAAGAAGTAACGAAGAAGGTTGATGAGGGCAGAGCAGTAGGTGTGATCTATATGGACTTCAGTAAGGCGTTCGACAAGGTTCCCCATGGGAGACTGGTTAGCAAGGTTAGATCTCACGGAATACAGGGTGAACTAGCCATATGGATACAGAACTGGCTCAAAGGTAGACAACAGAGGGTGGTGTTGGAGGGTTGTTTTTCAGACTGGAGGCCTGTGACCAGTGGAGTGCCACAAGGATTGGTGCTGGGCCCTCTACTTTTTGTCATTTACATAAATGATTTGGATGCGAGCATAAGAGGGACAGTTAGTAAGTTTGCAGATGACACCAAAATTGGAGGTGTAGTGGACAGCAAAGAGGGTTACGTCAGCTTACAATATGATCTGGACCAGATGGGCCAATGGGCTGAGAAGTGGCAGATGGAGTTTAATTCAGATAAATGCGAGGTGCTGCATTTTGGGAAAGCAAATCTTAGCAGGACTTATACACTTAATGGTAAGGTCTTAGGGAGTGTTGCTGAACAAAGAGACCTTGGAGTGCAGGTTCATAACTCCTTGAAAGTGAAGTCGCAGGTAGATAGGATAGTGAAGAAGGCGTTTGGTATGCTTTCCTTTATTGGTCAGAGTATTGAGTACAGGAGTTGGGAGGTCATGTTGCGGCTGTGCAGGACATTGGTTAGGCCACTGTTGGAATATTGCGTGCAATTCTGGTCTCCTTTCTATTGGAAAGATGTTGTGAAACTTGAAAGGGTTCAGAAAAGATTTACCAGGATGTTGACAGGGTTGGAGGATTTGAGCTACAGGGAGAGGCTGAACAGGCTGGGGCTGTTTTCCCTGGAGCATTGGAGGCTGAGGGGTGACATTATAGATGTTTACAAAATTATGAGGGGCATGGATAGGATAAATAGACTAAGTCTTTTCCCTAGGGTCAGGGAACTAGAGGGCATAGGTTTAGGATAAGAGGAGAAAGATATAGAAGAAACCTAAGGGGCAACTTTTTCACACAGAGGGTGGTACATATATGGAATGAGCTACCAGAGGATGTGGTGGAGGCTAGTACAATTGCAACATTTAAGAGGCATTTGGATGGGTATATGAATAGGAAGGGTTTGGAGGGATATGGGCCGGGTGCTGGCAGGTGGGACTAGATTGGGTTGGGATATCTGGTCGGCATGGACAGGTTGGACTGAAGGGTCGGTTTCCATGCTGTACATCTCTATGACTCTAAGACTCTGAGGCTAAGTGTTGATCAGCAAGAGCCTTCTTTTGTCACACCCTTCCCTCCCGCTCCTGTAGGAACAGAGTATATGAGATTCATAGGTAGTCCCCTAACAGGAGGTGACAGCCTTGTGTACTATTGAAGAACTGTTAACCCAGGTAATGTTATGGGACCTTGGTTTGAATCCTGCCACAGCAGATGGTGGAATTTGAATTCAATAAAATCTGGTATTAAGAGCCTAGTGATGACCATGAAACCATTGTCAATTGTTGGAAAACCCAATGTCCTTTAAGAAAGGAAACTGCCATCCTCATCTGGTCCACACTACACGTGACTCCAGAAACACAGCAATGTGTTTGACTCTTAACTGCCTCTGATTGGCAATAAATGTTGGCCTAGACAGGGACCCCCTCATCTCATTAATGACTAAAAACAAAAATTGCATCACAGTAAGATTATAGCAAGGGTTAAAAAACCAAAATAATAAATTGAAGAAAGATGTTTTTAGGATGATGATAATGGAATTAAGTAAATCACTGCACATATTTAATAGCAAACACACAGGAAGTAACAACAGTGGAAAAAATTCAAATGATGAACAATGGAACCCAACAGAAATATATCACAATAAAATTCAAGACCAAATGTGGCAATAATGTCACTTCATGGATGAAGAAATAAGAGAGAAATTAAAATAGGTGCAAGGAAAGACAATAGAGAACAAAATGGTTACACAGGAAATTAAATAAGTAGTCAAGAGATATGACAAAATTAAATTGTCATTAAATACAAAAACACCCACAGCATCATGGTCCTTCGCACCATTCAAGTCAGAGGCAAAAAGAGAAATGTTGTAGTTATAATAGGGGATAGCATAGCTAGGGGTGTACATCCTGTTCTCTACAAAAAACAGACAAGAGTCCTGAAGGCTGTGTTGCCTACCTCAAGTCAAGGTTCAGGCCAGCTCTTCTGGCTTGGAGGGGCACTTGGAGTGGGTAGGGAAGAATCCAGTTGTTTGATCTGTGTGAATACAATGACATTGGTAGGATTGGAAAAGCATTCTGCTAAAGGATAACAAGCAGCTCAGGGCTGATTTAAAATGCAGAACGTTAAAGGTAATAATCTCCATTTTACTACCTAAGCTGTGTGCAAACTGTTTAGAGAGGCAATGTGTTGCTGAAAGATTGGTACCGGAGAAATAGATTTCAATTCATGTGACACTGGAACCAGTACTGGAGGAAGAGTACCAGTACTATTTCACTGGAATGGACTTCTTTTGCATCAGTCTGGGACCAGTGTCCTGGTGAATCATGTAGCTAGAGTTGCAGAGAGAGCTTTAAATTAATTAATCTGGCAGAGGGCTAAATTAAAGGGAATTTTAAAAAGCAAAAAGAAGCAAAAGAGCAGAGGTGGAAGGTAGTTAAGAGGTGAATGATAATCAAAGTGTGGCAGGAAATGGTAGTAACAATGGTGGGACAGTGCAGCAGAAA
This sequence comes from Hemiscyllium ocellatum, assembly GCF_020745735.1. Lineage (NCBI taxonomy): Eukaryota > Metazoa > Chordata > Chondrichthyes > Orectolobiformes > Hemiscylliidae > Hemiscyllium > Hemiscyllium ocellatum. Next base: position 80,041,924 of record NC_083408.1, read on the forward strand.
TTAGTGGCAGAATAAGAAATAACTCTAAAAAATCAAAACTTAACGCTCTTACCTGAATACATGCAGCATTTGTAACAGGATAAATGAGTTGACAACACCATGAGAAATAAATGAATACAACTTGATGACTCATGGAGATGTCATTGCAGGATGACCAAGACTGAGAACTTAATGTTCAAAGGTATTCATTGTTCCAGAAGAATAAGTAAAAAGAAAAAAGAAGTAGCATTGGAAGGTGTTAATGTGATGGAGAATAGTGATAAAGGTGCAATAAATCATGAAATGTAAATAGTTTGTGTGAAAATATGGGAAAGATATGGAGAGTCATCTATAAGCCCCTGAATGTAGGACAAAGTATAAATGTTTAAAAATGGAGGTTTGTATAAATGTCATTGATGATTTTAATCAGCAGATTGACTGGACAAACCAGATGAGTCATCACGTTGTATTCATTTATTTCTCATGGTGTTGTCAACTCATTTATCCTGTTACAAATGCTGCATGCATTCAGGTAAGAGCGTTAAGTTTTGATTTTTTAGCGTTATTTCTTATTCTGCCACTAATTTCTGCTGCACTGTCCCACCATTGTGAATGAATGTGTAGAGGTCATCAGATATTGTCTCTGATGAGGGCAGTATGTTGCGCAACCTTCTCAGGAACAGGCCATTTTGGATCTAGTAATGTGTAATACAGCAGAATTAATCAGAGATTTCATAGTTAAAATTCCTATAGGGAATAGCAATTACAGCATGGTAGAAATTTAAATTCTGTTTTGGGAAGAACAACTCCGGTCTCATACCAATGCCCTCAACTTAAATGAGGGTAATTGCAGAAGTATGAAGAAAGAGTTGTTTAAGGTGGACTTGAGAAAATAGACCCAAGGAAAGCCTATGGATAAGCAGAAGCAGACATTTAACCATGTAATAACAATCAGCAAAAATTTATTCCAGCTAAAGAGAAGGATTTGATGAAACGCATAAACCAGTCTCAAGAACTGCATGTGAACAAAAATTAGGGCATGCAAAGCAATGAAACCTGGAAGTAGGCCAGAGGATTTGGATTTTATTTTAGAAAGCAGCAGTGGATGACTAAAAACTAAATAAAGGAGAAGATCAGTTAGAAATTAAATTGGCAAGAAATAAGCAGAAAGAGCTTCTGATACTATTTAAAAAGAAGTCAAATAGATGTGGGATCTGGGAGGATGCAATTCAAGAATGGTGAACAGGGGAATTGGCAGATAATCCAAACGAATACTTTGCACTGGTTTTCATAGAGGAGACTATAAATATACAAAATTTATCAGATTAGCAAAGTGTAAATGGGAGGACAGATCTACATCAGTCTCTATCATGAGGAATAAAGTATTTCACAAACTAATGCATCGAAAGGTAGACACATCACTATCTGAAGGCATGTATATAAGATTTTAAAGCCAGTGGCTGCAAAGATAGTGGAGGCATTAGTTTAAATATTCTAGAACTCATTGGATTCTGGGAGGGAGGCACAAAGCAGGAAATCATAGGCCAGTTAGTCTAGTATCTGTCACTGGGAAAATGCTAGAGTCCACTTTTAAGGAAGAAATAGAAGAACATTTAGATAAGCTTAACACAATCCAACAGAGTCACTGTGGCATCGTGAAAGGGAAATCATGTCTGACAGGTTTGCTAGAGTACTTTAAGGATATAATAAACAGTGTTGAGAGAGGGCCCAGTCCTGTTCTCTGAAACACACAAAATTCTAAGGAAGTTTGACAGGATAAATGTTGAGAAAGTGTTACCACTAGTAGAGGGACCTTTAACATAGTTACAGAACATGAGGACACACACTTATAAGCAAGACATTAAGAAATTTCTTCTCTCAGATACTGGTGAATGGTATTCCTAACCACAGAACATTGTGAAGGTAGATCACTGAAAGTATTTAAACAGGAGGTAGGTAGAGTTTTGAAATATCAAGTAATTGAGGAAGGGCTATGATGAACTGGTGAGAAAGAATAGTTGAGGCCTAGGGGAAATCAGTCATGATTTTGTTGAATGACAGGGCATACTCATGGGGCCAAATGGTCAACTTCTGTATCTAATTTGTACATTATTCATATGCGTGGATTGGTTAGACCAAATGGGCTCTTTCTGTCCCATATAATCTATGTATTCCTGTGTAATATTATTTGGAAAATTACTGCCTAAATGGGGTACAGCAAGAAAGATTTCGGGAGGTGCACAAATGACTACAAGTAACAATACAATGGAATAAGTCAATAAAAGTCAACACTGAGGTTCATTTTTACAGGACCAAATTCAAAAATGCTATATTGATCTAGTGCAGAAACTTGGCTAGACAATAGTTAAACATGTATAAACAATTTTGCTCATCAAATTATAGATGCGACATTATAAACAGGCACTTGCCCAAATACTCTAATATCCAGAGAGTCATTGGAGCAGAATGGATTGGAATTTTACATCATGATATGCAGAATTGCTGATCCAGCTAAATCCATAGGAATTGCCTGGAAAATTGATCTTTGCAGTGGGCAATTTCCCTACATCTGGGGCCTTCCAAAAAAGATTCATTGAAGTCAGAGAATTTACAGTGTTCCGACTCACTCAAACTTAATAATTACTCAGAAAGGTTAGAGGATGAGAAACCTACTCTAACACCTGAGTAACTGTCAAACTAAACTCCTGACTTACCAGAACTTCCCAAATATAGGTCCCCTGAACGTCAATATCACCTCACTCAGGCCAACCATTCCCAACCCAACCACTGTTCAGTCACCTCCTACTACTCCCTCAGTCCAACTGATCCTACCTTGGTGCACAGTCCACCCTGCTCACCTTATTGAGCTCAAGCCCTGCTGGACCTGGCTTTGCTAGAACTGTCACCCTAGCCACCCCTAGCCCAGACTGAGTCAATAGCCATCCTATCAGGCCTAATTTGAAATCCTGGCCTGATTTGAATCAGCTGGAACTGACTTGTCTCAGCACCCCAGCCCAGCTGGACCATACCTCGGTAGACTCGAGCTTCTATTCATGTCTCTCCTCATGTTGGCCCGATCCAACTCCATTTGAGCCAATTCTCTGGCCCCCAAAGTCTAACCGGATACTACTGAAGCTAACACCACCACAGCCACATGGCTGGATGGCTTGAACCAGCTAAAGCTAACATAATAACCAGCTCCCCACCAAAACCATACACCTGACCTACTGTAAGCACTCATCTACTGACCTGACATCTTATATATGCCCCTCACATACTTAGCATATTTTACCCCTAACCTTTGGCATACAACTCCTTTGCCTATCTACATGGATTTTGGTTTTCAGTTCTGTGAATATGACCTTTTTTTCACTGTCAGAAAGTCATTTCTTTTCATTGGGTCTTAAACAGCATTTCCAAGAAATTGTGTAACTTAAGATAAATGACGAGACAAACTACTTAGTGAAAAACGATTGCTGAAATGTTTACTAATTTAAGATTTATGACCCAGACAGAGGCAGATGAAGAAGGGCCATAAACAAATTCAACTCATGGGGGAAAGAAATCCATTCTAACCGAAGGGCCATCACAGCTGGGAAGAAGTATTTAGCTGTTTAAATGCAGGGCTGGGAAAGCCCTGAGATTTGTGTTAGAATTCAGTGAGTTAATCTGTGTCTATGTGTCTCAGGAAGAGACAATAATGAAGAAAATCATACCTGGTGAATGTACAGAAAGTCACCAAAAGGAAATGCCTGCATACTCTGCTGTTAAACAACAATTGTAGATAGGAATGATACTTCACTAAGATTGAATGTCTATAAAGGAGATTGTTGTGACAAAGGGTTGAATCTTTCTTTCTTATGTTTAAGATAAGACCATTTTAATTTGATATATATGGAGCTTTGTTTCTTTCCTATTCTTTTGTTTAATAAACTTAGTTTTTGTTAAAATTGTGAAGAAATTCTCTTACGGATATATTCAGTGACTGACCACCTCAGTAACCAAATTGAAAATAAAATTTAAAAAAACTTAAAGTCTATCAAATCAGGTTTCACTCTGGGATCTGAGTTAACCAGTCTTATCATCAGCTGGGATCATATCAACAGTGTGAGGTTAGACCATGGAACTTGATACCACAAGGAGTATTTGAGGGAAATAGTTTAGGTGCATTTAAGGAGAAGCTTGTTGAACGCACAAGAGGTTAAGCAGTAGAAGGATAAATGGTTAGATCAATAGATTAATAAGGATGGAAGGCAATTCATTTAAAGCTTAAAGATGACACGGACCAGATGAACCTAATGATTCGTTCTATGCTGTAAATACTTAAGGCTGAATCTTACAGGGGTCTAAACGAACATGGGCGGTGTTGAGATTTGAGACAGAACAGATGAGAACTCTGGAGCGGCCTATTTTGACAGAAGAAGCATCTTACGTGCTGTTGATGAGCAGCAAGATGAGATTCTCTGAAGACAGCAGCTATCAACCTGCAGGCTGTTGAGGAAGCTCAGACCTGCATTGCAGGTTGCACCAGCAACTAGCATTGAGAGGCTACCGCTAGGACACGTTATGCACACAGACAGGCACCTAGCTCATGATTAAACCAGATGCAGTGAACAGCATCTCAGGGCTAGGAGAAAGTGAGGACTGCAGATGCTGGAGATCAGAGTCAAAAAGTGTGGCGCTGGAAAAGCCCGGCCAGTCAGGCAGCATCCAAGGAGCAGGAGAGTCGACGTTTTGAGCATAACCTCTTCATCGGGAGAGGGTTGGAATATAAAAGCACCGTTGTGCTACTGAGACTTTATAAAGCTCTGGTTAGGCCCCATTTGGAGTACTGTGTCCAGTTTTGGTCCCCACACCTCAGGAAGGACATACTGGTACTGGAACGTGTCCAGCGGAGATTCACACGGATGATTGATCTGGAATGGTTGATCTAACATATGAGGAACGGCTGAGGATCCTGGGATTGTATTCATTGGAGTTTAGAAGATTAAGGGGAGACTTAATAAAAACTTACAAGCTAATATATGGCTTGGTAAGATTGGACGCTAGGAAATTTTTTCCGTTAGGTGAGGAGACTAGGACCCGTGGACACAGCCTGAAAATTAGAGGGGGTCAATTCAGAACAGAAATGCGGAGACATTTCTTCAGCCAGAGAGTGGTGGGGCTGTGGAATTCATTGCCGCAGAGTGCAGTGGAGGCCGGGACACTAAATGTCTTCAAGGCAGAGATTGATAGATTCTTGATGTCTCGAGGAATTAAGGGCTACGGGGAGAATGTGGGTAAGTGGAGTTGAAATGCCTATCAGCCATGATTGAATGGCGGAGTGGACCCGATGGGCCGAATGGCCTTACTTCCACTCCTATGTCTTATGGTCTTATGGTGTGGGGAGGGGGGTTGCTTAAGCGGGCTGAGAGATTAATGGGAGGGGGTGGGTCTGGAGGGAGGCTAGCTGGGAATGTGGTAGGTAGATGGAGATGGGGGGTGATGGTGATAGGTCAGAGTGGAGGGTGGAGCGGATAGCTGGGGAGGAAGTTGGACATGTAGGACAGTTCAAGAAGGCAGTGCCAATATGGAATGTTGGATCTGAGATAAGGTGGGGGGAGGGGGGGATGAGAAAACTGATGAAATCAACATCGATTCCATGTGGTTGGAGGGTCTCAAGGCGAAATATGAGATGTTCTTCCTCCAATTGTCAGATGGCTTGGATTTGGCAGTGGAGGAGGCCCAGGACTATCATGTCCTTGGCGGAGTGAGAGAGGGGAGTTGAAGCAGTCGGCCACAGGGTGGTGGAGTTGTTTAGTGCGTGTGACCCGAAGATGTTCTCTGGAACGTTCCGCATGTTGGCATCCTAACTCCCAATGTAGAGACCACATCAAGAGCAACAGACACAGCAGATGAGGTGTTTGGATGTGCAAGAAAATCTCTGCTCGTTCAAAAGTTGATCGGGAGCAGATGTTCGCAGGAAAAGGGACGTCTTCTCCCCTCCCCCCATGTTATTCCAGATCCAACCATTCAACTCAGCACCACCCTCTTGAACTGTCCTAACCATCCATCTTCCTTTCCACCTATTCACCCCACATGCCTGATAAAGAGCTTATGCTCGAAACGTTGACTCTCCTGCCCCTTGGATGCTGCCTGTCCGACTGTGCTTTCAGTGCCACACCTTTTGACCAGCATCTTCAGGCTGTTCACTTGCTCTTTCAGTGCTGAGTCATTTAGCATCTACTTGCACATTCATACTTTCCATGCTGATTGGCACAGACACATAACTGGACAGCTTGCCTTGCTGGTTAGCAGTCCTCTGTCAACCTCATACCTGCTTCATGTGACAGCAACCTACGTGGTAAGCGACTACATGGGCAGCAATCAGGCAACCATGTATCCAATTCTAAGAGGCGTACAGTGCAATGAAGTCCTTGGAGGTACACATCAGGCAGTGGTCCTGGCACAATAAGTCAGGGGCAGTGTCTGATAGCAGTTCATTGAATTTCCCACAGTCCGGTATCTGGTCCGAGTATTCTCAATCAGTGGTTGGTAAGTCTGCAGTCTAGGGGGGATGGTGGGTCACCTTTAGATCTTTGTCTCCAAAGCAGGAGATGTAACAGGCATCATTCAGGGCACTTCTCATTGAGGTTTTATGGTGAGGTCCCTCAAGGGATGGACTGCAGTCAATCTGTCAAGTTTGTTTACAGAAAGCAAGGGGAAAGAAGGATTGGTGTTGAGGTGAATGAGCAAGAGGTTCCCTGCTACAGGAAGGATATTCACAACCTACTCTTCAGGATTGCAGACTGCAGGTTCGAGGGAAGAAGCAATGGCAGTTGTGAAGGGAAGTAACAGCATTGTAATGGGGAGATGGAGTAGAAATGGATGGGAAGGGAGCTATGTGTGGGGCTGGATTCAAAGGGTGAGGGTGGGTTAGTGTATGGCCACCTTACATGCTGGGGCTAGAAGGGAGGAGGCTGCAGGGCTGACCAATGCAAGCCCTTTTAACAGGAAAACAACATTCAACACAGACTTGTACACTGTACAGGACATTAACCTGCAGAGTCCATCCTAATGCATTAGCCCCCTAATGCATTGCTATGCCCCAGTCTGATCTCCCCATTCACACCAACACTATTGGATGCAAACACAAAGAAAAAAATAGAGATGTTGTAGGACAAGGAGCAATGCTGTCAGCAGAACCCAATGCTCTGCATGCACCTTGTTTTTCTTGCTACTTGATCTGCAGCAGGTTCTCTACGCATACTTCACTCCAAGGTACATCCCAAGGTGTGGACAAGAAGTTATGCCTCAATGCTGGCACCATTACTTTTGGGGAGAAAATGAGCACAGCAGATGCTGGAGATCAGAGTCGAAGGGTTTGGTGCTAGAAAAGCACAGCCGGTCAGGTAGCATTGAAGGAGCAGGAGAGTGATGAAAGGCTTAAACTCGAAGTGTCGATGTTCCTGCTCCTCAGATGCTGCCTGACGGGCTGTGCTTTTTCAGCACCACACTCTTCGGGAGTTACTTTTGGGGCTATGCAGAGACTTAAACAAATAGACATTGAGGCAAAACAATGAAATATGTATGAAAATGAGAATTCATGGACAATGCATTTCATCCATGCCACCAAAGTGTCATCAATAGGTTTTCTTCTTTCTCTCCCTCCCATTATGTTTCAGTGCAGTCCCTGATTCCACAGATGGGTTGAAACAACTTGCTCAGCACTGAAGCACATTGGTCCTGCAGGTTTGGTCATATGGCCATGGGGCCGCTTGTATCTGCACAGCCAAGATATGCTGAAGGTCTTGTCAGAGGTAAGTGAAAACTTCTTGGTATAAACTTCCAAGGATTGGAGGGGTATAGGCAGGGTGGAGGTGGACATCTCAGCCTGACAGGAGACTTCAGAGAGGGCTGCCTGTAGTTCCTCATTCAGTTAGGTGCATCTTGGCTCTGCCCTGCCTCCTGAACCAGCACCTGGAGTATGTGCTAAGCTCCGTATCCCCTGTCACCCTGCTTTCAGTCCCGAGAACCAAATGGATACAGGTGCTTCTCCTGAAGGTGCTGGATCTGACTCTCCACAGCAGCCACCAAGAAGGCAGACACTGGTCACACAACACATAAAGACAAATATGGGGCACCCCTCCAACCATCAGTCCTTTCAGCCCTATTGTGGATTGTCATCTCCTAGAATGAGAGACAGGGAGGGATTGTATGACTAGAAAGTGGGTGGCACCTGTTGGCACGATGGGGGGTAAAGTGCCAGGGTGTTCTAAGGGAGCAATAGGCAGCACAGGAGCATTGCAGGGATTCTAGTATGGGAGGTTGTGGGGATATCGTGGTGGAATTAATATGAGTGAAGGATAATGCTTCATCAATCGTGAGAATGTTAGAACATGAGCATTGATGGGAGTTAGGTGCAGTAGCAGAAGTAGAACCAGTGAGCCATAGCAGAGTTACAGTGACTGTGTATAGTGGACTCCAGTTGTTGGTCTTTCAGCAGTTATCTGCTGCATGGTGAACTGTTCTGGGAATGGTGCATGATGAAATGGGAATGAAATCAGACATGAGAGACACAATAGAGGTGGGGTAGGTAGTTAATAAGGTGCATTTACTAGGATAGAGTGAAAAGTCTCACTAGGCCTCACAGTAAGAATTGCTCCAAAAAACTCAATGCAACTTATGCTTAGCCAAAAAATAAAAGATTCAGATCTTTGTAATTATTTGATTAAAGTAAGGAAACCAACTATTCATACTTTAAATCCCCAAAGCCTTTAAATCCCAGGGATACATCCAATGTTGCAAGAGTACCAGCAATGGAAAGTATGCCACAAGATGTGTTTTCCATTATTGGACTTATTTTCTGCTATTTGTGTCCTCTTTGGGTGGAAAAAGGAACATGTTGGAACCAAGGTCCACATTAATTTCTGTAAACCATTAGGAAAGACGGTGTCCAAAAATGTTATTTCTGGCCATTATAGCATTATGATCTAGTTTCATAAATCTAGCAAAGAATTCCCCAGTGCTCCTCTCACGAAATGAAAAAACAAATCCAGTTTGAAAAGTACTTCTGGAGGTGACGCTCTTGCTTTGGGTGTAATCAAAAACCTGTGTTGGCTGGATTACAGTTCAAGCTTTCTATAAAATATATTTGTCCAATTTTGAATGGGAAATCTTCCACAAACCACTTCAATTAGATAACTTAACAGAATGTGATTTTTTTCCCAGAAATATCCCTTGAAGTATTTAAGAGTGGCAACATTATAAAGTTATAAACTTAATATATCAGGATTTGGAGATGCCGGTGTTGGACTAGAGTGTACAAAGTTCAAAATCACACAACACCAGGTTATAGTCCAACAGGTTTAATTGGAAGCACTAGTTTTCGGAGCACTGCTCCTTCAATCACCTGAAGAAGGAGCAGCACTCCAAAAGCTAGTGCTTCCAATTAAACCTGTTGGATTATAACATGGTGTTGTGTGATTTTGAACTTAATATATCAGAAAATGGGTTTAATTACCAAAAGTAAGCATTTTTAATAAGAGTATTAGTTGTTTCTCTTTCAGTAACAAGTGACTTTACAAATGATACATTCAACATTATATCATTTCATTGGTGCATTTTATTTGTGAAATCATAAAATTGTGAAAAAAAAGTGATTGTGGATGTGTTAGAGGCTTATGTTGTCCTTGGATTTTTTTCAAGATAGGTTGCAAAGGCAGAGCTGCCGACTTGTCTGGAAATGGTTACTTTGAACAATGGTAAGGAAGTGGCCAATTCTCCAGTTCGGTCTTCGTTCTAGTTTGTTCTGCTTTGGCTAGTAGTCAAAATATGCTGGGGACCTAGAAAAGCAGCTACAGTGAAAAGAGGTTCCATGCTTCAACAGACATATTACCTGAAATTTCTCCTGCCTGTAAGAACCTGCATTTGTATTCATAGAATTCCTACAGTGTGGAAACAGGTCATTTGGTCCAACAAACCCACACCAACCCTTCAAAGGGTAAACCACCCACACGGAGCCAATCCCCTACATTTACCCCTGACTAATGCACCTAACCTACATGCCCCTGAACACTATGGGCAATTTAGCATGGTCAATTCACCTCACCTGCACATCTTTGGACAATGGGAGGAAGCCCACATAGACATGGGGAGAATGTGCAAATACCACACAGACTGTCACCCGAGGCTGGAATTGAAACCAGGTCCTTTGTGCTGTGAGGCAGCAATGCTATCCACTGAGCCACCATGTCACCCTAAGTTTGAATTTACGTTTTGCCAAGGGCTGTTTTTGTGGGATGTTTCAGGAATTGCAGGAAGCAACTGCTTCTTTAAGTTGCAATAGAGTTGGATGGGTTATCAAATAAGTTGCTAAATTAAATTCTGTTTTCTTTTATTTGTCTTTCAAACATACTGTGTAAATAAATTCTGTTTTGCTTGAAGCTGAGTGGTTTGACCAGCTGCATCACTCCTGAATATCCACTTCACATCTGCCTGTAAAATAATAAAAAGTTAAGGTCTGGGTTACCTTCTTAAAATATTTTGAGGTCTGGCGTACTCCATAACAGATTGAGGGCGCTTGGCAGGAATTATTCTACAGTTCTAATTTGGAATTAGGGTCGCTGGACTCAAAGGCAGCGAGTGGTCGGTGTTAGTGCCTTTTGTTCTGGGTGTTGAATTCTGTTGGTTTAAACATTGCTAGGGGTAGTAATGGCTCTTTCAATCATTAAGAGTTTTATGGGGGTAGAAGAAGTGACTTTGGGGGCTTTGCAATCGATGAAGAAGACAAAGCTGCTGGAATTGGTAGACAAGCTGGAGTTGGAGTTACCTTCACCCACGAGAAAAGGAGAGTTAATTACTGCAAGCTTGGCATTTAAAGTTGCTGGAAACGCCATCAGAATCTTTGGAAATGACTAAAATTCAGTTTAAAATGAAGCAACTTAAGTTAGAGGCAAAATAAAAAGAAAGAGAAAAAGAAACGAAACAATTTGAATTACAATTCTCCCAAACTTTGAATTTGAATTACAATTAAAAGCCAAACAAAACGAAAAGAATTACTTTAGGATAACAAAAATAAAAGGAGAGAGAAGAAAGCGAGAGAGAGTTTGAACTTCAGAAATTAGCACCACGACAGAAAAGTTGACTTAAAAGAGTAGAGATGAAGGCAGAAAGTAAGCTTAGTGAGGAAGATGAGCAAACACGTTGCAGCCAAAGGCCCGGTGGGGATCTGTTTAAATATATCCAAACATTGCCTAAATTTAATGAGAAAGTTGTAAAGTCTTTTTCATCCCATTTGAGAAGGTGGCTAAACAATGAAGTGGTTAGTGACCATGTGAGTTTTATTGATCCAAACAAATCTCGTAGGTAGAGGTCGTGAGGTATTTGCATCATTACCAGAGGAGGCATCCAGAGTGCATGAGGAGGTGAAGAAAGCCATCTTAAAAGCATATGAGCTTGTGCCAGAAGCCTACTGACAATGTTTCAGGAATCTTAGGAGGAACCCTGGTCAAACCTACATTGAGTTTGAAAGGATTAAACAAAGTAATTTTGGTAGATGGAAAAAGGCATTAAAAATAGGGCAAACATATAGCAGTCTTAGAGAGACAATTATTTTGGAGGAGTTCAAAAATTCACTTCCTGAACTGAGAACTCATGTGGAAGAGCTAAGAGTTAAAACTGCAACTAGAAGCTGAAATGGCTGTTGATTGTGAGTTGGCTCACCAATGTTTGGCTGCCAACATCAGTTTTAATCCATGAGGGATAGAAATTGGAAAAAAAAAGAGAAATCCTCACGTGTTAAGGGAAAAATAGATCTCAGTGAAGCTCATAAGGATAACTTAGCACAAGATAAAAAAGGAAACCCATGAAGGGGAAAGAGAAGTTAAAAAGCTCCAGTGTTATCACTGCATTAAGTAGGCCACATGAAATCACAATGTTGGTGGGTTAGGAAAAGCACTGGAAAGATGGATGTAGGAAAATAGTTGGAATGTTGGAATGGTAAAGGAAAGCTTAGTGGAGGCTAAAAGGCTGAACTAAAATGTACAACCTGGTCGGAGGTTGGCTAAGGAGGAAGTGCCAAACCTTCTTAAACCATTTATGTGAGAAGGTAAAATTTACTCACATAGATCAGGAGCAGCAGCTAAAGAGGTTACAGTGTTAAGAGACACAGGATCATGTCAATCTTTGATTTTTTAAGATAGATTTATAGAGTCATATAGCACAGAAACAGATCCTTCGGTCCAACATGTCCATGCCAACTAAGTTTCCCAAACTAAACTAGCCCCACTTGTCTGCATTTGGCTAATATCTCTCTAAACAAGATAATACATGAATTGGAAAGGGTGGACGCTAGGAAATTGTTTCCGTTAAGCAAGGAGACTAGGACCCGTGGACACAGCCTTAGAATTAGAGGGGGTAAATTCAGAACAGAAATGCGGAGACATTTCTTCAGCCAGAGAGGGGTGGACCTGTGGAATTCATTGCCGCAGAGTGCAGTGGAGGCCGGGACACTAAATGTCTTCAAGGCAGGGATTGATAAATTCTTGATGTCACAAGGAATTAAGGGCTACGGGGAGAATGCGGGTAAGTGGAGTTGAAATGCCCGTCAGTCATGATTGAATGGCGGAGTGGACTCGATGGGCCGAATGGCCTTACTTCCACTCCTATGTTTTATGGTCTTCTGATCTTAAACCTTTCCTATTCATGTACCTGTCCAAATGCCTTTTAAATGCTTTAACTTACCTGCATCTATCAATTCCTCTGGCAGTTCATTCCATATACGAACCACCCTCTATGAAAACACTGCCTCCTTAAATCCCTCTCCTCTCACCTTAAAAATATATCTGATAGTTTTGAATTAACTCACCCTAAGAAAAAGACCTTTGCTATTCATATTATCTATGCCCTTCATGATTTTATAAAGCTCTAAAGGTCACCCGTCAACCTCCTAGGTTCTAGCTTATCCTTATAAGTCAAACCCTCCAATCCCAGCAACATCCTTTTAAATCTTTTTTGAACCCTCTCCAATTTAATAAAATCCTCCCTGTAGTAGAGTGGCCAAGAACTGTATACGGGGGGTACTCCAAAAGTGACTTAAATAAATTATTTAAATGATCATCCATAATAACTTTAATTCAATAATATTACGCAGGATTCAAGATAGCGGCGATCTAGGAGGATCACATTGCAGAGCTCCACACCACAGCACAAGCAAGATGAACGTCTAACCTGCCCAACCTGGACCAATGCGATATCCTGGGGCTCTGGAAAGGTCGTGGAGTCCCAGGAAATTGTGAAAATTGTGATTCGAGAGATGCCGAAGAAGGAGGGAGCAGCATCCAAGGCCGGGCTAGCAGCCCAGTCTGCAGGATCCTCGGACTCAATTATTTACCAGGCCCTGGTGAAGGAGCTCACGAACTCTCGCAAGATGTTGGGTAAGCAGTTCGAGGAGAAGCTGGACCCGATCTCTCTCATGCTGCAGAAGCATGAACAGCAGCTGGGAGATCTGGGAAAGAGTACAGATGAGGTTGAGCACAGAGTCACAGTGGTGGAGGCTGATGCCAGTTCCTCCAAGGATAGGATCGAAGTCCTGGAGATGCAGGTCTGTAACTTGCATGACCAAGTGGATGATCTTGAGAAGGCAGCAGGAGAAAAAAATATTTGGATCAGCAGTCTGCCAGAGGGTAAGGAAGGTGAGCAGCCGGTGGAACTTATTGAGGACTGGTTGCCGAAATTCCTTATCTTGGAGGCTGGAATGAGAGCCTTGAAGATCGAGAGGGCTCACCTGGTCATGGTGCAGAGGTCAGGTCTGGGTCAACATCCATATTCTCTCTTGGCACGGTTTCATCTTTATAGAGGTAAAGAGTGAATCGTGGAAGTTTTGAGAATCCGGGGAAGGATCCGAAGGCCTTAATTTACTAGGGCTCTAAGATCATGTTCTTCAGGACTTCTCAGCGGCGGTGATCCAGAAAAGAAAATCCTATGACAGTGTCAAAGGAAGACTGAGGGAGCTTGGGATCCAGTACTCTCTGACGTATCCAGCGGTGCTATGATTTATCTTAGATGGATCTGTACATCTCTTTGACACGTCAGACAAGGCAAGAGACTTTGTGGACAAATCAACCTAATCTGAACAATTTAGTATGTACAAATAGTAGTGTTGCTTGTGTATGCCTTTGTTCATTCTTTAAAAAAAGAGGAACCCGGTTGGGGCTTTCTTTTCCTTTTTTTTATTGGCAATAATCTAGTTTAAACCATGTCTGGCAGCAGTTGAGATGTATACTCTCAATTTCTAAGTTACGTTATAGCAAAGGATCAGTGAGGTATTTACCCCTTTTTATAGAAAAAAAATTCTTTATTCACATTGCTATTTCACAGTGTATTATCTTTTTTTTCTGTTTGTGTTTGCAGTGTGGCTTTAGCTGGGAGGAGGGAAAATGGTTGGGATGGCTAGATGCCCACTTATACCCGGTTCAGGTATTTAAATGCCCGGGCTGCAGTCTTGGCAACGGGATGGGAAATTAGGTTTTGGGACAGGTAGTTGTCCCCTTTGGGCAGGGGGTGCGTTCCCCTATTCAGCGCTGTTGGTGCTTTACATGTTGGTTTGCTTTTTGGTTTTTGTTGTATATAGTCTTTGATAGCTTCGTAAGTTTGTTAATTGTAGTGGTTTTAGTTTATGTTCGATGAACCTTGTGACACTAAGACTCAGCAATTTGTGTTTCAAGTTCCTCCTCTCTGGAATGTAAATGTTATTGCAGAAAGTTATGGCTAATGACTTGATTAAATGGTGAACCTGGAATATCAAGGGGAGTCACTCACCAATTAAGAGGAAGAAGGTACTTTTGAGTCTTAAAAAGGAGAAGGTGGATATTGCTTTGTTACAGGAGACACACTTCGATGATAGGGAGCATTTGAAACAACAGCAGAATGGCTTTTATCCGGTTTACTTTTCTTCTTTTCTCCCAGAAGTAGAGGAGTAGCTATATTGGTTTGGAGGAATCTCCCATTTAAGTTACTAAAATGTGTTAAAGAAATACACAGAAGGTTTGTATTTCTCAAAGCCCTGATAAACGAGGAAGAATACGGTGTTTTAAATGCTTATTGCCCTCCAGCCCATCCCCTCAAATCTTTGGTAGATGTATTCTCTAAACTGATCAGTGTCAAGTCCTGGCATATCATTATAGGCAGAGATTTTAATTGTCTCATGGATCCTACAGTAGACAGGTTGCCCAAAGGCTCTCTGATACCCTCTGTTCAAACTAAACAGTTAGTAGATCTGTATGTGGAGTTAGGGTTGGTGGACATCTGGAGGCGTGTCTACCCTATAGGCAGGGATTTTAATTTTTTTCCAATCCACACAGATGACACACCAGGATTGGATTTTTTTCTGATCCCCATGGCAACCCTGAGCTTGGTGGTATCCTGTACGATTGGTAACATTCCTATCTCTGATCATGCTCCAGTGTACCTATTGTTAAGATTAAGGACATTACAGTGGGTTCAAAACACTAGTGAATGGATCCCTTCATCCTCAAGGATAATAAATTTGTGGAGTACTTCTCTAGGGAATTTCGGGTGTTCCTAGACATTGACTCAGGCTCGGTTAGTCGCCCATTCATCCTTTGGGAAACTGCCAAAGCATATGCCACAGGTTTCATTATTTCTACTCTGCCAATAGGAAGCGGTAGAAGGCTGAGCAGCAATGTTTCCTTGAAGCACAGTTTAAAGCAGCCGAGAAGGCTTAGTTTGACAGATCCTCGTTGGTCAAACTACAGAGGAATACAGCACTGCGGTCTGCATTGAATTCCGTGCTCATGCAGACAGCAATGAAGGAGCTTGCTTTTGCAAAGTAAAGGTTATATGAGCATGGTGACAGGCCAGGCAAATACTTAGCCTATCTCGCCAAGAAAAGGAGTGCCCCTTAAGCCATTACATCGATTAGGGAAGGGTCAGGGAACCTAACATGTGACTCCAAAAAGATTAATGTGGTGTTCCAGAGATTTTATTCTAAGTTGTACCAATCTGAGGGTTGTGAGGAACAGCGGACCAAAATGGAGTCTTTTTTCAAGGATCTGGAGTTCCCAGGCATGATCCCGAATAAGCGTCTTTTCTCAATGCCCCCTTATCAGAGCAAGAGGTGCAGGAGGCGTGAAGCAGCTTCAGAATAGAAAGGCACCCAGTTCTGATGGCCTTCCCAGTGAATTCTACAAGGAATTTATAAACATATTGTCAGGCCCGATGCTCAACATGTTTAATGACTCACACAGCCACAATTGTCTCCCACCATCTCTGACAGAGGCCAATATTTTGCTTATTCTTAAAAAAGGGAAGGTCCCAGAGGACTGTGCTTCATACAGGCCCATTCCACTCTTAAATGTAAACTTTAAAATCCTCTCTAAACTCTTGCCTTAAGGCAGGAGACTGTGTTACCTTCAACTGTAAAAAAGGACCAGACGGGCTTCATAAAGGGCCGCAGATCCTCCAATAATGTTAGGAGGCTGCTTAATGTAATTCAAGCATGCCAACAATAGTCAATACAGGGATTGGGGATTTCTCTAGGTGCAGAGAAGGCATTTGGCCGAGTTGAGTGGCCGTACCTTTTCTATATTTTGGAGTGCTTTGGCTTGGGTAAAGATTCTCTACAGCGACCCTCTCACTGCGGTCATCACAATGGGTTGCGATCCAGCAATTTTAACATTTTTAGGGCCAGCCAGCAGGGGCTGTCCCCTTTCACCACTGCTTTTTACTTTGGCAATTAAATCATTGGCAGAGACCATTCATGGGGATCCCAATATATCAACTCCAGAAGTGGGGTCAAAATTATATAAGATTTCATTGTACGCAGACGATGTTCTTTTTTTTGCCAAGTCCAGCAGTCTCAGTGCCTCGCCTGACACAATGTATCAGCACATATGGCACCTTTTGGTGTACAAGATTAATCTTGCAAAATCAGAGGCTATGCCTATGGGTGGTCTCACGAACGTGCTAGGTCTTGAGGGTGAATACCGATTCCCATTTAAGTGGTCTTAGGGGGATTTTGTGTATTTGGGCATTCATTATTCCAGTTCTGGGACAGCAGTTCAAAGCTAATTTTGTTCAATTATTTGACAAAATCAAACAAGATCTTCAAGGATGGAAGGCGCTTCCAGTCTCGTGGATGAGTCGGATAGCGCTTATTAAGATGAATATTCTCTCAGGTTTGTTATACCCTATCTGGATGCTTATTTTCGAAAAGCAAACATTCAGGAGACTGAACGGCTGGTTCAGCTCTTCTGTTTGGCATCATAAGCAGCCCCTCATTAAATTAGGTAAACCTCAATTGCCTCACAGATTAAGGGGGAGAAGATCCCCCGGACATTAAAAGCTACCAACTAGTGAGTGACTGGACTTGTGGGGACCCTCTTTCAATATAGTTAGATAACAAAATCTCCCAGGCAAGGTGACCCCTTACTTGCATGCTGTTTTTGGACAAAATGAGGACAGTTAGGGAATATTGCCATAACCCAATAATTCGGGTAAAAAATGAGGTCTGCAGATGCTGGAGATCACAGTTGAAAATGCGTTGCTGGTTAAAGCACAGCAGGTCAGGCAGCATCCAAGGAATAGGAAATTCGACGTTTCGGGCATAAGCCCTTCATCAGAAATGAGGAGAGTGTGCCAAGCAGGCTAAGATAAAAGGTAGGGAGGAGGGACTTGGGGGAGGGGCGATGGAGATGTGATAGGTGGAAGGAGGTCAAGGTGAGGGTGATAGGCCGGAGTGGGGTGGGGGCGGAGAGGTCAGGAAGAAGATTGCAGGTTAGGAGGGCGGTGCTGAGTTGAGGAAACCGACTGAGACAAGGTGGGGGGAGGGGAAATGAGGAAACTGGAGAAATCTGAGTTCATCCCTTGTGGTTGGAGGGTTCCTAGGCGGAAGATGAGGCACTCTTCCTCCAGCCGTCATGTTGCTATGGTCTGGCAATGGAGGAGTCCAAGGACCTGCATGTCCTTGGTGGAATGGGAGGGGGAGTTGAAGTGTTGAGCCATGAGGTGGTTGGGTTGGTTGGTCAGCACTCTTCCTCCAGCCATCTACCTCCAACCACCCCATGGCTCAACACTTCAACTCCCCCTCCCATTCCACCAAGGACATGCAGATCCTTGGACTCCTCCATCGCCAGACCATAGCAACATGACGGCTGGAGGAAGAGCGCCTCATCTTCCGCCTAGGGCAGGGTGGGAGGAGGTGTAGTCCAGGTAGCTGTGGGAGTCAGTCGGTTTATAGTGGATGTCTGTGTTGAGTCGGTCGCCTGAGATAGAAATGGAAAGGTCTAGGAAGGGGAGGGAGGAGTCTGAGACAGTCCAGGTGAATTTGAGGTCAGGATGGAAGGTGTTAGTAAAGTTAATGAACTGTTCAACCTCCTCGTGGGAGCACGAGGCAGCGCCGATACAGTTTAGTACTTTCCTCCGCTACATCGATAACTGTATCGGTGCTGCCTCGTGCTCCCACGAGGAGGTTGAACAGTTCATTAACTTTACTAACACCTTCCATCCCGACCTCAAATTCACCTGGACTGTCTCAGACTCCTCCCTCCCCTTCCTAGACCTTTCCATTTCTATCTCAGGCGACCGACTCAACACAGACATCCACTATAAACCAACTGACTCCCACAGCTACCTGGACTACACCTCCTCCCACCCTGCCCCCTGTAAAAACGCCATCCCATATTCCCAATTCCTTCGTCTCCGCCGCATCTGCTCCCAGGAGGACCAGTTCCAACACCGCACAGCCCAGATGGCCTCCTTCTTCAAGGACCGCAGATTCCCCCCAAACGTGATCGACGATGCCCTCCACCGCATCTCCTCCACTTCCCGCTCCTCCGCCCTTGAGCCCCGCTCCTCCAACCGCCACCAAGACAGAACCCCACTGGTTCTCACCTACCACCCCACCAACCACCGTATACAACGTATCATCCGCTGTCATTTCCGCCACCTCCAAACGGACCCCACCACCAGGGATTTATTTCCCTCCCCTCCCCTATCAGCGTTCCGCAAAGACCACTCCCTTCGTGACTCCCTCATCAGGTCCACACCCCCCACCAACCCAACCTCCACTCCCGGCACCTTCCCCTGCAACCGCAGGAAATGTAAAAGTTGCGCCCACACCTCCTCCCTCACTTCCCTCCAAGGCCCCAAGGGATCCTTCCATATCCGCCACAAGTTCACCTGTACCTCCACACACATCATCTATTGCATCCGCTGCACCCGATGTGGCCTCCTCTACATTGGGGAGACGGGCCGCTTACTTGCGGAATGCTTCAGAGAACACCTCAGGGACGCCCGGACCAACCAACCCAACCACCCCATGGCTCAACACTTTAACTCTCCCTCCCACTCCACCGAGGACATGCAGGTCCTTGGACTCCTCCACCGGCAGAACATAACAACACGACGGCTGGAGGAGGAGCGCCTCATCTTCCGCCTGGGAACCCTCCAACCACAAGGAATGAACTCAGATTTCTCCAGTTTCCTCATTTCCCCTCCCCCAACCTTGTCTCAGTCGGTTTCCTCAACTCAGCACCGCCCTCCTAACCTGCAATCTTCTTCCTAACCTCTCCGCCCCCACCCCACTCCGGCCTATCACCCTCACCTTGACCTCCTTCCACCTATCACATCTCCATCGCCTCTCCCCCAAGTCCCTCCTCCCTACCTTTTATCTTAGCCTGCTTGGCACACTCTCCTCATTCCTGATGAAGGGCTTATGCCCGAAATGTCGAATTTCCTATTCCTTGGATGCTGTATAACCCAATAATTAGCAATATTGTTAAAGCATAATGGCAATTCGGCAGAGGGAAGACAATATTGACAATACATGTTATTTCACACCCATAGTGAGTATGCTGGGTTTTCAACCAGGGATGATAGATTCAGGATTCAAACATCGGGCAGCTAGGGGTGTGTCTTGCATGGGCAATTTATTTGAGGGAGACACAATGATGTCCTTTGATCAGTCAGCACAGAAACACAAGCTATCTAACAGGGACCTCTTTTGTTTTGTCAAGTTAGGGATTTATTCAAAAAAAGGCTACACTTTTGACTGATCCCGACAAATCCGACATAGAGAGGAGGGTGTTCAGTGCTGAGAGTACACTTCCTGTCAGCACTTTTTAACATCAATTGGGGGGTGGGGGGGGAACCTTAGATGAGTTTGATCAACTCTGCAGGGTGTGGGAGAGACAGCTAGGCATTGAGGTCTCCTCAGAGGCATGGGAAGGTATTTGGAAAAACACAAGAAAGATATCAATTTGCAATAGGACCCATGCTTTACAGTTGAAGATTCTCCCCAGGGTCCAGTTGCCTCCGGGCCATTTGTCAGAGCTTAAACAGGGGTATCTTCAACATGTACGAAGTGCAAGGTCTATACGGGCACTCTTACCCATTGTCCCTGGTCCTGTAGTAGGCTTCAAACATACTGAAGCGTTGTGGCAAGAGCAGTGGAGAGGATTTTGGGTGTAAGGGTGGGGAAGGACCCGATCTCTCTTCTTCTTGGCCTGCCCAGTGTATTCCCTGCAGATGCGCACAAGAAAACACTTTTCAACATCCTCACTTTCTACACAAGAAAGAATATGTTGCTAGATTGGGTATCCAAAACCCCCCCGCCCCCGGGCCTGTCGGGTTGGTGGAAGATTGTTTTGGAGCATATTCTCCTAGATTTTCTCACAAATATGGTACACCACAAAACTGAGAATCTTTATAAGACAAGGCAGCTCTTTTTGGAATACCTGGACAGAGATTTATCTGCCACACTAACAAGGGCTTTTATATAGCCGTAACGATTGTGCCTTACGGTCCAATATCCAGGGAGGAGGAACTGCGAACGTATGAGGGTCTTGTTTGGTTGAGTTGAGTTATTACTATTTATTAGTTTGTTGTTGTTATTATTTATTTAGTTAAATAGGTGGGTTTTTTAAACATATATTTTCCTATATATATTTATACATTTGGGCATGGTTAGGAACATGGGACTAGGATATCATAACAATTACGGAAACATGGTTCGGGGATAGGCAGGACTGGCAGCTTAATGTTCCAGGATACAAATGCTACAGGAAGGATAGAAAGGGAGGCAAAAGAAGAGGGGGAGTAGCAGTTTTGATAAGAGATAGCATTACAGGTATGCTAAGGGAGGATATTCCTGGAAATACATCTAGGGAAGTTATTTGGGTGGAACTGAGAAATAAGAAAGGGATGATCACCTTATTGGGATTGTATTATAGACCCCCCAATAATCAGAGAAATTGAGAAACAAACTTATAAGAACATCTCAGCTATCTGTAAGAATAATAGGGTAGTTATGGTGGGGGATTTTAACTTTCCAAACATTGACTGGGACTGCCATAGTGTTAAAGGTTTTGATGGAGAGGAATTTCTTAAGTGCGTACAAGAAAATTTTCTGATTCAGTATGTGGATGTACCTACTAGAGAAGGTGCAAAGCTTGACCTACTCTTGGGAAATAAGGCCAGGCAGGTGACTGAGGAGTCAGTGGAGGAGCACTTTGGGGCTAGCGACCATAATTCTATTCGTTTTAAAATCGTGATGGAAAAGGATAGACCAGATCTAAAAGTTGAAGTTCTAAATTGGAGAAAGTCCAATTTTGACAGTATTAGGCAAGAACTTTCGAAAGCTGATTGGAGGCAGATGTTCGCAGGTAAAGGAACAGCTGGAAAATGGGAAGCCTTCAGAAATGAGATAACAAGAATCCAGAGAAAGTATATTCCTGTTAGGATGAAAGGAAACAGCTGCAAATGTGTTGCTGGTCAAAGCACAGCAGGCCAGGCAGCATCTCAGGAATAGAGAATTCGACGTTTCGAGCATAAGCCCTTCATCAGGAATAAGAGAGAGAGAGAGCCAAGCAGGCTAAGATAAAAGGTAGGGAGGAGGGACTAGGGGGAGGGGCGATGGAGGTGGGATAGGTGGAAGGAGATCAAGGTGAGGGTGATAGGCCGGAGTGGGGTGGGGGCGGAGAGGTCAGGAAGAGGATTGCAGGTTAGGAGGGCGGTGCTGAGTTGAGGGAACCGACTGAGACAAGGTTGGGGGAGGGGAAATGAGGAAACTGGAGAAATCTGAATTCATACCTTGTGGTTGGAGGGTTCCCAGGCGGAAGATGAGGCGCTCCTCCTCCAGCCGTCGTGTTGTTGTGTTCTGCCGGTGGAGGAGTCCAAGGACCTGCATGTCCTCGGTGGAGTGGGAGGGGGAGTTAAAGTGTTGAGCCACGGGGTGATTGGGTTGGTTGGTTCGGGCGGCCCGGAGGTGTTCTCTGAAGCATTCCGCAAGTAAGCGGCCTGTCTCCCCAATATAGAAGAGGCCACATCGGGTGCAGCGGATGCAATAGATGATGTGTGTGGAGGTACAGGTGAACTTGTGGCGGATATGGAAGGATCCCTTGGGGCCTTGGAGGGAAGTGAGTGTGGAGGTGTGGGCGCAAGTTTTACATTTCCTGCGGTTGCAGGGGAAGGTGCCGGGGGTGGAGGTTGGGTTGGTGGGGGGTGTGGATCTGACGAGGGAGTCACGAAGGGAGTGGTCCTTGCGGAACGCTGATAGGGGAGGGGAGGGAAATATATCCTTGGTGGTGGGGTCCGTTTGGAGGTGGCGGAAATGGCGGCGGATGATACGTTGTATGCGGAGGTTGGTGGGGTGGTAGGTGAGAACCAGTGGGGTTCTGTCTTGGTGGCGGTTGGAGGAGCGGGGCTCAAGGGCGGAGGAGCGGGAAGTGGAGGAGATGCGGTGGAGGGCATCGTCGATCATGTCTGGGGGGAATCTGCGGTCCTTGAAGAAGGAGGCCATCTGGGCTGTGCGGTGTTGGAATTGGTCCTCCTGGGAGCAGATGCAGCAGAGACGAAGGAATTGGGAGTATGGGATGGCGTTTTTACAGGGGGCAGGGTGGGAGGAGGTGTAGTCCAGGTAGCTGTGGGCGTCAGTCGGTTTATAATAGATGTCTGTGTTGAGTCGGTCGCCCGAGATAGAAATGGAAAAGTCTAGGAAGGGGAGGGAGGAGTCTGAGACAGTCCAGGTGAATTTCAGGTCGGGATGGAAGGTGTTAGTAAAGTTGATGAACTGTTCAACCTCCTCGTGGGAGCACGAGGCAGCGCCGATACAGTCATCGATGTAGCGGAGGAAAAGGTGGGGGGTGGTGCCAGTGTAGTTGCGGAAGATGGACTGTTCCACATATCCTATGAAGAGACAGGCATAGCTGGGGCCCATGCGGGTGCCCATGGCAACTCCTTTAGTTTGGAGGAAGTGGGAGGATTGAAAAGAGAAGTTATTAAGGGTGAGGACCAGTTCAGTCAGTCGAAGGAGGGTGTCAGTGGACGGGTACTGGTTGGTGCGGCGGGAAAGGAAGAAGCGGAGGGCTTTGAGTCCTTCGTGATGGGGGATGGAGGTGTACAGGGACTGGATGTCCATAGTGAAAATAAGGCGTTGGGGACCGGGGAAGCGAAAATCCTGGAGGAGGTGGAGGGCGTGGGTGGTATCTCGAACGTAGGTGGGGAGTTCTTGGACTAAAGGGGACAGGACCGTGTCGAGGTATTGGGAGATGAGTTCGGTGGGGCAGGAGCAGGCTGAGACAATGGGTCGGCCGGGGCAGGCAGGTTTGTGGATTTTGGGCAGGAGGTAGAAACGGGCGGTGCGGGGTTGTGGGACTATGAGGTTGGAGGCGGTGGATGGGAGATCCCCTGAGGTGATGAGGTCCTGGATGGTCTGGGAGATGATGGTTTGGTGGTAGGAGGTGGGGTCGTGGTCAAGGGGGCGATAAGAGGAGGCGTCCGCGAGCTGGCGTTTGGCTTCAGCGGTATACAGGTCAGTGCGCCAAACTACCACCGCGCCTCCCTTGTCTGCGGGTTTGATGGTGAGGTTGGGATTGGAGCGGAGGGAGTGGAGGGCTGCACGTTCTGAGGATGAGAGGTTGGAGTGGGTGAGAGGGGTGGACAGGTTGAGTCGGTTAATGTCACGGCGGCAGTTGGCTATAAAGAGGTCGAGGGCGGGTAGGAGGCCAGCACGGGGTGTCCAGGTGGATGGGGTGTGTTGGAGGTGGGAGAAGGGGTCGTCAGAGGGTGGGCGGGAGTCTTGGTTGTGAAAGTAGGCACGGAGGCGAAGGCGGCGGAAGAATTGTTCAATATCTCGCCGCGTGTTGAACTCATTAATCCGAGGGCGTAGGGGAATGAAGGTGAGGCCCCTGCTGAGTCCGAGGGCGTAGGGGAATGAAAAGGCTAGTAGGTATAGGGAATGCTGGATGACTAAAGAAATTGAGGGTTTGGTTAAGAAAAAGAAGGAAGCATATGACAGGATAGGTCGAGTGAATCCTTAGAAGAGTATGAAGGAAGTAGGAGTATATTTAAGAGGGAAATCAGGAGGGCAACAAGGGGACATGAGATAGCTTTGGCAAATAGAATTAAGGAGAATCCAAAGGGCTTTTACGAATATATTAAGGACAAAAGGGAACTAGGGAGAGAATAGGGCCCCT
Organism: Hemiscyllium ocellatum; assembly: GCF_020745735.1. NCBI lineage: Eukaryota > Metazoa > Chordata > Chondrichthyes > Orectolobiformes > Hemiscylliidae > Hemiscyllium > Hemiscyllium ocellatum. The sequence goes on from NC_083408.1 coordinate 80,066,376, forward strand.
CAAAGATCAGCAAGGAGGCCTTTGTGTGGAGCTACAGAAAATGGGGGAGATACTAAATGAATATTTTGCATCAGTATTTACTGTGGAAGAGGATATGGAAGACATAGACTGTAGGGAAATAGATGGTGACATCTTGCAAAATGTCCAGATTACAGAGGAGGAAGTACTGGATGTCTTGAAACGGTCAAAGGTGGATAAATCCCCAGTACGTGATTAGGGGTACCTGAAAACACCGTGGGAAGCTAGAGAAGTGATTGCTGGGCCTCTTCCTGAGATATTTGTATCATCGATAATCACAGGTGAGGTGTAAGAAGACTGGAGGTTGGCAAACGTGGTGCCACTGTTTAAGAAGAGTGGTAAAGACAAGCCAGGGAACTATAGACCGGTGAGCTTGTCCTCGGTGGTGGGCAAGTTGTTGGAGGGAATCCTGAGGGACAGGATGTACATGTATTTGGAAAGGCAAGGACTGATTAGGGATAGTCAACATGGCTTTGTGTGTGGGAAATCATGTCTCACAAACTTGATTAAGTTTTTTTGAAGAAGCAACAAAGAAGGTTGATGAGGGCAGAACAGTAGATGTGATCTATATGGACTTCAGTAAGGCGTTCGACAAGGTTCCCCATGGGAGACTGGTTAGCAAGGTTAGATCTCACGGAATACAGAGTGAACTAGCCATATGGATACAGAACTGGCTCAAAGGTAGATGACAGAGAGTGGTGGTGGAGGGTTGTTTTTCAGACTGGAGGCCTGTGACCAGTGGAGTGCCACAAGGATCGGTGCTGGGTCCACTACTTTTTGTCATTTACATAAATGATTTGGATGCGAGCATAAGAGGGACAGTTAGTAAGTTTGCAGATGACACCAAAATTGGAGGTGTAGTGGACAGTGAAGAGGGTTACCTCAGATTACAATATGATCTGGACCAGATGGTCCAATGGGCTGAGAAGTGGCAGATGGAGTTTAATTCAGATAAATGCGAGGTGCTGCATTTTGGGAAAGCAAATCTTAGCAGGATTTATACACTTAATGGTAAGGTCCTAGTGAGTGTTGCTGAACAAAGAGACCTTTGAGTGCAGGTTCATAACTCCTTGAAAGTGAAGTCGCAGGTAGATAGGATAGTGAAGAAGGCGTTTGGTATGCTTTCCTTTATTGGTCAGAGTATTGAGTACAGGAGTTGGGAGGTCATGTTGTGGCTGTACAGGACATTGGTTAGGCCACTTTCGGAATATTGCGTGCAATTCTGGTCTCCTTCCTATCGGAAAGATGTTGTGAAACTTGAAAGGGTTCAGAAAAGATTTACAAGGATGTTGACAGGGTTGGAGGATCTGAGCTACAGGGAGAGGCTGAACAGGCTGGGGCTGTTTTCCCTGGAGCATTGGAGGCTGAGGGGTGACATTATAGATGTTTACAAAATTATGAGAGGCTGGATAGGATAAATAGACAAAGTATTTTCTCTGGCGTCAGGGAGGCCAGAACTAGAGGGCATAGGTTTAGGGTGAGAGGGGAAAGATACAAAAGAGACCTAAGAGGCAACCTTTACACACAGAGGGTGGTACATGTATGGAATGAGCTGTCAGAGGATGTGGTGGATGCTGGTACAATTGCGACATTTGGATGGGTATATGAATAGGAAGGGTTTGGAGGGATATGGGCCAGGCGCTGGCAGGTGGGACTAGATTGGGTTGGGATATCTGATCGGCACGGATGGGTTGGACCGAAGGGTCTGTTTCCATGCTGTACATCTCTATGACTCTATGACATTTGTACATTAGGGCGGGTTGGGTTTTTTTGAATTTTTTCTTTGCATTGTTTTGAGTTGTATTGTTTTGTATTTGTTGTAATATTAAAACATGTATTTTTCAATAAAAATATGTTTAAAAATAATATTACGCAGCACAAGGTACAGGTGTATTTTTTCTCTGAGCTTTTTGATGTTGAGAAATGAGGGGACATGTAACTCCAAAGGACCATTGACAGAAAGAAAGGTGCTAATACATGGAATTCTCAGTGAGACAAGAAGTGCCTAGTGTTGAAAGCCAGTAGAAAATCAGGCAACTGAGATATTAAAGGAAACACATCCTGGCATTTTTCCTGACTGTGTGGTAACATGGTCATAAACTCACCAGCTGAAACAGGATGAGAAATCAAAGAATACAGATAAGAAAGTTGAAATAGAATTATCTGAGATCATATTTGATTGAATAATTGAGACAAAACAGGAATTAGTGGAGGACAACATAAATATCTTTAGCTCAGAAAACTTAACTGAATTGCAACAGAAAGATGAAATACTGAAGCAGTTGTATCAAAAAGCATACACAGAAAAACAATCTGAGTGTATCCCTGAGTGCTACTATCTTAAAAATGATGTCTTAATGAGAAAATGGAGATCATCACATATTCAGGCAGATGAGGAGTGGATAGATATTCATCAAGTCATATTACTAATGAGTTATAGAAAGGAAGTGTTCCAAGTAGGACATGAATGCCCAGTAGGAGGTCACTTAGGGGTAAGAAAATCTCAAGCTAAAATACAAAAACATTTTTACTGGCCTGGACTGCACAAAGATGTAGTTGAATTTTGCCAGACATTTCATACATGTCAGGTAATTGGAAAACCACAGGCAGTAATAAACCCTACACCTTTAAAACCCATTTCTGCATTTGAGGAACATTTTACAAGAGTCTTAATTGATTGTGTAGGACCCCTACCTAAAACAAAAAGTGGCAATCAGTAATTGTTGACAATAATGGATCTGTCCACTAGATTTCCAGAGGCCATTCCATTATGCAGTGTCACAGCTAAAAGGATTGTAGAAGAGTTACTCAAATGTTTACTAGATACAAACTACCAACAGAGATACAATTAGATCAAGAGCCAAACTTGATATCTAAATTATTCAAGGAAGTAATGGACAGCTTTTAGGAATAAAGCATTTCAAATTCACTGCGTACCATCCAGAGTTGCAGGGAGCACTAGAAAGGTGGCATCAGACCTTAAAGACCACGTTGAGGGCTTATAGTCAAAACCATCCCTATGATTGGGATAAGGGAATTCCATTGTATTTTTGCAATCAGAGATGCACCAAATGAATATTCCAAATTCAGTCCATTTGAATTCGTTTTTGGGCATGAAGTGAGAAGACTGCTAAAATTGATTAAGGAGAAATTAATAAATCATAATTCCAAAACCACAAATTTGAACTATATGTCAAAGTTTAGGGAACGATTAAATAGAGGGAGGAAGTTGGCTCGACAGCATTTAAAAGTATCACAGCATACAATGAAACAGGAAGCAAACAAGAAATCAAAATCTTGCAATTTTGCTGTTTGTGTTACTTCTAGTGACCAGTGAACCTTTAAAAGCAAGGTTTAGTGGACCTTACCAAGTTAAAAGGAGATTGAGTGAAGTGAACTGTTTGATAAGGACTCGAAACAGAAAAAAATCTCACAAAGTATGTCAAATGGATATGCTCACAAGGTATTTTGATAGGGGAGAAAAGCAAGAGGAGAATGTATTACTAGTTTCAACACAGAGTGAAGAACCAAGTTCAGAGGACTTTGAATTGGACATTCTTCAAATTAAATTGGACAATGAGGAAGTTGTCAAAAATTGGGATAAATTACTGAGTTACCTTCCAGAGGAAAATTGAAATGACCTTGAAGAGTTATTGCTATCACATGGGGAGATATGTTGAAGTAAGCTGGGAAGTACTAATTTAATTATGCATGATGTAGATTTAGGAAATGCTGTTCCAATTAAGCAACATCCATATAGACTTAATCCTCTAAAGTTGAAACAAGTTCAAAAAGAGATTGAACGCATGCTCTCAGACAACATAATCAAGGTGAGTTGCAGTGACTGGAGCTCACCCATAATGGTACCAAAACCACACAATACCCAATGGTTATGTGTGGACTATCACAAAGTTAATGCAGTCACAAAATCTGATTCATATCCGATTCCATGCTTAGATGGAACCATTCTGTGTGGCCAAGAGAGACCATTATCATTTCCTCATTGAATAATGAATGTCCAAGCCAAAATCAAATTGGGTTACATAACAACATAGAAAAGACAGCAGAATTTCAACAAATGAATTAAAATTCTTTTTGGAAAATAACTTATCATGGCATTAAGGATTTTGGAGTTTGTGAAACACAGACCATAATATTTACTGCACAGATGAAGGACACTTGGTACTGTACCTCCACCACTGTTACCTCTTTAACTGAAACTGTCTACTCCCATACCATTTCTCTATCTTTTCCTTAAATCCGTATACTATTTTAATTTCAAGTACTTGCTTACTTTTCTTTTCTGCCTCAGTAGGTGCTTGTGGCAAAGCATTCTTTTTATTTCCCACTTCATGATAATGTCGATCTTCATTCCATTATTCAATTTGCCTCCCTGTGAATAATAAAACAACACTTTATAACTTTCAAAGCAGTCTACAATTCAATAATTGGTCATACTGCAGCTTTTAACTTCATGAACTTCATGTTTTTAAGGTTAGTAGTAATGATTCTTAGCTGCCATAAAGTGACTTTTCTAAATGGCACAAAGTGGGTGTTAAAATTACCAACAAATGCAAAATTCTACCCTCGATTTATTTTTTAAATGTCATGCATCATAACACAATAAGTACCACTTATATTTGAGTTGCACAATTTCCTTATTCAAGGTTGTGATCATTAGAATTAAATTACCTAATCATTTTAGAGGCCTTTCTTACTTCACCACCGAAAGTTAACATCTTCTATGGGAATGCCAATCAAACATAATAAAGGAAAATTTTGCTTACATAATTTATTTGGGACTTTTTACTTCTTCTGTAGTTGTACATGTAGAAGGAAACTTTTCCATTTGAACTTTCTGTCTGTCATGCTTCCCATGTCTCACTGTGCAGACCAACTTTCTTAGCTGCAAATGTCTTGGTAACTGATGATCCAAGCATCATGCTCAGAAACCTGCATTAGGACTGTGGAGCAATTGTCAGAGGAGAACTAAATCAATATAAAAGCTGAAAATGAACAAATAAAATCACTTAAACAGTCTTCTTCAATTTCTCTATTCTTTAATCGACCATTTCTATTTCTTGCAAACTCTAATATTTAATGTATAGGTTGAGACAAAAGCGAAAAACATAGAAGAACAAAGAATATTACAGCACAGGAACAGATCCTTCAGTTCTCCAAGCCTGCTTCAATACATTTTGGTAAGGTGTGAAGGGGCCCTGTATGATATCGCTTCCAGGAATGTATTGAAGTGAATGTGGAAGTGTAGACTTAGGTGATGCAGATTTTAGATTTTGAGGTAAGAGTTATGTTTCTTATCTTGACAAGTCTAGTGAGGTTTTTGTTGCATTACAGCCATGACTGGAGAACTAAGCTGAGCAGTGTTTCCTTCCCACTACCAAGAGAACTGTACATACTACTGCCACTGAGTGTTAATAGTAGAGAGAGTTAAAGTTTGCGAATGTGCTGTTACAGAAGAAGGTGGTTTGAATGGTACCATGCTTCTGGACTGTTTTTGAAGCTGCACTCATTGATGCAAGCAGGGGCTATTCCATCAGACTCCTGACTTGCACTTTGTGACAGTCCAAAGGTTTTAAGGAGTCAGGACTTAGAGACTGCATGATTGCTAGGCTCTGACTTGTAACTCCTGTACTAAGATGGTCAGTGCAGTTCAGTTTCTGGTCAATGGTAAACTTCAGGATGTTTCTGGGGAATTCAGTGATGTCAAAGAACTTCAAGGACAATGGCTAGATTCTCTTTTGATGGAGATGGCCATTGCCTGGGACTTGAGTGGTGCAAATGTTCTAAATAGGAGATGTTTTATTGTTAAGTTGTGTCCCCTCACCCAGACCTCACCCATGAGTGGAAACATGCTCCCAGCTTGTACCCTGTCAAGTCTCCTTAGTATCTTACATATAATAATAGGGTCACCTCTATACTTTGAATCTCCAGGCTCAACCTGTTCAAATTTTCCTTCCAAACAGGAATCAGTTGCTTGAGCCCTCTCTGAACTGCTTTTAATGCAATTTCATCCTTTAAGCAAGGAGACTAAAACTGTACATAGTAGTCCAAATATCATCTCAGTAAGGCCCTATGCTGCTGAGACAAAACTTCCTTACTTTAGTTTTTCATTCCCTTTGGAATTATCATTATTAATTTTATATTAGGATGCTTTTTGTGTCTTCTATCATGAAGATGAATACAAAATATTTCTTCAATACATTTGCCTTTCCTTGTTTCCCACTGTTAATTCCCTAGCCTCATACTGTAAGGCATCAATGTGTACTTTTGCTACTCTCTCTTATTTAGTGTACATGTAAAAGCTTTTATTGTTTGTTTCTACGTTTTTTTTCTGCAGGGTTGTTGTCAGACTCAAAATTTCTTCTTTACTTATTTGTAGTCATCCTTGGTCTTTAGTGCTGTCTGCAACTGAATAAATGTCTTTATTTCTGTCCTTTTACCACTCTTCCTCACCCGACCCTATTTGCTGGTGCGCTGTATGCTCTGTTTTTTTCTGATTGCCACTCTTCATATTGCTACCTTACATTAATGTCTTGTCCTTCCTCATTAATTTTATACATCTCTGCTCATGTGGCATCTTCCTCCCCAAGATATTAATATACAAGTTATTATGGTTAGAAAAGAAAAAGGGTGTTAATAGCTGTTAATTTTTTTTTGATGTCTGAATGTAGAAAGTGGAAACAGCTGGATCAGAGAGAAAGAATTGCTCAATTAATACAGTCAATAAATTCTCTTCATAACGAAATTCTATGTATTTAGTTTCTGTTTGACTATCGCGGTTAGAATCTATCAACAACTATGTCATTTAAAGTCCTAATTCTGGAATTCACCAGTATGCAGATCCAACTAGGGTCGAATTAAAAGCATCCCAACAGTACAAGTCCCCCAGCATTGACGCAAGTAGTCCATACCTCAAAACTGATCTCTCCTGCGCCAATATCTGAAGCATGCATTTAAATCTCTGGTCTCATTTAGCCGATGACATTTTGCATGTGGCTCAGATATTATAGTGTCTGATGTTCAGACCGCGTTCTTTGTTGCGTCATAATGTCCACTGCTCAGATAATAGTTTATCAACTCCAAGTTAAAGTTCATCAACCTGTATACACTTACTGCAGACATAGTTACCATGGATCATACTGATGTCCACCAGCTCCCACATGCTAAAATTGCAATCATCACCTGTCCTGACATTTCTTTAGGATGTTATTTAACTAATTAAGATTTAAAATTTAGAAATATTACTTAATGGAAGAGAAGGCTCCGTAAACATCCTCATCTTCAATAATGGGAGAACCCAGCATTTCAGAGCAAGAGATAAGGCTGAAACATTTGCATCAATCTTCAGCCAGAAGTGCAAAGTGGTGATCCATCTTGATCTCCTCCAATGGTCCCAGAATCATAGATACCAGTCTTTAGCCAATTTTATTTATTGCTCCTCGTGATATCAAGAAATTGTTGGGAGTACTGGACACTGCAATGGCTATGACAACATTCTAGTAAAAAATGAGGTCTGCAGATGCTGGAGATCACAGCTGCAAATGTGTTGCTGGTCAAAGCACAGCAGGTTAGGCAGCATCTCAGGAATAGAGAATTCGACGTTTCGAGCATAAGCCCTTCATCAGAAATAAGAGAGAGAGAGCCAAGCAGGCTAAGATAAAAGGTAGGGAGGAGGGACTAGGGGGAGGGGCGATGGAGGTGGGATAGGTGGAAGGAGGTCAAGGTGAGGGTGATAGGCCGGAGTGGGGTGGGGGCGGAGAGGTCAGGAAGAGGATTGCAGGTTAGGCGGGCGGTGCTGAGTTGAGGGAACCGACTGCGACAAGGTGGGGGGAGGGGAAATGAGGAAGCTGGAGAAATCTGAATTCATACCTTGTGGTTGGAGGGTTCCCAGGCGGAAGATGAGGCGCTCCTCCTCCAGCCGTCGTGTAGTTGTGTTCTGCCGGTGGAGGAGTCCAAGGACCTGCATGTCCTCGGTGGAGTGGGAGGGGGAGTTAAAGTGTTGAGCCACGGGGTGATTGGGTTGGTTGGTTCGGGCGGCCCAGAGGTGTTCTCTGAAGCGTTCCGCAAGTAAGCGGCCTGTCTCACCAATATAGAGGAGGCCACATCGGGTGCAGCGGATGCAATAGATGATGTGTGTGGAGGTACAGGTGAACTTGTGGCGGATATGGAAGGATCCCTTGGGGCCTTGGAGGGAAGTGAGTGTGGAGGTGTGGGCGCAAGTTTTACATTTCCTGCGGTTGCAGGGGAAGGTGCCGGGGGTGGAGGTTGGGTTGGTGGGGGGTGTGGATCTGACAAGGGAGTCACGAAGGGAGTGGTCCTTGCGGAACGCTGATAGGGGAGGGGAGGGAATGACAACATTCTAGCAATAATACTGAAGACTTGTGCTCCAGAACTTGCTGCATGCCCAGCCAAGCTCTTCAGTACAGTTAGAACACTGATACCTACCCAACCACGTGGAAAATTGCTCAGGTATGTCCTGTATACAAAAAGCAGGACAAATCCAAGCCAGTCAATTACTACCCCATCAGTCTACTCTCAATGATCAATGGGTGGCACAGTGGTTAGCACTGCTGCCTCACAGCAGCAGAGACCCAGGGTCAGTTCCCGCCTCAGGCAACTGTCTGTGTGGAGTTTGCACATTCTCCCCGTGTCTGTGTGGGTTTCCTCCGGGTGCTCTGGTTTCCTCCCACAGTCCAAAGATGTGCAGGTCAGGTGAATTGGCCATGCTAAATTGCCCGTAGTGTTAGGTGAAGGGGTAAATGTAGGGGTATGGGGTTGCGCTTCAGCGGGTCACTGTGGTCCTATTGGGCAGAAGGGCTTGTTTCCACACTGTAAGTAATCTAATCTAATCTAAAGTGATGGAAGATGTCTTTGACAATGCTATCAAGCAGCACCTGCTCAGTAATAATCTGCTTAGTGAGGCCCAGTTTGGGTACCACCGTGGCAACTCAGCTCCTGATCTCATTACAGCCTTGTTTCAAACATGAAAATAAAGAGTTGTATTTCAGAGGTGAGGTGAAAGTGACAGCCCTTGACATCAAGGCCATATTCAGAGTGTGGCATCAAGGAGCCTGAGTAAAACTGGAATCATTGAGAATCAGGAGGCACCTCTCTGCTGGTTGGAGCCATGCCTAGTATGAACGAAAATGGTCAGGATTCTTAGAGGTTGGTCACTTCAGCTCCAAGACATCTTGCAGGAGCTCCTCAGGGTAGCGCCCAACCATCTTCAGCTGCTTCATCAACGACTTTCCTTCCATCAAAAGGTCAGGAGTGAGGATGTTTGCCGATGATTGCACAATGTTCAGCACTATTCATGATTCCTCAGATATGAAGCAGTCTACGTTTAAACACAACAAGATCTAGACAATATCCTGGCTTGGGCGGACAAGTGATAGTGACATTCGTGCCACACAAATGCCAGGCTATGACCATGTCCATTATGAGACAGTCTAATCACTGTCCTTTGACTTTCAATGGTGTTATCATCACTAAATCCTTCACTATCAACATCCTGGGAATCACCATTGACCAGAACCTCAAATAGACTCTTCATTCAAATGCAATGGCTATAAGACCAAGTCAGAGGCTCAGAATACTGTGGCAAATAACTCACTTCCTGACTCCCAACGACTGTTGACCATCCACAAGACACCGTTCAGGGGTGTGATTCCCCACTAGCCTGGATGAGTGCAGTCCCCACAACACTCAAGAAGTTTGATGACATCCAGGACAAAGCAGCCCACCTGATTGGCACAACATCCACAAACATCTACTCCTTTCACTACCGACACTCAGTAACAGCTGTGTATAATGTCTACACGATGCTTTACAGAAATTTGCCAAAGATCCTTAGGCAGCACCTTCCAGACCCATGATCTATTCCATCTAGAAAGACAAGGGCAACAGATAGATGGGAACACCACCACCTGCAATCTTCCCTCTAAGCTACTCACCATTCTGACTTGGAATCACTGATCCTTCACTGTCACTGACTCAAAGTCCTGGAATTTCCTCTCTAAGGGGAATTGTGGGTCCACCTACAGCACATGGACTGCAATGGTTCAGGAAGGCAATTTACCACCACCTTCTCAAGGGCAACCAGGGATGGGCACTAAATGCTGGCCCAGTCAGTGATGCCCACATCCCATGAATGCTTAGAATAATTATCTCCATGCCAAGATTTCTCAAATCTAGCATGTTCAGTATATTTGGTAAGATAGGAAGCTGAATATTAATTAGGTGAATTGTGACATTAATAAGATGTTTAACAAACAAAACTCTCCTTCATTAGAAACTCACCGCTGCTGAGTGAAAGACTCACCTTGCTGCTTGGCAGAAGTGCAGAAGTTGGGCAAGTTGCCCTCAATATCAAGATGGACCTTGCCAGACTTCTCACAAATTGCCACAAATCTCACCATTGCCCACGTCACTCAGACCCAAAAATTCTGTCCGAGAAAGGGAAACTAAACTATAGGAAAACACCAGGAGACCAGCCATTTTAACAAACTCCTATTCAGATATCAAACCTGGACCACATATTCTCTACATATCTCTGAGGCATATGGCACAACACACTGACTCTGTCACCTGCAGAGATTACCAAGCCATTCATAACTCCACAGATGCTACGGCAGTCCATAGCCAAATGTAGCAAGACATCAATAAAGTGCAAGTAATATTCATATCACACATGTACCAGGCAATGACTAAGGCATTCCAATAAGAATTAATCTAATCATCATTTCTTAACACTCCTGCAGTCTTGAAGGAGTGCTGCACTGTTGGGAGATCTGTTTTTCAGATGAAACCAAAACACTAAGGCCCAATCAGGCCTCTCAGGTGGGCATAAAAGAACCCCAAGCCTCATTTTGAAGTCAAGCTAGAAAGTTATTCCCAATGTCTTGGCCTCAACTAACCTTTACACCCTCAAATAACCTTAATGAAACTGATTATCTGATCATATATTATTGTCTTTTATGGGACTTGCTGTTCATGAATTGGTTTCACATTTCCAACATTACAATAGTAACCATACATCAAAAGTAGTTCAGTGGACAGGATGATTATAAATGTCGTCAATCTATACTTTCTAAGTGCAATTGGCTTTGATGGGCATCATTTCATTCGCAGATAAACAGAAACTAAAATACTTATCCCACCCATCGTGATTGCAATTACAACTGTTTTCTGCTTCCATTGTACATTTGTGTTTCAGATGCGTAGGGAGAGCAGAAAAAAAAATCTTACTTTATAGAGTGTGTCACAGACTCAGCTTGGTAATCTAGGGGAAACTTTCATGGTTCTTTCCTTCTTGTAATGATTGTCACACTGTCGATCCCATCAATTCTGAGCTTCCACCACTCCCGCCCAATTCTTTAACTCAAGACTTTATTTCCCAAACACTGACCTCCCATAACCCGATCCCTATGCAAACAAATCATTCTGAGATCAATGCAAAAGAATTCAATGAGGTCTTGCACAATTAATCTTAGATGAGGCAACAGGCAAAAATCATAGTTAAGGTCCAGCTGCTTTCATCTCAATTTAAACTTTTCAATGCTGAAATATAATTATAGCAATTTTATATGAAGCTCATCCAAATTCATGCCAATTTATCTCAACTGTCAAGATTTCTATTTCCCCATGTGGATCAAGTGATAGCTGCCACTAAACTCACATATGCATGTTTTATCACATACATGTTTGACTCAGTCAGCTCTGTAAATATCAACTCCACATGAGTTTACCACTTTAATCCAGTCAAACACTCATGAATGTCGGCCTTGCTACTGAAGACTCCTATTCTTGGCCAATACTTGGAAGATTTTACTATAAATTTATATAGGCAAAGCAACATTTTGCAATAATTCAAAATATTACAATTTAACACAACTACATCTACTTAAGTTAATCCATCTGTGAATTAAGTGCAAAGTGTAGCCTTCAGGGGAAGTATGGTCAGAAAGCAGGGCTTTAGAAGCAGTGCGATTTTTAAAAATAAATAGGCAGATAACATAAGATGTAAATTCTTTTATGAAAAAACAAATAAAGATGTTCATTTATATTTGTTTTTCATGACTATTAGATCTCTCAAAAAGCTTTACAGTCAATGAAGTAATTCTGAAATGTTGTCACTGTTGTAGTGTAAGAAACATGGCAGTCAATTGTACACAGCCAGATTCCACAAAACAATAATGTAACAATGATCATAAAATTGTATGATATCGTTTGTCTTTCTTTTTCCTTTCATGGAATATGGACATGAAGTGATGAGGTTTTCCTACCATCCATATTCACAGTGATCAGATGAGTCTTGAGTTCCTTTGTTCACCTCTCCTGCTCAAAAGTAGTATATAAGAACTATATGAAACTCAAATCTTCTCTTCATCTATAATCTTATTGATATATTTAATTGCCTATATTAAACATCTAAACTTGCAGCAAGTGCAAAAAGCAAATAATGAAATAAGGGTGAGTTTCTCTGCTGGGAAACTGTGAGAGGAAATCTAGGTTACATAGCATCACTACTGATGGAAAGGGTGCATTGCAAAATAATGGGTTTAGATAGAAAGTTTCCATTTAAAAATAGTCACATTTACTGTCACCCAAATTTCCTGTGCTGTTGCAGTGAATGCCTGGGCTTCATGGACAGCAACAACCCACGTGGCTGTACACATGAAAGTTAGCACAGATTTAATCAAGTCAAAGAAGAACACCCAGTATTGCACTTATGCCCATCTCTTCAATGCTCCCTTCACAACATCCCATTCCTTCCCACTCCCTCCACTCCTACCCTCTGCTCCCTGAATATAATGAGAAGGGTGAGGGAATTTAGGATTGAATCACAGAATCCCTACAGGCAGCAGGCCATTTGACCATTCAATTCTACATCAACCCTCCAAAGAACATCCCACCCAGACCCATCCTTTCCTTATAATCCTTACCATGGTTAACCCACCTAGCCTGCACATCCCTGGACACTATGGGCAATTTAGCATGGCCAATCCACCTAATCTACACATCTTTGGGCTGTAGGAGGAAACCAGAGCACCCGAAGGAAACCCACACAGACACGGGGAGAATGTTCAAACTCCACACAATTGTCTGAGGGTGGAATCAAACCCTGGTGCTGTGAGGCACTGTGTTGCCCATGAGAGGTGAAAGCACAAGCAACAGCAAATGGTAATGTGCATGGACTGAGGGAAGGGTGAGCAATGAAGTGAGTGGGGGCAGAAGGGTGCAGGAAGAATGGAGGGAGTACTGAGCATGAGGAAGCAGGGAATGGGAAGCACACAACAGGTGCATGTGAGTGATAAAACTGATATACAAAACCATACATACACTGGTTATTTGACTGGGTTCCAAGGTCCTGTTCCTCTTCATTAAAGGATTTACAGTGAATGTATAAACTTTGTAGTTCCTGTATGGTTTCTTCTGTTATTGACATCTCTCTTAGTGGTATACCGCAAGGATCTGTTTTGGTGCCACTGCTGTTTGTCATTTTTATAAATGACCTAAATGACAGCGCAGAAGGATGGATTAGTAAATTTGCGGATGACCTAAGGTCGGTGGAGTTGTGGATAGTGCTGAAGGACATTGCAGGTTACAAATGGACATAGATGAACTGCAGAGCTGGGCTGAGAGGTGGCAAAAGGAGTCTGAAGCGGACAAGCGTGAGGTGGTTCACTTTGGAAGGAGCAACAGGAATAAAGAGTACTGGGTTAATGGTAAGATTCTTGGTAATGTAGACGAGCAGAGAGATCTCACTGTCCATGTATATAGATCCCTGAAAGTTGCCACCCAGGTTGATAGGGTTGTTAAGAAGGCATACGGTGCGTTAGCTTTTATTGGTAGAGGGATTGAATTTCAGAGCCACGAGGTCATGCTGCAGCTGGACAAAACTCTGGTGCGGCCGCACTTGGAGTACTGAGTACAGTTCTAGTCATCACATTAAAGGAAGGATGTGGAAGCTTTGCAAAGGGTTCAGAGGAGATTTACTTGGATGTTGCCTGGTATGGAGGGAAGGTCTTATGAGGAAAGGCTAAGGGACTTGAGGCTGTTTTTATTAGAGAGAAGGTTGAGAGGTGACTTAATTGAGGCATTTAAGATAATTAGAGGGTTAGATAGATTGGACAGCGAGAGCCTTTTTACTTGGATGGTGATGGCTAGCACAAGGGGACGTAGCTTTAAATTGAGGGGTACTAGATATAGGACAGATGTTAGAGGTAATTTCTTTACTCAGAGGGTAATAGGAATATGAAATGCACTGCCTGAAATAGTAGTAGACTCACCAATTTTAAGGGCATTTAAATTGTCATTGGATAAACATCTGAATGAAAGTGAAATAGTGTAGGAATAATGGGCTTCAGATTGGTTCCAAAGGTTGGTGCAACATCCTGGACACTATAGGCAATTTAGCATGGCCAATCCACCTAACCTGCACATCCCTGGACACTATGAGTAATTGCAAAGGCAATTTATGGCTGAAAGGCCTGAACTGTGCTGTAATATTCTGTGTTCTATATTCCGTGTTCACTCCATTCCACATGTCTCCCATTCCCAATGACCTGCCTCCTGCAGGTCAAGAATAAGACTTTACCTCACACTGCCCTGTAATTCTCTCATCAGAATTTGCAATTACATCCCAGAAAATGCAGTTAGATAGGTTAGGAATGTAGCTGCAGAGGGTTCATATATACATATGAAGTGTACCCAGTGGATAAGAAGGCCAACAAGAATATAGGACACAGGAATATAAGAAAAGGAGTAGAAGGTGGTGGTTTTCCCCTTGGAGCCTGCTGTACCAGTTACGAAGATCATGATTAATCTTCTACTTCAGCTATACCTTCCTACTCTACTCTAATTTCCCACAATTCCCTTAGTACGCCGAAATCTTCAATCACTATCATGAATATATTCAATATGTTCAGAATGTATATTTATATTTAAGAACTAGCTGGAAGATCTGGAAGATTTTGAACTATTTGTATATTCTCTGATTTTGAAAGTTTTTAACATGTGGTCGTGAAGCCAACAGTTTATTGAATGCTGTAAGCCACCTGCTGTCCACTGAAAAACAAGCAACTTTGGAAAGGAGATGAGCAAAGCTTTTAAGAGAAATAAGAAATTCGGTGTATGACTTTAATTGCAGGAGCAACTTGGTTTTAAAGAGATAGCTCTATATGCTAAAGGATTTCTAACCACAAGAATAAGTTATTTCAAATTATTTTTGAGTTCATTGAAGAAACAAGTTTTATTTTAGATAACAGTAATAAAGAAAAATAAATTGACTATTTTGATATAATAAAACAAGGAACTGTGGATGCTGGAGATCTGAACCAAGCAAAACCAGAAATTACTGGAGAAACTCAGCAGGTCTGGTGGCATCTGCGGAGAAAAAGCAGAATTAATGTTTCAAGACCCTAGTGTTTCTTCTTTAGAACTCAATTCCCTTAGTAACCAGAAATCTGTCAGTTACTGTCATGAATATATCTTCAGAACATTTATTTATATTTCAGAATTCAGTTCTGAAGAAGGGCACTGCACTCGAAACATTTACTGTGCTTTTCCCAAAAAAACAGAGAAATAAATATAGCAGAACATCTAGGTAACAACAATCATAACATAATAAGATATAAAATCAATAATTAAGAAAGACACAATAAGACAAAGACCAAAGCAAGAGATTAGAAAAAATGTTAATCTTATAGAAAGGAGAATGGAACTAGAGAAAATATAGAAACAAAGAAAATGTAAAAAAGCCAGCACTGGATGTAATATTTTTGAACTTTCAAGAGGCCTTCAATAAGGTACGACACAGCTTCAGAACTAAGGGCAAAACGTGGTTTCATTGGCAAGGTAGCACAATAGATAAAAAGCTATAAAACAGAAAACAAAGGCTTAAGGGTGTCTACTCAGTTGGCAAAAGTAGGACGTAGAGTTTGAAATGTGCTAGGCCCACTGCCGTTGAAGCTAAGCAATGATTTAATGGAGACCTTCAAGATAATTAAAAGTTTGTTGGAATCAACATCAATAAAATATGTCCATCAACGAGAGTTCTAAATTAAAGCTTATAAATCATTTACTAATACAGGCAGTAGGAAATTCAGGAGAAATGTTCTTTTCACATGGAGGTGGTTAGAATATGGAACTTGCTTCCACACGAAACAGTTGAAGCAAACAGTTGATGTATTTAAAGGGAAACTAAAGAAGGGAGAAGGAATGGAAAGATACACTGATTGAGTTAGACGGATGATGCCAGAAGAAGGATCACGTGGAATATAAATGCCGGCAATTTCCACTTGGTTCAAATAACTTGTTTCTGTGCTGTACACTTTAACTAATGTAATCCATGTGGGGATGAGAAAAAAATCTGGAATTTACTGGCTAAATGCCTCTCTAACTGCTATCAACAATCCCTCTGTTTCATAAAATGCAAAACTATGGAGATGTCAGGAAAGGAGATGCTACACCTTGAGGCAGTATATTGGCTGTTACAATAGTAATAATAGAATGCTCTCTCCATGGATGCTGCCTGACCTGCTCTGATCTTTGGCATTTTTTTGTTTTCAGTTCAGGTTCCAGCACCTGCAATAATTTGCTTCTGGTACCAATGTGCTATGAATTTCAACGCACTTTTCCCACAACAATCTTTGAGTCAAGCATTTACCTCCTTAATCTTGTTGACCCTGTGCCAATTTGTTCGTGGCTCAAGTAGCCACCTAGAGATTATTGCTTTTTGGTTCTGTTTTTTACCTTAGCTCCTAGCTGCTCATATTCCCTCAGCAGAATTTCATTCTTCTTTCTACTGATATCACTCGTACCTACGTGGGCCATAACAACTGGATCTTTCCTTCCCCCTCCAAGCTCATCTGCAATCCCCTGACCCATCAGAAGAGCTCCCTCCTTCCCCAGTACTGGTGTCCACGTTGCATGAATTTAAATTGTTTATCCCATATCAATCTATGAGCTACATATTTACATCTTTAAGTTTGTTGACCCTGTAAATTTGCCCTTGGCTCAGCTAGTAACAGGCAGGCAACATAGCCTTGACTCTCGAATCGGGCTACAAAGAACAAAGTCCATTCCCCTGGCTATACTATCCCTGATTGTAATTACAGTTCTCTTTTCAGCCCCCTCTTGAATGGCTCCCTGTACCAGGATACGGTCAGTTTGCCACCTTCCTTCAGTCCTCACTCTCATCTACGCAGGGAGGAAGAATCTCAAACTCGGTAGACAAGCCCAAGGCTTGTCAGCACTACCTCCTGGATTCCTCTACCTGCCTCAATCATAGGCACACCCTCTTGCCCCTAATCACTGACCAGATTTGAGGTAGACACAAGAGAGGAGTTCGTGAGGAGACAAGAGGAAAAAAGGGGGTGATAGAAAACAAAGTAACAAAAATTACATTGGGTGTAAATTTTCTTCACATCACGTCAGAGCTCCATTTCTTTCCGAGAGCTTCTAATTGTCAAGCAAACTGCTTCTTTGAGTCTTTTTTTGTGTTATCAACTTTAGTTATGTCATATGCCTCAGCCTGAGCCGTTCTTTTCAACCTGCACTGTAAACGGCTGGTGCACCAAATCCTCCAGTCAGATTTTATTGCAAATGGAGTGCAATCTTCATTTCTGCTTTAAAAATTTGAACACACAATCAATTAATACTTTTAATTAATTAATAATCAATTAAAACACTTTTAACATTTAGATCTCAGAAATGAGGGTGAGTTAGTTTCCTCTGCTCATAAACTAAGGTAAAAATATTGTGAACTTTATAAAACATCATTTAACTCATTTTAAAGAACTAGAGTGGTACCAGATTCTCCAGATTTCTTTATTTATCAGTGTTCAATGAAAGGTATTAACTTCGTTAAAACCTGGATGAACCACAGATTACCTGGGAAAACCTTTGTTTCATAATCCTTTTCAGGGCTATGGGGTCAATGGAGCACAAAGCAGCTTTTTGCTGATTACCAAACAGGTGACACCAAGTCTCAACCTTGTGTCCTTACGTGGCTTTTTGTGTTTAATTTGAACAATCCTTGTCAAAAATGTGCCTGCTGAATTAAACCTTGTTCTATCAAAAGAAAATAAAGTACTGCAGCATTCACAATATGAAAATTTGATGTACCTCTAAATACTAACATTGTAAGTGGAAAAATCTACACAGCAAGAGGACTGACTAATTTTACTCCAACAGCATCAGCGTCATAGATAAATATTGACCTGTGACACAGATTTCATCAGCAGCATGTTTGTATTCTATGTGCTGTTTCTCTAATACTTTCACATCATTATTAGCTAATAACCTTGCCAGTAACATAGATTGTACTATGTTACAATCTTCCACACTTATACTAAACAAAACCTCTCCTTGCCCTCTCACACCCCCACTCCATCACCAGCCAAGAACATCCATGGAAATTAATTGACTCATCTGGCATTTACTCACAGACAACTGTGGTTCACAGACCCTGAAATTCTTAGGGGATTCTCCTTCTTTCTTACTATAACTGGCAGTAGCCCTCATGGAAATGAGAGAAACAGCTTAAAATTACCATTTTCCATTTCCCTGGAAGACTTTGTTTGTCAGTCTCCAAAAAAAACTATAGTGGGATATTGGAAGATTTGCAAAATTCGAGGCCTCAATGTTTCCATTATTGTCAGGGAGATAAATAGATGAGCTAGTGCTTAATAAAAAAAGTTGCAATCGACAGGTCCATTTTTGGATGTTTATTTAAAAGTCCCAAAGAAGCCCATTATCCAGGCTTTTCAGGTATGAAGAGATTATAGGTAATGTAGATGCAAGGACGTTATTTAAATAAGTCTGCAATCACAGAGTTAGAGAAGTATAAACTGAACAGGTTTTAATCAAGATCAAATGTTAGGTAAAAATTGGAATTGTTGGTATACTTCCGAATGCTCAGTCGATTAACTCCTTCAGAAAAGCATCTCTGGTTTGAAACAGTTTGAAGGATAAAGGGATAATTATGACCTGAAGTAGCCAAATATTCCTGAATAATTTCCTCTCATTCTATTATTGAACTTACAAAATACTGACAGTCAGTATTATGAAGTATCTTTATTATCTTGTGTGATCAGGTGAAATTAGACAAATCATTTCCGTAGAAAACTTAAATACATTTGTTTTGAGCCCTAAAAGGGGAGTTTTTACAATGTCCAATAAACTTGGCCCTTAGCCTTTCTCTAAGTTCTTTAGGTTCTTATAAAAAGAAAACCTTGCATTTAGAAAGCTCCATTTACAACCTCCAAACTTCCCAAAGTCCTTTTTTATTTTGCAGTGTATTTTTGTAGTGTAGTCATTGTTGCAGCAGAGGAAACGCACCAAGTTCCAATAAATAATAATGTGAAAATGACTTGAATAATTTATTTTTGTGAGTAATTCTGAGATAATCATTGGCAGGTTACCATAACTCCTCTGCTCTACTTTAAAACAGAGACATGCAATCTTTTATGTCCACCTGACAGTACAGACAGGACGTAGGTTTAGCACCTCAACTGAAAAATGAGAGGTTCAACAATGCTCTGCACAGCTTTGATTTTCCAGAGTGGGACTTATGATATAATCAGCCAATTAAACTGCACAAAATTGAAAACACTATTGAAGGAAATGGTCATTTGACATGAGCAGACGACAAAATGGTAAATAGTATCAATGTCCAAAGCATTTAGTGTGTTTCATATTTGAATATCTTAAAAATCTATTCAATGTATTTGAAGTTATGGAGATGTTTGTTGTTTTACTCAAAACAATTGCCCAACGAGAACTTGGTGTGAGTCAGGTTGGCATTTAAGCAATTGACACTCATGGATCATACCCAACATTTTAAAATTCATCAAAATATGGATATTAACATGCACACTGTTTAATAATGCAAAGCAATGCTTGATTTGGTCCAATACTTTTATGGGGAAATAATTTATCCAGTTGCTTTCAGCCTAAGTTCAACACTGTGAAAGTGGACAAGTTTTGAATGGGTTAAAATCTTGCCCTGTACTGCAGAACAAGATTAGCTGAAACTATATCCCCGAACAGAAGCCATGCTGGTTGGACCAAGGTGGACAGGAAATAACCCAGCCTAATGCACAGTGAGACCCAGCAGATTTTAACACTTTAGTCTGCAAGGGCCCTATCAGTTTCCCATCTGAACCTGCCAGGAAATGCTTACTGACCAGTCGGAGGCAGCAGAATTCTTTCCTATAAATATTGACCTTCAGTTTTTTCAGTAAGCCAAATAAGGATATGCTGGCTTTGTTTTTTTTTAGAATAAATAAATTGTGAGTTCAGTAACAGTTATACATAGCTAAACAAAAAAATTATATTTTTCTCTGGTGCTCCTTAATCCAATAATGCTTTCCTTGGGTGCCATAAATCCAGCAATGTTACAAAATTACAGTTTTATATATAGCGTGATTTGACACAAATCTCCTGTCAAATCTGATTAAGTTCTAATTTAAAGTAGGATTATGTTACAAAAAGTTCAGATGTCTAACACTTGCCTTTTATTTCCAGTAGGTCAAATGAGGCTAACATACTTGTGATTCAAAGCTTAATTTTGTTTCACAATATCCCTTTATTGTAAAAAGCCAGAGATCTTAAAGATAAGCATTTTATTCTCTTTATGCCAGAATAGGTCATTTGAGGCTTTCATTTAATCCACAAGTGTTCACCAGTTAAAAGAAGGCTAGGTTTGTACTATTTTTAATTGTTGTGCTTGTTAATAAGGAAATGAGAAGAGTACTTTAAGGTTATTTTAAGAGTTGCTAATCTTGCACATATTCAGCAACAACATAACAAAGCATTTGTTTTATCAACATATTTAATGAGAACAGGCCCTAGGTTGTATGGAAATTGACACGCATCTTTCTCTTCAGATTATGAAATATGATGATATTTTGGCATCTGATAATATGTCACAGTATATAGCTAACCGCAATGAATCCTTTCTCGGTGTGTAATTGAGTCTTTCAAAGCCCTTCTACAGTAGTGCAAATCTTGCACTTTCAGGTCTATTTATTAATTGTAACTTGTCCTTAAATGTATGGTTTTTTTTTGTCAGACATCCCATTATCAAAATTCCACTTATATTTTCAATGTTAGGCACCATCAGAAAGGCTCTTAGCATTAGTCTGAATTCTTTTAACCAGTAGCTTTGAAACATTTTAGTCAACCACCAGTTTTGATATTTACATATGGTACATTTTGTTCAAATCATGCTTTCTTTGGAAGCTACAAGTGTTCATAAATTCCAACATTCCAAGAGAGTTATTTTTTGATGAAAGAGAAAACGTGAAAACTAAACAAGTAATTTTAGTTGCTGTGGTCTTAGTTTTTCCTTTATTATTATATTTAAATTTGCTGTAACAAATTTAAACCATCACCATAGGATTATGTGTAAACATCTAGCCAATTAAATCTTTTAGAAATGAGACATCAGAATTTAAGTTTGCCTAGGATATGAAATAAGATTCCAAATGTAGCCACTATCACTTTTATTTGACTTGAATTTATATCCAAGATTTCAAAAAGTCAAATTCAATAATAACAAAGAAGTATGTCAATATTATAGGCATTATCTGACACTTTCATGCTTCTAAGTGAGCCAATACTAGACAGGAACAGTAGTATATTATAAACAATTTAGCAAGATAATATCACCATCAGTTTAACCATTGCAGCAATACTGTTCAGTTCAAGATTACCACAGAATGGGCAGACTGGACACAATATGGAAGCAAATTCATAAATAAAGCACTGAAGCACAGACCATAAAAGTTTAGTGAGAATGTAATAGCCAATTATAAACTTCCTATCCAAGTCTATGAGACTTATTCAAGGTAAAGATCTTATTACTTTCTTCATCTGGTGACAGCTTAGTCTCAAACATCCAATCTTCTTCAACAGCATTCGTTCAGCATCATGTTCATTTTCACAATAACTCATGATCAATCCTCTTCTCTTCCTGCTGGATTCTGAATTTCTACTTACCCATGAAGTAGCTTTGATTGCAAACTGATGAATTTTGGGAGTTTCAACAGAAGTAAATGATTAGTCAACACATATCTGGCATGGTGAATGAGATGCCCTATCAAACTCACATTCCTGGCACAGGTTACCTTCTTCAAGGACCGCAATGGCCTCCTTCTTCAAGGACCGCAGATTCCCCCCAGACGTGATCGACGATGCCCTCCACCGCATCTCCTCCACTTCCCGCTCCTCCGCCCTTGAGCCCCGCTCCTCCAACCGCCACCAAGACAGAACCCCACTGGTTCTCACCTACCACCCCACCAACCTGCGCATACAACGTATTATCCGCCGCCATTTCCGCCACCTCCAAACGGACCCCACCACCAAGGATATATTTCCCTCCCCTCCCCTATCAGCGTTCCGCAAGGACCACTCCCTTCGTGACTCCCTTGTCAGATCCACACCCCCCACCAACCCAACCTCCACCCCCGGCACCTTCCCCTGCAACCGCAGGAAATGTAAAACTTGCGCCCACACCTCCACACTCACTTCCCTCCAAGGCCCCAAGGGATCCTTCCATATCCGCCACAAGTTCACCTGTACCTCCACACACATCATCTATTGCATCCGCTGCACCCGATGTGGCCTCCTCTATATTGGTGAGACAGGCCGCTTACTTGCGGAACGCTTCAGAGAACACCTCTGGGCCGCCCGAACCAACCAACCCAATCACCCCGTGGCTCAACACTTTAACTCCCCCTCCCACTCCACCGAGGACATGCAGGTCCTTGGACTCCTCCACCGGCAGAACACAACTACACGACGGCTGGAGGAGGAGCGCCTCATCTTCCGCCTGGGAACCCTCCAACCACAAGGTATGAATTCAGATTTCTCCAGCTTCCTCATTTCCCCTCCCCCCACCTTGTCTCAGTCGGTTCCCTCAACTCAGCACCGCCCTCCTAACCTGCAATCCTCTTCCTGACCTCTCCGCCCCCACCCCACTCCGGCCTATCACCCTCACCTTGACCTCCTTCCACCTATCCCACCTCCATCGCCCCTCCCCCTAGTCCCTCCTCCCTACCTTTTATCTCAGCCTGCTTGGCTCTCTCTCTTATTCCTGATGAAGGGCTTATGCTCGAAACGTCGAATTCTCTATTCCTGAGATGCTGCCTAACCTGCTGTGCTTTGACCAGCAACACATTTGCAACAGGTTACCAAGTGTACAGTGCAAATGTTAACAGTGATTGGATTATGATGGCAGCCCACCATTCTGGCAGGGAGTAGGTATCCAGACTCCTTCGCTCTAAATAAGCTGCTCAACGCCATTTAAGTGGACTTTGTTTTGTTCAAGAGGTC
The DNA here is from genome assembly GCF_020745735.1 of Hemiscyllium ocellatum. Lineage (NCBI taxonomy): Eukaryota > Metazoa > Chordata > Chondrichthyes > Orectolobiformes > Hemiscylliidae > Hemiscyllium > Hemiscyllium ocellatum. Next base: position 80,089,758 of record NC_083408.1, read on the forward strand.
ATTCATTTATCATCATTGGTTCATTATCCATTGACTTCCCATCCATCTTGGATGCCCATCTCCTTCACCAAGTTGTTGCAATAAAAGTCACAAAATAATTTCTGTAACATTGTCATCCACCATCACATTCAATTATAGAAACAAAAATAAACAAATAATTCATCGCTGAGCTTTGCCTGAGCACCCAGCTAATGGATGGCTTTGCCTCTCAAAACGATTTTTTTATGCCAAACCAACTTTGTTGGAGGCAAGATTGCTGAGATGCTGTGAGATCACACAAGCTCATTTGTGTACTGAGATCTGTACCCATGATGATAAAAATGACAGGCTGCATTGTGTGATTTCCTTTACGCCAGAAGTAATAACAGTAAGGAAAATCTGGGGTATCTATGATTGCTTTTAAAGACATTTGGAAAGGACTTCTAGGAGTATGCATCAATTGTAAATAAACCAATTATAATTTTGCAAAAATAAGAAACTCTAGGTCCATGTGATCTGATGAACTTTGACCTGGAAGTAGGAAGGATGTTAAAATTCAAAGGCAACATGAAGATAAACCAAGACAAAAGAGAAAAACTGGAGAGAGGAGACAGTCAGCAAGCCAAGTCAGAGAGCTGAATTCCTGAGCAATCAGAAAGCACATTTAACCTGTTGCTGCCATTGGTTTAACTTACAAGTGATTGATTGTTCAAAACTGCCCTAACTGCATAAAGGTGCTTCTGGTAGATCCCCACTACCACGACCAGCAGGAACTGACAATTGAGAAAGCACAAGAAAAAAATGCCCTACTGTATGGAAGAATAGGGTGAAGCCCTAATTACGTGGATGCTGCTGCCTACAGGAAATAGCTAAGTCCTTGAAGGAAAGGGTTCAAAATTATGTACAGTGAAGATACAAGCTTGTAAGAACTGTGTGGCTGATAGCAGTGCCTTACGAGTGGAGTAGCTGTCTAGAAGATCCAGGAGATACCATAATGCTTTATCTGACATTCCACATGTAATTTGTACTTCATTTCAACAGTGATAAGCCTGATAATCTGCTTTTTTGCATTGATTCTGATTCATGTTAAAGTAAAAGTCATGAAAAGTGAAACATTGTACAGTAATTTCATCATTTGGGTTTTGTTTTGGACTCTGGATCCACTTGGAGATCATAACAATGGCAACAAAGCCATAACTGTTGTCTGAGCTTTCATTGTAGCACCAAGATATCAGTAGCGGTTGTATTTACTGCACATTTACTGTAGTAACTAGCCACTGCATTGACTCAATATGCCACATGAGGCACATGTCCATGCTAACAGTTTGAGAATTGTCCTCCCAAATATCAGTAGTTGCTACATAAAATGTTCATTCTAAGAATAAGACTGACTGATTTTGTTAACTAAAGAAATTCATATTTGATGATATTGAGTTACATCACAGGTAGCTGTATTCTTACTCAGCAGGTTTCCTATCCTAAAAAGAGGAGCATGTATAAAATTAGAGTCATGATTTGGACATGCAGGTGTTGGACTGGAGTGTACAAAGTTAAAAATCACACAACATCAGGTTATAGTCCAACAGGTTTAATTGGAAGCACTAGCTTTAGGAGCACTGCTCCTTCATCGGGTGGTAGTGGAGGGTTCAATCCTAACACACAAAATTTATAGCAAAAATTTACAGTGTCATGTAACTGAAATTATACATTGAAAAATTGATTGTCTGTTAAGTCTTTCATCTGTTTGAATACCATGATAGTTTCACTTTTTTCATGTGTAAATCACAAAACTTTTTTTTAAAAAGTTGCATTCTCAGGTTAGCTGTTAACAATGGTGATAGCTAGACAATATGTCAAAGGTGGTAGCCCCCGTGTTCTCTGTCTATGCCATGATGTTTAGATTGATTCTAATCGAAAAAGTGAGATAATGGAGTTTTACATGAATTCATGCAGTTTTTGAGCAAAGTACAAAGTAACCCTGCAAGTACAAATTCACCCCACAAAATATACGTTTGCATGTGGGTCTTTGTCTGTATGTGTGTGTGTGTCTGTGTGTGTGTGCATCTGTCTGGGTGAGTGTGAGAAAGTGTATGTGCGTGTGTAGTGAGGGTAGTGTTTTAAGTCTGTGAGGGGGTGCATGTGTGATTGTGGAAGTGTGTGTGTCTGTAATGGTGTGTGTGGGTGTCGATGTGTATGTCTGTGTATATGTGTGTCTGTGTGTATAGGAGTGCCTGTGTGTGGGCGGGTGTGTGAAAGTGTGTGTGTGTAGGAGTATCTATGTGTGTGCATAGTGCAATGGTGGTCACCTTGTGCAGTGTCCATTCATCCATTGTCATAGTACAACAATCAACAGACAGGAGGGTTCCCTCCCAGTTGGGGAACACTTCAGCGGTCCAGGACATTCAACCTCCGACCTTTGGGTGACCATCCTCCAAGGCAGACTTCGGGACAGGAAAAGTGGCCGAGTAGAGGCTGATAGCTAAGTTCTGTACCCATAGGGAGGGCCTCAACCAGGACCTTGGGTTCATGTCACATCATAGGTGACCACTATTGCACTATATACACACACACACACACCCAGACACAGCCTTACGGACACACACACCCCCACAACCACAGATGCATCCCCTCACAGACTTAAGGCACTCTACACTCATTACACACATACATACACTTTCTCACACTCACAGCCCCCAACCCAGACACACACACACACACACATAGACAGACAAAGACCCACATGCACACATATATTTTGTGGGGTGATTTTGTACTGGCAGGGTTACACTGTACTTTGCTCAAAAATTGCATGCATTCATGTAGAACTCTGAGCTCAAAAACTGCATGAATTTATGTAAAACTCCGTTATCTCACTTTTTCGATTAGAATCAATCTAAACATCATGGCATAGACAGAGAACACAGGGGGCTAACACCTTCAACATATTGTTTAGCTATCACCATTGTTAACAGCTAACCTGAGAATGCAACGTTTTTAAAAAAGGTTTTGTGATTTATATATGATAGAATACAGTGGTAGTTTCACTTCTAACAGATGAAAGACTTAACAGACAATCAATTTTTCAATGTATAATTTCAGTTACATGACACTGTAAATTTTTGCTATAAAATCTGTGTGTTAGGATTGAGCCCTCCACTATCACCTCATGAAGGAGTGACGCTCCTAAAGCTAGTGTGCTTCCAATTAAACCTGTTGGACTATAACCTGGTGTTGTGTGATTTTTTAATAAAATTAGAGAGTTTTATTAATAGGACCATATAAATGTATGTTCTGCACAAGAAGACGTTTGGCACACTTGGCTTCATTGGTCAGAGAAACAAGTATAGGATTTGGGACGTCATGTTACAGTTGTACAGGACATTGGTGAAGCCACTTTTAGAATTCTGCTTACAGTTCTGGTCAATCTGCTGTAAGGAGGAGGTTATTTAACTGGAACAGGTGTGGAAAAAAATTTAAAAGGATGTTGCTGGGACTGGATGGTTTGAGTTATAAGGAGAGTCTGGATAGGCTGGGACTTATTTCCCTTCAGCATCAGAGGCTGAAGGGTGATCTTATAGAGGTTTATGATATCACGAGGGGCATAGATAAGGAAAATCGCCAAAGTCTTTTTCCGAGGGTAAGGGAATCCAAAAGTAGAGGGCATGGGTTTAAGGTGAGTGGGAAAAGATTTTACTGAGGAGCAACTTTTTCACACAGAGGGTGGTGCCATTATGAAAATGGTGGATGCAGGTACAGTTACAAATGACATTTGAACAGATATATGAGTTGGATATGGACCAAATGCTGGCAAATTGGACTAGTTCAGTTTAGGATACCTAGTCAGCATGGACAGGTTGGACCGAATGGCCTATTTCTTGCTGTATGACTCTATAACCACCAAATATGCCATTATTCATAAGATATGTGATGAGGATTGTTTGATTCAACATTGAGAGCAAATATAAAGAATGGCAAAATGAGTTACTTTGTCCAATTGTTTAGCTGATATCCAAATAGAGTATAAAGAGAATCAGCTGGGTAGCTAGATTGGATTCAAGGAGGTGAAAATCTGTAATGCTGTGAGATAGAGTAATAGAGATGTACCACATGGAAACAGACCCTTCAGTCCAACCTGTCCATCCCAACCCAATCTAGTCCCACCTGCCAGCACCCAGCCCATATCCCTCCAAACCCTTCCTATTCATATAACCCATCCAAATGCCTCTTAAATGTTGCAATTGTACTCGCCTCCACCACTTCCTCTGACAACTTATTCCATACCTGTATCACCCTCTGTGTGAAGGCTCAATATAATTATCACTAAACACAGGTTCTAAGAAGACATATGGATTCTGAATTTCAAAGCAGTGCAAGTGATTTTTTATAAAAATGGCCAGAAAACAATTTGCATCAGTGAGCTAAAAGAAATCATGTGATTTTAGCTAAATGACAAGCAAGCTCCAGGGAGATAAATAGGTAAGGTATTTGCTGACTGGAATTTTACAACACAGAGAAACAGACTTTCAGAAGCAAGTTCATTCAGGGACAAAAGGTCAGAGATATTGCTAGTTTAGCACTTTTCAATGTCAACATTAGAAATGCAGGTTCCTTTCAGGGTAAACCAAAATATATTTTCTAGTCAATTTGTTCAGAGATGTTATTACACAGCTCTGGAGCCGGTGGAACTTAAACCCAGGCCTCTTGATTAAAAGTTAAGTCATCATAGTTCCAGGGGAACACAGGGCTAGTTTCTCATTAGAGAGAGAGAGAGAGACAACTGGAGGTGCATTTAACTTTGGGAAGATTGGATCTCCAATGCACCCTTAGTCAGAGATATTGCTAGTTTAGCACTTTTCAATGTCAACATTAGAAATGCAGGTTCCTTTCAGGGTAAACCAAAATATATTTTCTAGTCAATTTGTTCAGAGATGTTATTACACAGCTCTGGAGCAGGTGGAACTTAAACCCAGGCCTCTTGATTAAAAGTTAAGTCATCATAGTTCCAGGGGAACACAGGGCTAGTTTCTCATTAGAGAGAGAGAGAGAGACAACTGGAGGTGCATTTAACTTTGGGAAGATTGGATCTCCAATGCACCCTTAGCTGGTGTGGGAAGCGTACTCCTACTCTACATTGCAATGCAACTGTCCAGCCCAGTGAGTTAACCAGGTTCCTAGATCAAACAAAAACAGCTGTAGAGTTGATCAACAGTAGATGATGCTCAGTGGCCTTTGTACCCAAGAGCTGTGTCCTCATTATCTTTGCCAGGTGTTGTATGTAATTTGATTAACTGGGAAACGTGGGAGATTTAGTGGTGATAGTTATAGATGAAAAATACCATGGGTGATTTGGTGATGGAAAAGAAAACTGCAGTCATGTGTAAGAGCACTTCTAGATATTGAAAAAGGATTTAATCCCCTCCTTCTCGCTCCCTGATCCACACTTTTGGCATTCCTGCATTTCCATTAATAGACTTTGCATATAAATTAATCAATTAATGTATTGGCCGATTTAATGGTAGTTAATAATTGTAAATACAATGGGTGATTTGGTGGTCAGAAAAAGCCATTTGGTTGTGGTAACACATCTGGATGTAAGAAATGTTTTAAAAAGCTGGGTTCTTTAAGGCTTCTTGTGATGTAGTAGTGTTTTCACCTGGTCCAGAAGGCCTAGATTCAAGTCCCATCTACTCCAGAAGTATACAATAATATCTCTGAACAGGTTGCTTTCAATAAAACTGTTGCATCCTCCCTGTCTGTCTACTCTTCTCTTAATCTGAAGGCCTGCAGTGCCTTTGACAGTCTTTGCACATGAACTGATTAATTGAAAATATGGGTGTTTAATGATGGGCAAGTAATAAATGAAAAGTAGCACTGGTGAGAGGGGAAAAGCTGTTCAGTCGTGTATGAAAGCACCTCTGGATGTAACAAAAAAAGAGTTGGGTCCTCTTCAGCCCATCTGTTTATTTTGCAGTGATGTGAAGCCCATGGACCAAGTATACATTGGTTGTGGGTGACTGCACTCTCTTTACAGTCATTTTTTAAATATTTTGTTGTGCTTTCGGTCACTCTTCAGTTCCACACTCTTGACCTTTGGGCGTCCAGACCAGAGTGGGTTAATCAAGTCAAAGGACCTCTTTGTTGTTGTGCTTCTGGCCTGGGAAAAGTGGCAATGAACAGGTCCAGGCAGCAGGCAGTGGAGTTGGGGTTAGAATTGCCAATGTCTGTCCCCCTTCTGCAGTTACACTCAGCATGGCAGTCCTTGAGATGGATCACACCGTATTCACAAACACTCTTAATGCCTTTAGAGAGAAGTGGGTAAGAGTGCTTTATCTCCCCTTCCAAGTCCATTTTGATTTAATTCCACCAACTGTCTCCCAATGCCTCCCTCACCTTCTATGTTATTGCACTACCCTTAATGGACTTTGCGAGACAAGTAATTAGAAACACCTAGGGATATAGTAATGGTGGATAACAGATGAAATGTTAGACAGGTGGTTTGGTGGTGAGAAAAATGTTCAGATGTGTGCAAGAACAAAACAAGGAAAAGAGAAAGGAGGAGTTGGGTCCTTATTCTTCATGTCATGAGAGTCTGAGTGCCATGCAGGGTTGAATGCTTTATTTCCTCCTCCAACTCCATTTCGATTTAGTCCCCTCCCTATCACCCTACTTTTCCCTCACTTTTGTTGTCATTACACTGTCCCGACATGCTTCACATGTAATTGGTCATTTCATTACAAACACAAGTGATTCAGTGGTGGAGATAAAAGGGAAAAAAGAGATGATTTGGTGTTGGGAAAAAAGAATGCAACGGTGCATAAAACCATCTCCAGATATAGAAAAGATATAGTAATAAAATAACTGGGTCCTAATAGGTTCAGGCAGTGGACCATGAAGAGAGCTATAGCTGCTGTCTGCCTACCCCTTATTCATAGCTATGTTCACACCCGGGTGTTCTTAGACAGGAAACACGCAGTGTCCACCAATACTGTACTCTTTCAGAGAGAGGTGCACACTAAGGGGCTGGAGTGCATTATTTCTCCCACCAAGTTAAAGGTCCAAACAAAACAACTGAATGTGGGTCAAACTGTACATTTATTCTAAAATAGAACTGAGAATGTAACCTACAAATTACTGTTGTCAATACCAGCAGCTAGCACCTGTTGCAATAAAACCAAAAGACATAGGAGCAGAAATTAGGCCATTCAGCCCATTGAGTTGACTCCACCATTCAAGCATGGCTGATAAGTTTCTCAATTCCACTCTCCCACTTTCTCCCTGTAATCTTTGATCCCCTTGACAATCAAGAAGCCATCTACTTCAGTCTTAAATATACTGAATGACCTCCACAGCCTTATGTGGCAATGAATTCCATAGATTCACCAATCACTGGCTGAAGAAGTTTCTCCTTACTTCCCTTCTCGAGAGTGTTCCCTTTGTTCTAAGGGTGCGCCCTCAGGTCCTTGTCTGTCCTACCAATGGAAACATCTTCCCAACATCTACTCTGTCCAAGCCATTCAGTATTCTGTAAGTTTCTATTAGAATCCCCCTCATCCTTCTAAACTCTATCAATTATCAACCCAGAGTTCTCAGATGTTCCTTATATGTTAAGCTTTTCATTCCTGGGACCATTTTCGTGAACCTCCTGTGAACATACTCCAGGGCCAGTACATCCTTCTTGAGATGTGGGGCACAAAGCTGTGCACAATACTCCAAACATGGTCTGACCTTAGCCTTATTGAGCCTCAGAAATACACCCCTGCTTTTATATTCGAGTTCTCTCAAAATAAATACCATCATTGCATTTGCCTTCCGTCTGACTCAACCTGCAAGTTTACCTTAAGCGAATCCTGGACTAGAACTCTCAAATTTCTTTGCACTTCTGCACTTTTTCTCCATTTAGAAAAAAATCCATGCCTCTATTCTTCCAACGAAAGTGCATGACCTCACACTTTCCCATATTGTACTCCATCCGCCACTTCCTTGCTCCTTCTCCTAACCTGTCCAAATCCTGCTGCAGTCTCCTGCCTCCTCAATGCTATCTGTCCCTCTACCTATCTTTGTATCATCTGCAAACTTAGCTAGAATGCCCTCAGTTCCTTCATATGGATAACAGAACTGAATCCAATTTCGCTGATACTTCAATTCTTTCTTACCTTAAACTTGTTAACAACTTTTATTAAGTAATACACTTGTATGAGCATATTAACTGCTCATCAGTCAGTATCTCTGGAATTCACAGGAATATGGTTTAGAGTGTGGTACTGGAAAAGCACAGCAGGTCAGGCAGCATCCGAGGAGCAGGAGATTTGACGTTTCAGGCATAAGCCATTCTTCATTCCTGATGAAGGGTTTATACCCAAAATGTCGATCCTCCTGCTCCTCGGATGCCGCCTGACCTGCTGTGCTTTTGCAGCACCACACTCTTGACTCTGATCTCCAGCATCTGCAGTCCTCACTTTCTCCCACTCACAGGAATATGCCAGAATGTAAAATGCAGATATTGCAAAATCAATTTTATTCAAAATAGTAAATAATTTAGCCAATTGAAATGTACCAGCAATAGTAACGCTCAACCATTTGTTAAGTGGCTAATGAGGCATTTAATGAGATAAAATCTAGCAAATTTTCACTAATGGGGCTACACAATGCGCACATTATTTAATGGCACAATAGAAATTATAAATACTGTACGCTGGAAGCTGGCAAAACCTTGACTACACAAAGCCCTTCTCCCTAGTATAAATCAGATACCACTCTTGAGATTGAGGTTATTGTGAGTAAGAGTGCTCTTTACTACCCATTTGATAAATTCAGTCATTAGCTCCGGGTACATTTCCATCAAGACCTGGAACACTGCTGCAATTATCATAAACTGTGAGAAAGAACAAGGTCAGATGAACTGTGAACAAGTGTAATAAAAAGCATGGAAAATCTTGTAAGGTGACGATTCTCAACTATAAATATTCATCATAGTTATAGAGCTTTTACTTATTAAAAGGTAGGAAATAAAATAATAAAGCATGCAAAAATCTTATTTCAATCAAGAGCATTTTAGAAAAAGAATAATTGTCTTTTGTAATTTGTCTACCAGCTCATCACCCCATCACACTCCCTATATTTACCGTTCCACAGACTTACATGGAACAGGTTTTAAAGCTTACCACACAGTGCAGTTAAAATTCATTAAATGGTGGGCAGAATCTTACAATGGCAACAGAGCTGTTGGTTAGGAAACCATCAAGACCCCCACATTACCAACTTTCAAGAATGCCTGACAGCATGTAGCTGGCCATCCCCCATGGTCGAGGACCGATGGGATAAGTGTCCTGACCACCCAGAGGCCAACATTCCTCTGTACTCGGTGGTGCCACCTGGGTGGCAGTGGCTTCTGCTGTTACTTCACCCATCTGATGCCTCAGATCAAGGAGTAATCCTGGCACAGATGGGTGATAACAGGAAAGGCATTGTGGGGGCTGGCAGCAAGGTAAGATTGATACCTTTCTACACAATCCCTCTCCCCACACACTGCCCTTTGTCAATTTTCTTAATGATGCATGGAGTGTATTTGAATGAAAGACTCACTTTGTACCTAAAAACAAACCTGCCAGGGTTTGCAAGTTGTGTCCCTCCCATAGCAGGTCCCCCACCTGCTGCTGAGTTTATACCAGAGACATTAGGATGAGGTTCTTAAGTTCCTCAATTGGTGGGAGGACTGAATGGTCATCTATGGGTTTTCTTGCAACTACCTCAATCAGGATGAAGGCCCTTCGGAGAGAAAGAAAGAATGCAGAGTTTCATTTCAATATTATAATACGTTTAAATGTCACATAATATAATTTTCCACTCACTTAGGATCACTGCTCCAAGAGGAACCAGGTGGAGGCACTTTAAGCACCAAGGAAATGGACACTGCAACGCATGTTTGGACCTTGCAATGGCAGACTTGGTAATCCTATACATGATTCAGATAGATCTTCAGTAATGAAAGGCACTGTAATGATTAACCAGCCAGCCTGACTCACTAATGGAGCTTAAAGAGATTATTTATCATTAGATGCTGAAATTCTTACACTGGGCATCCTTAGAGGTAGTGGTCCATAGGTGAAATAGTTCTGATTAGACAAATATATAACTGCAACAATGCCTTAGACTGGTTATAGTGTCTAAACTAGTTAAACTCCAGTAATACTCTTGAACTTTATTGGGAGTCCAAAGGCCTCAGCTGTATCAGTCTAGACCTACACTTTCTGGCCTAATAGAGGTAGAATGGTTCCCTCCACCGAGACAACAGGAAATTCTCCATTAATGACTCCTTACTTTCTTGTTTCTTTTAATTAAATTTTAATCTGACCAAACCACATTTCAAGAAAACATTCAACCTTATTTTGCAATTCACACCCGTATTTGAAACCTTGGCAAAACTAAATTGGACAACCCCAAAAATAAGGTAAGAGGATCATAATATGTGATTAATGTACACTATTCAGAGCGAACAAAAAAAAATTGCTGGAAAAGCTCAGCAGATGGAGAAAAAGCAAAGTTAATGTTTCAGGTTGACCAGCAAGAGTCAAACCCACCAACACTCCCCAGATTATATTACAATTCCAGACCAGAGTGTCACGTTTATTTTACAATATGGCTAGAGGTTAATCATTTATTTTAGTTTTTACAGGAAATGAAGTGAGAGTTCCAAGGGACTTTCTACAGTATAAATCCACAAGACTCCGTGGTTTAAACAAACAACAAAATATTTTTCTATTCAATGGTAGGACACTAATACGGTCTACAATATGTGTGCAGCTAACATTCCAACACTCAATGTTAACTTGTGACAAATATAGGGAATTACCTAATTGAATATACCACATCAAATAACAAATGCAATCAAGACAGATCCCACAATGTTCTCAGCAATTTCACAGTTGTTTATGGCAGAATAGTTATTAAATCTCAATAAAGTTCATGAAGGATCATAATTCCTCACTTTGCCAATCTGACATCGAAACTCCCAAATGTCATTCCATCATGAACTGCCTCAATAACTCAATCACCTTCCTTTGCTAATACTCATCACACCATTCAGGACAATTTCAGGACAATGGCAACTTGAGATCCTTGCATCTTATTCTCAAGTATAGGACAAAGAGATGGGTTAAGATTGCAGAACTCACCTCTTCAAACGTTTCACACAGGAACTACATAAAGTCAACAAAAATGTTTTCAGAGTCTGCAGCTTTCATCAGAAACTTCTCATTCAGAGACTGCATCTGAAGCCACCATAAAACATTCTACGTTAAAAAGATAAGAATAAATGAACCTCAGCATTTCCCAGCATTTCCTAATATCACATCTGGCAACATCTCTGGAAAAACAAAAGAAAAGGGCTATTTTCTGGACTTTCACATAAACATCGAACTTCATCCTCATGCTTCTGTATTGCTGAAGAGGTTTCCAGTCTCCACTGAGTTTCCTGTTCTCTATGTTCTTGAGCAAAAGGTTAAGCATACCTGCTGCTCAGTGAAAGACCACTGTGGCCATCCTGTAATGCTGAACAAAGAGAACTTCACTACTTCAATAAAGACAGTGGGTTCATCTTCATTAGCATTACAAATGAGCTTCACTACAGGACTGGGTGAAGAATTCTGCACACTCTGATTTGGAAGAGTATCAGAGGAAGAATGATGTTCTGAACCAAATACTGAAGAGTCAGGTACCACAGGATTTACTTCTTGAAACTACAAAAATCAGGTGTAATAGTAGCATTTTGTTGGTTCACCCACTGGCTGTGGCTCCTGGTTAGATCTTAAAGAAGAGAGAGGCTTATTTTCTCATAATCTGGCTCATAATGCTGATCAAAATGCTATCCAATCTATTCAACATGGAACCTCAGTAGACAGAGCAAGCTGTAAGAAATCTTCTCAAAATGCTGTCCAATCTTTTGATAAAAGCTGATGTACCTGGAAAGACTGAAGTAAAGCATGCAGTGTTCTTGGTTTAATTGATTGGGGCATAAGGTGCAAGAGGAAGGAGGTGATGTTGAGCTTGTACAAGATATTTGTCAGACCTCAACTGGAATATTGTGTACAGCTGTGGGTACCACATTGTAGGAAGGACATGAATAAACTGGAGATAGTGCAGAAGGGATTTGCAAGAATGGTTCTAGGAATGAGAAACTTCAGTTTTGAGGCCAGATTGAAGAAGTTGGGAGTGTTCTCCCTGGAGAGAAAAAGGTGACAGATTTTAGTTTTCAACATCATGAGCAGGCTGGACACAGTAGACAGGGTGAAATTATTTCTGCCTGAAAAAGAAACTACAATGAGAAGGTATAACTGTAATGAAGTAAAGCAAATGAAGCAAGAATGAGGTGAGAAAAAGCTTTTCCACACAGCGGTAGTTACTGTATGGAATGCACTGTCTGGAAATGTAGTGGAGGAAATTCGATTGAAGCATTCAAGACAGCATCATTTGTTTCGGATAGCAATGGTGAGTATCTATATGGGGAAAGATGTGAGATCAGTGCTAGATGGAGGCTAGTACAATTGCAACATTTAAAAAGCATCTGGATAGGTATATGAACAGGAAGGGTTTGGAGGGATATGGGCCAAGTGCTGGCAAGTGGGAGTAGATTGGGTTGGGATATCTAGTCAGCATGGACAAGTTGGACCAAAGGGTCTGTTTCTGTGCTGTACGTCTCTATGACTCTATAATAGAACCAGTGTAGGCATGATGGGCCAAATGGCCTCCTTCCGCACTGTAATAATTCTGTGATTCTGTGATATGTACCTGCATCAGTCCTCTGAGAGCATCAAAGGATAAGGGAAAAGGTAAGTGCTACTCAGCTGACACAAATATGCCACAGAATTCCGAGTATACCATACTTCAGGTCAGCCTTATCTCACTTTGGGTATGCCATCAGCCCACCACATTCAGGAATCTAAGGATCATCCTGCATTGCAGTTTAAAGTTGCCTCATGGTTGTTAAATATTGCCTAGGGGTTCTTCCGAATACCTGAGAAAACAATTGAGTACCTTGGACTGCTAACTCTATTGCTGATTAATTGCACAGGTGGACCATATTTTAATGGGGTTTTTTTTTGAATCTTTGATTACAAGCCCAGGCAAGACTTCTTAAAGATTGGGTTGGATTTTCCAAGGAATGGTGATCTCACTCAGATTGCCCCACAGTGAGTCTTATACAAAAGGAGACAGCAAAACATTCCTGAATGGAGGTTTCACCAGGGCATCTTCCGATCTGTGAAACTGTAATTTAATTCTGACAGTTCACTCTTGGTGCAGAATTGCTGGGGGCAAGTAAACCACACCCCCTTTTCATAGCAGGCTATTACCATATTCTGAGGTTTCAGCATCATAGACAGCCAATTTGACAGCTGCTATCAAATGGTAAGTACATAAGGTAAGAGATTCCAGGACAATATAGTGCATTGTTAGTAGGGTGCATGCTGGGTATTATGTGAGGAGGTAGGATGCCAAATAGATAGGATGCCAAGTAGATAGACAGTAAGATGCCATGCGTTGGGTTCCAGGTGGCTAGGATTTAAATGGGTAGGGAATAGGATGCCAAAGGGCAGGTTATAGGATGCCAAGTCAATAGGGACTATTTTGCCAGGGGTAGGGTGCAAGGTGGCAAGGAGACCAAATAGATGATGCAGTGTTTATGGTAGATGGGGTGGGTGAAAAAGGGTGGGATTGGGTGCAGAGGATGTTGGGTCTGATGGTGGGGTCAGTTGAGTAGTTACTCAGGAATTAGACTATGTTTAATTTGATTTGATTTATTAGATTAGATTAGATTAGATTATTTACAGTGTGGAAACAGGCCCTTCGGCCGACACATATACTAGATAAAGTAAAACGTTTTGTCTTGTATGCAGTATAGACAGATCATACAATACAAAGTGCATTAGGATAGTGGAACAGAGTGAGGAGCACAATGTTATGGCTGCAGAGAAGCCATAAGGTTATGTCACAGAGTCATAGAGACATACAGCATGGAAACAGACCATTTGGTTCAACTTGTCCATGCCCACCAGATATCCCAGTCCAATCTCGTCCCATTTGCCAGCACTTGAACCTTATCCCTCTAAACTTTTCCTATTCATATGTCCATCCAGCTGTCATTTAAATGCTGCAATTGTACCAGTCTCCACCACTTCCTCTAGCACCTCATTCCATACACGCACCATCCTCTGCATGAAAAGGTTGCCCATTATGTACCTTTTTATATCTTTCCCTCTCACCCTAAACCTATGCTGTCTAGTTCTGGATTCACCCACCCACCTTGTCTATTTACCCTACCCATGCCCTTCATGATTTTATAAATCTTTATAAGATCACCCCTCAGCCTCCAAAGGTCCATGGAAAATGGCCCCAGCCTATTCAGTCTCTCCCTATAGCTCAAATCCTCTAACCCTGGCAACATCCTTGTAAAACTTTTCTGAACTTTTTCAGGTTTCACAACGTCCTTCCAATAGGAAGGAGACCAGAACTACACACAATATTCCAAAAGTGCCCAAACCAATGAACTGTATAGCCACAGCATGACCTCCTGACTCCTATATTCAGTGCTCCAACCAATAAAGGAAAGCATACCAAATGCCTTCTTCACTAGTCTATCTACCTGTGACACTACTTTCAAGAAGCTATGAACCTGCACTTCAAAGTCTCTTTGTTTGGCAACACTGCCCAAGAGATTTGCTCTGATTTGCTTTTCCAAAATGCAGAACCTTGCATTTATCTAAAGTAACCTCCACCTGTGACTCCTCAGCCCATTGGCCCATCTGATCAAGATCCTACTGTACTCTGAAGTAGAATCATAGAATCCCTACAGTGTGGAAACAGGACCTTTGGCCCAACAAGTCCACACCGACCCTCCGAAGAGTAACTCATCCAGATCCACTCCCCCACCCTATTATCCTATATTTACTCCTGCCTAATGCACCTAACCTACACATCCTTGAACACTATGGGCAATTTAGCATGGCCATTTCACCTAACCTGCATATCGTTGGATTGGGGGAGGAAACCCACACAGACATGGGAAGCATGTGCAAACTCCCCGCAGTTGCCCGAGATTAGTATCGAACTTGGATTCCTGGCGCTGTGAGACATCAGCGCTAACCACTGAGCCACCGTGCTGCTCCGAACCTTCTTCACTGTCCATCACACCTCTAATTTTGGTGTCATCTGCAAACTTCCTAACTATACCTCCTATGTTCACACCCAAATCACTTATATAAATGACGAAAAGCAGTGGACCCAGCACCGATCCTTGTGGCATACCATTGGTCATAGGCCTCCCGATTGAAATGCAATCCTCCACCATCACACTGTCTTCTGCCTTCGTACTAGTTCTGTATCAAAATGGCTAGTTGTCCCTCTATTCTGTGTGACCTAATCTTGCTAACCAGTCTCCCATGGAGAACCTTGTCGAACACCTTACTGAAGTCCATGTAGATCACATCTACTACTCTGCCCTCATCCTCTTTGTTATTTCTTCAAAAAAACTCAATCAAGTTCATGAGACATGATTTTCCACGCACAATCTTTGTCTTTCCAAATACATATACATCCTGTCCCTCAGGATTCCCTCCAACAATTTGCCCACCACCAATGTCAGGCTCACCGGCCTATCATTCCCTGGCTTTTCCTTACCACCTTATGTATTTAATAGTCTGACTTTTTGTGAGAACCTACTTATTCAGTTTCATTGGCATGCTCCAAATACTTCACTTTAAATGGATAACTTCTAACAATTTCAGATGTTAAGATAATTGCCTCGTGGAATCTTCAAATTCCTGGGGAATTCTTTGGCTTCTGCTATGATGGGAATTCCAAAGTTTCACCACACACAATTCCCATCTATGCTGGAATAACAACTTTTTAGCTATTAGTCAATCTGGGCCATTGTTTGTTGTTGCACTGTGCATGATAGGGGCTACAGAACACCAACATGCTCTGTACTGCACAAGGTCCAAACCCTGAGAAGAACCTTAATACATTACTCCTGTGGTCACAGTGACACCACAGTTTGCTTCAGAGGCTCATCTGCATATTCATTAAACATTAACAAGAAAACCAAATGAACTATGGATGCTGGAAATCAAAAACAAAAAACTAACTGCAGGAAAATTTCAGTAGGGTCGAAAAGAGCATTGCACCTTCTCTAGCACTGAAGAAGGGTCACTGGACCCAAAACATTAACTCTGATTACTCCCCACAAACGTGCCAGATCTGCTGAGATTTTCCAACAATTTCTGTTCTTCTTTATTAGATCTTTTCTTGACATTGATAATCCATTTACATGATATTGGTGAGGGAAGACTTCTCGCTGCTGAATGCTTGCAAGGTGTGTGTAGGTTAAATGGTTGTGGGGACCAATGGTTTACTGGAGATATGATATCCAGAATGGTAGTATGTCAAATCAGTATTAAACAGAGACTGAGTTCAAAATCTGCCTACTTTGCAGACCTACAATGCACACTTATGACACCAAGGTACCACCCTCACCAGGAGAAAGTGAGGACTGCAGATGCTGGAGATCAGAGCTGAAAATGTGTTGCTGGAAAAGCGCAGCAGGTCAGGCAGCATCCAAGGAGCAGAAGAGTCGACTTTTCCACCAACACATTTTCAGCACCACCCTCACCACATTGGTATTAAGCATAGAACACACCCAAAGTAAGTAGAAGTTGCGCAGATATTACTCACTCTGTTTTAGTCTCAAACAGTATTCGAACCCAAGTTTGCAGCCTTCATGACAGCCTGCAACAAAATCTCAGTTGTCTTCATACAATAACAAAAATGATTAAACTTAATACATTTGTTGAAACTACTGTAAAGATTTTTGCTTAAAAATAAATGAGTTGATTCTATTCAGGCTGAGTGGATTATCACACTACTCATGAATTCTAAGACCTTGTTTGAACTGCCAAAATCTCTTGGTTGACCTCATTCAGAAATCTCTGCAAAATACTACATCTGGAGATTAATGAAAATCTTTAAGGAGGATCAACAATTAAAGAACGGACAGGAATCTGCCTACTCTCCCATACACCAGTAAAAGAGCTGTGGATAGATTTTGACTTCATTACTTTAATGATGATATGCCAGAGGGGATTACTCAACTTTATTTTGAATCAATTGAAATAAGAAAAACCAGGCAGATCCTACAAAGGACAGATTGTTTGCCCCATTGGATTAATACCCAGGCAGTAAAAACAAAAACGCAGCCTTTCACCCTCCCTTTATCTTCAATCATCTACATTGCTAAACTCTAAAACAGACTTGCCCATTTGTTTCTTTACATAAACTTACCAAATCTAGCTTAATGAAATCAGATTAATCTTTCGCACAAATTTGGTATTATCAGCAACAATTTACCATCTATTCCTTTCATATTTCAATCTACAATTCCACCAACAATGCTTGCAATATAAAATAAGTGCATTTAAATTAATATTCAAATACTTTCATTTTAACTTAGTAGTGATAATTATTTTTCAGATTCAGTGCACTTCCCTCCAAGGCCCCAAGGGATCCTTCCATATCCACACTCACTTCCCTCCAAAGCCCCAAGGGATCCTTCCATATCCACACTCACTTCCCTCCAAGGCCCCAAGGGATCCTTCCATATCCACACTCACTTCCCTCCAAGGCCCCAAGGGATCCTTCCATATCCACACTCACTTCCCTCCAAGGCCCCAAGGGATCCTTCCATATCCACACTCACTTCCCTCCAAGGCCCCAAGGGATCCTTCCATATCCGCCACAAGTTCACCTGTACCTCCACACACATCATCTATTGCATCCGCTGCACCCGATGTGGCCTCCTCTATATTGGTGAGACAGGCCGCTTACTTGCGGAACGCTTCAGAGAACACCTCTGGGCCACCCGAACCAACCAACCCAATCACCCCGTGGCTCAACACTTTAACTCCCCCTCCCACTCCACCGAGGACATGCAGGTCCTTGGACTCCTCCACCGGCAGAACACAACTACACGACGGCTGGAGGAGGAGCGCCTCATCTTCCGCCTGGGAACCCTCCAACCACAAGGTATGAATTCAGATTTCTCCAGCTTCCTCATTTCCCCTCCCCCCACCTTGTCTCAGTCGGTTCCCTCAACTCAGCACCGCCCTCCTAACCTGCAATCCTCTTCCTGACCTCTCCGCCCCCACCCCACTCCGGCCTATCACCCTCACCTTGACCTCCTTCCACCTATCCCACCTCCATCGCCCCTCCCCCTAGTCCCTCCTCCCTACCTTTTATCTCAGCCTGCTTGGCTCTCTCTCTCTTATTCCTGATGAAGGGCTTATGCTCGAAACGTCGAATTCTCTATTCCTGAGATGCTGCCTAACCTGCTGTGCTTTGACCAGCAACACATTTGCAGCTGTGATCTCCAGCATCTGCAGACCTCATTTTTTACTCAAATCCTCTCCTTGGATTGTCATCCAGCTGTATTGGAGAGGCTTGCATGTTCCATTGATCCCAGAGCAAAGCCGTTAGGAGTTCTCAAGTTCTGGCAGGGATAGCCATGATAATAATGTCAGGGGAGGAACCAGACAAAACAAAACATTTCAACTCCCCCTCCCACTCAGTCAAGGACACGCAGGTCCTGGGCCTCCTTCACCGCTGCTCCCTCACCATCCGATGCCCGGGGGAAGAACACCTTATCTTCCGCCTCGGAACACCTCAACCCCAGGGCATCAATGTGGACTTCACCAGTTTCCTCATTTCCCCTTCCCCCACCTCACTCCAGCTCCGAACTTCTAGCTCAGCACTGTCCCCAGGACTTGTCTTACCTGCCTATCTTCCTTTCCACCTATCCACTCCACCCTCCTCCCTGATCTATCACCTTCATCCCTTCCCCCACTCACCTATTGTACTCTATGCGACTTTCTCCCCACCCCACCCTCCTCTCATTTATCTCTGTACCCTTCACGCACTCGGCCTGTATTCCTGATGAAGGGCTTTTGCCCAAAACTTCGATTTTACTGCTCCTCAGATGTTGCCTGAACTGCTGTGCTTTTCCAGCACCACTCTAATCTAAACTCTGGTTTCCAGCATCTGAAGTCATTATTTTTACCTTTACAAAGCAGAATCCAAACAAGTCCTCAATAGCAATCCATGGGAAGATGGTTGTGTGATGTCAATATCTGTGATAGTGAATGAAGGCTGTAGCTGTAGGGAGATTCCCAGTCATCGAGCACTCCTTGCCACTGGAATTGGATTTACCTTCTGTCAAAACCATATGTGTGTTGAAGTGCAATAGCATTTCCTTTTTAAAAGATGTCTCACACAACGCA
The DNA here is from genome assembly GCF_020745735.1 of Hemiscyllium ocellatum. Classification (NCBI taxonomy): domain Eukaryota; kingdom Metazoa; phylum Chordata; class Chondrichthyes; order Orectolobiformes; family Hemiscylliidae; genus Hemiscyllium; species Hemiscyllium ocellatum. Next base: position 80,109,056 of record NC_083408.1, read on the forward strand.
TCTGCCTTGAGGAATTCAACATCCCATACACTCAACTAAAGACCAATTCCACCTCCTGAAAGTGCCTGCCAAATGTTACAAAGCCAAGAATAGCAGGACTTGATTTCCAATGAATTACCAGAGTGAGGCAGAGAACAGTTGTGGGAGGTTAGCAAGATCCTTGCGAGATCTCAGAGGTAACAATGCCAGGACAGACGGAGAAGTTATTGCTGAAGGTGCACTAGCAACAATTGGGTAAGCAAATACAAACAATCCACTAGCCTGGACAACAGAAGAAAAGAATTGGAAATGGGCAGTATTGTGACTGTGTGAGAGGCAAGAAAGGTTGAGGAATTTGAAAACAGAATAATGTGCTTTGAAGAGTTTATTTGTTTACTCAGAACAAGTTATAGGCTATTCATTGTCTTCCAACTGTTATAATAGTAGTGCGAGAATTATTCATAAAATGGATGACAGGTTGAGAGTAGGGGAGTTTCACATAACAGCGACAGCGGGTAGGGTGAGGACAGATTTAAGGCAGTCAGAAGATTCTACTGTACTTAGGTGAGTTGCTGATTACCTTGGAAACGCTGGATAGAAGATTAGCTGGGAATGAAAACAGTATTTCAACCTGCCCAAACTTTACTCAGCCCACCTCCAGTAGGTGCACCTCCAGGCCCCTTAGGGGCAGACCCCTAAAAGTTCCTGCCTGCTGGAATTCTCAAGGTGGAGATAATATCAGGACAGTGGCAGGATTATCCCATCTCCCAATTCAAGCTTCTTATGTAAAAGTCTAAACCAGGCTTTCTGGTGTGTCCCATCACTCTAAAACCCTTTTAAAAACATAAGGTATGGGTGCAGGAGTCAGTCATGCAGGCCCACAGACTTGTTGTACTATTTAATAACATTATAATTGATTCCCAATACCAACCCTACTTTCCCCTCAAACCCCAAATCTCTTGATTTCCTTAGAAATCCAAATATCAAAAGAACCCTGCATGAATAGATAAATAGGATAAGTATCCTGCATCCTTTTGGAATAGAGAGTTCCTAAGATTCACAACTCTGTCTCTGTGCAGGAATGTCCCCTGCTCCCAGTCTGAAATTGCCATCCCTTATTCTGAGACTGAGATCATTCTTTCAGCCAGGAAAACATTCAGGATCCACCAAGTCAAGTCCTCTCCAAATCTCATGTCTTTCAATGAGATCATCCCTCATTCTTTGAAATCAAGTGTATTCTGTTGAAATAGAATAGCATATAGAAGAAAGTTGTTCTCCCATCAATCAATTTTGTGAATCTGCATTCACATTCTACTTCAACTCCATGGGTACAGAGACTAAAACTATACGGAATATTCTGAATTTTGTATCAAAACCCTGCACAAATTTCAGCAGGTCTTGTTATTCGACAGCCAAGCTCAGCATTTCTGACACAACCTTCCAAACCTTCAGAAAGCATAAAGCCTAGCTGAAATCCAATTGTTCCCCTTGTACCTGCTGGATAGTTGGCAGGAAGACAAACCATGCCTGCTTCATGGCACTCGGTGCTGCATTCCGGGAAGTAAGGAATTTAAATGAGCCACAGCATGTGTTAACTGAGCTATTCCCAGTTGTGATTTGCAGTAAAATATATTTTCAAAATGATATCTACAACTATTAATTATCCTATAGCCAGTATTTCTTGGTTTAATCTTATCTTCTCATTCCCCCCCACACCCAAGTGTTCACCACCGCAAATTCACCTGACAGTGTTCACTCCCTCCCTCACTCCCTAAGTGTTCTCCTCCTGACAGTTTACATCCCATATTTCACTCCCTAACAGTGAATCTCCATTTTAAATGACAATCCCTCATTTTGAAACTGTGCGCCCTAGCTCTTGATTCCCTGATAAGTCAAAACATTATTTCAGCATCTATCCTGTTGAACCGCCTCAGAATCTGATATCGTCCAATAAGGTCACCTGTCGTTCTCCTAAAATCCAATGAGTATAGGCTAAACCTGATCAACATTTTCTTATTTGACAACTCCCTCATCCCAGGAATCCATCTCATAAAACTATGGATGAACCGCTTCCCATGCATATACATATATGTTTATGGGGTGAATTTGTTCTTGCAGAGTTACATTGTACTTTGCTCAGAAACTGCATGAATCCATGTAAGACTCTATTAACTCACCTTTTAGATTAGAATCAGTCTAAACATTATGGCACAGACAAGGAACACAGGGGGCTAACACCTTCAATATATTATCTAGCTAACACCAATTGTTACAGTTAACCTGAGAATGTAACTTTTAAAAAAAAGTTTTGTGATTTACACATGAAAGAAGTGAAACTATCATGGTATTCGAACAGATGAAAGACTCAACAGACAATCAAGGTATTTTTCAATGTATCATTTCAGTTACATCACACTGTAAACTTTTGCTATAAATTCTGTGCCTTACAATTGTGTCCTCCACAACCTCCTGATGAAGGAGCAATGCTCCGAAAGCTAGTGCTTCCAATTAGACCTGTTGGACTATAACCTGGTGCTGTGTGATTTTTAAATTTGTACACCCCAGTCCAACACCAGCATCTCCAAATCATAACTTCATTCAAGGAGATCATAAAGAGTTGAGACCAAAGCACTGCAGAATTTCACTAATTACTATTTTCCAAACTTATAACGACCCATTTATCCCAACTCTTTATTTCCTGTTAGTTAAACAGTCTCTAATCCATGCTAATAGATTAGGCCCACCATCATGGACTCTTATCTTGGTAACCTTTAAAGGGACACCTTATCAAATGTGCTTTAGAAAACCAAATGATGCACATTTGGAATCCAAATGAAGCAAATTATGCCCCCATAATTCACCCTACATGTCACATCCTCAAAGCACTCTGACAAATTTGTCAATTTATCTTTCACAGAAGCATGTTTACTCTGCCTGATTGTATGATGATTTTCTACATTTACTTCTACTACTTGTTTAATAATAATTCTAGCATTTTCCCAATGACTCGTGCTAGGTTAGCTGTCCTATGGTTTCATGCTTTATATCTCCTTCCTTTCTTGAACCCAGATGATATATTTGCAGTTTTCTAATTTGCAGCAATGTTTTCAGAATCAAAGGAAAAGTACTTTTCATGTGTGGTTACTGTTGTCGTGCAGGAACTTTCAGTCGCCAGTTTGTTCACAGAAAAATACCACAAACAGCAGCAAGCTAAATTTCCCAAATTACCAAATGGAGTTCAATGAAGCTAAGTGCGAAGTGATTCACTTTGGTAAGAGTAACAAGAAGATGGGGTACTGGGCTAATGGTTGGATACTTGGTAGTGTGGATGAGCAGAGAGATCTTGGTGTCCATGTACACAGATCTCTGAAAGTTGCCACCCAGGTAAATAGTGCTGTGAAGAACGCATATGGCATACTGGCTTTTATTGGTAGAGGAATTGAGTTCCGGAGTCCTGAGGTCATGTTGCAGTTGTATAAGAGTCTGGAGCGGCCGCATCTGGAGTATTGTGTGCAGTTTTGGTCGCCATACTATAGGAAGGATGTGGAGGCACTGGAACGGGTGCAGAGGAGGTTTACCAGGATGTTGCCTGATATGATAGGAAGATCGTATGAGGAAAGGCTGAGGCACTTGGGGCTGTTTTCATTGGAGAAAAGAAGGTTTAGGGGTGACTTGATAAAGGTGTACTAGATGATTAGGGGTTTAGATAGGGTTGACCATGAGAACCTTTTTCCACATATGGAGTCAGCTATTATGAGGGGGCATAGCTTTAAATTAAGGGTTGGTAGGTATAGGACAGATGTTAGGGGTTCTTTACTCAGCGAGTCGTGAGTTCGTGGAATGCCCTGCCAGTAGCAGTGGTGGACTCTCCCTCTTTATGGGCAGTTAAACAGGCATTGGATAGGCATATGAAGGATAGTGGGCTAGTGTAGGTTAGGTGGGTTTGGATCGGCGCAACATCGAGGGCCAAAGGGCCTGTACTGCGCTGTATTTTTCTATGTTCTATGTTCTACCTATTTTAATAGTGTGGCTTAAGGGACAAATGTTGGTCACGTGCTGGGAAAATTTAGAATCATAGAATCACTACAGTATTTGGCCCAACAAGTCCACACTGACCCTCCAAAGACTAATCCACCCAGACCCCTTTCTCTACATTACCTCTGACTAATGCACCTTACATACACATCCCTGAACACTATGAGCAACTTAGCAAGGCCAATTCTCCTAACCTGCACATCTTTGGACTGACGGAGGAATCCAGAGCATCTGGGGGAACCCCACGCAGACATGGGGAGAATATACAAACTCCACACAGACAGTCACCTGAGAGGCAGCAGTGCTAACCATGGAGCCACTGTGCCGCCCTAAGGGAATTTGCCTTTTCTTTTAAGTCCACCTAGAAGGATAGTTAAATCTTTTATTTAATATGTCATCAGAAAACAATATACCCAACTGTACAGTATTCCCTCAGTACTGTGTTGGGGAGCACCTTAACGAACGTACTCAAACCCTGGGATTTGGTGAGAACCAACAACATTCTGACTCAGAAGAGAGTGTGATACCACTGAACTCAAGTTGAAATCAAACCCTGAAGCTATTATACATGTGAATTAATCTCAAACATTTCTCCTAAAACATTCAGTGACTGCTTGTCCTTAAAATAAATTAGCTTACTACCAGATTAACAGACGAATAATTATTTGGTATGTTATTGGTGAAGGACAATTAAAAAATAAGAACTTGTAGAGGCATATGACAGGAAGGAATTGATGAATTCTGGGGAGGGCAGGACAATAAACTGACTGCTGTTACTCATAAACAGTCATTCCTCTATGTAGAAATGTTAAAATATTTACTGCGCTTTTGGGTGTACCATTTACTGCAAACTCCCGAGGGTCTTTGTTATGTTCCAAGATGACTCATCAAGAGTTTTGTTATGTACTTGTTTCTTAACACTTCCTAGATTCCCAGAATAAAATAGAACATTCCATCACTGCAAATCACATTTTCTGTCTCATTGAGGGATGTGGTTTAAATTTTAATTTAAAAATATTTGTTTTGTCATGCTCCTTCTTGAGATTCAGGCTTTTGCACTTCAGTAACAGTTTTGATTTGACTTCAATTTTTGTGAGCTTCCTCTTGCAATTTTCCTTTGTGCCTGTTGGTTGTAGTACTGCAATGCCACCTCATCAGAAGTTAGAAATCTAAAATAATTCCAGTTATTATTACATATTTAGAAGATCTAACAGTTAGAGATGAAATGGTTTACAGTTAAACCATTGTAGTTTATAAAACAAATAACTTAGGATGCTAAAGATCTGAAACAACTGGAACAGGAATTCTGAAGAAGGGTCACTGGATCTAAAACATTAACTTGGCTTTCTCTCGCAGATGCTGCCAGAACTGCTGAGTTTCTCAAGAAATTTCTGTTTTTGTATAAGTGTTTTAACAAAATTTGGTGACTCACAATGTCACTAACATCTGGGTAGGATCTGTCTTGACTGCATTACCCATTTATAATGCTATCTGTGGAGCACTTGACCACAGTTTGTCTGTTAACTCAGAATTACCTAATGTTAAACCTGATGGTTAAGATTCAAAGTTGTACATCTATATATATAAGTTACGATAACTATCTGTTCCATACACCTATTTAAACATTATATTTGTGTTTGTCTTGTTCAATTTTGTACAATTAGAACCTTACCCTTGCCTCTTCTACATACTTGATACTTTAAAAAAATTCTGTTCCCTGAAGCTAGATTATAAGAAACATTTGGCTAGTCCAGTATTCTCAGAGCTGGATAATAATGGATCATTATCTGACCTCTGAAATGGCATGATATTCCATTGTACAGACAGAGGTGAACAACAACCACCTTCTCAAAGATCACTTAAGGCCTGCTCGTAAATGATGCTGACATCCTAGAAACAATAAAACATTCTATTGTTTTCATCACCTATTCCACCCATTCACCTTTCCGTTAGTCATCAGTTCCAAGTTTTTCTGTATCACTTCTAACAACATATTCTTTGTTGTTATTCTTATTTACTGCTATATTACATTCTTTGGTTAGGTTTGTGTTGAAGTATAAACTATATGGAAAACAAAGCGCCCCTCTCATTCCAACTCTATTTCTTTTTGAAAGAATTTCAATTCTTCAGATTAAGGATCTAACCATGGAATGCGTTCTGAGATAAAGGTTTATGATCATGAGTGCCTTAAACATTAGTAAAACAGAAGCTCCAAAATATCCTGTGAGGCAATTAATTGCTTGAGCTTAAGGAAGATATGTGAAGTAGTAAGTGATCTGTATCAGCATTTTGCTCTTAAGGGACTCATGAGGAGATATTAAGCAAATGGCATCAAGTAAGATGCCAAGTACACTATGCAAACTGAGAAAGCAACTTTATAGTGGAAACACAGTGACCTTCTGATATTTATAACAAAACTGATTCACAGAGTTCTTATGTAGTTTGCCTGTTTTCCCTTTTGTATGTAATAAACTTTGATATTATTTTATTGAGAGTGCATTGCAGCTCTTGTGAATGTGTTCAGTGTCTAATCACCATGGGATTTACATTTCAAAAATTAAAGTTACAGCCAATCAAGCCAGGTTTCAATCTGGAGTCTGATTTGTCCAGTATTCCCACCGGCTGGAATCATAAAGTAGGAATGCTTGTTGGGATAGAAATTTGCATTGAATTTAAGAGCGACCTGTGAAGTTTAAGGAAATGAGTACAAGCCGTCCCTGGGTTCAAACTGGTTCTGTTCTTGAACCTATTCACAAGTCGATTTGTAAACAAGAAAGGACACAATGCAAGACAATATAAAGCAACCATTCGTAAGTCCAGGAAATGTTCACATGTTTGATATTTAAAATTACACCCCTGTATGGGATCGCATTTGTAAGTAGAATGTTCATAACAAAAATGCTCAAAATTGGGGATCCCCTATACATGGAAGGGATAAGCATAAAGGCAGAAGAGTTGTTTTAAAGTTTATTACATGGATTGGATATGCAAATGGCTTTAACAGTTGTTAAGACCTTTCTGAGAGTGAAAATTGTAACAGTGTTATTTAAAGTCATTGACTAGAGCTAACCAGTTTGTGAACAAATTGAAGGTAGTAATAAAAAGGAGGACTTGAAGGAATGAGGTGCTTAAGGTGAATATCCAGCATTTAGAATTAAAGGGAGAAAACCCTGAATTTGGTGTGTCATTGTTAGAATTAGCAAAGATTTAGAATGAAATTAAAATTTGAGTTAAAAGAAAAAGAAAATACAAGATGTGATCTGGAAGAAAAAGGGAAGAATGGAGAAATAGAATGCAAAGAGAAAGAAATAAAGAAAAATGAAAAGAGATGGAAATAAAGCTTGAATTGGCAAGAAAGAGAAAGGAAAAGAGAAATATAAAGAAAAAAAGAATCATTGAGGGAAAGGGAAACATAATATACAAAATCTTGAAATCCAAAGAAAAAGGGAAAACAGTTTACATGACCTGGCTAGAGGATGATTCTCATTCCAGTGAGAGATTTGATTTAACTAGGAAGCTATACACTGTTGAACTTTAGAAAGGATGGAGTTGAAAGATATTTCACCTCAATTGAAAAGATAGCTGAGAAGTTGAAGTGGCCAAAAGATGTTTGGACCTTAATATTACATAAAAACATAAAAAATAGGAGCAGCTGTAGGCCATTCAGTCCTTCAAGCCAGCCCCACCATGATGTGATCATGGATGATTATCCAACTCAGTAGCCTGTTCCCTCTTTCTCCCCATACCATTGATCTCTTTATTCCAAAGAACTTTATCTAACTCCATTTGAAAACATCAATGATTTGGACTCAACCACTTCCTGTGACTGAGAACCCTACAGGCTCACCACTCTGTGTGAAGAAACTGCTCCACATCTTAGTCCTAAATTACCTACCCCTTGCCCTTAGAGAGTGACTTCTGGTTCTGGACCACCCAGTCATCAGGAACATTCTTCCTATGTTTACCCTGTCTAGTTCTGCTAGAATTTTATAAGTTTCTATAAACCCCTAAAAACTGAATCCCCTTGGATATTCAGTTCGCAGCCCTTGTCATCCTGCAGATAAATTTCTACAATCAAAAATATATCTATTTAGATCTGTTTGCATGACTAATTCATACACTTTGTTATAAATGTTCCATAAAATAAGGCACAAGACCTTAAGGTTTAGCTTTTCATCATTCTTAATCCAATTTGTATTATTTTACATTGCACTCCTGTCTGATTCCCATCCTTGATCTCTCTACTTATCACTCTCTTTTCTTTCCCATTTTGCCTTTGATTCAGACAGGGTAGGAGAATGGGCAAAGAAATGGTAGGTGGAATACAATTTGGGAAAGTGAGGTTATGCACTTTTGTTGGAATAATAGAGATGTAGACTATTTTATAATAAGGGAAAGGATTCAGAAATCTGAAGCACAAAAGGACTTAGGAGTTCTAGTTCAGGATTCTCAAGGTTAACATGCAGGTTCAGTTGACAGTTAGAAATGCAACTGCAAAAAAAAGCATTCATTTGAAGAGGACTAGAATACAAGAGATTTCCTGTTGAAGCTGCATAAGGCTCTGGTCAGACCTCATTTGGAATATTGAATAGTTTTGGGCCTATATTCTAAGGAAGGATGTGCTGGTATTGGAGGGGTCCAGAGGGCATTTACAAGAATGATGCCAGGGATGAAAGGCTTGTCATAGGAGGAGTGGACTCTGGTTCTGTATTCGATGGAGTTTAGAGGGAGCGGGAGGGGGGATCTGATTGAAACTTACAGAATATTGAGTGGCATGGATAGAGTAAATTGGAGAAGATGTTTCCACGAGTAGAAGAGACTAGGACCCAAGGGCACAGCCTCAGAATCAAGGGATGACCCTTTCGAATGGAGAGGAGGAAGACTTTCTTTAGCCATAGTGTAGTTAATCTATTGAACCCATTGCTACAGAGGCCTGTGGAGGCTAAGTTACTGGAGTGCATTTAAGACAGAAATAGACAGGTTCTTGAGTGTTAAGGGGATCAAGGGTTAGGGGAAGAGGCAGGAGAATGGGGTTGAGAAACGTTATCAGCCATGATCAAATGCCAGAGCTGACTCAATGGGCTGAGTGAAGATTAGAGTGGTGCAGGAAAAGCACAGCAGATCAGGCAACATCCAAGGAGCAGAAAAATCGATGTTTTGGGCAAAAGCCCTTCATCAGGAAGGCCTGAAGGGATTTTGCCCGAAATGTCGATTTTCTGACTCTTCGGATGCTGTCTGAACCTGCTGTGCTTTTCTAGCACCACTGTAATCTTGACTCTATTCTCCAGCATCTGCAGTACCCACATCTGCCTCAATGGGCTGAGTGGCCTAATTCTGCCCAATGTCTGATTGTCTGATGATATTTTATTTTTCTCTTTGTTTCCCTCTGTTCTGCTTCTGTGAACAGGTTCCCAGCTCCCTACTATTTTAGTTGAAGCCTTTCCCATCTGCATGGACAAATACTACCGCTAGGACATTAGTTCTGATCTTGCAATGTGCAGGGTACAGATAGTCTTTATAAGTACGTACAGTAGTTTGTTAGAAGAGGAATCAGCAGACTAAAGAAGTGCTAAAAAAGTAGTGTTCAATGATGATATCTTCTCATTCAAGTTAAAACGTAGGACAATTAGAAATAAATGTAATCAAGCATTTATACAATTTGCAAGAAAGAAAAGATTTACAAGAATGTTGCCAGGGTTGAAGGAATTGAACTATAGGGAAAGGCTAAACAGGCTGGGGCTGTTTTCCCTGCAGCGTCGGAGACTGAGGGATGACCTTATAGAGGCTTACAAAATTATGAAGGACCTGGATAGGTTACATAGACAAAGTCTTTTCCCCGGGATCGGGGAGTCCAGAACTAGAGGGCATAGGTTTAAGTTGAGAGGGGAAAGATATAAAAGAGACCTACGGGGCATCTTTTTCACACAGAGGGTGGTACATGCATGGAATTAGCTGCCAGAGGAAGTGGTGGAGAGTACAATTGCAATATTTAAAAGACATTTGGATGGGTATATGAATAGGAAAGATTTGGAGGGATATGGGCCGGGTGCTGGCAGGTGGGACGAGATTGGGTTGGGATATCTGGTCGGCATGGACGGGTTGGACCGAAGAGTCTGTTTCTATGCTGTACATCTCTATGACTCTATGACTGTAAATGCTGTGGGATCCGTGAGTTTGATCTTTGAAGTTAGAATTAGGTTTTAAGAATCTGTGTGAAATCATGATTATGGAAAAACTTTGTGTGGAGCCTCAGGACATGGGGCAGATACTAAACGAGTATTTCGCTTCAGTGTTTACTGTGGAAAAGGACGTGGAAGATATAGAATGTAGGGAAATAGATGGTGACATCTTGCAAAATGTCCAGATTACAGAGGAGGAAGTGCTGGATGTCTTGAAACGCAAAAAGGTGCATAAATCCCCAGGACATGATCAGGTACACCCTAGAACTCTGTGTGTAGCTAGGGATGTGATTGCTGGGCCTCTTGCTGAGATATTTGTATCATCGATAGTCACAGGTGAGGTGCCAGAAGACTGGAAGTTGGCTAATGTGGTGCCAATGTTTAAGAAGGTTGGTAAGGATAAGCCAGGGAACTATAGACTGGTGATCCTGACATCAGTAGTGACAAATTGTTGTTGGAGGGAGTCCTGAGGGATAGAATATTAACGTATTTGGAAAGGCAAGGACTGCTTAGGGATAGCCAACATGGCTTTGTGCATGGAAATCATGTTTCACAAACTTGATTGAGTTTTTTGAAGAAGTAACAAAGAGGATTGATGAGGACAGAATAGTAGACATGATCTAAATGGACTTCAGTAAGGCATTCTACAAGGTTCCCCATGGGAGACTGGTTAGCAAGGTTAGATCACATGGACTACAGGGAGAACTCACCAATTGGATACAGAAATGGCTCAAAGATAGAATACAGAGGATGGTGGTGGAGGGCTGTTTTTCAGACTGGAGGCCTGTGACCAGTGGAGTGCCACAAGGATCTGTGCTGGGTCCTCTACTTTTTTGTCATTCACATAAATGATTTGGATGACAGCCTAAGAGAGACAGTTAGTAAATTTGCAGATGACACCAAAATTGGAGGTGTAGTGGACAGCGAAGAGGGTTACCTCAGCTTACAATATGATCTGGACCAGACGGGCCAATGGGCTGAATAGGCTGAGGCTGTTTTCCCTGGACCATTGGAGGCTGAGGGGTTACCTTATAGAGGTTTATAAAATCATGAGGGACATGGATAGGATAAATAGACAAGGTCTTTTTCTTGGGGTGGGGGAGTCCAGAACTAGAGGGCAAACATTTAGGGTGGGGGGAGCAAAAATTTAAAAGAGACCTAAGGGCAACCTTTTCACGCAGAGGTTGGTGCATAGATGGAATTAGCTGCCAGAAAAAGTGGTGGAGGCTGGTGGAATTACAACACTTAAAAGGCATCTGGGTAGGTATGTGAATAGGAAGGTTTTGGACAGATATGGGCCAAATGCTGGCAAATGGGACTGGAAATGGGACTCTGCAGAGATGATTACCTATAGGATCATGGTATAAATTTTTTCATGAAAATTGAAAATAACAGGAATTTAAGAGTGTTTCCTTAGAGATTAATGCCACCAACCTACTCCGGTAAAATCATTAACATCTCAGGAAAATGCATTATTATAGTGGATGCATTAATAAGAGTCAAGTAACTATCATGAAGTCTTATTGTATTTACTGAGTTTGTTTTACTGTTAAATTAAAACCTGTTTAAGTAGAATAGATTTAGAAATAAAAGGTAACTAATAGAAAATGAAAATGCCTTTCAGTCATACTTTCTCATTTGTTTCTGAGGAAAGATGTGATGGACTTCACAGCATTACTATTCCTTGGGATCTTGGGTCCTGACATGGACAGAACCATGTATAGCTTTAACTTTGATTTGCACTTATATATTTGGTGGGTTAAGAAGGAAAGATAGTTCACACTTCATTTTCTGTGTTCTGCGGATGTTAACAGGTTGGGCAGAAATGATTTTGCATTCATTAAATAGGGCCTTTAAAAATACCCTTGAAATGAATACTTGAGAGCTGAGAAAACAAGGGTCGAAGAGAAGAAGAAATTGAACTGCTGCTTAGCAATAAAGTGATACTGGAAGTCAGAGATGGAAACAGGTTTCCCTTTAGAAAGAGAGAACCAGCTAAAAGGTCATTGAGAGTACAGGTTTATTTCAAAATGAAAAGCAGGTCATTAAGAGAAAAGGCCTATAACATCTGCAGTGTTCAAAATAGTGAGGCCAGAAGAAAAATCCTGAGGTGGCAACAGAAATGCTCCAGAAACACCAGAGTTTAGGGTGTCAGAGAGGAAAACATCATACAAGACTGTCAAATACATGAAATAGTAAGTAAGCTGTATTAGGAGTTCATTGAAGGGACTCAAGAAGAGACATAACAAAGAAAGCATTAAGAAAATGCAGAAGTTTGCCAGAAAGATATAAGCACAGCTTTACCAGTGGAGGAACCTTAAAGTGGGAATAAGGTGGCCTTTTACTGAGGTTGAATATTGTAAGACTGTTATGAGGGTAAAAGAGTTCAATCTTTATTTCTAGTATTTACAAAAAGACCATTTCACATTGTTCTTACATATTGTAAAATAGGTTTTTTAAAGTGTGTTCTCTTGTTAAAAGTACACGGGCAGCCACTTGTGAATATGTTCAGTAACTAAGTATGGGTAAGCAGATTGCAAAAAAAAAATCTATGGTCTATCAAACCAGGTTTTACACTGGAATCTGATTTGTCCAGTATTATCATCAGTTTGGGTCATAAAGGCTAAATTGCTTCAACAACTGTTACAGTTTTAATCACTCAATAACTTCTCTCTATCCAGTTTCTCAAGACTCAGAAGACTGTTCCAAAACTTCCAATTGGCGACACAATTTCAATTTTGATCAAACAGCTCAATTCATTGAACTGTTGCTGAATTTCTCTAAACTCCAAATCTTCCTCTGGCTGCATCAATTGTTGTTTCTGGCTTCCTTCAAACTACTTTTAGCTACAGCAAATTCTCAGGCCTTCACTTTAACACTGTTTTTGTGTGGCATGAAGTCGGAACTTCTTGCGACTGCTCTTGAACACCAACTGCCTGACGTCAACTAATAGCAGTGCTTTTGCTGCGTGGAACCCCTCTCCTCTGCTTCAGCAATCTCCCAACTCCAAACTGTAACTTGTTTCCCAGGAAACACACACGTAATTTGACACCAAAAAACTTTATGTTCTGCCTAGCTGCATGATAATGTAGGCTGTCCTTATTCTGATCTTGAGGATCTACTGATTGCTTTAAAGCTCTCTGTATTTGCGTATTGCAAAATTTACGGACATCACCTTTAGCAAAGAAAACCCCACCAACTGTTTTTATAGTCCTATTCTACTTTTTTCATATAAGCATTGGTAACCTACTGAACTGCCATTTATTCTGGTAATGACTTAAGCCCAGCATTTTATTTACCTTACCTTCCCAACAGTTAAACAGTTAGTGTCATGTTTCCTTAATAGGTTAAATATAATAGACTTCAAGGAGCTTCAATTACATTTACTCCATGCCTTATCGTGAAACCTTACTTACTAAAACTAAAAATTATATGCTGAAGCATATGCACCATAAACTAAACATTTTCATCAAGTCAATCATTTTCAATGTTGATTTGTATTCATGACTGCAGGGTATTAGTCCAGGTCTCTGGTATAACTAGACCAGTAACATAACCAAAAACCAGCCATAGCTTATATCAATTATCCTGCTGATAATACTGTACAAAGCACTCTCAAATGACAACTAGGATTCTAGGTTTTAGAAAAAAAAGGCAAACATAACAATGGATATGGTTCAAAGAACAGCAACAAGGACTGTTCAGGGTCTTAAAAGCATTGAGCTGTGAAGAGAAGCTTAGAGAACACAACTTGTTCTCACAAGAAAAAGAAGACTGAAATACAATACAATCCAAACATTTAAAGAACGAAATATATGGGTATGTTATGTGAAGAGATGTTTGAAGGAGAACCAGTAGACAATTAAAGCAAATAAGTTATTTGTTATGGTATCTTAATATCTTCACAGTTATAGATTTTAAAGGATAATTGAATTGAATTGAATTTATTGTCACATGTACCGAACTAACATTTGAAACATTGCAAATGAAAAGCCCATGGAAATAGGTGAAGAAATTACCTTGCTATGTACATAAACCTTATTGGAGGAAAGCCAAGATGTAATGGTATTTTAAAAAATTGAAAGATAGACTGATTCGTCAACTCTGCAGCAGCAGGAATATTGTAGATGATGTCGTTAATACATCTTGCAGCCTCTGTGTTCTTATCATCAATTCCCAGGCAACAGATGACACCTGACAATTCTACAGAGAGGCTTTTAAAAGACAATTACTTTGCTGAATCTTGGGGAAGATTAATACTCCTGAAATTAATTCAAAACTAGTTCAATAATGATGACTTTGATGGCTTATCAATAAAAAGCTTCAGCTATGGTGGAGATACAAAATGTATTTTGCAAGGTCTCTTTATCTTCAGAGTACTTATAAATACTATGGACAGGGAGATTTCTTATCAATATTGGTGATGGTACATATAGTCAGGTGAACATAAGGACAACTGATAATATTTCAAGGTGTGATTGTGAGGTAACGTTTGAAGGAATATTAACACAGCAGATAAAGTTAAGAACAACAGATGGATATTAATGTAGAAAACTGTAACGTTTCCTGAGCTATGTGTACAACAAGGTATCTTATTTTTGGATAGACCAGTTAACTGTACAGAAGTCAAAGACAAATAACATGGGGAATGCATTTTTTTAAGGCTATGGTTCATAAAATACAGCATGTGACCTAAGCACAAGATAGCCGCTATCCCCAAATCTGTCTCCAATTATACTGGGGAGAATGATAGACTCCTGCCCACCCTTCACTCTCTGAGGTGATTAAGTGATCAATTCGTGGACACTTAAGGGCCTCATCCCACCACCATCACCCCCACCTCCTACCCCCAACAACTCCACTGCTATATTACACTTGACAGGAGGACACGAGACCAAGAGCAACACAACATAATTAACAGTATGGTGTAGTGTTGGCAAATTATATCTTGGGCCAAATGAGGGACCCTAACTAACATCACATACCCTTTAATGATCCTCTTAACTGGCTTCTCAAACCCTGCTACCCATTCCGCTCAACCTTGGAGTCTACCAGCTAACTCCAATAATACCCCACATTTTACATTTGCTCCACGTCCTTGGCACTGTCTTTAGTCTTAGAGGTGGCTAACACTCAAACCTGGCACTGCAGGGACTATGGAGCTGCCAACCATCCAATTGGTGGGGAACTTTCTAAGGTGGGACATCTTGCCCAGATTGGGATGGACATTTGCACTTAGTTAATTAACTCCTTGCTAAATGTTAAATAGCTGTGGATATGTTCGATGGACATGGAACCCCGCCACCTGAAAACATAGGTTAGGTGTTCCCTTTAAAGAGAGGATGCTATTAAGAATCTGATTTATCAAAAATGTTGCCTTAATGTCACATGTCTTCAGAGAGGATCATCTAGTAAAACTGATATTTAAAAGAGATTGACAAAAGCATAAACACATTTTGTAGATTATGAGATTGACCACTGAATGGCTGAATAGACTTGATAAGCTGAATGGTCTACTTCTCCAGTGTCCGAAGGTCTTAAAGTTAAAATAGAATGATAAAATCAACTACAGTTAACGAAAATAGATGTTACAGGGTCTGTGCTAAGTTTCTCAATGTCAGTCAGAATGTCAGTAGAATTATAAAGTTAAAAATCAAACAACAGGTCCAACAGGTCTATTTGGAAGCACTAGCTTTCAGAGCGCTGCTCTTTCATCAGGTGGTTGTGGAATCATGCCCTCCTTCCATGATGAACAATCACTTTTCACATTAACTCTTGATGAATAGCCACTTGAGGAAGGTACAAAGGTCAAGTCAAATATAGAATTGTATCCCAATAGCTGTTAATGCATTCAGAAGCCAACCTAAACAAAAGTTGTGTGGTGTCAATCCCACAGACATTGGTAAATAAGAAACACACATTGACATTTTATGGAGTCCCAGGTAAAGACATCAACTTGAAACAATTGGGTAACTTACACATCAACAGAAGCTCTGTCAAGTATTAAATCCTCCCAAGAGGAAGGATAAATTTACTGATTTGGTTTCCCTTCTCAAACATGCCTAAACACTTAGATTTTTCTTGTTTCCTGAGCCACTGATGTTTGTTGAAAACTCAAATAATTTGCCACAAATTAACTGCCAAATTTCACAAACTGTAATATAGAATGTGCATGGGAATGCTTCCAAAATATTTGTGGAAGTATTTACAATTATACTTAAAAATTGGAGTTTTGAAATTCTTGAGAAGTGCAAGTTTCACAAAATAATATCAGTGAATGATTGTGGATCCATTTGGTAAAAAAACACAGCCTAAAACAATTGCTAAGAACAGATTTATTCTGCCTTTATACAGAATATAATTTGCTTGTTTTTGGCACATTCCAAGTATGAAGAAAGGGTCCATATTTTTTCCATAATAAAGTTTTTAAATTAAGCCTGAGTGAAGTTCTAGTGCATAAATATTTTGGTCATCATGTCACATTCAAGTGCTGAGTAACCATTTAGATCAATAAAGGAGTGGGCAGTAATAAGTGGCAAATGGGAATGTTGTTCAGCAGTATTTATAATAAACTATCAAATCTCCTTTGGCATGGGTCATGGTGAGTCAGACATTTTATAAGAACTAGGGAGTTATGTCCATAGAGGTGCTAATAACATAGACTTATTGAACTGAAAGTAGAACTGGGAATGTAGCTCTATCAAAATAGAATCTTACGGTCTGGAAATATTTTAAAAAACAACTCAAGATCTGATAGCATTGAAGAGAGAGCTTCTTGGAATATATGAGCAGTTCCCACAATATGGAATCATGTTTCTCAAGAGAACTGAAGAACTTAGACTATGCAAACATTGGGATGGTTCTAGAATCAAAACGAGCCTGACATATAATCTAGGGATTTGTAAAGTGACAGGTATTGGATCCTGACTGCCATGATGAATATTTGGTTCTAACAGGACTGATGAGCAACAAGGGGACAGAGGGAAAGGGAAACAGTGGAGCAAGTTTATGTATTGGAATTAAGCCTGGAATAATTGTGCTTTGCTGGTATCTGGAATCTGATAGCATGATGCTGTTGCTATTGTCCAGAAGTGAAAACATTAGCAACTACTAATGAGTTTGCCTCTTAACTTAACCAAACTAAAATGACTTCTGAAAATCTCAAAGCTTGGATTTCAAGTTTTAAACAGAGAGAAATAAATTACGCACTGAAAAATAAATCAGAAGACAGCGGTGTCTTCAACAGCAATTAACATCAATCAAGTCTCTGTGGTTTCTCCTTGAACCTCATCACCAAAATCATAGAATCACAGATGTAACCAAGTAGAGACTAGTATCCAAGTAAGTATGATACCAATACAGTTGCAGAAATGGATGTGCTGCAGTTACCAAGCTGTTTGCTATTGCCTCTTGCTCTAAATGAACAGGACTCATGTCAAGGATATAATGATCATACATTATGGGAAAATGCATTTTTACTTGTAATATGAAGTGGCTGAGCAATATTAGTACACATTCCAATTTGTGTAAACATTGAGATCATAATCATTCAATGCACCAAGTAATCCATTTGATGATCATCCTCCTCCTGGTAGATTTCCAATGTTTGCATCTCCCACTAGCTGAGGGGTTGAGCAGTTTCTTCTTCAAACCTGACAGTTTTGATATTGCCCATTGTCCATTTGTGGCACATCATTGCTGCTGAAGACCAGAGAGTGGATCTTAATGGAGAGCTTTCAATGAAATCCGTTCTGGTTTGTTAATTCCACCACCAGCAACCAGTTCCCCTTAACATCACCAAAAACAGAAGAACGTGAGAAGGGTGAAAGTAGAGAGGGAGTGGCAGTGAGGATAAGAAAAATCTGGCTGGGGAAGTCATGATTTTCTTTGTTGGGCTTTAGAGGTTACTCTGAAATGATCCCCTCGGAAAAAATGGGATCACACTACTTTTGAGTCAAATTACGTGACACTGAACAGTGATGCAAGCCGAAAAAAGGCAGCCAGAAATGATCTGCAATACACAAATCCAGCCAGGGGCAGCAACAATTAACTGTCATATTTCACGTTATCAAACACCCATTTGCACTGGGTCTTTTATTAAATACAAAAAGTGCTGGAAATACTCAGCAGGTCAGGCAGCATCTGTGGAGGAAACCTGAATTAACCTCTCAAGTTATCAAAAGTTCTGATTGAAAGTCATATCAAGTTGAAACATTGAAGGAAGACTGAGTGTTTGGAGGTGAGGAAGGCATTTAATCAGGCAGGTGGGCAGTGTAACATCCCCCTGCCTACATCCTACCTTCGTCAAAGTTACATCCGGCACACAAAGGCCTATGGTCAGCCTTCCCATCCAGTTGCCCAATTGAGGCAATTAATTGGAAATTAATGCCCACTTAAGGGCCCACTCCTGCTGCTGCTGCTGATGTGCCCAGGTCTGTACCATGCAGTGTTCACAATAAATAAACCTGTACTGGCTGCTTCTCATCTCCGTAATTGGTACCTCATTCACTTGGTGATGAAACAAGAGATGAATCAAGGGAGTTGGATGGGCAGCTCATAGCAGAGACTGAACACTCTGCACTCTTCCCCTGAGACCCCCAATCACCATGACCAACACTGGACTCCTCAACTCCAGGCCTCCAAGTATCTGTATTTCCCTCAGTAGTTCTACATACCCTCCCCACCTCTACATACGCTCTCCACCAAGAAAGCAAAACAGCTGTTGGACTCCTAGCTGGCAGCTAAGAAGGGGCAAGATTTCCTTTCACAAGCCACTTAAGCCCTGGGGAAAATCAACATCCACAGTAGCCATGTATTGAGAGACATTTGATACTGGTAGGTCTTCCTGAAGGAAGCAATGTGCGTTTCTCATCAGCTCTCAAGCCTGCAGGCAGACTCTGAGGCCTGCATAAAATTCCTTGACACTCAATCCTATTAGCTTTACTTTTCACTCCACAGATACTACCTGAGCTGCTGAATATTTTTAGCAGTTTCTGCTGACTGAATCTAAATAGCACTGCGTGAACTATAAGATACTGCAGTCTGATTCAATAAAGACCAGCTGTTATTTTCTGGTTTATTTAGAAAGCTTTAATACATTCCAGCATGACACAATCTTTGTTTTTGTTTCTGTTTCTTTGCTAGTGCTGTGGTTAAATACATCAGTACGCCAAGGCTGAAATGAATCATAATGAAAAACATTCAAATCTGGGACTAACGTTACATAACTTTAAACTGTTCAAGAATTATTGTCTTACAAGTACAGATGACACAGGATGCATAAATGCACTGCCTTCTCTGCCACACAGCTGAATAGCTCAGACAGGCCTATGTTTCAAATATGGTTTTATACTGTGGTATCATAAGGGTGGTGGAATTCAACTCAATACCCAAAGAAAAGAAAGGGAAAAGTAGGCTAAAAAGTAAGTAAAAAGAAAGAAGTTCTCACAGGCATGATAAGTTAAATGGTCTCCTTCTGCCTCATAAATCTTTTATGATTCATTATGCAAAGTTCTTCAGTCTTAGAATCAATGATAGATCTCTAACAACTGTTGGGGCAGAGAGGCGGGGGGGGGGGGGGGGGGGGGGGGGGGGGGGGGGGAGTTCTAACATCTTGTGAAAAGGCTCCAGGAAAGAAATATGACCTCTTTATGTCACAAGTGAATATTCTTCCGAAGTGTGGCCAGGTTCATAGAAAGATCGTACGCTGAAACATGTCAGAAAGGTAATTTCCCTATTTAACAGGCCCTAATGGCTGTTTTTACCAAGGATTTCAAATTTTACAAAGTGTGCTTCAGCAAAAAGGTATTTCAGAACTTTACCAGGAATGAGATAGCAGTGGGTTTGGAGGAGATTAGTGCTGGGTCCATATGATTACCATTATAGACAGTAGCATTGCCTCTAGGAAGACTGGAACTGAATGGACAATCACAGTTGGGAAAAATGATGAGTTTGCCAACATAGCAGGGGCACATCACTTGAATGCCATCTCGGTCATGGCACAAGTATGAATACAGCAGACACATAAGATATGCTGCAAATTAAACCAAAACTACTTACCATGCACTTCAGTCATGCAAACTTTGGGTCCTCCATTGATGATGAACATTGAAGAGGCAGAGAGTTGCAGTCACAGTCAGTGGGATACCTGCAACGCAAGGTCAATATTTAGACCAACAGGAGCACAGATGACTGAAAGGAACAGACAATCAGACTCATACATAGACGAGATTATTTACCAGAGGAAGTCTATCATCAAAGACACAATGTCTTGTGTGTGTCAGTGTAACAGTGTTACTGAAGAGTGCAATGACTAAGGATAAGCTGAGCACAATGGGAAATGGTGGTCACCCAATGGCTGTGGTGCCAAAGGCCATCCTAGTGCTGATTTTTATGCTGCATGATTGTTCCAGGAATCCACCAGAGATGGGTATGGGATTTCCCAGTCTGTGGCTCATCACTGCATCAAGGTGCTCATCAATGCCATCTTCAAGAAAGTTAGCCAGTCCATGGGTACTTACATAACAGTTAAGCTGACAGGATGATAGAGTTTGTGGCCATCACAGATTTCCAAAACAGAAGATGTAAAATATGGCCAGGCAGCAGCCTTCATCAAATAGAAAGATTTTCATTTTCTCAAAGTACAACAGTTTGTATTCAGCACAAATGGATCTTTCAAATTTGTGCACGGTTCCAGGAAGCATCCAGAATGCCTATATATTAAGGGAGTCCTAGATATCAACCCTATGAGGCATGCCTTCATTGTATGACACCCAAGCACTGATGCAGATAACTCCAAACTCCATCATGCAGGCCAGAAGCCTTCTGAAAACATGGCTTAGATGCCTAGATAGAGTTAGTGGAGTCATTCAGGAGATCCCAGCAAGGCTCTCATATCTTATTTGAGCGCTGCTGGTGATACAATTTGGTGGGTTGGATGGTCACTGAACATTGGAGGATATTGTGGAGTGCAATGTTCTTTCAACAATGAGGATAGGAAGGAAGATGCTGACCATATACTGAATGATGAACCACATGGGCTGCTACCACCACCAACAACCCATACGAGAAAAAGAACAAGAAATGACATCACCACATGAAATGATGTCACCATAGGAAAAGGCGTCAGCAACCCAAGGAAATCTAAACACATAAATAGGAAGTGGGCCATGCCGACCATGCTGGAGGCTCACTGATGATGTTATCTAGTATGGTGATGAAACGTCAGAAAACAAACCTTCCAGCTCAGCGAGCTAACCTACATCCATAACCTCAACCTGAGCTACAAATTTTCTCAAAACTCACTAACCAATAGAAACAACAAAGCATATGCAACATAACTTACAGTATATTTGGTCATATCATATATAATTCCTAAATGGAAATCCAATGAAACCGAACACCTTCCCTTCAGGTCTTCCTTTCCAACTTATATCCCTTTCAGAAAAGCCCTAGTAAACTCACAACAACTGTCTCAAACTTTTCATAGCTCTTAAGCAGGAAACATATGAGTAACTATTACAAAACATTGCTTATATTTTATAGGCATCTATTTTCAAAAATAACAATGTTTTGATCAATATCATTTTTGTAAGCAATCAAAAATTTACAAAAATAAACTCTTTAAAAGATAACTGCCTCAATTTTGCAGTTTTAGATCTAAAAATAAATTACATTTCACCAAAGTAAATTTCAAAGTGAAGTATTCGTCATAATATTCAGAGCTAGTAAAGAGCAGTGTAAACTACAATCTCAGAAGGTACCATTCAATAGTTTGGGTGGCACAGTGGTTAGCACTGCAGCCTCGCAGCACCAGAGACCCGGGCTGTCTGCGTGGAGTTAGCACATTCTCCCAGTATCTGCGTGGGTTTCCTCTGGGTGCTCCAGTTTCCTCCCAGAGTCCAAAAGATGTGCAGGTTAAGTGAATTGGCCATGCTAAATTGCCGGTAGAGTTAGGTGTAGGGGAATGGGTCTGGGTCGATTGCTCTTCAGAGGGTCGGTTTAGGCTGAAGGGCCTGATTCCACACTAAGTAATCTAATCTAATTTTTTGTGTGGCCACAACATAATTTGGTTTACAGTAATTATGAAGACATTTTGCAGAATGTCTGGAGCTAGAAGAAAGGTTTTAAATAAAGCACCACAAAGATATTCATCTCAAGATTCTACCTTGTGCCACATGCTTGCAATATAGAAAAAGGAAGATTATGCAAGTAAATGTGTGCTTAGAAAAGTGATGTAGGAGGAAGAGTTTAGAATCTCAAGGCACAGTTCTTGCTAAGGCATTCAAGTTGGATAACACTGAGGTTAATTAAGGCTTTTGAGAAGGGTTTAAATGTGGTTTGCTAGCGTTAGACGTAAGGCTGGTGGCAGTTGTGTTTGGAGAATTAGAAAATAACAGAACAGAAATTAATCATATGATGCAGAAAATCAGTAAAGTTCATAATATCTCAAAGTGTGCAGGGACTAGATTGAGAAAGCTGCATAAGTAGCAAAGGAAGTATTAAATTTGATGTACTTCAACCTCTGTTTTGTAACTAATAAAGCTGGTGAGCTCATGTATATATTTTTCCAAATGATTATGTAGTTACAGTCACAGAAACATTGTGCAAACGAAGTCAGAATTTAGTTCTTAATACTCCTAGTTGATGAGTATTCAGGTATGATCTGCTTCTAGGGCTGAATAGATTTGACTTTAATTAAGAAACAGAGGGGGAGCTGTTACATTAGTGGCTTTTTTTTAAAATTGAGTTCCAAACAATGACACCAAAACAGAGTAATTGCTTACCCAAATGTAAACTGGGATAATCATAGTGCTAAGTCTAGCAAAGGAGACGAATTTCTGATTTGAGTACAGGAAAACGTTCTCAATCAAAAAAATCTCTGATCCAACAAGCAAAGAAGTAGCTTTAGATCTGATTCTGGGAAATAAAGTGGAACAATTGGATCGTGATATATTAGCAGATCATTGAACTAATAACTTAATTCAGTTTACAGTAATCATAGACAGAGACCAAACAATATCAAAGGTAAAATTACTCAACTGGAAAAGAGTTAAGAAGAGGTAGATTGGAAAAAGCAATTGCAGGATAAAGCAGTAATTGAGCTAAGGAAGGCATTCATAAAGTCAGAGAGTCCACACTATACAGAGGCAAGCTATTCAGCTCATCAAGATGATGCCAGACTCTGGCAGCAATATAATCAATTCTATTCCATTTGACATTGGTAGACTTCCTTTAGAGTTATAAAGTTGGAGATTTCCTTTGGTTCCCTATTCAAGGGAACCTACTAGTACCTCTTGAATAAATTTATCTTGGTATTGCAGCTAGCTTTACCTATTCAATCTATGCAATCTCCTCGGCAGGGTACCGGGTGGGAATCAGCTCTAGTCACTGCATTAGCTTTTCAGTAGTCAGTGCGAAGCCTTGTGAAGTCATTCAACTTGGACATGAGTATAACTGTGTTCTTCCAGCTCCTTCTGCTAGGTTCTCTTAATTGATGCCCCAGTACGTATTTAATCTTTTCCTGAATTTGTGTCAGCTTCTCTGGGTCAAGTCAACAGGGATGCTGCATTATGGGAACAGTCTCTTACAAACCCACATCATATAAAGCCAGAATAGTGCAGCCTGCCTGTCTCTGCATATACCTTTAAGTTCAGTGTGCAATCTCATTAGGTCTATTCATAGCGCTGTACCACAGTGAGCAAATAAGCAAGCCAAATTTTCTAGCATTTTGGCACTGTTTAGCTGCATAGTAGACGGTTCAATGTGGACTTCCTCCAATTCATCCCCATCGCACACCCTCAACGTAGGTGACAATGGACCAGACAGACAGTTATCTGCTTGTCACACTCTCTGTGGTGGTATTGCCTTATCACTTTAAAATGACACAGTCTTTGCTTTTTCTTTCCTACACTGAGATCTCAATCAGCTATTTCAATTTCCCAAGTTTCCTTACTAATCCAAGTGGGCTACTGGGTTAGTAAATTTGTGGATGACACAAAGGTCGGCAGAGTTCTGGACAGTGCTGAAGGATGTTGCAGGTTACATAGGGACATAGACATGCTGCAGAGAAGGGCTGAGGGATGGCAAAATGAGAGGTGATTCACTCTGGAAGGGGCAACAGGAATAAAGAGTGCTGGGCTAATGGTAAGATTCTTGGTAGTGTAGATGATCAGAGAGATCTCAATGTCCATGTACATAGATCCCTAAAGTTGCCATCCAGGTTGATAGGGTTGTTAAGAATGCTTTTTAATTGGTAGAGGAATTGAGTTTTGGAGCCATGAGATCATGCTTCAGCTGTACAAAACTCTGGTGCAGCCGCACTTGGAGTATTGCGTACAGTTAAGGTCACTGCATTATAGGACGTGGAAGCTTTGGAAAGGGTTCAGAGGAGATTTACTAGGACGTTGCCTGATATGGAGGGAAGGTCTTATATGGAAAGGCTGAGGGACTTGAATTTGTTTTCATTAGAGAGAAGGTTGAGTTGTGACTTAATTGAGACATTTAAGATAATCAGAGGGTTAGATAGGGTCGACAGTGAGAGCCTTTTTTCTCAGATAGTGAAGGCTAGCATGAGGGGACATAGCTTTAAATTGAGGGTGATAGATATAGGACAGATGTCAGACTTAGTTTCTTTACTCAGTAGTCAGGGCATGGAACGTACTGCCTGCAACAGTAGTAGACTTGCCAAATTTAAGGGCATTTATTGGATAAATATATGGATGAAAATAGTGTAGGTTATATAGGTTTCAGATTGGTTCCATAGGTCGGTGCAACATCAGCGGCCAAAGGGCCTGTACTGTGCTACCAAGAATCTTACCATTAGTCCACTACTCTTTATTCCTGTTGCTCCTTCCAAAGTGAATCACCTCACACTTTTCTGCATTAAACTCCATTTGTGACCTATCAGCCCAGCACTGCAGCTTATCTATACCCCTTTGTATTTGGAGGCCTATAGAAAACTCCCAACAGGGTGACTTCTCATTTCCTGTTTCTAACCTCAGCCCATACTATCTCAGCAGATGAGTCCTCAAATGTCTTTTTTGACACCGTAATACTATCCTTGACTAACAATGCCACATTTCCCCCTCTTTTACCATCTTCTCTGTTCTTACTGAAACATCTTTCAGCACTGTTCATAACTCCACCAACTTTAGTGTCATCAGCAAATTTACTAACCACCACACCCCCCCCCCCCCCCCACCCCCCCACCCCCTCATCCAGGTCATTTATAAAAATGACAAACAGAAGTGACCCCAAATCAGATCCCTGCGGTACCCCACTCATAACTGAACTCCAGGATGAACATTTCCCATCAACCACCACTCTCTGTCTTCTTTCAGCTAGCCAATTTCTGATCCTAACCACAAAATCACCCTCAATCCCATGCCTCCGTATTTTGTGTAATAACTTACCGTGGGGAAACCTATCAAATGCCTTACTGAAGTCCATATGCACCACATCAACAGCTTTACCCTCATCCATCTGTTTGGTCACCATCTCAAAGAACTCAATAAGGTTTGGGAGGCACAGCCTACTCCTTACAAAACCATCTTGAATATCTCAAATCAACTTATTCCTCTTGAGATGATTATAAATCCTATCTCTTATAACCTTTTCCAACACTTTACCCACAACCTAAATAAGGCTCACAGATATACAATACCTAGGGTTGTCCCTACTCCCCTTCTTGAACAAGGGAAAAACATTTGCTATCCTCCAGTCTTCTGGCACTATTCCTGTAGGCAATGACGACATAAAAATCAAAGCCAAAGGTTCTGCAATCTCCTCCCTGGCTTCCCAGAGAATCCTAGGATAAATTTCACCTGGCCCAGGGGACTTATCTATTTTCACACATTCTAGAATTACTCACACCTCTCCTTGTGAACCTCAATTCTGTCTAATCTAGTAGCCTGTATCTCCGTATTCTCCTCAACAACATTGTCTTTTTCCAGTGTGAATACTGATGAAAAATATTCATTTAGCGCTTCCCCTATCTCCTTGGACTCCACACAACTTCCCAATACTATCCTTGATTGGCCCTAATCTATCTCGTCATTCTTATATTCCGGATATACCGACAGAAAGCTTTAGGGTTTTCCTTGATCCTATCTGCCAACGACTTCTCATGTCTGCTCCTGACACTGCTAGCACTCCCTTTAGGTCTTTCCTAGCTAACTTGTAACTCTCAAGCGACTTAACTGAGTCTTCATGTCTCATCCTAACATCAGCTCTTTTCTTCCTTTTGACAAGAGGCTCCCTCGCTTGATCACTGCCTCCCTGTCTGACAAGGACATACTTATCAAGGACACACAGTAACTGTTCCTTGCATAAACTCCACATTTCAATTATGGCCATCCCCTGCAGTTTCCTTCTCCATCCTATGCATCCTAAATCTTGCCTATTTGCATCATAATTACCTTTCCCACAGCAATAAGTCTTGCCCTGTGGCAAGACTATCCCTTTCCTTCGCTAAAGTAAACATAACCGAATTGTGGTCACTTTCACCAAAGTATTCACCTACCTCCAAATCTAACACCAGGTCAATTTCATTAGCCAGTACCAAGTTCAATGTGGCCTTGCCCTTTTTTGGCTTGTCTACATACTGTGTCAGGAAACCATCCTGCACACATTGGACAAAACTGACCCATTTAAAGTGCTCGAACTTTATTTACTTATAGTCAATATTTGGACAGTTATAGGCCCCCAAAACAATACCCTGTTACTCTCAATCCTGTCCAGAATTGTCTTTGCTATCCTTTCCTGTACATCTCTGGAACTATTTGGAGGCCTATAGAAAACTCCCAACAGGGTGACTTCTCCTTCCCTGTTTCTAATCTCAGCCCATACTACCTCAGCAGATGAGTCCTCAAATATCTTTTTTGACACCGTAATACTATCCTTGACTAACAATGCCACACCTCCCCTTCTTTTACCATCTTCTCTGGTCTTACTGAAACATCTAAATCCCGGAACCTGCAATGACCATTCATGTCCCTGATCTATCCATGCCTCCAAAATAGCCACAACATCGAAGTCCCAGCTACCAACCCTTGCTGCAAGTACACCACTTTATTCCGGATGCCCTTGGTGTTGAAGTAGACACACTTCAAACCACCGTCCTGCTTGCCGGTGAACTCTTGTGACCTTGAAACCTAATTTCTGACCTCACTACTCTCAACTGCCTGGACACTGGAACTACAATTTAGGTTCTCATCCCCCTGCTGAATTAGTTAGGGCCAAACAAAACAAAAAAAATTAAAGAAAAACAATGAATTGTGGTTGATGGAAACCAGAAATGAAACAGAAATTGCTGGAAAACTCAGTAGGTTTGGCAGCATTTGCAGAGAAAAAGCAAAGTTAACATTTCAGGTCCAGTGAACCTGCTGCTTCAGAACAGTCTGTAGTGAGGAAAAGATTGGTATATATACTGAATATGGGGTAGAGAGAGTGGGGAGGAGTAAACAAGAAGTAGAGATGTTTCTCTCCCTCTCTGGGCTCCAAGAGTTATGCAGACAAAGGAATGGATAAACATCTTCCTGAGAGAATCAATAACTGCTAATGGGAACCATTTGTAACTGACAATGGGTTGTTGATGGTGGTAGCAGCCCATGTGATGACAGGGCCAGATATTGGGTATTGGGGTAAGGACATGGGAGAAGGTGCTCAGGCCCTAAAACTATTGAACTTGATACTGAGTCCTGAAGGCTGTGGGGTCCACAAGCAGAAAATGAGGTGCTGTTCTTCCAGCTTGTGCTGACATATGACAGCAAGGGACAGAAATGGTGGCCATCGAACCAGTGGTGTGTCGAAGTGGCAGGCAACTGGAAGCTCAGTCAATTTTGGGAACAGAACATAGGTGTTCTGCAAAGCAGTCACTGTGTTTAGTCAAAAGAAAAATATCACACTTCCTATATGCCTTTCCCTATATCTGCTACATGCTCATATGCAATTCCTCGCAAAGGAACCTATGTATTGTCACCCAAAAGTTTGAATTATATCATCGTTTAATATTAAACTATTAAGATGAGCCTTGCTTAATTTGAACATTAATTTGATATTGTTTCAATTTCTATCAATTGTTATTTCTGTATATTATTGTTTAAACAATAAATTCTGATGATAATGGTTTACTCACTCTAATGCTGTATGATTAGAGTGAGTAATCCCATTATTCCCCTGCTATTATGAACCCAGTGTGTGAAATTTAGCTTCAGTGAATCAGTTTCCTGTTCCTTTACAGTGACTTCACAAATGGATTTTAGATCTGTTAGTGCCCATGTTTCAACTGCAATACAGCTAAAAGAAAGTTTACAAGAATTATTCCAGGAATGAAAATCTTTAGATATGAAGATAGGTCAGAGAGGTATGGGACTGCTTTCCTCAGAGAGGTGAAAGCTATGTGGGGATTTGATTGAAGTTTTCAAATTCATGAGAGATTTGCACAGAGTATACAGGGAGAACCTGTTCCTCCTCTTAAAAATATCAAAAGCAAAAGGGCATTGATTTAAAGTTATTTGCAAAACATATAAATTCCATGTAAATAAACATTGTTTTATACTGTCTTAAAGTGTAGAGGAGCCCAGGTTCAATTGAGGCATTCAAGATGACATTAGAGGATTATTCAAATCAAAAGTAAGGCATAGGCTTATGTGAGAAGGGCAGGAGAATAGCACTAATTACGACATTTAGACTGGAGGCCTGTGACCAGTTGTATGTCACAAGGATTGGTGTTGGATCCACTGCTTCTGATCATTTACATAAATGATTTGGATGTGAGTGTAGGAGGTATAGTTACTAAGTTTGCTGATGACACCAAAATTGGAGGTGTAGTGGAGTGAAAAGAAGGTTATGGCAGAGTACAACAGGACCTTGATCAGATGTACCCATGGGCAGACAGAGTTTAATCTAGATAAAGGTGAGTTGCTGTGTTTTGGTAGGGCCAATTAGGCAGGACTTAGACACTTGATGCTAAGGGCCCTGAGGAATGTTGCTGAACAAAGAGACCTTGGACTGTAGGTTCACAATTCATTGAAAGTGGAGTTGCAGGTAAATAGGCAATGAAGGCGGCATTTGGTACACTGCCTTTATTGGTCAGTGCTTTGAATATAGGTCTTGGGAGGTCATAGTGTGGCTGTACAGGATATTGGTTAGGCGACTTTTGGAAAATTGCACTCAATTCTGATCTCCCTCCTATAAGAAAGATGTTGTGAAACTTGAAATGTTCAGAAAAGATTCACAAGGATGTTGCCAGGTTTTGAGCTATAGGGATAGGCTGGGGCTATTTTCCCTCATGCATCAGAAGCTGAGGGATGACCTTAGCGATGTTCATAGAATCATAGGGGCATGGATAGGGAGAATAGCCAAGGTCTTTTTGCCCCAGGGTAAGGGAGTCCAGAACTAGAGGGCATAGATTTAAGGTGAGAAAGGAAAGATTTAAAAGGGACCTAAAGGGCAACTTTGTCATGAAGAGAACGGTGCGTGGATGGAATGAGCTGACAGAGGTGGTATGTACAATTTAAAAGGCATCTGGATGGGTAAATGAATAAAAAGGATTTAGAGGGATATGGACTGGCAAATGGAACTAGATCAGTTTAGGATATCTGGTCAGCATGAACAAGGTGGACCAAAGTGTTCCTTCTGCACCATAAGAGTTCTATCCTTCTGTGAATTTTACCTCCTGACTCTTTAAAAGTCAATAGAACTGACAGAGAAAATCAGATTCAAAACTGACACCATGCCTTTTTAAATGGCCTTTATATAATGTGCTGAAACCCCACCTTTAATAAATTAAAACAGTGTGCTGCTTGAACAAGCAGTTACAGCATTAAGACAGGTGGTTTACAACATAATAAAGCTGCCAAATAGTCAAAATTCCTTGGTCTACTGTCTGACTAGTCTCTTTGGCATGCTGTCCTAACTGCTAGGAGTGGAACATAAACAAACTATGGCTTCAGTACTCTCACAAGTACCCAGTTAACTTGATTCAGAGAACAAACTGAAATTAATACCAGCCTTTGAGAAATATTTTGTCTTTTCTGGAATTTAAACTAAATCTGTCTATTGTAACTTTCTGGTAATACAAAATGTTATTTAAATAATGAATATCAATTCCAATCATTAATGAAATAAATGGTGCCAAATGGGTTCAATGGATAAATGTACTATGATATGGAACAGCAAAATAAAACAACTTCATTTTCGCCAAAGCAGTAGTGGGTTGTCAATGTCAGCAGTTACCGCATGAGATGTCTGTATTTTTAGAAATCTATCCTAACGCAGAGATGTTAGCAGCTGCAGCAAGGCATTACAAAAAAAACATTCTTAATATCTCCTGTCATATTAAAGAGTTTGGCAATTTCAATAGCCTCCGCTAAAATATTATTATTCAGCAACACTAGGCTATATAGAAATCCAATTAAATCGGCAGCCAGAAATTAAAGACTTAAAAATCATAGAGTCACACAGCATGGAAACAGACTCTTCAGTCCAACCAGTCTCTGCCAACCATGTTTCCAAACCAAACTAATCCCACTTGCTTATGTTTGGCCCATATCCCTCCAAACCTTCCCTATTCATGTGCTTATTGAAATGTATTTTAAATATTGTAACTGTACCTGCATCCACCACCTCCTCTGGCAGTTCATTCCACACACAAACCTCTCTCTGTGTAAAAAAAACATTTTACTCGATAACTTTGCAGCACATGGCTTCGCAGAACACACATGGCTTCAATTCATTCAGTACAGATGTTAGGTCCTAATAAACTCAAAATCTTTGATGCAGGGTCAACAGGATACTACACAAAAACATTATGAGTTAAATGATGTTACAATACATGGAAAATCAACAGATGGCTGCCCTGCTAAATGTCGACATCTTAATTAGACCAGATTTTTAAACACATTTGGTAGAATTTATTGAGCTGCCAGAACTGGCATGATGGCAGGAGGGGGTTGCGAGGATTGGACCAGTGTCTAATTCCTGGCATCAGGAAAGCTGCTCATTGTTAAGATGGGGACTGGAAGAACACAATGGAGCAACCCCACCTAATAGCCAGGATGGTGGGGTGGTGGTGTTAATGGGGGGGGGGGGAAGGTGTTCCATTTGGTCTCACAAATGAACCACTTAAACCCCATTAACCCTGAGCACACCAGAATTCAGAGGAATTCAATAGGTCCTGTATCCTCATCCCATCCACCCCATTCATCCCTGTTAAGGGATCCAGCAACATTTCACTGGCTGAGCCTTAGAGAGTTAACAGAAGCAGCCACTATTCCTGGGGGCAATTCCAGCGATGGATAATTATTGGTCTATGATTACCTGGCAATTCTCAGGGTGCCTTTAAACATATTACTCTCTAGTTTTGGACTCCCCTACACTAGGAAAAATACCTTGGCTTCTCACTCTCAGGATTTTATGAATCTCCATAACGTTACTCCTGAACCTCTGATATTCCAGGGAAAATAGCCCCAACCTATTCAGCCTCTCAAACCCTACAACCCTGGCAACATCCTTGTAAAATGTTCTTGACCCTTTCAAGTTTAACAATATCTTTCCTGTAGGAGGGAGATGTAACTAAACTCAATATTCCAAAATTGACCTCACCAATGTCCTGTACAGCCACAATATGACATCCCAGCTCCTATACTCAATGAACTGACCCCACCAACTTAACAAAAGAGACTTGCAGCATGTTACAGCATTGACCATTGACCACAGAACGGATCCTAGAGGAATACGATGGTGTGTTTACTAGTTAAGACTTAAGAATGTAAGACCAATTCCGATTCTGCCAAGAAATGTCCAAGCTATCCTCAACCCAGCTTGAAAGACAAGAAGAAAGAGCTGGAAAAGCAGGGGGTAATACAGATTAACAGTGAAATAACCTGAAAAACAGAACATGCATTGAGCCAATGCATCTGAATAAATCATTTAAGAGAGATCTTAGCACCATATGCTCTCAACTAAAGTCAGTCTAAGTGACAAGTTTGGACCTGCCACTTCATTCATGGTAGAAAGTGAACATCAAATAAACTGTGGAAACTTCAGACACATATACACAGGTGTGTAAATAGCCAATCTGAACATAAGAAATAGGAGGAATAGGCCATCTGACCCTTCAAGCCCACCCCGCCATTCAATAAGATCATGGCTGACATTTTTGGGGCCTCAACTCCATTTACCCACCCTCTCACCATAACCTTTAATTCCTTTACTGTTCAAAAAATTATCTATCCTAGCTTTGGGAAGATATAAATTCCCCATCTGCACAGAGCACTGCAACCTAAATATGGAAATAGAACAAGAGTCACCACAGCAACAAGTAACATGGGAATGACACTTCCCAGAAGAGGAACATCAACTAGGTGAACAGCCAACTACAAGATGCACACGGGCCAGTAAGAGATTAGCATGATTTAAAGACCCTGGGTTGATTCTTATGACATTTTGGTTTAGCATCAATTTTGTTGAGTTTCATGGAGGGTTTCTCTCCCTAAGGCCAAGAAAGACTTGTCACAGTTTCATCCCAAACTCACCTCATGATCTGCTTGATGTGCCCCTGTGTCAACTCTGTCATCCAATGCAAACTTGATTCTACTATCCAGCTATAGTTGGATGAATACACTTGAATATCTCTAGCTCCATAATCCAAGGTATCTCAGATGTTGTGAGCATTTTGGAAGGTACAGAATGTTTTGAAATTTTGTTTGCTTTCTTTTGCTATTGAGGGAATATAAGGTTTATTTGTATTTCCTGGTGAAGAATGTCTCCACCTAATTGTGGTTGCAATTACTATTGGTGCAATCTTTAGCTGGTTTTATGATGCAAGTCAACAACATTAACCTTTTGTACCTTCTTCAGTTAAAGGATAATTCTCATTAAGAGAGATTTCAGGGTCTCAGGGACGGTGTCACTGGAATTCAAGAGTGTGTAATGATCCAAAATCTTTACTTTCACTAAATGCACAAAATGAGTGCAGGGTCCCTTCTCTGACTGCATCCTGAAAGAACAAACCAAGCTCTAAAATGTCTTCTAGTGGCCAAACATGTTTGACTTTGATGCCTTTTCTTCACTGCCATTTAAGCTTCTCATTTGAGAGAAATGGATGGTCTGCGTTATCTTGCTCCAGAACTGGGGTTAGAGCATCTGTCATGGAGAATGATTCCTGATGCACTGACTAGATGCCTGCATCTTTGATACCAGAAAACTGAAAACCATTTAAAGCTAGCCAAATGCTGATGGGAGAATCTCCCAGGAAGCCTTCAACCAGGGAGAATTAGGGAACTAAGTAAATTTCCTAGGAGTAGTGACAGAATCGTAGAATCACACAGTAGAGAAAAGCCCATTCAGCCCATCAAGTCTACGCGAACAAAAAGTACTCTAAATCTGCACGGATCCCACTTTGCAGCACTTGCTTCATAGCGTTGAATGATATGATATTTCAGGTGCTTACCTAAGTACTGTGAGCTTTTCCACCTCAACTACCATTTCAGGCAGTGCATTCCAGATTGTCACAACCCTCTGGGTGAAAAGAAACCTTCCTCAAATCCCCTCTAAACTTACAGCCTTGCACCTTAAACTTATCTCACTTGTTATTAATCATTCAACTTGTCCCTCATAATCTTATACACCTTGATCAGGTCACCCGTTCAAAAGCAAACAACCCAAGCTTATCCAGCCTCTCTTCATGGATAAATACTCCAGCCCAGGCAATATCCTCATGAATTTCCTCTTCACCCTCTCCAGTACAATCAAATCCTTCAGACATTGGTTATTTGCAGGATAAGTGAATAACTTCTCAAAACTGCAACATAAGGAGAAAGGAATTCTTGATTAAAATTAAATGCAGAATGGTGAGAATTCCATTTGTAATTTGGTTTTGAGATACTGTACAGTGTTAACTTAATAAATGTTTGTTCAATGTCTTTCGTCAGTGAAAGCCTTTTCCTTTTAAAATGTTTATTCTTTTTGTATGGCCCTTTAGCTTGGAAATGTCAGCTTCGATATTCAAACTTGTTTTCAAAAGTTACCAGTCTAACAGGGTCATGAGAATACATTCAAAATTTTGAAACAAAAGCTAACTAATCTGGAAGGATTGCAGTTATTAAATGAAGGCACTATCACAAGTTAAATATGGGTCCAACCTTCAGAAGATAATATATAGTATTGAAATTCTTGAGCCATGATCCTGACAGTTAACTCCCTACATAAATTTTTGGAGAGATTTTTTTTTAAAGAAATTAGAAGAAATTTAAAGGAAAAGAAAAACTTTCTTCCAGAGTCCACGTCCACTGGAACCCACGAGTGAGTGTCAGATTTGCCTTTGGAAGTTCATTCTTTATGCTAGGCTCCAACAGTGAACTAAGTCCTAGGCCCAACCAAGCAATAGATCCTGTCCCCCCACTAATAACACTCCTCTGTATGGAGCGGATGAGGCGGGGGGGTGCGGGGGGAAGAAGGGTTGCTCCTCACCAAACATCTCAAAGCAGCACTAATGCAACTATATCATTACAACAATGTCATGGATTTTCCAATGACCTGGTAGTTGTTATGTCAGCACAGATCAAAATTTAGAGCTGCCTGTGTTGGACTGGGGTGTACAAAGTTAAAAATCACACAACACCAGGTTATAGAACAACAGGTTTGATTGGAAGCATTAGCTTTCGGAGCACAGCTCCTTCATCAGGTGGTTGTGGAGGACACAATTGTAAGACACAGAATTTATAGCAAAAGTTTACAGTGTGATGTAACTGAAATTATACATTGAAAAATACCTTGATTGATTGTTAAGTCTCTCATCTGTAAGAAGGACCATGTTAGTTTCACTTCTTTCATATGTAAATTGCAAAACTTTTTTATTAAAAAAAGCTACATTCTCAAGTAATTCTCAATTTAACAATTGGTGTCAGCCCAGATAATGTATTGAAGGTGTTATCCCCCTGTGTGCTGCGGTCTGTGCCATAATGTTTAGACTGATTCTAATCTAAAAAATGAATTAACAGAATCTTACGTGGATTCATACAGTTTTTGAGCAAAGTACAATGTAACTTTGCAATAATGGCACAGACCGCGGCACACGGGGATAACACCTTCAATACATGATCTGGGCTGACAGCAATTGTTAAAATCAACAAGGTAAAAACAATGACCGCAGATGCTGGAAACCAGATTTTGGATTAGTGGTGTTGGAAGTGCACAGCAGTTCAGGCAGCATCCAAGGAGCAGCAAAATCGATGTGAAGGGCTTTTGCTAATCCAGAACCAATTGTTAAAGTTCACTCGAGAATGTAACTTCTAAAAAAACGTTTTGTGATTTACATATGAAATAAGTGAAACTAATATGGTCATTCTAACAGATGAGACACTTAACAAACAATCAAGATATTTTTCAATGTATAATTTCAGTTACATCACACTGTAGACTTTTGCTATAAATTCTGTGTCTTACAATCTTATATTCCACAACCACCTGATGAAGGAGCAGCGCTCCAAAAGCTAGTGCTTCCGATTAAACCTGCTGGACTATAAGCTGGTGTTGTGTGATTTTTCACTTATCACAGATCAAAGTTGCGCATGGGGACCCTATGAAATCCCAATCGTAACATAATGAGAAGGAATTGTCCGGGAAATTTAGTTTTCTGCTGGGCAATTCAACTATGCCCGGAAGCCTCTGAAAGTGACCAATTAGATGGCAGTCTAATGGCTCCGATGAATAAGGTAAAATAGCTACTCAGGAAAAGTTGGACTAATAAATCCATAGTCTACGTCAAGAAACTGTTAAATTGACCTCATATCTAACCTCACTTACCCTGAACTATATCTACCCTTACCTCTAACAGATCCTAGACCCTTACCCAACACCCTTTCCCCCATGCACACCCAACAAATCTTACCTCTGCATCTGAACTCCTTCCTCCCCAGTCATATTTGACACAACCTCCAAATATGCTCCCCACCTCCTTCATCCTTCCCAAATCATCACCCCATCCTCATCCCCTACTCCATCTTACCCTGGATCAGGTCCACTTCCTCCCACAATCCCGAACCAACCCAACCTGACAGCTCTGCCACCAGACCTGACCCAACACCACCTCCTCTGCTATACCCACTTTCTCACACTAATGCCAAACTATTCCTCAGTACTATATCACTTTTCTTGCTACCTTGCACCCTATCCATTTCGCACCTGTCCCCTACCAAACTGGCACCCTACTTAGTTAGTACACTGAAACCTTACCCGCTCCCATCAGGCAACCTACATCTGGCATCATACCCTATACATAGCCAGTACCCTAAATAGATGG
This sequence comes from Hemiscyllium ocellatum, assembly GCF_020745735.1. Taxonomy (NCBI): domain Eukaryota; kingdom Metazoa; phylum Chordata; class Chondrichthyes; order Orectolobiformes; family Hemiscylliidae; genus Hemiscyllium; species Hemiscyllium ocellatum. Next base: position 80,145,554 of record NC_083408.1, read on the forward strand.
CATACAATGCCTGGCATCCTACCCACTCCTCAACTGGCATTGTATCTACCCTATCCATCTATCACCTTTCCCTCCCACCATAATATTGTACGTAACTTGGGTAATTACAATTTGACAGACACTGTCTAAGTGGCTGTCTAGAGTTTTAAATTTCATAATACAACAGCCAATTGCTGTGAAAAGGGGATGTGATTTGCCTTTTTGTCAGAGTTCTGAACTCTGAAAGAACTGTCAGAAGAGATGTATGTCCTCACATTTCAGAGGGAGCTCTGAGCAGAATCGCCTTTCAGAAATGTGAAGTTGCCTTTTCTCATTATGAAAAAAAAGGTCCAGAATGACAGACAATGTGCCCGTCACTGTCAGTCCTCGGAAGATCTGGTCCAATATATGGAATATTGTAAAGAAGGTTAATCTCTCTTTAACGTAATAACAGAATCCTACAAAATGGTTCGCCAAAGTCACAGTGAAAATTGAGGTGGTATTGGAATTATAATGAACGTAGCTCAGGAACAAATGGACAACTTTTTGAAACACTTCTAAAAGAAATCCCCCCCCCCACCACCCCCCCCCAACCCCTGCCCCTGCTCCTGCATCCCCCCCCCTCCCCCAGTAGTTTCCCTGGAGGGGTGAATAACTCCCAGGTCACCACAATGTGACAATACGAATCAAGCAATCGAATGGCTCAGATAGTCAAAAGTCAACTACCTCCAATCAAAGTCAATAGATGGTCTGTTACCAAATATGGAAGTATTACACAATAGTTTTGGGACAGCAGCATCTTAAATTTTGATCTGTATCAGACAGACTGTGGGATATCATTTTGCCAGAATTCCAAGAGACACTATCAGACTTTAAAAGGAAATGATGGCCTAATGGTATTAATCCAGAGATGCTGGTAACATTCTGAGGATCCTGGTTCAAATCCTGCGATGGCAGGTGGTGAAGTTAAATTTTTAAAAATCTGTAATTAACAGCATAATGATGACTGTGAGCCATTGTTGATTACTGGGGGAAAGACCATCTTGCTCAGTAATGTCCTTCAAGGAAGGAAGCAGCCTACATGTGACTCCAGAACTATAGTAATGTGGTTGACTTTTAACAATTGGGGACAGGTATTAAATACTGACTCAGCCAATGACACCCACATCCTGTGACTGAATTGAAAAAACAAAACAGCAAGGTTTAAAAAGTGATGTGCAAAAGAAGCAACTCTGATCGTGCACACCATTTGATTTCAGTAAATGTAATGTGTTTGCATGGTCATTTAACATTACCTTTCTACCTTTTAAACAACACAAGTCTGAATCATAGTATCATAAAATCCCTAGCATGTGGAAGCAACCATTTGGCCATTGAATCCACACCAACTCTCTGAAGCACATCCCACCCAGACTCACCACCTACCCCATCCTTGTAACCCTAAAATTTCCCATGGCCAATCCACCGAACCTGCATACCTTTGGACTATGGGAGAAAATCGGGAAAACCCAGAGGAAACCCAAACAAACTTGGAGAGGAAATTCAAACTCCCCTACAGGTTTCATCATTTGTTTCACTTGTTTTAATCTAACAAATCTTAAACTTTTACCTTTCACAGCATTTCATTACACATGGTTTCAGTGAATGTAATATGCTTGTGTGCTCATTTTTAAGTTACTGCTTAAATTTATGCATTTGGTACGTCCACTATAACCCTTTAAGGCCTGATACCATCCTGATGAAATGAGAGCTTTTTTTGTCCTCAACTTGCCTTTCCCAGAAAATGTTTGACACTTGAAATTCCATTCTTTTTTGAGTGTCTCTTCAAATTGCCTTCACATTGCCCATACATGGTTTTGTTGTCTTGAAGTAAATTAAAAGCAGACACTCCACTTTACCGACATGCAAACAAGCATAGAAAAACAACTATGATTGAAAGTGCGCATAACAGGTAACTCTGTGGTCTGAATTGCTAGGGGTAGGACAATGATCAAATTCATTCCTCTTTAGGTTAGAAGAAGTTGGAAATGAGCAAAAATTCACAATTCCTTTTAGAAGAAGAACTTCGTTACTTATATTAATTACCTCTATTCTTGAATAATTCAAGCATCTATTTTTGAGTTGTATAGCATTAAGCTTTTGACATGGTATGTAAATTACAAATTAGTTATCACTACATGTCTCCTGACCACAGCTACATCATCTTGATACCTATTTTCCTTCCAATTATTTCTATAGTATTTGACAGTCCAACCTAGGAGTTTAACATTAAGCTAAAGGTGCTGCAGTATTCTGCCAACTCCCACTCCTTCATGTTGCCTGTTGTCCAACCCTTTCAGTTTTGTATTTTTCATGAGGGAGCCAGTGACGGGATGGTCATATAACTGGACTAGAAATTCAGAATATATGTGGATGAGGGGGTTCAAATCCTGCTGTGGAAGCTGATTATATTCCAAATTTATTCATTGAATTTTAATGCAAGTAAGAGTAATGACGACAATTAACATTGCTCATTATAAAATTATCTTATTCACTCATGTCCTTCGTGGAAGGAAACCTATCCTAATTTGGATAAGCCTCTAGACTCACAGCATATGCTTGACCCTTATTGGTTTCCTTCAGTGGCCTAACAAGTCACAGAGTTCAAAGGCAGTTAGTGATGGATGACAATTGCTGGCTCACATCACTTCATATCACATACCGAGTGCTTCTAACTTTCAGTCCAGTAGCAGTGCAATGACTGATTCGCTACAGCTTGATCCCTTAGTCACTTCAGCGAAACAATCAACGTCTTGTTTTTGCCTCTCTATTTCCAAGTACATCAAAGATACTAACTCTTCAAAACTCTCCAAACCCTCAGAACAGGAGTTGGTCATTATACGGAGAATGCACTCTAATTTTTTGGTTGAGTGGTAGATTTCAACTATGTATTTAATAATAAATGTGCAGATGATACCAAGTTAGAAGGTGCAACAGGGTAGGTAGCAAGTTATAGGTGGATCAATGACAAAGTAAATGAACAACCAAACTGGCAAATAAGGAACAGTATGAGGAAGTGTGAATGATCTTTGGATCCAAGCATGACAACATCACTTATTTTTGAAATGCAGGGGATACGAATTATGGAACAGCAATGGGATTTGGGTGCAAAAATTGATAGAAGTGAATGCATCAGAGAAAACAATTAAAAATAAGCCTAAAGGTTCAGACATTAAGGGACATCTTCATTTTTACATACTGCCATGATGTAATGTCACCTGGGGTTATGAGCTAAGTGTGGGAAACAAAATGTCAAGAAGAAAATATCAGTTTTAGAGGGAGCAGATTCATTAGAATGGCACCAGGGCTTAAAGGGTTCAAGTTTAAGTACAAAATACATAAACCTGAGATATATTCCCTGAAGGTTAGAAGATTAAAAGTTGCCCTAATTAAATGTTTAAAGTGACAGGGAATTCAAATGGGTGAATACAGAGAAATGATTTCTTCAAGTGTGGCAATCTGAAACAAGGCAGTACACAACCTTAAATTGAGAACAATAGCATTAAATCTGGATCCATTTATTCACTCAACTGTGCAGACATAGGAATGATTTTTCCTGTTGTGGATGCTGGATCATTTGAAATATTTAAGACTGAGATTGATGTGAGATATTGCATTTTGGTAATACAAACAAGGATAAGACTTGTACAATTAATGGTAGAGTTTGGGTAGTGTTGTACAACGGAGGGACCTAGGTATGTAATTCATTGAAATTTGTGCCATAGGTAGTGGTTAAGAAGGCATTTAGCATTCTTGCCTTCATTGCTCAGATCTTTGAGCATTGGAGTTGGAACATCATGTCGAGATTGTATAGGACGTTGGCGAGGCTTCTTCTGGAGTTGTGTGTGCAGTTCTGGTTGCCCTGTTGTAGGAAGGATATTATTAAACTGAAGAGGGGTCAGAAAGTATTTACCAGGATGTTGCCAGGAATGGAGGGTTTGAGATATAAAGATAGACTGTAAAGTCTGGGACGTTTTTCACTGGAGTGAAGGAGGTTGGGGGATGACCTTACTGAGGTTTATAAAATCTTGAGGGGCATAGATAAGGGGAATGACAAGGGTCTTTTCCCCTGGGTGGGGGAGTTCAAACCTAGGGGGCATATTTTTAAGTGGAGAGAAAAAAAATTATAAAGGACACAAAGGATAATTTTTTTTAAAAACACAGACAGCGGTTTGTGTGTGCAAAGAACTGCCAGAGAAAGTGGAGGATGCAGGTACAGTTACAACATTTAAAAAAAATTTGGATGAGTTCATGAATAAGAAAGATTTGGAGGGATGTGGGTCAAGTGCAGTCAGGTAAGACTAATTTTGTTTGGGAACATGGTCAGAGTGGACTAGTTGGACAGAAGGATCTGTTTTCATGCTGTATGATCTATTTTTGCTAAATAGGCTTATCAAAAGCTTTAATCAGAATTGACCTGAATGATTAACTGTGTTTTATGCTCTCTCCAGATACTGCTAGACGTGCTGCATTTTCTTGCATATTTTGTTATTGCAGACATTGAGCATCTGCTATAATCTGCTCCAAAAATGAATGCTTTATCTTAAATGATTCTTTGAAACAGAACATTGCATTGTACAAAAAAAGGAAGTTTTGTTTTCCCACTGTAGACCATTGTTTGATCAATAGATTTTCCAAAGCAATTTCACGTATCATTATGACCCTGAAACTGTACCAAAATGCACAACAGAATTTACCTTGCATGTTGGTTGAAAAGACAAATTACTATCTTGTTTCTACTATGTTTCACATCAATTAGCTCTGATTTCACAAACAATTATTACAAAATTTCATGATTATCTGAACTAAGAATTAAAAGTGAAAGAAGAACAAAAGTAGAAGGAAAAATGTGGGCGGCACGGTGGCACAGTGGTTAGCACTGCTGCCTCACAGCGCCTGAAGACCCGGGTTCAATTCCCGACTCAGGCGACTGACTGTGTGGAGTTTGCACGTTCTCCCCGTGTCTGCGTGGGTTTCCTCCGGGTGCTCCGGTTTCCTCCCACAGTCCAAAGATGTGCGGGTTAGGTGAATTGGCCATGCTAAATTGCCCGTAGTGTTAGGTAAGGGGTAATGTAGGGGTATGGGTGGGTTTCGCTTCGGCGGGTCGGTGTGGACTTGTTGGGCCGAAGGGCCTGTTTCCACACTGTAAGTCTAATCTAATAATTAACAACAAAAAAAAAATAATAATTAATTAACAGCACTGGAATTTTGTAAAGAAAACAAGCACTTTGAAAAAAGTGTCAAAGCACAACTACCAAGCTATATTTGACTGGGCTGAATGTCAAAGGTAACATCACTAAGAGATTAAAACATGCAGGTCAGTTTATAAGCAGTATACTTCTATGTTACATTATCATCATATTCACCATACACAGTTATCATCACATTCACATACATCCAACATTAACTTGCTAATGCCTGGGAACAACAGACTGGTGAGTCTAACACTTCTGGGGGTACGTTGTTAGAGGGGGTTCTGAGAGACAGGATCTACAGGAATTTGGAGAGGCAAAGACTCATTTGGGATAATCAAAATGGCTTCATGCATGGAAAATTGTGAAAGTGTTTCAGTTTTTGGAAGGGGTGATCAAGAAAGTAGATGAGAGCAGTACGGTAGATGTTGTCTCCATGGACTTTAGCAAGGCCTTTGACAAGATACTGCATAGTGGATGGACCTAGTCTTTGGCAATTCTGAGTGAGAATACCATCCCAGATAATTCTCACAATTCTGGATATTTGTTTTTGGTGTCAGCGCTCCCTCCTCCTTCCCCATCATGATCCATTGTATAGATTGTACAAGCCCCTAAACCATCCTCAGCCCCACTTTGTAGGTCTAATATTTACTGTACAGCTGACCTTGCAGGGAGCCTTTCACTGCTTCACACTGCATTATTCTCCAAGAGAATATTATCGAGATGCACAAACAATATTCCGACTGAATAAATCCTGTCCTACTTTCATCATTAATGGACTTTCACTATTTAATGGAAACTAATAAAGAAGGGTAGGGCCATAGAAATTTAGAGCATGGAAACAAGCCTTTCAGTCTAACTTGTCCATGTCACCCAGTTTTCACAATTAACCTAGACCTCCATGATTATCCCACCCATCCATCCATGTACCTGTCCAAATGTTTCTTAAATGTCAAAATTGTGCTATGTCTAGCAGCCCGTTCCAGACATTCGCCATGCAGCATGTGGAGAAAATTGTCCATCTGGACCCTTTTATATCTCTTCCCCTCTCACTTAAACAATGCTGTCTATTTTTAGACTCCCCTACCATGGAGAAAAGCTGTTGGCTATCTACTTTGTCGATGCCTCTCATGATTTTATAAACCCTTATAAAGGTCACCCCGCAATCTCCTAATATGCAGGGTTAAAGTCTCAGCTTATCCAGCCTCTCCTTATAACTCAAGCCTTCCAGTCCAGGTAGCATCCTAGTAAATCTTTTCTGTACTCTTTTTAGTTTAATAATATCCTTTCTATAGTAGGGAGACCAGAACTGCATGCAGTACTCCAAATGTGGCCTCATTAATGTCTAGTACATCTGCAACAAGTTGTCCCAACTCTTATACTCAATGTTCTGACCGATGAAAACAAGTATGCCAAAAGCTTTCTTCATCACCCTGACTACCTGTGACTCCAATTTCAAGGAGCTATTAACCTGTACCCCCAGATCTCTCTGATTTATAACACTCCCCAGGGCCCTACCATTGACTGTGTGAGTCATGCCCTGGTTTGCCTTATCAAAATGCAACACTTTGCATTTATCTAAATTAAACTCTCTCTGCCATTCCTCAATCCACTGGCCCAGTTGATCAAGATCTTTTCATATTCCCAGATAACCACCTTCACTAACCACTATACCACTAATCTTGGCGTCATTCACAAAAGTAGCATCCATTTGGCTAGCTCTCCCTGGATCCCACAAGGTTTAATCGGGTATTATCATATATTAATTGGGTATTATCATATACAAATAGGCTACTAAGTTGCTTGTATTCAGTTTGGTGGAGTACGTGAACATAACAACCAACAGGCCTGCGTGATAATTGAAACCACCAAATGTTATTGTTTTGTTTAATAAAATTTTAGTTACACTTGATGTAAATGTGTCCTAGATTGTCACATAAACTTATCTTTAAAAGTTATGTTTTACCATAACAAAAACATATATGATCCTCCCAAAAATGTTCAGTTCACTTTGTTTAAAAAAAAAGCTACTGCATTCATTCTTTTTAAGCAGTGACACCTAATTCTAGATTCTCCCACAAAAATAAGAACCCTTTCTACATGCCCTCTATAAGGATCCCTCTGGATCTTTTATGTTTTAATCAAATCATTTCTTATTCTTCTAAACCCCTGGAAATACAAGGCTAGCCTGTGTAACCTTTCTTAACAAAACAATCCACTCATTCTAGGTATTAGTTCAGCGACCTGTCTTTGAACTGCTTCCAAGGCATTCATATCCTTCCTTAAATAAGGAGGCTAGCATTGTACACAGTTTGCTGAATGTGAGCGCGCCAATGTCCTGTACAACTGAAGCATAACCTCCCTACCTTTGTATTAATCCCCTTGCAATAAATAATAACTTTGTATTAGCTTCCTTATTACTGCTGTACCTGTATGCGAGCATTTTGCAACTCATGCTCCAAGATGCACAGATGCCTCTGTATCTCAGAGCTCTACAACCTCTCACTATTTAGGCAAAGTGTTTAAAATCTCACATGTTCCCACATTACAGTCTATTTGTCAAGTCTTTGTCCACTCACTTAACATATGTAGCTTCCTTATGCCCTCTTCATAATTTACTTGCTCACATACCTTTGTGTCATCAGCAATTTTTCCACTACATATTTGGTCCCTTCAAAGTCATTGATATCTCTAGATTGTAAACAGTTGAAACCCCAACAACCAACACTCGTTACACCTTACCAATCAGAATATGCTCTGTGTTTTCTGTTAGCTCGCCAATCTTCTATCCATGTTATCTTCTACACCATGAGCTTTTACTTTTCAATATAACCTTTGATCTACCATTATTATCAAATGCCCTCTGGAAATCCATGGACAATACATCCATATGTTCCCCCTTATACAGTGTGCATGTTTCTTCCTTAAAGAAGGAAGACAGTCAGCATGGCTTTGTCAAGGGCAGGTCATGTCTGACAAATTTGAATGAGTTCTTTGACAAGATGACACAGGCCGTGAATGATGGTAGTCAAGTATGCTGTATATTCAGACTTGCAGAAAGCACTTGAAACAATGTCACATGGTTGATTGGTTTGCAAATTAGAAATGTTTAGGATTGATGGACCCGGAGAAGCATGGAATAGAAATTGGCTAAAAGATAGGAAACAGAGGGTAGGTATAGAATGGGTATTTCTTAGATTAGAGAGGAGTTGAAAGTAATGATCCCCAGAGATCGGTGTTGGGACCTTTGTTTTTACTGATTTATATAAATGATTTGTAGATAGGTGTTGAGGGTAAAATCTCTAAATATGAAGATAATATTAAACTAGAGAGAATAGTGAATGTGAGGATGATACCAAGCAACTTCAAAAGGAATTGACAATTTGACTAAATAGTCAGGTACACAGCAAATTAATTTCAATACAGGAAAAGATAGGGTAATGCAGTTTAATAGAAGAAACCTGGAGGAGAGACAATATAGGCTCAATGGCACAATTTTGATGGATGGACGGGAACAGCAGGATCTCAGAATTCATGTGAATGATTCTCTGAAGGCTGTCAGGCAAGTTGAAAGCATTGTTAAGAAGGTTTCTAGAATTCTTGAGTTCATAGAGACATAAGGGTATAAAAGCAAGCAAGTGATGATACACCTCTGCAAACCATTTGGAGTACTGCATTCAGTTCTGGGCAGTTTACTTAAGGAAAGATGTTAAAGTCCTGGAGAGGTTGCAAAGGAAGTTTTTTTAGAATGATACCAGGAATGAGGCATTTTAGATACAAAGAAAGATTGGGGAGATAGGGTTTATTCATCTTGAAGCAGAGATGAAGAGGTGACCATCTTGAGCTGTTCAAAATTATGAACAATTTTGACAGGACAAAGAAGGATATGCTGTTTCCAGGAGTTGGTATGTCAGTAACTAGTGCTCACAATTTCAAGACTGTCAGCAAGAGAGCTAGAAGTGAGATGAAAAGAAACTTTTTCTCTCAGAGATTTGTTAGGATTTGGAATGTGCTGTCAACACATTAAAAACAAGACAAGATATGAAAACATCAATAATTCCATACGTACCCCAATGAACCCACATCCTGGAATGAAGGGGAATTCATTCATCTCTGTTCCAAGCGCCAGCTGTTTTATCAATTTATAATCACCTTGTCAGTTTCTCTGGAAGAGACGTTGAACTGGCGATAAAGCTTTAAAGTTAAGCAATATTCGAAGCACTTCTTATTTCAGACAATAAAAATAACATTTTTCCTAATTCTGGCTGTATGTCTTTGTGCTTTGAAAGTAAAGCAAAATAGAGGAACGAACTTCCTGCATTTTGGAAGCTTTTACAATTTTTCTGCAAGCACACAGTTCCTTGCCGAGTTTATGGGTAATTTGCATTTTTGAAACATATGTCGATTCAACAACTGATTTTTTTTTCAAAAGCAGGCCAGAACTCGCTGGGAAAGTTCACAAGGGACTTGCTGACTTCCTTTAGAGTAAAAAACTTCGCATTAAAGTTTGAAGTGTAGACTAGCCAAGTTTGCTGGTATCTGCAGAAATACCTGCCCGCACGTTCAGAGTAATGTTTGAAAGTGCAGCCGGTAAGAAAGCTTTCCTCGTTTCTATTTCATTTCCATAGCAGTTGGATTGACTCCTGCAAGAGATCGCGGTTCACATTGAAATAACAATGGTGCTTTGGTTAAATTGCCATTTTATTGAAAAAGAGTTGGTCTAAAAATGTTGTCTGTTACAGTTTATTGCAAATTATTCATTTGGACATAGTATAAATTCATTGCTATATCAACGTTTAATCTATGGTGTTCGCTGGTTCTTGTAGTATTTTAAAAACTAGATAGGTTAACGGTTATGAACGGTTAACAGATTCATTTCACAACGGTACTGCAGTAAATCCTGTATATTTAAGTAGCTTGTGATTTGTGCATTGTTCTGAGAGGTTTGATTGAATGTAGAGTGCTCTGAATATTATAATTAAAATTGTTTTCGTCGATGTGCTGTCAGGAATGCAGTGATTAAAACCAACTCCACGTTCATTCTGTGTAATAAATACCACATTCATCGGCATTCGACGTGCGCTGGAGATTGCTTGTCCTCAGATGAACTCCACGCCGTGCCAACAATTCAGTTCTGGGCAGTCTGTCAACCAACAGAATATCAAAACAAGAAATGTTATTTGGCTAACTTGACAGCAAAAAGGGGGATGGAGGTGGAAGCGGTGATTCAGCATGCAATACGTGTTCATTGTGTACCCGAGTCTTTGAATGTCTTGAATTCTAAAATATGCAACTTCAAGCTATTTTGTCACGAACAATGCTTTGGTCACAATATAATCATGAGTGAAAGATTAATTTAATGGAATTTAGTCCCCTCACAACTGTGACTGAAAACAAATCATAAAATGAATTCCTGTGTGTAATTTTATACAAAAGTTTTTTTTATTTTTAAAATTTGGAGCCTACAGTTGAAAGCATAAAAGAAAGAAAAATTGGCATTTATAGTGTACCTTTCATGACCTCTCAATGTCCCACAGGGCAGCAAATGAAGTAGTATCCTGAAATGTAATCAATTCAATTAAGAAAACACAGCCACCAGTTGGAGCTCAGCAAGCTCTTACAGCCTGTAAACTGACAGTGACCTTCCGTTTTTGTGATGCTGATTGATGGAAAATATTGACCTGGATACTGGAGTTACCCCCTCCTCTTCAAAATAGTAGCATGAGATCATTTGCATTCTCCTGGTAAGGCAGGCAGGCTTCAGTTACATCATGTCGCAAAGGCAGCAACTCTTACAATGTAGCACTCCCTCAGTATGGCAATGTAATGTCAGGGTAGGCTTTTGTGCTGAAGTCTCTGTAACAAAATTTGATCCCAAGACCTTCTAGTAACAGAAAATAGGTGCAGGAATAGACTTTTTTAGATTAGGTTTCCTACAGTATCAGAACAGGCCATTTGGCTCAACAAGTCCACACTGACCCTCCAAAGAGTAACCCACCCAGACCCATTCCCCTACATTTACCTCTGACTAATGCACCTAACGCTATGGGCAATTTAGCATGGCCAATTCACCTGATCTGCACATCTTTGGAATGGAAGAGGAAACCCACGCAGACATGGAGAGAATTTGCAAACTCCACACAGACAGTTGCCCACGGTGAGAATTGAACAAGGTCCCTGGCACTGAGGCAGCAGTGCTAACCACTGAGCCACTGTGCCTCTTGATTCAGCCCTTCAAACTTGCACCACCATTCAATATGATCATGACTGATCACGTAATCTCAGTATCCCAGACCCACTTCCTCTCCATACCCCTTGATCCCTTTAGCCACAAAGGCAACATTCAGCTCCCTCTTGAATATATCTAATGAACTGGCCCCAACAGATTCCTGTGGAACAGAATTCCACAGGTTCACAACTCTGAGTGAAGAAATTCTTCCTCATCGCAATTCTGAATGGTTTACCCTTTCTTCTAAGACAGTGACCCTTAGTTTTGGACTTCCCCAACATTGGGAATACCTTCCCCACATCTAGCCGGTCTAGTCCCATCAGGATTTTATATGTTTCTATGAGATCTCCTCTCATTCTTCTAAAGTCCTTCTAAAGCCCAGTTGATTCAGACATTCCTCATATGTCAATCCTGTCACCCCTGGAAACAGTCTGGTGAACCTTCGCTGGGCTCCCTCAATAGCAAGAGTGTCTTTCCTCAAACTAGAGACCAAACCTGCACACCATACTTAAGGTGTGGCCTCAACAAAAAACTTCATATTTATCCACATTATATTGCATTTGGCAAGTAGTTGCCACTCAGCCAGTCTGTCCAAGTCACCCTGGAGACTTTTAGCATCCTCCTCACTGCATACACTGCCACCTAGCTTAGTGTCATCTGCAAGTTTGGAGTTATTGCATTCAATTCCTTCAGGCATATTGTTAATATATATTGTAAACCATCAGGTTTATTTGGAAGCACTACCTTTCGGAGCACTGCTCTTTCATGAGGTCATGATTTCCAATTAAACCTGTTGGAACATAATCTGGTGTTGTGTGATTTCTACCTTCATGAGGTAGTTGTGGAGTATAAGATTGTAGGACACAGAATTTATAGCAAAAGTTTCCAGTGTAATGTAACTGAAGTTATATAATCAAAAAAAGATTTGGATTGTTTGTTAAGTCTCTCAGCTTTCAGAACGGGCATGTTGGCTTCTGTTCTTTCATATGTAAATTCCAGAACTTTCTCAAGTGAACTTTAACAATAGGTGCCATGTTGGCCCAGATAATGCATTGAAGGTGTGAGATGCCCTGTGTGAGGCTGTCTGTGCCCCAATGTTCAGACTGATTCTGATGCACAAAAGGGATTTACAGACTCTTACATGGATTCATGCAGTTTTTGAGCAAAATAAAATGTAATTCTGCAAGTACAAATTCATCCCACAAAGCTATATGTGTGGGTGTGTGCTCGAGGGGTATGAGTGTCTGTGAGAGAGTCTGTGTATCTGTATGTGTATGTGTGTGAATGTGAGTGTAAAGGGGTAGAGGTCTATGAGAGGGTGCGTGTGAGCGTGTGCGAGTGTATGTGGGGGCATATGAGAGAGACCTTGTGTATGACAGAGGCTCTGCGTGTGTGTATGGGTCTGTAGGAGAGACTGTGTGTGTGTGCGTGCACACGTGTGTAGAGCAGTGGGGTCACCTGTAGTGTGACATGAACCCAAGGTCCTGGTTGAAGCCATCCCTTTGGGTATCGAACTTGGCTATCAGCCTTTGTTTGGCCTCTTTTCGTTGTTGCCTGTCCCGAAGTCCTCCTTGGAGGACGATCACCCGAAGGTCCATGGTTGAATGTCCTGGACCGCTGAAGTGTTCTCCAAGTGGAAGGGAACACTCCTGTCTGGTGATTGTTGTGTGATGTCCATTCATCTGTTGCTGTAGCCTCTGCTCAGTCTCACCAATGTACCATACCTCAGGGCATCCTTGCCTGCAGCATATGATATAGGCAACGTTGGCTGTGTCATGAGTACCTGCCACATACATGGTGGGAGGTGTCCCCACGTGTAATGCTGATATCCATGTTGACACTTTACAGGCAAGGATGCCCGGAGGCATGGTACATTGGTGAGACCGAGCAGAGGCTACGGCAATGGATGAATGGACACCGCACAACAATCAACAGACAAGAGTGTTCCCTCCCAGTCGGAGAACACTTCAATGGTCCGGAACATTCGACCTTGGACCTTCAGGTGACCATCCTTCAAGGCAACAACGCAAAGTGGCTGAGCAGAGACTGACAGCCAAGTTTGGTATCCATGGGGATGGTCTCAACCGGGACCAAATAAACAACACCTAGTGACTATCTCTCATACACAGGCTCACACATACACTCCCACACACACCCTCTCACAGATTGATAGCCCTTTATACTCACAATCATACACATATAGACACACACACTCACAGACACTCATATTCCCTCGCCCACATATAACTTTGTGGGGTGAATTTGTACTTGTAGAATTACATTTTATTTTGCTCAAAAACTGCATGAATCCATGTAAGATTCTGTAAATCCCTTTTGTGGATTAGAATCAGTCTGAACATTAGGGCACAGACAGCCTCACACAAGGCACCTCACACCTTCAATGCATTATCTGAGCCAACATTGCAACTATTGTTAAATTTCACTTGAGAATGTAACTTTAAGAAAGTTCTGGAATTTACATATGAAAGCACTGAAACCAACATGCCCATTCTAAAAGACGAGAGACTTAACAAACAATCCAGGTCTTTTCCCGATTATATAATTTCAGTTACATCACACTGTAAACTTTTGTTATTTTTCTGTGTCCTACTGTCTTATACTCCACAACCACCTGATGAAGGAGCAGTGCTTTGAAAGCAAGTGCTTCCAAATAAGCCTGTTGGACTATAACCTGGCGTTGTGTGTTTTTTTAACTTTGTACACCCCAGTCCAACACCATCACCTCCAAATCATATATTGTAAACAGCTGGGGTTCCAGCACTGAACCCTGTGACACCCCATTCATCGCTGCCTGCCACTCTGAAAAGGACCCATTTATTCCAACTCTCTGCTTCCTGTCTGCCAACCAGTTCACTATTCATGTCAATATCATGAGTTTTAATTTTCCTTACTATCTCTAATGTGGAACCTTGTCAAAAGCCTTTAGAAAGTTGAGATACACAACATCTACTGGTTCACATTTGTCTACTCTACAGGCCACATCCTCAAAAGAATTCCAGAAGAAGATCTGTCGAGCACAATTTCCTGTTAGTGAATCCACCCTAACGGGACTGGTTCTGTCATTACTTTCCAAATGCTCAGTTATTACATCGTTAATAATTGACTCCAGCATTTTTCCCCACCACCGATGTCAGGCTGACCAGCATATAGTTCCCATATTCTCACTTCCTGCCCTTTTTTGCATTAGCTACTTTCCAGTCCATTGAAATGCTTCCAGAGTCTACAGAATGCTGAAAAATGATCACCAATGCATCGGCTATTTCTAGCGCCACTTCGAGTCATAGAAATGTACAGCACAGAAACAAACCCTTCAGTCCCACTAGTCCAAGGCGACCAGATATCCCAACTCAATCTAGTCCCACCTGGCCCATATCCCTTTTAACCCCTCCTGTTCATATACCCATCCAGAAGCCTTTAAAATGTTGCAATCGTACCAGCCTCCACCACTTCCTTTCGCAGGTCATTCCATTCACGTACCACCCTCTGTATGAAAAAGTTGCCCCTTAGGTCTCTTTTATATCTTTCCCCTCTCACCCTAAACCTATGCCCTCTAGTTCTGGACTTCCCCACCCCAGAGAAAAGACTTTGTCTATTTATCCTATCCATGCCCCTCTATAAACCTCTATAAGGTCACCCCTCAGCCTCCGACGCTCCAGGGAAAACAGCCCCAGCCTGTTCAGCCTCTCCCTATTGCTCAAATCCTCCAACCCTGTTAACGTCCTTGTAAATCTTTTCTGAACCCTTTCAAGTTTCACAACATCCTTCCAATAGGAACGAGACCTGAATTGCATGCAATATTCCAACAGTGGTCTAACCAATGTCCTGTACAGCCGCAACATGACCTCCCAACTCTTGTACTCAATATCTGCTCCTTACGTACTCTGGGAAGCAAAGCATCAGGCGTTGGGGCCTTATCGGGTTTCACTCCCATCAATTTCCTCAATACCATTTCCTTACTAATAAGGATTCCCTTCAGTTCTTCCTCCATGCTTAACCCTCTGTCCCGTAGCATTTCCTGAATGTTATTTGTGTCCTCCTTAGCGAAGGCAGATACAAAGTATTTTTTCAATTGGTCTGCCAGTTCTTTGTTGTCCATTATGAATTCACCTGATTCTAATTGCATTTGTCTTCACCAGTCTTTTTTCTTCACATATTTACAGAAGCTTTTGCAGTCAGTTTTTAGGTTGACTGCAAGCTTACTTTTATATTCTATTTGCCTCTTCAAAATTAAACATTTTGCACTCTTCTGCTAAATTTTAATATTTCTCCCAGTCCTCAGGTTGGCTGCTTTTTCTGGCCAACTTATATGCCTCTCCATTGGCTTTAACACTATCCCTAATTTCCCTTGTTAGCCATGATAGAGCCACCTTCCCTGTTTCATTTTAACACTAGATAGGGATGTAGAATTGTTGAAATTCATCCATGTGTTCTTGATATGTCTGCCATTGCCTATTCACCATCAACCTTTTAAGTATCCTCGGCCAGCTTATCCTAGCTAATGCATGCCTCATACCATCAACTGAATTCTTTAAGTTCAGGACCCTGGTTTCAGATTTACTTGTATCACTCTCCATCTTAATGAAGAATTCTGCCATGTTATGGTCACTCTTCCCCAAAAGATCTCACACCACAATGCTGCTAATTAATCCTCTCTCAGTTTGGGATGGCTTGCTCTCTAACTAGTTACTTGACATAATACAGAGGTGAGAGTGAGATCAGTTGAGCTATAAGTGACTCTGATTATGATCCATCAAATAATTGTTAAATAGATTCCAACGGGGTTACTGTCACTGATAAATTCCCCTTACTGGGACCAATAGCAAGACTCAAACCTGTGTAGGCATAAGCAGAACCTCAGGTGACATTATGCTGGCTAATCAAGAGCTGAAAATGTGTTGCTGGAAAAGTGCAGCAGGTCAGGCAGTATCCAAGAAGCAGGAGAATCGACGTTTCGGGCATGAGCCCTTCTTCAGGAATCTTCAGCCCTTCTTCTTGAAGAAGGGCTCATGCCCGAAACGTCGATTCTCCTGCTCCTTGGATGCTGCCTGACCTGCTGCGCTTTTCCAGCAACACATTTTCAGTTCTGATGTTCAGCATCTGCAGTCCTCACTTTCTCCTACCAACTAATCAAGAGGCAGTTTCTAGGACTGTCATCTAACTGAGGTCTGCCTCCTAGAGATGCAAGCCCAGTCAGAGGGCCAGCAGCTTAGCAACATTGGCAAAACAAGGAAATGACCATTGCTGGGGCTGCAGCAAGATGAAGGGAGCTTCCATGTTGAGGCACACTAAACAGCGAGGATTTTAATTTATGTGCCAGGGCATCAGAGGAGTTCACCTCCCCCCACAAAATCCTGTCCTGTAATGGTGCCATAGCTGCAAGGTCACTGAACAGCCGTAAAAAGGAGGACCCAACCACACTCCAGAAATACACATTGATGTTCTCACAGTTTACCTGGCAGTACTCTTTTAATTCCTTTAATTGCCTGCCACCTCTGGTTAGTGGGATGTTATGCAGCCAAAGTTTCACTCCCCTTCCAATAAATTTTGCTATCATTTTATGAGACCTCTTGCCTCCCAGTCAATCTGCAGCAGGCTGATACAATCCAGCCCAAAATTTCCATACCACAATTAAAGATTAGATTATTAAAGTGCGTATATCTGCACAATCTAGTTAGCTTTTCTCCTTGAATGTAACTCGATTTAATAAGATTTTGCAGCTATGCTTAACATGTGAAAATGCAATTAATATATAGATCTTTAATTAAAAGAAGTTAATTATACATATATTCCAAATTAGTGAACTGGTCATTTTGAATGAATATTGTGCTGAAGAAATTGATTCACTTGTGTTTACTTTAAGCCATATTAGAAATTACAATGAATAACTGTTAATTACCCAAGAAATGAGAATGTTCTATATAAATAAGTAAACATTTTGCAATGGGAACATTAATATGCAAATATTTTGCAGTTTGTTGATGAATCAACAACATTAGTTTCTTTTAAGAAATAGTGAACTAATTGCTCGGTAGTTAAAAAGGGGTTATCAACCTGCACAACATGAGAAGAGAGTGATGAGTAGTCAAACCATTGTTGGCATGGAGATACAACAGGAACAGTCAACTGTAAATCTTAGTTTTCAGGCCAGGCAGGTAAACTCTGATTGATCAAAGTTTTGCAATGAGAATGCTGCAGAGATTGACAGTCTATGATCACATCTTTCCTCAATGAAAAAGGTGTAGCATATGTCCACATTCCCTTGTCATTTGTAAAACAGGGATAATGCGTTAATATATGTTGCTTCTAGCAAACACACATGTATCACACTGCAAACCCTACTGATAATCTTAAATTGGTTTCTCATGTAATCCTTAACATAGTAAAAAGATTATTGAGTACATATTGTCCAATCACAAAATCACAGCAAGCCACATGATCATTATGCCTATGGTTACAAGCCTCTGAATACTATGTCCAATGTTAGATGTGATTCTTCTAGTAGGAGAAAGTGAGGACTGCAGATGCTGGAGATCAGAGTTGAAAAGTGTGGCCCTGGAAAAGTACAGCAGATCAGGCAGCAGCCGAGGAGCAGGTGAAACAACATTTCAGGCATAAGCTCTTCGTCAAGAATGTGTTGGTTAAATTATCCAGATTGAATTAATAATTAAACTGGAAATCATTTTAAAATTATCAGTTGGGCTCATGCAGTGATGGATTTGACTTGGAGATATAACTTCCCACAATCAATGACAAATATCTAATACAAACGTTTGAAAAAACTTCTTTCAGAATAAGAAACAAATGCTGTCAGGTCTAAGACACCTTATCCCTACCGAGTGGAAAGCAAGACCTCACCATGACCTCCTCTCATAGCTGGCTTGAAATCCATTAGGGAATCTGCCTCCACATTCCACATCTTCTAGTTCTATCCAATTATACATAACTGACCATGGGGTTTCCATTCCACAGTAATGCCAGATCAAAGGAGTGCATCCATGCTGTCAAAATCTACAATCACCCCACCCTATTGTCAAAATTCAGGTCTATTGCAAAAGTGCAGCACCAAACTCAATCACACTCCCTATATAGCAATGCTAAATACTTAAATATCTAATTAAAACTGTAAGAACTACAGATGCTGTTAATCAAAAACAGAAATTGCTGGAAAAGCTCAGCAGGTCTGGCAGCGTTGTGGAGAAAAATCAGAGTTAACGTTTCGGGTCAAGTGGCCATTCCTCAGAACTCAATTAACTCTGATTTCTCACTATAGATAGAATGCTGAGCTCATTCCAGAAATTTCCATTTTTTTTGTACTTAGATGCCTAACTTGATTTGGCACGTCTTTCATGTCATCTTATTTTCTATTCACAGTTTTTAAGAGTGGTCAGTAAAAACTACATACATAGGTTAAAAACTCTACATTTCAAGATCTGCATGTGTTTCCTGTGTGCCAGATCTTTACTTCCTGTTGTGAAGCCTTGCTATTTGTTCATGAAAATTGGAACAAAACAGGTCATTCGGCCCATCAGATTATTCAAGATTGGAGTGGTGTTGGAAAAGGACAGCAGGCCAGGCAGCATCCGAGGAGCAGGAAGATCGACATTTCGGGCAAAAGGTCTTCGTCAGGAATGATGAAGAGCTTTTGCCTGAAACGTCGATCTTCCTGCTCCTCGGACGCTGCCTGACCTGCTGTCCTTTTCCAACACCACTCCAATCTGGACTCTTACCTCCAGCATCTGCAGTACCCACTTCCAACATCAGATTACTTCACCATTCAAATAGATTCGAACTGATCTGTACTTCAACTTTTCTTTATTCTTTTCCCAATAAAAACCTAACTGTCGTAATGACATTCCTTTTTTTGTGAAAGATTCCAAAGGTTTGTTGCCTTGCTCTCATTTTAAGATGATGTCCTCTTGATCCGTCCGTCGCCAAATAGTTTCTGTGTCTGGATCAGTGGTGCTGGAAGAGCACGGCAGTTCAGGCAGCATCCAAAGTGTAGCGAAATCAACGTTTCGGGCAAAAGCCCTTCATTTATTCCTGATGAAGGGCTTTTGCCCGAAACGTCGATTTCCCTGCACTTTGGATGCTGCCTGAACTGCCGTGCTCTTCCAGCACCACTGATCCAGAATCTGGTTTCCAGCATCTGCAGTCAGTCATTGTTTTTACCTAAATAGTTTCTGTGTACCTATTCTACCAAAAATCCTTTGTGCGTTTAAAAGACCGTAATAAAATCACCTCTCAATGACCTTAAGCGAGGGAATACGACTTTATGCAATCTGCCATCAACATTTAAGCTTCAAAATCGTTGTACCTTTTTGTACGGGCTCTCTGCAAAGTCAATGTATCTTTCAGATGCACTGTCCAAAATTGACCACATGCTTTCCTGGTGGGGTCGGACCAAAGCTGTACGTACCTGAAAAATAATTGCGTCTCTGATTACCTTTTCGCCTCTGCTGCTGATTTTTAATGAATTGATAGTTCGATATCAAAATCTCTTTGTGAATGTATTAATCGCGTTGTAAACTAGTCGTGCTGTGTCATTGAACAATTTGGTCACTGCAGGATGGAAGTGGAACTTAGTGAAAGGATTCACTCCCTCAGTTCCAATACCACCTAGACTCATTTGCAAGTGGCTTTCTCGTGAAAATCTGATTAGCTTTAAACTCCAGATTTGAACTTTTGAATATTTCTGTATTGTGTACAAACTAACATGGCGTTGCACACAAGGGATGAAGAGCAACAAGTCTGACTGCGGCCAGATTGAGGAGTAGAGAGGAAGTTAGTTGAAGCGGAGCTGCCTTCCTGTAATTACTAGTGATGCAAAACTGAGGTACTATAGCACCACCGGTGACAGCAGGATGTAATTACAGCATGATGTTTGTATTGGCTGTTTCCATCAGAAATGTGGAAGTTAACTTTAGAATGTAAATGTAACATCAGGGGAAAGAAATGGAAACATACATAAGAAATGTAATATTTTAAAGATATGTCTTTGACTGTTCTTTTGTGTCAATTTATTGCCTCACATTTGGACTCATAGTGCTTTTCAACTCTTCCTGTTGCAATGGTCTGCTTGCAACTTTGTGGGTGTGTGCTTGTGACTGGTGGTTTCCACTTACCCACTGACTAGCCAATCGAAAGACCTTTGATATCATTGACTAATACTACATGATTTGATTGTATGTTCCCAGTCCATTCACAGATATGCCTGGATTGCAGTTCTACTGATCAGTGTTTTTATGTCCAATACTCAGGTCTACGTCCCTACTCAGTCATCTTGTGGCCTGTTGCCATCATCCCATTACATTTTCAGAAAATTCCAGCAATCTATTCTCAAACACTTCTGTTTCAGTTTGACCTTGCTTCATTTGTCATTGCTACAACAGCCCATTTTCAGACGCTCATATATTGCTGATCCCTGACCTTGCTAATCCATACATCTGGTTAATTTCTATTTCGTATTCAATATTTTGTCAATTAATTTGTCATTTAACAGTTGAATAATAATGTCTTCTCCATTCACTTCCCTATGCACAAGAGTCTACTACTCCATTGCTGTTGTCTAATTCTCCCTTTCCCTCTCTGTCCTTCCCCCTTCGCTTCACTTTTCCTATCCCTGCTCTCCCCTTTTCTCCTTTCCACCTCCTCTGCCTCCATTTGTAGTTCATTGGTTTTCCTTCCCCTTTTATTCCATTCAATGCTCCTCTCTAGTTTCCACTTAATCCATCCTCTTGCTAAGCTTACAATGTTAATGTCATTCATTCCCACAAAGTTGTCTCTTCTTCTGGGATGTAGCGCTGCTGCATATCTCATTGTGGACATTGATTCACCTTTTTCAGCCACTGGTGCTCTATTGACTCTTAGCAAAGCAACAATATCCCGACAAAGTCTTAAACTATTTGTCCTTATAAGTATGCTCAGTTTCTCCACATTTCCAATTGCCATTCTCCCCTACCTAATTTCCAACCCTACCCTTTATAACCATAGTTTTTCTTTCCTCTCCCAATTACTGACTTTCCCTACCTTTCTTTTGTCTGCACAGTCCACTTTTCTTTCTCTACTATACCTTCCTGGTGTCTAGTATCACAGAGTTTCCTCTAAACCCAGTCCAATTATTCCCTACCTTCTAACATTGAATCATTTAAATTCCACATGGGTTTGTTTCCCTGGAAGCAATGCCATGATAGATCATTTAATATATATTAAATGTAAAAGTTTACACTTTTTTTTAACAAAGAAGTAAACAGAGGTGGGCAATTAAATTCCTAAAGCAGATAATATCAATTAATTCAGTGCAGAACCAGAGAATAAACTTGGGACATTCCTGGACTGTATGACTCAGCCTCTCAATGGAAATAATCTTTGACAGGAAAGTATTTTTAAAAAGTTTTTATGTGAAATATCTAAATGAAGGACATACCTCCTATGGTAATAGTTTCATATGGTACCTCATCTTACTAACAATACACACAGATAAAAGAAACTACACGGAAATCTCTTGGTAATCACTAATAAACTTAAATATGTATAACAAATTAATTTTATTAATAAAATTTAAATGATAGAAAGTCACAATCAATAAAACTGGAATTGTAAACAGGCACATTTGTAGAAATTCATTTCACTTCAAGCCAGAGTTGAACAGTCACTCTTATCCTATTAAAACAAATTGATTTTAAATGGCCCATTTTATGCTCTAATTGGGAAAAGGATTGGATTGTCATAACAGGAAATCATTCCCCAGTCACTGTAACTAAGTAGTTAAACTTCTTCAATATGAAGGACATTTGGAGGTTTTAAACTATTGCAAAATATATTGTGTTAATTTTATCACTGGAAAATGTGTGTACATTATGTGCATCTGCTCTATAGGATCTGGCTGAATCCTGAGAGTCCACTTTATTTTAGTAAGAGCTGTGATTACACATTATATTAAGATCAAACATAATTAGGTAAAACAAAAATATAACCAAACAGAATTGCAAGTATTGGCAAGTACTTTTAGAGCCAATCATTTTAGATGTTAGAACAAAGTATGTGGGTTTGGGAAATATCCATGAACTAAAGAAGAGAGCTGATTGAGAGGAATTGTTTCTTGCTTCACTACATGGAAAAGGAGCTGGCTGTGTGGTGAGTATCTGATAAATTGGTTAAAGATTATTCTATTTTTATGTTTTAACATAATATACATATTGGTTGTAAAGGTAAGATAGTACATATAAAACAAAGCAAAGAAGTGAATAACATAACTAATTAACAAATTGTCAAAAATGGCAGTTCCAATAATGTCGAAAAGTGTAGCACTGGAAAAGCACAGCAAGTCAGGCAGCATCTGAGGAGCAGAAGAGTCGACATTTCGAACTGTGCTTTTCCAGTGCCACACTTTTTGACACTGATCTCCAGCATCTACAGTCCTCACTTTCTCCTAGTTCCAGTAGTGTATCAAAAGTTGCAGTATGTGAGAACTCAAGGGTACCATTGTGGTCCAAGGCAAACATGTCCATGATAAATGTTTGAAGTTGGAGCAGCTTTGGCTCATAGTTTATGAGTTGGAAGCTGAACTAGAGATATTATGATGCATCAGGGAGGGGGGAAAGTTACCTGGATTCTTTGTACCAAGAGGACGTCACACCTCTTAGGATAGAATGTTCTGCTGTGGTCAGTGGTCAGGGACAGAAGGGTATCACTGCAGGTAAGGGGACCCAGAGGACAGGAGTGCAGGGGTGTCAGACTCTGCAATTGTCCAACAGGTTTGGGGTTCTCTCAGATTGTTTGGATGAGAGCAGAGGCTGGTGTGTGGGGTGAATGAGCTAAATGTTCATGGCACCGTGGTACATGAAGCTATTCAATCAGGGAATCAAGAGAAATAAAATGGTAGTAGGGACAGCTCAGTCAGGGGACTTTACACCATTCTCTGCAGCAAAGTGTGTAAGTCCAGAAGGCTGCGTTGTCTGCCCATTACCAGGGTTTAGAATATCTGCACTGGTCTGGAGAACTGTTTGCAATTGGAATGGAAGCTGGGACGAGCCAATTGTCAGAATCCATGTAGGCATCAATAACATGAATTGAACTAGGAATGAGGTTCTGCATAGCCAGTATGAGGAGCTAAGCACCTAGTTAAGAAGCAGAACAATAAGGGTAACAATATCTGGATTATTATCTGGACCATGTGAAAATTGGCACAGGGTAAGCAAAGTTAGAGAGATGAGCAAGTGGCTGTAAGACTAGTATGGGAGAGGTGGGTTCTCGTTCATAGGGCTCTGGAACCAATAGTGGGAAAAGTGAGATCTGTCCCATTGGGATGGTATTTATCTGAACATTAGTGGGCTGGCATTCTTGTAAACCATGTAACTAGGGAAGTAAAACGGGTTTTAAACTAAATAGTGAGGGCAGAGGCCCAAATTTTGAAATTTATGATGAATCAAAAAGTAAGAATAATACAACAGAGGATGGAATTAATATAGGAAATTACAAGTCGATGACTGGAAGGGACAGAGAATGTAGATCAGAGAGCAAATCAGCACATAAAACCAGAAGTCTCAAAAATAACAAAGGGACAAATCTTTAGGCAATGTATTGAACGTACATAGCATTCAAGCAAAACATATGAACTAGTAATACAAATTGAAATAAATAGGTATGATCTAGTGACCATAACTAAGACAGGGCTGCAGGATGAGCTAGAATGTGATCTGAATATTGAATCGAATGTGATATTTAGAAAGGATAGGAAGCTAGGAACATAAGGAGGAGTCGCTCTGTTAATTAAGGATGTTGTGAGGGAAGATAGGGAAGGATGGCCTTAATTCAAGCATCCACAATGTAGAAGCACTCAGGGTAGAGATGAGGAATTAAAGAGGCAAGAAGTCACTTGTAGGAGTTAGAACAAAGAACAAAGAAAATTTACAGCCCAGGAACAGGCCCTTCAGCCCTCAAAGCCTGAGCCAATTCAAATGTACTGTCTAAACCTGTCGTCAATTCCTAAGCATCTGTATCCCTCTGCTCCCCACCTACTCATGCATTTGTCCAGACGCATCTTAAATGAATCTACTGTGCCTACCTCTACCACCTCTGCTGGCAACGTGTTCCAAATGCCCACCACCCTCTGTGTGAAGTACTTACCACGTGTATACCCCTTAAACTTTCCACCTCTCACCTTGAAAGCTTGACTCTCATTATTGAGTTGTGCATAGACAGGAATGAAGTTCTGCATAGCCAGTATGAGGAGCTAGGCATCAAACTAGGAGAGGGTATCAAGGAAGGAATAATGTGAGTCTGTCAGAAGACTGCAGCAATTATCATGGGAGATTTTAAACTACATATAGACTGGAAAAATCAGAGAGGAAAACCAAGTCTACATGAGAAATTAATGTTTTCAAGACAATTTTTTAAACAAACATGTTATGTCACAAACCAGACAGCAGACTATACAAGACCTGTTTTTGACCAATGAGAAAGGAGTCATTACTGACCTCATAGTAAAAGCATCCCTGGGTAGTAGCAATCATAATATTATTGAGTTTTACTTTCAGTTTAGGCGGGAGGAGTGTAGATCCAAAGTTACTATTTTGAATTTAAGGGCAGTTATGAGAAAACAGAGCAAATGAAAGTGAGTTGGCAATTTAGGTTAAGGGGTAGGTCATTAGAGATATGGTAGCAAACAGTTAAAGGAATATTCCAGAAAGCTCAGAAAGATACATTCCAACACATAAGAAAATTCTAAGAGATGGACCAACCATCTGTAGTTTATTTAAAAAAATCAAGACTAGTATCAAACTCAAAGAAAAGACACATGTAATTGTGTCAGAAGATCAGACAGAATGTAGAAAACAGTAAAGAATTACTAGAAGATTAATAAGGAGGGAGAATTTAGAATATGAGAGAAAGTTAGCCAAAAATATCAACACAGATGGGAAAAGTTTCTTCAGATACTTAAAAAAGAAAATAATTACAAAATATATCTGGTCCTATAGAACATGACTCTGGGGAATTAGTAATGGAGGATAAAGAGATGTCAGATGAATTGATACAAGTAACATCCTGGAAATAGCTATAAATCAAGAATTGGAACATGGGAGCAACTCAAGAAAATTACAATCATCATGGAAGTAGTATGGAGTAAATTCTTGAGACTGCCATTGACAAGCCCCTGGGTCCTGATGGATTTTATCCTAGGGTCTTAAGAAAGGTAAAAACAATGACTGCAAATGCTGGAAACCAGATTCTGGATCAAAGTTAAAGCATAAAACAAAAGCTGTTGGTGCAGGCGGTAACACATTTGCATGGATAGAAGATTGGCTGGTTAACAGGAAGCAGAGAATAGGAATAAATGGGTCTTTTTTAAGGCTGGCAGGTTGTCACATGTGGTTGGGCCCTCACCTCTTTACAATTTATATAAAGGATTTGGATGAAGTGACCAAGGGTATGGCAGCTACTTTTGCTCATGACAAAAGATAGATAGGAAAGTGAGCTGTGGAGAGGATATAAGTAGGTTAAGTGTGTAGGCAAGGATCAGGAAAATGGAACACAATATGGGAAAATGTGAAATTGTCAATTATCTAAATGGTGAGAAATTGCAGAGAAATCTGGGTGTCCTAGTGCATGAATCACAGAAGGTTATTATACAGGTGCAGCAAGTAATCTGGAAAATTACTAGAATGTTATGTTTAATTATAAGGGAACAGAATGCAAGAGCAGGGGGGATATATGCTTCAGTTATACAGGGCAATGGTGAGACCATTTTTGGTGTAATATGTATAGTACAGGTCACCATACTTACAGAAGAATAGTAATTGATTGAATGCATTTCAGAGAAGGTTTACTAGACTAATACCTGGAATGAGAGGATTGCTTTCTGATGAAAAGCAAAACAGGCTTGACCTGTATTCTGTGGAGTTTAGAAACGTCAGAAGCAACTTAACTGAAACCTGTAAGATCCTGAGGGGCTCAATGAGGTGGATGTGAAAAATATATGTTTCCTTTTGTAGGAGAGTCTAGAACCTAGGGGTCAGAGTTTAAAAATAAGGTGTTGCTCATTTAAGACGAAGGTGAGAGAAGAAAAATTCTCTGAGGGTTTTGAGTCTTTGGAATTCCCTTCCTTAAAAGACAGTAGATGGAAAATCTTTAAGTGTTTTTAAAGCAGAAGTAAATGGCTTCTTGCTTATCAAAAGGATGAAAGGGATGTGCAGGAATGTAGAATTGAGTTCAAGATCATGTCAGCCATGATCTGATTGAATGGCAGAGCAGCTCGAAGGGCTGAGTGGCCTATTCTTGTTCCTAAAGTAGGTTATAACAAATGGAATCCAGCTGTAGTAATTCTAGTAATGAAAAATAATGATGGCATTTGCTATATAACCATACGTCCTGCCATTTTTATTTTACAGGAAAGAGCCATGCATTTGTTCACTTCATTGCTTACATTCAGCTCAATGACAAAGAATCAATCTAGTTTCATTTCTGTTTCCATGCAGCTAAGAGTGTGCAGAGTATGATGATGGGTACATGTATTACATCCTGGGTGGCAGATCAGCTGTTTAATTTGACTTTGTTTTGAAACAGCAGATAAACTGTCCAAGGGATCCTAAAAGGGATTCTGATATTAAAAACAGAAAATTCTGGAGAAAATAAACATGCCTGGAAGCATCTGTGGAGAGCGAAACAGAGTTAATGTTTTGAGTCATATTAGATATTTCTGCAGAACTTCAGAAAGGGAATCATTGCACTCATTTACTGTTGTTTCTTATCTAACAGCAATGACTACAATGGCAATTCCTGGTTTTGTAATAAATCCAGGATTTGTGTGTGCAAAACAGAGTCTAATCTCAGAGGCATTACGAAAAACACTATGTCAAGTACACAGTACATACAGGAGCCTTAGACTAAGGGATATAAGGGAAAAGTACATGGAGAAAGAGTTAGAGTAAAAGTAAAGGAAAGGGTTGAATATAGTGGTAGGTTTAGGGAACCTGGTCTGAATATCCTATTGAAGATGTACAAGACCAAATGTCACTTACTTTAAAACTACACACTGTGAAGTTAAGACAAGTTTTTTGGTTATTCAGAGTGCATCATTTTAACACACATTTTTCTTGCAAAATATTCCACAATTCATCAAACCCCTGAAAATGTTGGAAAATTTTCATCTAACTCGTCAGGAGGAAACACACAATCAGGTCGAATGCTAACTTCACAGCCCACACCTTCCTCCCTTCTCCCACCCAATTGTTGCGCTTTATGGACCTCAGGACAGAGGAAAAAACTGGGAAGATTGTAAATACAGCATCACACCTGATCTTGATACTTTCTGATGAAAGATCATCAACCTGAAACATTAACTCTTTACAAATTATTCCTGAACTGTTTTATATTTCAAACATGATCTGTTTTTATTCAAATTCCCAGAATTTGCTGTTCTTTGCTTTTTCACCCAATTCCAAAGGGTAAGTTTTTCCAAATGAATTTTTTTTTCTTTGGAAAAATGGAACTGCTATTAGGTCATACTTCTATCATAATATATTTATTATTGTGTACAGCCATCTTCATAACAGATGTAATCAACATCCTCAGAACAAAAGCTGCAGTTACCACAGGAAGGGAAACTCATTTTCAGAAGCATTTACAACAAAGCACTTCATCTTCTATCTTTTTCAGAGGAAAGTGACATTCTTTGGAGTCAGACCGAAACACTTAGCTCACCATTGGTGTCAGCTTTATGACTAGAAAACAAAGTGGCAATAATAAGGATCAACTCAACTCGTGTTTGTTGTGAGAAATTTCAATCTCTTTTTTTTCACATTCTTGAGAATACAACCACTGCCAAAAGGAACAGAACATATTTATAATATTAACCTTCTGTTTATTTTGCAACATTCATCGGCAAATATTAAAAAGCAGAGCATCTTAGAGAGTCTTCATGCTTTAAAAATAAACCCAAACTTAACTTCAAAATATCGATGATATAATTGCTCGTTTAATGATCTTAAATAACTTTGAATGGAAGCTGAGCTGAAGTACATTAATGGTTACTGTGCCTAGAACTGTATGCTACATAACATTAGCTTCAATTGGTTACATTTAACATTTTTGTGTTAATGAATGCTTAAAAAGGTTTATTAAATCTTTACCAATTCACAACAATTTCCTGATTACTTATAGTTGAACTCTGCAAGACTATATTCATCAGATAGAAGCAGCAAAAGCTCTGGTCCATACAAATACTTTTCCTGGCTGTACTTCTTTCAGTTTGGAAAAAATATTACCAGCACTTTCCATGTTCTATTCTAAAATAAAACTGTGAGATGTAACATATTAAACAGATAATTAATCTGACTGAAATCCAAACCAAAGTACTGTGGATACTGGAGATCTGAAATTATCTTGAAAAAGGCTGGAAATATTCAGAAAGGTGGTAAGGAAGTACCAGGGAGCTAGAGACCAGTGAGCCCATGCCAATGGTGGCAAGTTGTTGGAGGGAATCCTGAGGGACAAAATATTAATGTATTTGGAAAGGCATGGACTAATTAGAGTTAGTCAACATGTCTTTGTGCGTGGGAAGTTATGTCTCTCTAACTTCACTAGGTTTTTTGAAGAAGTAATGAGAGCATTGATGAAAGCAGAGCAGTGGACGAGATCTACATGGACTTCAGAGAGGCATTCAACAAGGTTCCTTATGGTAGACTGGTTAGCAATGTTAAATCACATGGAATGCAGAGAGAACTAGCCATTTGGCTACAGAACTGGTTCAAAAGGTAGAAAACAGAGGGTGGTGGTGGAGATTTATTTTCAGACTGGAGGCCTGTGACCAGTGGAGTGCCACAAGGATCAGTACTGGGTCCACTGCTTTTTGTCATTCACAGAGATGATTTGGATGTGAACATAGGAGGTATAATTAGTACATTTGCAGATGACACCAAAATTGGAGGTGTAGTGGACAACAAAAAAGGTTACCTCAGAGTACAAAGGGACCTTGATCAGATGGGCCAATGGGCTGAGGAGTAGCAGATGGAGTTTCATTTTATCACTTGGTTGAGGGAGTCCTGTGTCTAGATTAGAGTGGCGCTGGAAAAGCACAGCAGGTCAGGCAGCATCCAAGGAGCAGGAAAATCAACATTTCGGGCAAAAGCCCTTCATCAGGAATCCTGTGCCATGTGGAATACCTGACAGGTTTCGATGTGCAGAATTGTGTCAGGCAAGTAGAACATAGAATAATACAGTACAGAACAGGCCCTTTGGCCCTCGATGTTGCGCCAACCTGTGAACTATTCTCAGCTCATCCCCCTACACTATCCCAAAATCATCCATGTGCATATCTAAGGATTGTTTAAATCTTCCTAATGTGGCTGAGTTGACTATGTTAGCAGGTAGGGCATTCCACGCCCTTACCACTCTCTGTGTAAAGAACCTGCCTCTGACATCTGTCTTAAATCTATCACCCCTCAATTTGTAGTTATGCCCTCTCGAAAACGCTAAAGTCGTCATCCCAGGCAAAAGACTTTCACTGTCTACCCAATCTAATCCTCTGATCATCTTGTATGTCTCTATCAAATCGCCTCTTAGCCTTCTTCTTGCCAATGAGAACAGATTCAAGTCTCTCAGCCTTTCCTCATAAGACCTTCCCTCCAGACCAGACAACATCCTGATAAATCTCCTCTGCATCATTTCCAATGCTTCCACATCCTTCCCGAAATATGGGGACCAGAACTGTACACAATATTTCAAGTGTGGCCGCATCAGCATTTTGTATGGTTGCAGCATGATATTGTGGCTCCGGAACTTAATCCCTCTATGAATGAAACCTAACACCATATGCCGCCTTAACAGCACTATCCACCTGGGTGGCAACTTTCAGGGATCTATGTACATGGACTCCAAGATCCCTCTGCACATCCACACTACCAAGAATCTTTCCATCAACCCAGTACTCTGCCTTCCTGTTATTCTTCCCAAAGTGCATCATCTCACATTTAGCTACATTGAACTCCATTTTCCACCTCTCTGCCCAATTCTGCAGTTTATCCAAGTCCCCCTGGAACCAGTAGCATTCTTCCACACTGTCCACTACTCCACTGACTTTAATGTTGTCTGCAAATTTACTAATCCATCCACCTATGCCTGTGTCTAAGTCATTTATAAAAATAACAAACAGCAGTGTCCCAAAACAGATCCTTGTGGCACACCACTAGTAATCATATTCCAGGCTGAATATTTTCCATCAACCACCACTCGCTGCCTTCTTTCAGAAAGCCAGTTTCTAATTCAAACTGCTAAATCACCCTCAATTCCATGCCTCTGCATTTTCTCCAATAGCCTACCATGTGGAACCTTATCAAAGGCTTTACTGAAGTCCATGTATACCACGTCATCTACCCTCATCTACATGCTTGTTCACCTTCTCAAAAAACTCAATGAGGTTTGTGAGACATGAACCTGCCCTTGACGAAACCATGTTTACTATCTGAAATCAAATTGTTGCTTGCTAGATTATCATAAATCTTATCTCTTATAATCCTTTCCAAAACCTTTCCTACAACAGAAGTAAGTATGGGACTTCCTTTACAGGAGCCTGGATTGATAGGAGGCACCCTTCTCCTTAAACCCTCTACTTGCTTCTTGAAGCTGACCACATAATCCCCTCGCCAAGACTGCCAGCTTGCATTTGCCTCTCCTTATCAGTGAATTGGAACTGCTTGTAGTTCTAGTAGCTACTGCTCTCAGCTGACACTGCTGAGACTACAGAGCTGTTATCGATTGACTGGAAAGAACAATTTTCACTAAAACAAGGGTCTAAAGTCTCTCCTTCAAGCATTTAACACCAACCTGGCATTAGATTGCTGTGGGTAGCCAGCAGAATCATGGATAGGAACTGCAGAGGCTGTAAAGTCCTTTCGAGAGGAAAACTTTGGGGAATAATATCTTCAGGGGTGACCTCCAAAGTGTTTAGGGCTTCAGTTACGGACAGACCCCCATCCCCAATCCCAGCCTCCCCCATCTCCAGCTCAGAGTGAAAACTGTCATGTTTGTTTAAATGCCTGTGGTGGGAGGATGAAACATTTAAGGGCTTCAAGTGGGTCACTGGTGGGTAGAATACCTAATACCACATGCTGCACTGCTGTAATTGCAATGGAGGCAAGGGCAGATGACACGTTGGTGAGCAGGCCACTGCTGGATTTACTCACATCTCCAAAAGAAATGTGAGGTTAGCATTAAATAAGCCCAATGTTAATTCTATTTAAATATCCACAGATGCTGCTGAGTTATTCCAGACTTTATGTTTATTACAGTGAATTAAACTAACTTGTTATTATCCTTCCCTCACATAAATGTAGTCTGATAAGTTGCATCAAATGATAACAGGCAACTGTAAAATTTTCCACAGTCTAATGGTTGGTTCAGAAGCATTTGTTCAGTACGTAGTATCCAATTCTGGTTCAGTGTTTCTGTATAATATCCATGTATATGGCAAGATGACTGTAGAAGTGACAAAAGATAAAATATACAAACAATAAGCAGGAGTTGGTCAGTCAGCCGCTCAAGCCTGCTGTGCAATTTAGAAAGACCAAATGGCTGATTGTAACACCTCAACTCCATAGTTCTGCCTAACCCATTACCTTTCACCCTCTTTCTTATCAAGAATCCATCCACAATTGCCTTCAAAACATACAAATATTCTGTTCAGGAAGAGATTTCCAAAGATTTACAACCACTTGGAGAAATAAAATGGTATATTTCTGGTGTAAATTGGTAACTCTATTTTTAAACAGTGACCACAAACTCGAGATTCTTTCACAAGAAGAAACAGCTTCTTTACATACGCCCTGTCAAGACCTCTCAAGATTTGATAAGTTTCAATCAAATCATCTTTAACTCTTCTAAACATCAGTACATGTAAGCCTATTTTCCTGCTCCTCGGTTGCTGCCTGACCTGCTATGCTTTTCCAGCACCACTCTAACCCATCAATTCCAGTTGTATGTCTGATAAATCTCTTCTGAATTGCTTCCAAAACATTTGTATCTTTCCTTAATTAAGATAACCAATACTATGCGCAGTAATCAGTGGCCTCACCAGTGTCTTGTGTAACTGAACCATAACTTTTGTACTCTTGTATTCATTTCCCCTCACAATAAAGAACTGTTAGACTTCACTATTACATGCTATATCCTAATGCTAGCCTTTTGAGTTTCCTTTAAAATCCTCTGGTTATGTAGCTTACAAAAACTCTTGCCCAGCAGAGTTTAGATGGACACTATCCCCGGGTATAATTCCCACTTGCCCCAGTATTAGTTCCAGTGTCCCATGAACCACTTCTCCCATACCAGCCTTGAACCTTACTTGCCCTCTACCAATTTGTATAAGGCTCAAGTAATAAGCCAGAGATGATAATCTTTAAGGTTTTGTTTCTTTATTTGGTTCCTAGTTCCTCACACTGTCTGCGCAGAGCCACCATCTTTGTTCTGCTTGTATAGACCATGACCATTGAATCCTCCTCCTCCCACTGCAGGTTGCTCTTCAGTCCTGAGCAGATGTCCTAAAACTTCGCATCACTCTAGACTCATGTTGTTTCTTACATATAATGGTTGTCAATCCCTCTGACTTTTTGCTATTCCTATTTGAGGGACTTTCTCGATCATGGTGCCATGATCAGTTACTCATCCACTCTGCAGCATGCTACCCCGCCCTACACTTCAGCTGAAAGAATCTCAGAGCTGTTGGGCAATTGCAAAGATTCCTGTCCTCTAGGTCCTTCCATCTTTCTCACTTGCAGTCACACTTTTCTGACACTAAACATTGACCAAAGCAGAAATCTCTATCCTGAGGTGTGACCATCTCCTGGTACAATTTCCCCTTTCTATTGCTTTAGATATCTGTAGTTGAGCACCAAAACTGCTCAAACTCCTAACATTTGTTTCAGACTTGTTTCGTCTGGACCAAAGTGACATTGAGAAGCTTCCACATGCTGTAACTGTGAATCATTCATCTTCTGCTGCACTTAATGTGTTCAAATAAGTGACTTGATTATTTTATTCAATTGTGCATTATTTCATATACATTTCATTAACTTTACCACCATTTGCTATACCATTTTGAACTTTAAGAATAGAATAAGCCTTAGTCACTTACAAATTCCCCTGCAGCATATTAAGAATCAATTCCTGGAAGCTAAAATAGTTAGAAAAACAAAATTAGTGGAGCACCCCTTTCTCTTTCTCCCCTAAGTCATCAATTGAACCTCAGAGTCATGCAGCATCGAAACAGACCCTTTGGCCCAACCAGTTCCAACTATAATCCCAAACTAAAATAGTTCCACCTGCCTGCTCATGGCCCATATCGCTCCAAACCTTTCCTTCTCATGCACTTATCCAAATGTCTTTTAAATGTTGTAATTATACCGACGTCCACCACTTCTTCCAGAAGGTCATTCCCGGAACAAACCGTCCTCTATGTAAAGGATTTGCCCCTCATGTCTTTTTTGAAATCTCTCTCCTTAAAAATGTGCCCCCTAGTCTTGCAATTCCCCATCATTAACACTTTCTGTATTCCTCATTATTTTATGAACTTCTATAAGGTTGCCTCTCAACCTCCTACATTCATCTCCAACATTATGACAGTAACACAAGATCCACTTTATATTCATGAATGTAAAAAGTTTAGATTCCAGCAATGAGCCTTAAGATATATAATTTCGTCTGAAACAATTTCTCGTATAATCTGAGATTCTGCCTGTGTACATTAAGGTTTACATGTAGCTCACCCTTGGCTTCTTATATTTAAGGATATGTCCCATTCTATTCTAAGTCTTTTGAACTTGCACTAACATAAAACAAGAATGGGGCAATTAATGATCACAATTTACATTAACAGCATTTAATAATGTTTATTATTATAGGCAAAGAGTATTGCACTTCCCTGGCTTCTGTGGAAAACCCTCTGGCAGCCTCACATGAAGACATCAGGCAATATCAAGTGATGCTTATGGATATTTTAATGGCTATTACCTTCACAAATGTTTTGAAGAAAATGTGCAGCTAAAAATTTCGTATAGTATAGATTAATAGAAAATAACAAAGGTAGAAAATTCATTTTGCATCAACATTGGGAGACTTCTACTTAGGAAATAAATTTAATCAGTAAATATCAAGAGAAGTGTTGATTACTACTAACAGATTATTTCAACTACCTTGAAGCCATCAACTAAACTTTGAAAGTCTTGCCTTAGGATTTGTTGTCGCTAGTAAGATATTTGCTAGGAAAATGATATGATAACATGAGGGTTCAAAGATATACAAATAATGTCAAAATCATTGCACCCCACATGCTGTTAGGATTTGAAAATCGTACCATAGAAGTAGTTGGGATTACCTTGGTGAAAGGAAAAAGAATTTGCAACTTACTATTTTGGAGAACCTGCCATGAATCTCACTGAAAGTAATCTTTACATGAAACTTATTGAATTTTCTCTCAACTAATGATCACATACTTTTCTGAGAACAATTATAGCAACTTGAATTCCTGTACTCGGATAAAACTATTGGATCAGGAATAGATCTTTAAATTTTTGAACCCGTGACCTGCCATGACTGATCTAATTCCATGCGGCTGTATTTATCCTGCATCCCTTAGTCAGAGGAAATGTCTTTAACATAGAAAAGTGTCATGCAGTTCATGGAAGCATAAGTAAAAATAGGCAAGTCAAATACAGAGCTCGTAGGAGTGGTGAAAAGCATGGTGGAGTGGGTTAAATTTTAAAGGAGGATTTTAAAGAGAAATTAGACCTGATTACACCAGCTCAGCAGCCTCCAGCAGTCCACAGCAACACAGATGCACATCTTTAGCCAATTTATTTCATTCCCTACGAATGGTTG
Source organism: Hemiscyllium ocellatum (assembly GCF_020745735.1). Lineage (NCBI taxonomy): Eukaryota > Metazoa > Chordata > Chondrichthyes > Orectolobiformes > Hemiscylliidae > Hemiscyllium > Hemiscyllium ocellatum. The sequence goes on from NC_083408.1 coordinate 80,180,876, forward strand.
AATGTACTGGACTATACAAAGATCGCAGGCCGTGACTACATTCCAACAATTATACTAAAAACTTGTGGTCCAGAATTAGCCAACCTGGAGCCAAACTATCCCAGTGTCGACACAAACCTGGCAGCTACCTGATAACGGGGAAAATTTCTCAGTTATATCTCATCATCTAAAAGCAGGACAAATCTGATGCAGCTAATTACCACCTTATCAGTCTACTTTCAGTTACAAGCAAAGTGATGGATGAGGTCTTCATAGTATTATCAAGTGGCACTCGCTCAGTAATAACTTGCTCACTGACGCCCAGTTCAAGTTCCACCAGGGCAGCTCAGCTCCTGAACTCATTACTGCATTAGTCCAAAAATGGATAAAATAGCTGAACCCAAGAGATGATGGAGAGTGAATACTCCCAACATTAGTGTAGCAATTTACAGAGTGTGGCATCAAGGGGCCCTGGCAAAACTGGAGTCAATAAGAATCAGGACGAAAAGATGTTTCCACTGGTTGGAGTCATAGCTGGCATAAAGAAAGATGATTGCCCTCGTAGGAGGTCAATTGTCTCAGTCTCAGGCCATCTCTGGAGGAGGTCCACAGAGGAAGTATCCTAGGCTCAAACATCTTCAGCTGCTTCATCATTGTTCTTCTCTCCATAAGAAGTGGGTCAGAAGTGAGGGATATTCTCTGATGGTTACACAACATTCAACACCATTCACAACTCCTCAATACTGATGGAGTCTATGACCATATGCAACAGGACCTGGACAACATTCGGGCTTGGGCTAATAAGTAGCCAGTAAAATTTTCACCATACAAGTGCCAGATAATAACTATCTCCAACAAGAGAGAAAATAACTATCATCCTTTGGCATTTAATGCAATCACAATCTATATCTAGCATTACGCTGGGCGGGATTACCATTAAACAGAAATAGACCTGGACTAGCCGTGAAAATGCAGTGGCTAAAAGTGCAAGGCAGAGCCTTGGAATTCTATTTCAAATAACTTCCTGATTCTCAAAAGCCTGTACACCATTTACAAGGCCCAAGTTAGGAGTCTGGTGGAATACTCTGCACTCACTGGATGAGTACAGCTACAATAAAATTCAAAAGTATTGTAGTACATTAAGAACAATGCAGTTCACTTAATTAGGACTATATCCACAAACACCCACTCCTTCCACCACCGCTGCATAGTCACCTGTGAGTGTGTACTATCTACAAGATGCACTGCAGTGACTCTCCAACATTTCTTCAAAATATCTTTTAAACTCAGTGGCTAATACAAGACAGTCTTTATTTCTTTGCTTTACATAACAGTGATCTCTCTCTCTCTTGTGATCCCTGAGTCTGAGCGTGTTTGTGTTCAAAGCTCCTCTTTTGTATCAAGGTGTGAAACTGGTGGTTGATTTCCTATAGAAGTCAGCTTATATTGAATTATATTAGCCTGTATCTGGATAAAGATTTGTATAATTTCACCATTCCCCACTACATGATATTCTATTTTACCTTAAAGTAAAATAATCAGTTTAATCATACCACTGTGTAAGATCTCACATTTGTAACAATTTATTGAGGATATATGTTCTTAAGAAATATTAGGTGATTAGAGAGAAAGAGTTATTTTAATAAGATAGAGCTACTTATGCCTAACAAAATGGTAAAAGGAGCTCATTCAGTAAAATGGCCTAATGTTGTTTCTGTCCTTCATCAAAATGTAGATTATGGATCTGCTATTAAAATGAAAACCTTCTATCAAAAGTGCAATGATTTTAAATGCTACGGAACTTAAATATATTATTTTACAGTAATGTGAAATGGACTTTTCATTCAAAAGTTAACTACAAAATCAAAACACTAGTATGATGGTACAATTACAATAATAAGCACTGAGGTAATTATTTTTCAACTAATTTTAAGAGGTTTTCTCACAGCTGGGTTTGCAGTAAGTCACGTTATGATCTTTGTAGAGACTGATCTTGTTTAAAATGAATAACTATAAGAGATGACATGAAAAGATTTCATGTCTATGACCTTTACTGTAGCAAATAACTAAAACACAATGATTAAAAACTATTTTTCTTCTAGTAGTTAACTTGTACCTTGAAATATAGAAAAAATGTTATACATTTATACTTACCACATATCATATTCTCCATGGAATTACAGTCCAGAGTTGTTCACCGTTTCAAATGGACCCCCATATCCTATTTTGCTGAGAAGCAACTTCAGCTGACCATCTCCAAGTGCTTATACCAATTTGCAGAAAGTTTCTTAAATTTGCCATTAGCTATAGTACTTGTTCCAATTATTCTTCTTCCCCCGACCAAGCCAGGACAAATCTCCTGGAATCCCTAGAAGGCTACAGGATGAATCTATTCAAACGGAGACAATCTCTTGATGCATCTGACTTGCTAGATCAAGCAGCCTTTCTCTCAGCTGCCCATACAGAAACTGCTACCTGTCTGAGATTCAGTGATTTATATGGAATTCTGTATTCAGATCTAAAAGTGGCTGTCCCTTTCCTCTTCCTCATGATAACGTAAAACATATAAGCCTTGTATCTAGGTAAAAATGATAAGTACCAATCCTGGAAACCTGGCTGTCTTTTATCTTAAAAGTAACTAGCAGCTTTACAGCACAATTTCAGACTTTGAAAGAATGAGACTCTAATCCCTAAGATGAGGAGGAATTACTTTACTCAGAGCATGGTGAATCTTCAAAATTTTGTATCCCTGAATGCTTTGTATGCTCAGTTATTGAGTTTATTCAAGGCAGAAATCAATAGATTTCTAGATATTAAAAATATTAAGGTATATGGGGATTGGGTGCCAAAATGCCATTCAAGTGGTAGATCCACCAAGATCAAGTTAAATGGTGGAGCAGGTTTGAAGAGCCAACTGTCCTCCCACGACTCCTCTTTCCTGCATGCCTTTGTAAGCTCAGAAATTGATGCCATTTTCTCCAAGGGTAAACTACATTTACCTTTGAACCCGTATAATGCGGAAAGACACCATTTGGCTCATCAAGTCTGCACTAAACCTCTGAACAGCATTCCACCCAGAACACCCCCATATTCCTGTAACCCCACATTGACCATGGCTAACTCACATAGCCTGCACTTTATGAGCAATTTACTGTGGTCACGCCATCTAACGTTCACATCTTTGGACTGTGAGAGAAAACAGGGGCATCCAGCAGAAACCCACACAGGCACGGAGAGTTATAGAGTCATACAGCACGGAAACAGACCCAACGAGTCCATGCAGACCATAATTCCATACTAAACTAGTATCTCACCTACCTGCACTTGGACCAAATCTCTCCAAACATTCTTTTTTCCATATACTTATCCAAATGTCTTTTAAACATTGTAACTGTACCCACATCCACTACTTCCTCTATAAGTTCATTCCATACACAACCACTCTGTTTAAAAAAAATTGCCCTTCATGTCTTTTTTAAATCTTTCTCCTCTCACCTTAAAAATATGTCCCTGGTCTTGAAATCCCATACCCTAAAGAAAAGACACCTGCCATTCACCTTTTCTATACCCCTCATGATTAATAAACTTTTATAAAGGTGACCTCCTAACCTATGCTCCAGTGGAAAAGGGTCCCAGCCTGTCCAGCCCTCCTTATAAATCAAACCCGAATGTGCAAACCATGCACACCATTACCCAAGGCTGAGTCTCTGGCACTGTGAGGAAGCAGTGCTAAACACTGAGCCATCATGCCATCCCAGTAACGATCTTTAACAATTAAACCAACCAGGCTACAGTCAGACAAGACTTCAGAACAGGCCACATGACTCCCTTCAGTATCAGTAAATTGAATGAGACATAATAATCTTAAAACTCTTACAATTGTAACAACCAATACATTATCTAAGTGAATTAAATCTAGTGGTTACCTAAGGACAACTAAACCCTATTAAACTTTCTTTCTATCCGATAACAATTGATATTCCAATTTAAAACTGTTTACATTTCCAAGATGAATAATCAATGTTCTGTTTGAAGCAAAATTTGTTTTTTAACTAGAACACAATTTTTAAATAATATTTAATAGAGTGGTCAATAATACTATTTGAGCAACTTAGTTGCAATTAGGTTTACAAGTTAAACATTAGACAATATTTTTGGGTTAGGTCAGTAGCATTTTAGCCTCAAGGTAAAAGAACTCTAACAATCAAAAAATACACACTTCAAAAGTATTGAATTAGGGCTTATGACAAAATATTCATTTTGCTCATAATAGCAATTTTGTTCTTTCTTTGCTTCATGAGGACAGTAACAGTGATATTAGACTGCAAAAATGCACAAGTTTACCATATGAAGAAATAACATTTTCCATTATAAAAGTATCCCATTGTCACAACACCCCATCCCAAAACATGTTTTGAATCTTTGAAATGTGGTGAATGTTGTTACCAAGATGTCACCAGTAGCCATATTGCATAAGATAATGCTTCACAAATAGTAGTGAGATGAATGATAGTCGATTAGCATTTTTTTAAAAACGAATTCAAGCCAGGACACCAAGATGACAGGTTGCTCTTAAACAATGCAATTGCACCTTTAATTTATAACTGAACCAAAAGATATGATCTAACTTATCGCTTTCTGTAAGCTTCTAAAATGTCAGTCCAGTTAAACCTACTTAGACAAACCAAACTAAAAAAATAACAAATTAGGTCATAAAAATGTTAAGTGATCAATATATGCTGGTGTGCTTTGTGGTGCAGCTGCTTGTACAAATGGATCACGGTGGCCATTATTTGCATTGGAAACAATATACACCTAGTCTTCGTTATCCGCCAATTTGCTACCTGCTGATCTGTGTACCTCAAATTCGGCCCCGGACCCCCCTTTTCGTTTCCCACTGGTCTGCCTCCGTAAACGGGTCATCACGGTAAACGGAAGGGTGCCCTCGGGAAGTCCGTGCCCCTATTCCCCGCAGTAACAAGAGCTGAGTGTACTCCGTTTTCTGACTGGGAACACGTAGCCACAGTATGCTAATTATTTCCTGATGACTAAAGATTGTTATTATTATACTTGTCGAACATCAGTTTAGCTCATTGCTGCTGCTTGATCAGCAAGAAAGAATACAGGCACAAGGACCAATTTCTAACCCATTACCTTCTAATAATGATGTCCAGCATCAGTGAATCTATAAGGATTTTGAAAAGCACAAAAGGTGGAAAATTAAGTTATTCTGAATGAAACAGAATTGAATGAATACAATGCTTTCCAATACTTTAAGAAAATTGAGACCAAATTACCTCCAGAATGGAAATCTAATATTACCCACAGAATGAAAATCTAATTATTGCTTTAAATTACCTAGTGTGATGAGGTCCCAATTCTCCGTATTCATGATTATCTGCACCAAGGCAAGTAGGAATAGGGGCAACAGGTCATGACACTGTCAGCCTGCTGCTAGAGATTATGCCATACTTGTTGTGCATTTTGGGTCAGGTTATTTGGACATTCAGACTGGGTCACATATTTTCTTCCATTCAATTTCATGTCAAGTTGGGGATTAAGGTCAGATCACATTGTGCCTTTTTATTAGGTTTCTGATTACTGATGACCTGCCAATTCAATGTAGGTCAAAGTTTTAGAATGAGTCCTTCATACACTGAGTTGATTACCTACTAATTTCACTTACTATCTGAAGCGGATGGTTTCCTCCATTTTGGCACAAAAGCAAGGCTTCTCTCAATGTGTGTTCTTGAGCAGCTGTTTGTAAAATGGTAAAATTGTTTTGTTTGTTCTAGTTATTCGTTTGCGTATTTGGCATTATTGAAAACTGGCTGGAACTTACCTGTGGATAAGGTTTCTTATTTACATGGCCTCGTAATAGTCATACATTTACAGTGCCAAATATCATGATTTTGTTTGTCCTATTTTTACTTTAGCCTTAAGCTGAGACTTTTTTTAATTGCTTGTTTTCAAGAAAATTGCATTTCCACAAGTTGTCCATTATTATGCATTATTTGAAAGAAATATTTAAAATCTAAATATAATTTTGCTCTGGCAGTACTCTATATCTAATTGCAAAGTTATATTACTGTTAAAAATTAAACATAATAGCTGGTCTTCATTTTAGAACAAAACATTGGTATTCCATTTAAATTTAGCAAAACTATCGAATAGTCCATATATTTGTTTAACTATAACTTAGTCTATGCAACAGATCACCACTGCAACTTGTTAAGTTTACCATTTTTACCAAATACTTGGCCATTGCAACATGATTGATTTTCAAAATAAGTGAAAATCTTTTAGAACAATTGCTTATTCAAATTTTGTTATTTAAATAATTTTACTAGATTTCTTTCACTTCTGCAGTCGTCAATGCCACTCTATTGTCAAGTATAAATTACAAGTGCAGTATGTATTTCTGAATGTATGTATTTCTTCCTTTGAAGAAAGAATTCTTCCACTAGTAAAAGATGTATCATCCACAGGTTCTGAAGACAGCTTGTCAATTCTTCCCATAGAATAATTCAAAATTACATTCAAACTTGAACAATGAACAGGTTTTCAATATTATTGCTAGAAGTTTTCTGGTTTATTCTAAATAAATACCTTTACATCTTTTTGAAAAAACTGAAGATGACTTAAGGATAAACTGTGTGACCTAGCAAACAAAGAGCTACACAAATCCATTTGATACACATTAGAAGGAATTTGATCTTCTGAGTTCACGGCGAGCCTAAAGATCAAGTGGGACTTCCAATGAGGGGCAGGTTGGGTTTTATTGTGCAATTACTTTTTAAAGCTCATAATATATGCATGCACAGTTATACCACAAAGTTTTATTGGTGGGCAGGCAGGAGTTTCTGGAACCTGCCGGGACTTTCTATATTTCAACTTCTGGGTGCCCTATTTAAAAGCATCTCAGTCTCTGGAATCCAGGACCTTGTATCCTGGCTCTATTCAAGCATGGAGATGGCTGGAAAGAGGCAGAAGCCAGAAATTTGTGACCACTCCCTGAGCTGCTCCTACAGGGTGTCTGTGAGTGCAGGAACATCTTGTTTCCCAAGGATGCCAACAGGAGGCCATCCTGCCTGATAAAGACAGCAATTGGTGGAGGTGGCCAGCACAGAGTCATCCTGGAGGCATGAATGGATTCTGTGTCACAAGAGAATGGATAATCTATTGTGATCAAGCAGAGTTATTGTCACTGTCTGCAAAATCTTTATGTTTGTATGACTGTGTCCTACCAATATAACTTTGCCACTGTAGAGAATCCTCACACACATCATCAGATGACAGATCCATCCATTATGTGCCTCATGTCTCATTAAGTGTTTTTCAATTAGTTACGCCTACTTGCATTGGACACAGAGCAACGCAGTGATACTTCCTCTAAGATATCTGCCCCTGAATCACTCAGGAAAGAGAAAGGGACTTGCATTCAGCACTCATTAGCTCGCATTCCAACAGATCACTTTCTGTCATCGCAACTAGGAGAATTGAAACATTGCATATTAGATTAGATTAGATTAGACTTACAGTGTGGAAACAGGCCCTTCGGCCCAACAAGTCCACACCGACCCGCCGAAGCGCAACCCACCCATACCCCTACATTTACCCCTTACCTAACACTAGGGCAATTTAGCTTGGCCAATTCACCTGACCCGCACATCTTTGGACTGTGGGAGGAAACCGGAGCACCCGGAGGAAACCCACGCAGACACGGGGAGAACGTGCAAACTCCACACAGTCAGTCGCCCGAGTCGGGAATTGAACCCGGGTCTACAGGCGCTGTGAGGCAGCAGTGCTAACCACTGTGCCACCGTGCCGCCCATCTTCTCACCAAAGGCTGAATGGTACAAGGACAGCACCATAGAAGGTTTTGGAGCAGTAACACATCAAGCAAACATCACACACAGATCGAATAAAATCCATCAACTCCAACTTTTTCACCACATACAGCCACCTTTCTTTCGGGACCCTCTCAATCATAATTCTGCCATTATCACTTTCTTGTTACGCAAAGCACAGGAGGACAATTCTCTAGGAAGCTACATTTTTATTCTGTGTGGGTCAATTAGCAAGGTGTAGCTCCTGTACATTTCTCTGACATTCTCTAAATGTCCCTTGCAAGGTCTGTGCATTACAAGCACAGAACCCAAGTGAGCCCACAGAACTCCATGTTAATGCTCTGGCCATTAAACTCAATGGGAGTTTACATGTATAAAGACAACAAAGAACTATGCAATGTATGTCAATCGGACAAAGAAACTTCCACCGTTATAAAACAAGAACTTCATTGAAGTCAATAAGACTTATGCATTGCAACTGAATATTAATTCTGAGTGTCCATAAATGTTCATGAAAATATATTCGTGCTCAAATACAGCTACTATAAGGTTCTTGTGGGCATCATTATTCTTCCCCATGAGCATTGCTCCCTCAGCTTCTCCATCATACTTCTCTTTATCCTTGCCTGAGGAGGTATGTGACTGGATTAGAGTGGTGCTGGAAAAGCACAGCAGATCAGGCAGCATCCGAGGAGCAGGAAAATTGACATTTCGGGCAAAAGCCCTTCATCAGGAATAGAGCATACGTGACTGGTCCATCTCCCCCTCTTTGAAGTTCTCACTATATCACTGAGCTATGTTGTGCAGGACACTGCAAAAAAAATCACTATTCTGACAAACCTGTCGAGTTAATACAGGGGTGTTCTTTCCTGCGAAGACAGGCAATGTTGAAAATCACACAACATCAGGTTATAGTCAAAACAGGTTTATTTGGAAGTACTAGCTTTCAAAGCACTGCTCCTTTATCAGGTAACTAGTGAGGCAGGATCATAAGACACAGAATTTATAGCAAAAGAATACAGTGTCATGCAATTAAAACGATATATTGAACAAACCTGTATTGCTGTTAAGTCTTTCATCTTTTAGAATCAGTTGCAGGTTTCAGTTCATTAATATGTAAATCCCAGAACTTCTTTTAAGTCACATTCTTGAAATAACTTCAGGTTTTATAGAAAAGGTGACACCTCAGTTCAGACAATGTATTAAAGGTATGAGGTTAGAGTTTGTCTGTATCCTAATCTTGAGTCAGACTGGCTGTATTTCTAAAGTCGGAATTTATAAAAAGTTATATGGATTGACTGCCTGCGGGTTGTGTGTTTTGTGAGCAAAAATCGAATGCAAGTTAAACCCATAGACTTATATATACGTGTGTGTGTGTGTGTGTGTGTGTGTGTGCGCGCGCGCGCGCGTGCATGTGAGGGGATGAGAAAGAGAGAGAGCGAGAGAGAGTAAATGTGCACATGTGAATGTGTGCACATAAATGTGAGTAAATGTGAGAGAGTGTGTGTTTGCATGTGTGCATTCTTGATAGAGTGTGTGCATGAATGTGATGGAGTATAACCAAGTGAGAGGTTGTGTGTATGTGTGTGTCTGAAAGAGAGCATGTAAATGAGAGAGGGTCTGCATGAGTGTGTGAGTATGTAGGAGTGTTTGTGTATGTATGCTTGTGTGTGTGTGTGTATGTCTGTGTAGTGCAGTGGGTTCACCTGTAGAGTGATATGAACCCGAGGTCCCGGTTGAGGCCATCCTCATGGGTACCAAACATGACTATCAGCCTCTGCTCAGCCATTCTGCGTTGTTGCATATCCCAAAGTCCGCCTTGGAGGGATGGTCACCCAAAGATCCAGACCACTGAACATCATAGACAAGCAATGGAAGTGCATTTTCAGAAGACCGGGTATATGTTTGATGTAGCCCTAGTCAATGAGTGTGCTACATTGTTGTGTGTTCATCATCACTGTGATGGTCCTGCACTTGAGTCAAAAGTCATAGAACATAGAACATAGAACATAGAAAAGTACAGCGCAATACAGGCCCTCCGGCCCTCGATGTTGCGCCGATCCAAGCCCACCTAACCAACACTAGCCCACTATCCTCCATATGCCTATCCAATGCCTGTTTAAATGCCCACAAAGAGGAAGAGTCCACCACTGCTACTGGCAGGGCATTCCATGAACTCACGACTTGCTGAGTAAAGAATCTACCCCTAACATCAGTCCCATACCTACCAACCCTTAATTTAAAGCTATGCCCCCTCATAATAGGTGACTCCATACGTGGAAAAAGGTTCGCATGGTCAACCCTATCTAAACCCCTAATCATCTAGTACACCTTTATCAAGTCACCCCTAAACCTTCTTTTCTCCAATGAAAACAGCCCCAAGTGCCTCAGCCTTTCCTCGTACGATCTTCCTACCATACCAGGCAACATCCTGGTAAACCTCCTCGGAACCTGTTCTAGTACCTCCACATCCTTCCTATAGTATGGCGACCAAAACTGCACATAATACTCAAGATGTGGCCGCACCAGAGTCTTATACAACTGCAACATGGCCTCAGGACTCCGGAACTCAATTCCTCTATCAATAAAAGCCAGTACGCCATATGCCTTCTTCACAGCACTATTTACCTGGGTGGCAACTTTCAGAGATCTGTGTATATGGACACCAAGATCCCTCTGCTCATCCACACTACCAAGTATCTGACCATTAGTCCAGTACTCCATCTTCTTGTTACTCTTACCAAAGTGAATCACTTCACACTTAGCTACGTTGAACTCCATTTGCCACCTTTCTGCCCAGCTCTGCAGCTTATCTATATCCCGCTGTAACCTGCCACATTCTTCTTCACTGTCAACAACTCCACCGACTTTCGTATCATCCGCAAACTTGCTCACTCAACCTTCTAGCCCCTCCTCCAGGTCATTTATAAAAATGACAAACTGCAATGGTCCCAAAACAGATCCTTGCGGAACACCGCTGGTAACTGCACTCCAAGATGAACCTTTACCATAAACTACTACCCTCTGTCTTCTTCCAGCCAGCCAATTCCTAAGTCAAACCTCCAACTCACCATCAATGCCATACCTCCATATTTTTTGCAGTAGCCTACCATGGGAAACCTTATCAAATGCCTTACTAAAATCCATATACACCACATCTACCGCTTTACCCTCATCCACCTCCTTAGTCACCTTCTCAAAGAATTCAATAAGGTTTGTGAGGCACGACCTGCCCTTCACAAAACCATGCTGACTATCCTTGATCACATTATTCCTATCCAGATGTTCATAAATCCTATCCCTTACAATTCTCTCTTACCACAACAGAGGTAAGACTCACCGGCTTATAGTTACTCGGGTTATCCTTACTCCCCTTCTTGATGAGGGAACCACATTTGCTATCCTCCAGTCTTCTGGCATTATTCCTGCAGACAATGAGGACATAAAAATCAAGGCCAATGGCTCTGCAATCTCCTCCCTTGCTTCCCAGAGAATCCTAGGATAAATGCCATCAGGCCCAGGGGACTTATCTATATTCGCCCTTTCCAGAATTTCCAACACCTCTTCCCTACATACCTCAAAGCCATCCATTCTAATTAATTGTGACTCAATATTCACATTGGCAACAATGTCCTGTTCCTGAGTGAATACTGACGAAAAGTATTCATTCAGTGTCTCCCCAATTTCTTTAGCCTCCACACGCAACTTCCCACTACTATCCTTGACTGGATCTATTCCTACCCTGGTCATTCTTTTATTCCTGACATACCTATAGAAAGCTTTTGGGTTTTCCCTAATCCTACCAACCAAGGACTTTTCATGTCCCCTCCTTGCTGCTCTTAGCTCTCTCTTTAGATCCTTCCTGGCTACCTTATAACTCTCAATCGCCCCAATTTAACCTTCACGCCTCATCTTTACATAGGCCGCCCTCTTCACTTTGACAAAGGATTCCAATTCCTTATTAAACCATGGCTCCCTCACACGACCTTTTCCTCCCTGCCTGACAGGGACATATTTATCAAGGACACTCAATAGTTGCTCCTTGAACAAGCTCCACATATCTATTGCGCCCTTCCCTTGAAGCCTACTTTTCCAAGCCACGCATCCTAAGTCATGCCTCACCGCATCATAATTTCCCTGCCCCCAGCAATAACTCTTGCCCTGTAGTGCACACTTATCCCTCTCCATCACTAGAGTAAAAGTCACCGAATTGTGGTCACTGTCCCCAAAGTGCTCACCTACCTCCAATTCTAACACCTGGCCTGGTTCGTTGCCCAGAACCAAATCCAGTATGGCCTCACCTCTTGTTGGCCTGTCTACATATTGTGTCAGGAAACCCTCCTGCACACATTGGACAAACACCAACCCATCTAACGTACTCGAACTATAGCTTTCCCAGTCAATATCTGGAAAGTTAAAGTCCCCCATAACAACCACCCTATTACTTTCACTCTTCTCCTGAATCATCCTTGCAATCCTTTCTTCTACGTCTCTAGGACTAATAGGAGGCCTGATGAAAACTCCTAACAGAGTGACCTCACCTTTCCTATTTCTAAGCTCAGCCCAAACTACCTCAGATGGCGCGCCTTTATAGGAAAACAACTTACCCAGGTAAGCTTGGGCTACACCAACTTCCGGGTCCGCTCAACTTTCAAATTTAAACCGTTAAACAAACATCACCAAGCCTTCAAGCAGCCACTGCCAAACAGCCCTTATCTGCTCATGTCTTCTGATGGTATGTTTTGATGCCCAAAAAAGCCATGGAAATGGTCCTTGTGGTGGGGGCAAACATGTGAGGAGCCTGGGAGTTGTGTAGGTTGTAAGCTTTGTGACAGCTCCATGGATAACAGTATACTCCTGCAGGAATTGTTGCCAGTGGTCACAAACAAATTGGATTTTGAGGGAGTGAAATCCCTTCTTGTTTCAGGATGGATGATGCTAGAGAGCTCTAAACAGCACATGAATGCAATCAATGGCCCCTTAGACGCGAGGGAAGCCAGCAATGGCAGCACAGGTGACAGTTCAGGGACCTTAGTTCTCTGGGTCCATGGTGAACTGGACAAATTGCATGGTTTACCTGTAAGAGGTATCAATTAACTCACAAGCTGCTGCTCAGAAGGCTACTAAGTAAGATAAGGAACCTTGTTGTTAGGGTCATGGATGAAAGCTTAGCTGTGTAGCAGAACACAGAGACTGGGGATAAAAGGATGGCAGCTGGTGACAAGTGGTGTTCTACAAGGCTCAGTGTTGGGATCACAATTTTCACTTTACATATAAATGATTTAGATGCAGAAACTGAGCGCATTTAGGTTAAGTTTGCCGACAATGCAAAGATAGGTAGAGGGACAGGTAGCATTAAGAAGGTAGGGAGGGCCTCAGAAGGAATTGGACAGGTTAGGAGAGTGGGCAAAGAAGTGGCAGATGGAGTTCAGCATGGGAAAGTGTGAGGTCATGCACTTTGATAGGAAGAATAGAGACCTGGACTATTTTTTAAATGGGGACAAAATTCAGAAGTCTGAAGTGCAAAAAGTCTTGGGACATTGGATTCATAACTCTCTCAAGGTAAAGTCAGGTTGAGTCCGTAGTTAGGAAGACAAATGCTATGTTGGCATTTATCTTGAGAGGAATAGAGTATAAAAGCAGGGAGGTACTTCTAAGGCTCTAGTCAGGCCACAGTTAGAGTATTGTACGCAGTTTTGGGCTGCATATCTCAGAAAGGATGTAATGGCTCTGGAGCAGGTTCAGAGGAGAATGGTCCCAGGAATGAAAAGTTTAACATATGAGGGAAGTTTGAGGACTCTGGGATGATATTCGATGGAGTTTAGAAGGATGATGGGGGGGATCTAATAGAAACTTACAGAATACTGAGTGGCCTGGACAGAGTAGATGTTGGGAAGATGTTTCCATTAGTAGGAGAGACAAGGACCCCAGGACACGGCCTTAGAGTAAAGGGAAGACCTTTTAAAACAGAGATAAGGAGAAACTTCTTCACCCAGAGAGTGGTGAATAAATAGAATTCATTGCCATAGAAGACAGTGGAGGCCAGGTCATTGAGTATATTTAAGACGAGTTAGATAGATTCTTGATTGTCAAGGGGATCAAGGATTACGGGGAGAAAATGAGAGAATGAGGCTGAGAAGCTTATCATCCATGATTGAATGGCAGAGCAGACCCGATAGGTTGAATGGCCTAATTTCTGCTCCTATGTCTTATGGTCCTCTGGTCTTGTAGGCAGCAGATTGAGAAAAGATACGTTAGGGATGGGCATTAAATGCTGGCCCAGCACTGACACCTCATTCTATGAAAGAATTATTTTTTAAAATTTGTGCTCACTAAACAGGTGGCACAGTTGCTACATTACAGGCAGCACGATGGCTCAGATGTTAGCACTGCTGTCTCACAGTGGCAGGGACCTGGGTTTGATTCCCACCATAGGCGACTGTCTGTGTGGAGTTTGCAGATTCTCCCCATGTCTGCGTGGGTTTCCTCCAGGTGCTCCAGTTTCCTCCCACAGTCCAAAGGTGTGCAGATTAGGTGAATTGGCCATGCTAAATTGTCCATAGTGTTAGGTGCATTAGTCAAGGGTAAATATGGGATAGCGGAATGGGTCTGAGCGGGTTACTCTTTGGAGGGTCGGTGTGGACTTTTTGGGCCGAAGGGCCTGTTTCCATACTGTAGCGAATCTAATCTAAACAAAGATGCACTGGTAGAATTGGGATATCATTCTTTGGAATTTGGATTGGACTCGCTGTAGAGCTTAAAGCCTGTACTCCATGTGAACTAAGATTTACAGATCTCAAAAAGGGTAGCAGAAAATGAACAGGCTGGGAGTGCAAGCCTGTCAAAGAGACCACCTGATTTTGATTTCATTAAATTAATGGAGGGAGGTTTGGGCAGGTTCCTTATTCTATGAGCAATTTGATTTTCCAGTATTTATAACACCTAGACAATACGTTCCACTTAGGCACCAAACCAGGAAAATCATTTTGGCATCATAATATGTAGCAGATTTAAAACTGACAGACAGGAAAATGTTCCAGTTTACATTGTAGTTTTGTGGATGATAAAGGGATTAAGGAATTCAACTGAAGTACTACATATCTGGTTTAAAAATATATTTGATTGCCTCATCTGATTTTTCTGATATCTAATTTTCTACAATTGCAAATAACATTAAATCTGTGCCCTTTAATTCTCCATTTTTTTACAAGATGGGATTCTATCTCCCTATCTGCTGTAACCAGGACTCTCATGATTTTGAAAACTTCTATCAGATCTCTGCTTAGCCAATGATTTAATTGAAGTCTAAAAAATACTTGATAGGCAAACAGAGTCAGCATAGCTTCACGAAAGGGAAATCTTGTCTGACTAATTTTCAAGTTTTCAGCCAAGTCTCAACCAGAGTGGATAGAGGGGAGCCAGTAACTGTTGTATTTAGACTTTAAGAAGGTGTTGGACAAGTTATCTCACAAAATATTAAGTTACAATATAAGAGCCTCTGGTATTGAAGGTAGTATAGTAATTGGGGGCATGGACAGAGAATTGGTTTATCATCATCATCATAGAATTATCATAGAATCTCTACAGTGTGGAAACAGGCCATTTGGCCCAACAAGTCCACACCCATCCTCTGAAGAGTAACCCATGCAGACCCACTCCCCTACTCTATTACTCTACATTTACCACTGACCAATGTACCTAACCTACACATACCTGAACACTATGGGCAATTTTAGCATGGCCAGTTCACCTGACCTGCACATTTTTGGATTGTGGGAAAAAACTGGAGCGCCTGGAGGAAACCCACACAGACTCTGGGAGTATGTGCAAACTCCATACAGACAGTCACCTGAAGCTGGAATCAAACACGGGTTTATGGCGCTGTGAGGCAGTATTGCTAACCACTGAGCCACCGGTGGTAGGAAACTGAGTGGGTTCTTTTTCAGGTTGAAGACCTATAACCAGTGGGGTTCCATTGTGCAGGGACCACAACTGTTTACAATATATATTAATGACTTTGTGGAAGGATGTGAATGTACTGTGTCAAATAATCAGATGACACAAAAATAGGTGGAAAGGCAAGTTGTGAAGAGATACAGTTTGCAGAGAGAAATTGATAGATTAAATAAGAGGGTAAAAAGTTGGCAAATGGAATATGTGAGAAAATGTGAAATTATTCATTTTGGAAGGGAGATCAAAAGAAGACTATTATTTAAATGGAGAAAAGCTGCAGCACAAAGGGGACTTTGGAGTACTTGTGCACAAAACAAAGAAAGCTGTCACACAGGTGTATCAGGTAATCAGGAAGGCTAATGGAATGTTGGCTCTTATTTCAAGTGGTTTGGAGTAGTAAGAATAGGGAAGTCTTACTGCAGCTGTACAAGGTGCTGGTGAGACCACATCTGGAGTACAGTGCAGTTTTGGTCCCATTGTTTAAGACATTATATCATTGTATTGGAGGCAGTTCAGAGAAAGTTCACTCGGATGATCCCTGGTATGGAGGGAATGTCTTATGGAGCAAAGGCTACATAGACTGGGACTCTATTCAGCGTAGCTTAGAAGAATGAGAGGTGATCTCATAGAATTATAGAATCATAGAATTCCTATAGTGTGGAAAAATGCCATTCGGGCTATCAAACCTGCACCGGCCCCTCAGACAACATCCTACCCAGACCTAGCCCCAGCCCTATCCCCATCCCCGTAACCCAGCATTTCCCATGGCTAATCCACCTAGCCTGCACATCCCTGGACACTATATAGGGAAATTTAGCCTGGCCAATAACCTGCACATCTCATTGAAACATATAGGACTCATAAGGGGCTTTATAGGGTAAATGTTGAAAAGATGTTTCCCCATCCCAGAGGACATGGTCACCAAATAGCAATTTAAGACTAAGATAAGGAGGAATTTCTTCTCTCTGCGAGTCTTTGGAACTCATTGCCACAGAGAGCTGTAGGGCTGAGTCAATATATATGTTTAAAGCTGAGATAAATAGATTCTTGATCAGAAGGGAATCAAGCGTTACAGGGAAAAAGCAAGAAAGCGGATGTGAGGAATGACAGCTCAACCATGACCCTGTTGACTGGTGAATCAGACTCAAATGAGGGGCCAGGTGATATACACCTGTTCCTATTTCTTATGGTCTTATGGTTTTGGGAACAGGGCAGATGTAGGCCAGATTATTCCCTTGGTTAGGGAGTCTAGAACAGGATCATACAAATTAAAAATTAGAGGTACCACGAAATTTTCTTTCACGGACGGTTGTGAATCTTTGGATTCTCTACAGCAAACAGCTGTGGACGTTTCATTTTTGAGTAGATTTGTAAAAGAGTTTGATAGATTTCTGATTACCAAAGGCATCAAAGGTTGCAGTGATAGTGTGGGTCAAAATTGTTGAATTGTTAATCAGCTTTGATCATAATAAATGGTGGAACAGGATTGATAGGCTAAATGGCTACATTCTGTTTCTTTGTTCCTATGTTCCTTCTTTCCTCCAAGGGCACTATCCTAATCTCTATAATCTATCCTCTGAAAAACAGAAGTTTTCCATCCGTGGAACCGTTCTTGGAAATCTCTTATGCACTCTCCCTAATATGTTGACATACTTCATATAATATGGCATCCAGAACAAACCACTCTCCAACTGAAGTCTAACAAGTTCAGAATAACCTCATGTATTCCATGCTGCTATTAATAAAGCCCAGGATACTGTGTGTTTTATTAGCTTCTCTCTACACCTATCATCTTCAATGGTCTGGTCTATAATTGCTGGGCTTATCCTTAAGACTTGAATTTGAATAAGGGAAGAAGCTGAAAATGTGTTGCTGGAAAAGCGCAGCAGGTCAGGCAGTATCCAAGGAGCAGGAGAATTCCTAGGCGCCTAGGAACCCTCCAACCACAAGGGATGAACTCAGATTTCTCCAGTTTCCACATTTCCCCTCCCCCCACCTTGTCTCAGTCCCAACCCTCAAACTCAGCACCGCCCTCCTAACCTGCAATCTTCTCCCTGACCTCTCCGCCCCCACCCCCACTCCGGCCTATCACCCTCACTTTAACCTCCTTCCACCTATTGCATTTCCAATGCCCCTCCCCCAAGTCCCTCCTCCCTACCTTTTATCTTAGCCTGCTTGGCACACTCTCCTCATTCCTGAAGAAGGGCTCATGCCCGAAACGTTGATTCTTCTGCTCCTTGGATGCTGCCTGACCTGCTGCGCTTTTCCAGCAACACATTTTCAGCTCTGATCTCCAGCATCTGCAGTCCTCACTTTCTCCTTTGAATAAGGGAATAATGTTTACAACTTTCTAGTGTTTTGGCACTTCCTGAGTCTAAGGAAACCCAAAACATTATTGCAAGTGCTACTGCAATTTCCACTCTAACTTCTTTCAATATCCTTGGACATATTACACTCCTGTCCTGGTGCTTTCTCAACTTTAAGTACCAACAGTCTATCTGGCACATCTTGCTTATCAATTTTAAACACTTCTAGTGACCATGGCCTGAGTAGCAACTGCCTTTTTGGTAAAGATGCGAAGTATTCATTTAACACCTTAATCATGTACCCTTCTTCCATGTATCAATCCATTTTGGTCAGTTACCGGCCCCATTCCTATCACTACCATACTTTACCTTTACTGTTTATATGCCTGTAGAAGACTGTAGAATTCCCCTTTATGTTGCATGCTATTTCTATTTGGTTGTCTTATTTGACTTTTGACCAACCCCCCCCCCCCCCCCCCGAACATTCATTTTTCTGTTGATTCTCCATTGTATTTTCTTTTGGACACCTGTCAAAAACATACTTTTTCTTCTTTTTCTTAATTTCTGCATCCTTTGTGTTCAAAGGAATCCTGGATTTATTTGTCCTACCTTTTCCTTTTGATGGAACCTATCTTGACTGTCCCCAAACCAAATCCTCTTTGGTTCACTTACTGTATCTCTCACCAACCTCTCATTCCACCTCACCTCGCCCTGCTCTGGTCTAGCACCAGTGAAATTGTTCAACTGATTTGGTCAACTAAGGCTTTATTCTATGAACCTATTAATGTCTAGAGATTAATGTCTTGTTTTTCTTACTTGTAGCCAATCTGTATGTGCATACATGCAGTGTTTGTGCACATGGTAGCTGGTGCCTTGATATCAAATTTACAGAAGCATATTTTATTTTGGATAGAGTCAAGAGGAAACAGTGGTATTATCATGCATCAGGTGTCATCAGTAAAACAATCCAAGCTTTAAAAATGTAATAGAATCATAGAAGTGAGTCACAGCATGGAAAGACCCTTCGGCCCAACTTGTTCATGCTGACCAGATATCTTAAATTAATCCAGTCCCATTTACAGCATTTGGCCCATATCCCTCTAAAGCCTTCCTATTCATATACCCATCCAGATGTGTTTTAAATGTTGTAATTGTACCAGCTTCCACCACTTCCTCTGACAACTCATTCAATAAACACACCAGCCTCTGTGTGAAAACATTGCCCTTTAGGTCCCTTTTAAATGATTCCCTTCTCACTTTAAACCTATGCCGTCCAGTTTGGCTGTTCACCCTATCCATGCCCCTCATGATTTTATTATCCTCTATAATGTCACCCTTCAGCCTACGATGCTCCAGGGAAAATACCCCCAGCCTAATCGGCCTCTCCCTATAACTCAAACCCTCTAACCCTGGCAACATCCTTGTAAATCTTTCCTGAACCCTGTCAAATTTCACAACATCCTTCCTATAGCAGGGAGACCAGAATTGAAAGCAATATCCTTTGATCTCAAATACTTGAAGCAGCACACTTACTGTCAGGCAGACTTAAGAACAGGACAAATGACCACCTTCATTTACATTTAAAAATATAGTCGCAAACCATATAGTCTTTTAAACTTCATAATTGTAATGAAGGAGAAGCTGAGGTGATGGTGAAATCCATTGGAAGTGTACTAGATTTTGACAAGTTTCAATAAAGTATTGAAATTGTTGCTATCAATAGTTGGTCATGCAAGAACTACTGGACATAGATATAAGGTTTTTTTTTGGAAATACAAGGGAAGATCTTTGATACACAGTGAATGGTAATGATCTGAAACTCTCTGCCCACGAGGTTGGTAGATGGCAGATGATGAATGATTTCAAAAAGACATTAGATAGGCCCTTGAGGGAAATATTCCTAAAGGACGGTGGGGGATAAAGTAGAGGAATAGGACTGACTGAATTGCTCTACAATGAGATGGAATCAATGGGGAAAACCACTTTATTCTGTGCCAATGTTATGATTCCATAATCCTGTGTCTCTTAGCAAAAGCACAGATTTAGGACACTCAGACCTGCTGCATGGAGCAGTTAAGAGACCTGAAGAGAAGGAGAGACTCGGAGTTATGAGTTGGGAGGGACTCAGTTTTCAAACCAAACTAGGAAACCCTTCCATCAGGTGATTGGTGGGGATGGAAGAATGAAAGAGAGACCAAGGAAAAGAAAGGACTGAAACTCATTCTGGAGAAAAAGATGGAAACTATGGAGTTTTCTCAGAGAGACGTCCCCAGATCATAACTGGAAGACACCCAAGACAGAATGCCATTGGTGACAGCAGGCCTAAAGCCTGGTCCTCGCTGACCAAGTTTCTCCAAGAATCTACAGTTTAGGTATTACGCCCCTCAGTAATTAATGGAATGAGCCAGATGTCTGTATTAGGTAGCCATTATAAAGATAGCCTGACTCAATCTTAGGTCATAAGTTCTTCCTGCACTCATCGGATGCAGAATATTGGATCCTGAAATCCAGAAATCATCACTCTGCATTTTTTTTATTCCTACCATAATTTCTTCCATCAGCCACCAGTTACAGCATGTCGACAGGAGGACATGCAGGGAACCTGCATTGAAGCAGACCAGAAAGGGAGAGGGTGCTTTCATCATCATTGTTTGATGTCAGCATTGTGATAGAAAAATTCCACACTGCTGATGTGTCTATCAGCTGCCAAGTCTGTCCAGCCAGTGATGTATTATGCCATGTCTGTCGTATAAGGGGGCATTTCCAAGCAGCATGCCATGACTAGTATCTTTTAGATTGAAGTTGAAAACTTAAAACACATAAGTCTGTCAGCAAAATTCTCTGATGCACTAGGGAACATCTGAGTCTAATTCATTGTTTTTCCACAACATTTTGGAACCCAAAGGGCAATTTCAGAATGTTGATGTAATAATCAATGGCCTCAAGATACATTTTAAATCACACACTGGAACAGGTGTGTCTATTCTTTCACCTTGATTGAGCCAGAGTTTCTGCACGCAGGGGGACAGGAGCCCATTTCAAACATCAGTACCTCAGGGTTCTTCACTTCTTTCCTTCGTGCTCACTCACTTGGCACTTAGTTGGAAGTTCACAGCATCTCTGCCCTGCCTTGTCTTGATTTTTTGTGCTTTACTGTCTCACTCGATCTTTAAAGGTTCACAGTGGTTCCGTCTTGCCTTGCTGTTTAGCACAAACACAAAGCCAGGCAACTTGTCAGCAGTGATCAGTCAACAGGGTTGACATGTTGCTGTATGGCACAGTTCGACATCAGTGTCACACCTACAACATGTACCAGCACCTTATGTGGCAAACACACTACATGTGCATTAACGACAATGAGGATTTCATCAAGGTCAGAATTGAACCTTTGCTTGTATCTTTGTCAGAATCCAGGGGTCAGGCATTATTAGCCTATATATTATGGCTGGGCTGTAGGTGGTATGTAATGAAACTTTCATTTAAACAACTGGAGAATACCACATTCACAGGGATTTCTTATTAAGGGAGAAGAGTTAGACAAATACTGGCTCAAACCTCACTGAATGTGCCAAAAACAAATGTCCATTAATGCTCTTGTTGCTGTTGGTATTGATTCAGCTGCTGATTCTTCTGTGAGTGAACCTCACAGTCATCATCCACTCTGTCTGCTCCTCTGTCATCTCCACCAATGAATTGATGAACAGCAAAGTTGTGGAGCACACCACAACTCATACTGGATGCAAAGTGTAACACACACACACACTACAAAGGTTATAAAAGGTGAATTCTTCATTCCACTGGCAAATCTTCATAAACATTAATGGAAGAGTGTGGCTTAGAGGAATGAATATTTACAATGGTTATTTGCCTAATCTTGAAGATCTGTCAGAATATTGTTGTAGAGATTAATTCTTGAACACTGATTAGTTAGGTAATAAATTCAGTTGGATGAACTCCTACTGCTAACTGCCCATGATCACATAAGACTGATTACCTCATCTCCCAGACACAGAGAGAATCTGCTTCTTTTCCGGGCTTCTTGAAAGATCGAGGGATTTGACCAAATGGTCTTCCTAAGTCTCCTGAAGTTGTTGGCACATTCCATTATCACTTCCTAGTTTTCTAGCCACCATCAGTGACTATGTTGTTCTACACCATTCGCACTTCAATGTTGATGCACCAGGCTGCTTTAACCCCTAACTACTGCTCTACCCTGTTTAGTTCTCTTCTCTTCATGAGCCCTCTCCAGCTCCGGATGCTGCCACCTGGTCTGTCTAGGCATCTAGCCATTGCAAACAGCTCCAATTCCTCTTCCTGGCTCTTTAGCTACCATCAGATGCTTTTACATCATAAGCCCTGGTCTTCTGTTCCCTTTTGCTTTATCTCTTGTTCATGGTCTCTGTCATCACATCTCTCAGCTTTCCAAAAACACTGTTCCTTACAGAAAAGGGCCTAAAGGAACCAATTTGTTCTCCTCAGTGTCAAACCTTTTTGGAATTCTCTTCATCAAAAGGCAGTGGAAGCAGAGTCTCTGAATATTTTTAATGTAGAGGTAGCTAGGTTCTCACTAAGCAAGGGGTGAAAGTTTATCGAGGGATGGGCAGGAATGTGGCATAATTAAATCAGATGTGATTTTACTGACTTATGAAGCAGATCTAAGAGTCTCAGTAATCTCATTCTGCTCCTAATTTGTATGTTCATTTGCATTCCTGTAAGATGTCTTAGCTCCTCCATTAGCTGGTTGTTACAGGCAGATCTGTTTCTTGTGAACACTTCCTAGTTGGGCAGACTGCAGGCGGAAAATGAAGAAACTTATCAAAGGTAACATCAACCTCATTTAAATCCATTATTAATGTGTTGACATTTTATACAGACAGGGCTTCTGGTGTGACTTTGCCTTCAACGTAATAATTTATCTAATGAAGTAATGTTTATGTTAACCCCTGTAATAAAAGAAACTAGGAATAGATGTTATAATATTGAAGAATCCAACAGAAATTCATTACAATTATGTATTATCTCCAAACATTATATTCCTCACTCATAAATGTCTGGGTCTATATTAAGCTATTAGGCTAAGTAGGAGATGCATGCTTCTAATAGAGTCATGCTTCAAGTAATCTAAAGTAAGACGGAGTATGAGATCTTCATACTATCAGGTAACATTCTGTGATGCAGTGAGATATCATGACCATGTCTCAGAGGTATTCTGTCATAATGACTGTGAGATATAACAAAACAGCTTCATCCTCATTTCCTTCATAATGGACAAATTAAACTGCTTTTATATGAAACAAAAATTTACCACTTCCAAATTCTATCCCAAATTCATGTCTATCTCGAACAACACCTCCACACAATACAAAAATCTCCATCAATGTATCGAAGTGTACGAAATGATATAGAACCAAAGTAAGTAAATAGAGTAAGGACACAGATCAACCATGATATAATCACATGGCAGTATAGATTCGAGGAGCTGACTGGCTTACTGTTAATCCTATATTCTTGCCTATGACTAACTAGAGCCCAGGAATTTGGAGGCCAACATAATCCTGAAAGTAGCTACAATTTTAATCGAAGGTTGGTATAGGAGTATACTTTACAGAATTTAGGATTGTGAGTTATTATATAATCTTGAGGAAACTGGAGGATTATTCACAAAGTTACTATTATTTTATATATAATACTTAATGCTGTGCACAATCTTAATTATGACTTGTTTCAATTTATATCCATATTTTGTAATATTTGTAATTTAACGGGCAGCTTCAAAGCATTTTAATCTCCCTAATTTATAATTTGTGTCAATTAAGGAGACAATTAATTCATGAAAATGCCTCAAGTACAAATCCAGTAAAGGAAAGGAAGTACTTTAGAAGTGAAAGGCTAATATTCTATTCTGTTTGAAAATTATTAACTACTGGCAGTGCATTTTAATTCTATTCAGTAATGAGTCTGTTATTTGAAGTGGAAATGTGGGAAATAAAGGAAGCCAAATCAGAAGAACAGGAAGGAAAGCTTGAACAGGAGCTGTCTGCTATTGCAAGACTTTTATTATAACATAATGAAGTATGCATATCTTTTGAACTAATTTCCAATACACATAAATGAAACCGAGCATTTTAATCGTTTAGCTAAACATCCTGAGAAACAGTTAATTCCTATTTTTAACTACTGAAATTGGAACAAGGGTTCGTTCATTATTCTGCTAACCAGGGCAAAGTGGTCCAGAGACTGTGGAAATTAAACTGTCAAATACTTCACAGAAACTGAGAAATCAAATACATAAAATCTGTTCTCACAAGATGAAAAATACATTTAAAAAATTAAACCTCTACTAACTTTTCAAAGAGATTCAGATGTTTCAGTAAGAACAGAGAAGATGGTAAAAGAGGAGGAGGTGTGACATTGTTGATCAGGGACAATGTTACAGTTGTAGAAAGGATGTTTGGGGACTCGTTAACTGAGGTAGTATGGGCTGAGGTTAGAAACAGGAAAGGAGAAGTCACCATGCTGGGAGTTTTCTATTGGCCTCTGAATAGTCCCAGAGATGTAGAGGAAAGGATAGCAAAGATGATTCTCAATAGGAGTGAGAGAGGCAGGATAGTTTTCATGGGAGACTTCAATTATCCAAATATTGACTGGGATCACTACAGTATGAGTACTATAGATGGGTCAGTTTTTGTCCAGTGTGTGCAGGAGGACTTGCTGACACAGTATGTTGACAGGCCTACAAGGGGCAAAGCCACTTTAGATTTAGTACTGGGTAACGAGCCTGGTAACAGGCCAAGTGTTGGAATTGGAAGTAGGTGAGCACTTTGGAGACGGCAATCACAATTCTGTCAGGCTTACTTTAGTGATGGAAAGGGATAGATGTACTCCACAGAGCAAGAGTTACAGCTGGGGGAAGGGAAATTACGATGCAATTAGGAAAACTTTAGGAAATGTAGAATGGGGAAGGAAACTGCAGGGGATGCGCACATTAAAAATGTGGAGCTTATTCAAGGAAAAGCTCCTGTGTGTCCTAGATAAGTATATACCTGTCAGGCAGGAAGGAAGATATAGAACACGTGAGCCATGGTTTACTAAGGAAGTGGAATCCCTGGTCAAGAAGAAGAAGAAGGCTTATGTTAGGACAATGTGAAAACTCAGTTAGGGTGCTTGAGGGTTACAAGGAAGTCAGGAAAGATCTAAAAATACAGCTCAGAAGAGCCATGAGGAGACATGAGAAGTTGTTGGCGGATAGGATCAGGATTAACCCTAAGGCTTTCCTTAGGTATGTCAGGAATAAAAGAATGACGAGAATTAAATTAGAGCCAATCAAGGATAATAGTGGGAAGTTGTGAGTGCTGTCAGAGGAGATAGGGGAAGCACTAAATAAATATTTTTCGACAGTGTTCACTCTAGAAAATGATAATGTTGACGAGGAAGATACAGAGATACTTGCATCTAGGCTAGAAGAGATTGAGGTTCACAAGGAAGAGGTAATAGAAATACTGCAGAGTGTGAAAATAGACAAGTCCCCTGGGCTGGATGGGATCTATCCTAGGATCCTCTGGGAAGCAAGGGAAGAGATTGCTGTGCCTTTGGCATTGATCTTCAAATCATCATTGTCTGCAGGAAGCCTGAGGACTGGAGGATAGCAAATGTGGTTCCCTTGTTCAAAAAGGGTAGTAGAGACAACCCTGGTAATTACAGACCAGTGACTCTCACTTCAGTTGTTGGTCAAGTGTTGGAAAAGATTATAAGAGATAGAATTTATAACGATCTAGAAAAGAATAATCTGATCAGGGACAGTCAGCACAGTTTTGTGACGGGTAGGTCATGCGTAATGAATCTTATTGAGTTTTTTGACAAAGTGACCAAACAGGTAGATGAGAGTAAACCAGTTGATGTGATGTATATGAATTTCAGCAAGGTATTCGATAAGGTTTCCCACAGTAGGCTATTGTACAAAATGTGGAGGAATGGGATTGTGGGAGACATAGCAGTTTGGATCAGTAATTGGCTTGCTGAAAGAAAACAGAGGGTTGTGGTTGATGGAACATGTTCATCTTGGTGTCCAGTTACTAGCAGCATACCGCAAGGGTTGGTGTTGGGTCCACTGCTGTTCGTCATTTTTATAAATGACCTGCATGAGGGCTGGGGGAGGGGGGTTAGTAAATTTGTGGACAACAGTAAGGTCGGTGGAGTTGTGGATAGTGACAAAGGATGTAGTAAGTTGCAGAGAGACATAGAAAGGACGCAGAGCCGGGCTGAGAGGTGACAAATGGATTTAATGTGGACAAGTGTTAGGTGATACACTCTGGATAGAGTAATCGGAATGTAAAGTACTGGGCTAATGGTAAGATTCTTGGGAGTGCAGATGAGCAGAGAGATCTCACTGTCCATGTACACAGATCCCTGAAAGTTGTTAAGAAGGCATCCAGTGTTTTGGCCTTTATTAATAGAGGGATTGAGTTCCGGAACCAGGTGGTTATGGTACAGCTGTACAAAGCTCTGGTACGGCCACACTTGGAGTATTGTGTACAGTTCTGGTCACCGCATTATAAGGAGGATGTGGAAGCTTTGGAAAGGATGCAGAGGAGATTTACTAGGATGTTGCCTGGTATGGAAGGAATGTCTTACGAGGAAAGGCTGAGGGCCTTGAGGCTGTTCTCGTTAGAGAGAAGAAGGTTGAGAGGTGACTTAATGGAGACTTACAAGATAATCAGAGGGTTAGATAAGGTGGACAGTGAGAGCCGTTTTCCAAGTATGGGGACAGCAAACATGAGGGGACACAACTTTAAAGTGAGGGGAGATAGGTGTAAGACAGATGTCAGAGGTAGTTTCTTTACTCAGAGAGTAGTAAGGGTATGGAATGCTTTATGGTAGTAGATTTGCTAAGTTTATGTGCATTTAAGTCATCATTGGACAGGCATATGGACGTACATGGAATAGTGTAGGTGGGATGGGCTTCAGATTAGTACGTCAGGACGGCGCAACATCGAGGGCCGAAGGGCCTGTACTGCACTGTAATGTTCTATGTTCTATGTAGACCAATTGTCATGACAATGCTTCAAATAACAAATACAAATTTTTAGCCTAATTATGGAGACAAAAATCAATTTAAAAGATTCATGCACAAATTTAATTCTAAAATATTAATTAAAGTCAACATTATTTCCAGAAAATGTTTTTCAAGTACAGTATCACAGAAACTTTAAAACAATTATATAGATATAATAGTCATATACCAATGTTAACATTTTAATTTTAATTTTAGTTGATATGATTAAATTAACTTTGCACATTTAAACTGAACAACCCAAACTGCAATCCAATGACTTAGACCTGTTTTTGTAGCATTGACTTAAAATTGCATTTTAAAGCCAATGAAACACAAAGCCATTTTTATTACACTTATCTGGTGTGGCAAGTGTGTAATAAAATCCTCACTTCTACAGCTGCCACATCATCACTCATCCAGCAGTATACTCCACTACAGTAGTCCAATAACTGAACAATTCCTCAGCCTGTTTTCTGGCATTTTACATCAATAGCAATGCATTTCCACTTGATAGGAGAAACTGAGGCAATAATAAATGAACCAAAAATGAGATGCAATTTATAAAAGAGGCTCAAATCCAACAAAACAACCATCAAGATTTTTAGGAATAGGAAAATGTCAACAAACCCATCCTTTACTGATCTGTAAATTTTGTCATCTCCTCACCATAAATAACAATCTATTCCATCTCTGGAAATACATTTTTATTAGCTCTTGGAACTATGATTTCATTTTCAGTGAGTATGTTGCAATGATCAGAAAACGTATCCATTCCACATCAGTTTCACGCCATGAGATGAACTAGCTTCTGGAACAACAAGACTTCATTTCATTTTTATAATCCTCCTGTCAGGTCCAAGGATAATGTATTAAAGTGGTAAACTCAGCTGACCCGAATGTATAAGCTGGAGTACCTTATTCCACAGTCTGTTAATTAAAGCTTTATCAAGGATCTTACATTGCCCATGAAGGAGAGAAATCAGATGGCTCAGTGCACTGGCTGGACCTGTGTCTTGCTTCTCAAATAAGAAAATGAATGTAGTTAACATCATGCTGTTAATGACCTTCATCTGGCATCACTTCAAAAAGTATTTAACAATAGACCAGTTGAATTCCACTATTCATGCTAATGATTCATGAGGAAAGCATACAGAATTAACAGTATTAATTCTAATAATACATAAAAAGAAAATGTTAGTAGGGCAAAAGTAGGAAAGAAATAAAAGGTTTTAAAAAACACAATGCAATTACTTATTTATTGTTAAAGTCAGAACTAATGCTAACTAATATCTGCAAGCATATGTAGGTAACACCATAATATCCTGGGTTAGGAATCACAAAATGAATCTGAAGAACGCAAACAGTTCATAATGAAAGCCCATTATACAGTTAACATAATCCTAATATTGCTAGCAGACAATAAAACAAAAACAATTTATCAGCAACTCCACAGAAGTTTCACAAAGTCTAATTCAATATGCTACAGAAGTAAAGCCTCATCTTTTCATTCCTCTAAACTTCTATTCAAATATAATTTTGAACGCTTCTAAAAGATTGCCAGTCTCAGTAATTAATTTAAAAACATTTCTTATAGTCCATCATTAATGATATCAATAATAAGCTTTATCTGTCCTGTGTCTCCACTATTTCCCAACCTATTAAACAAAATATATTATCTATCATCTAATATTCTTCAAAAACTCATAAGTTTGTTTAGGTTAGTAGTACTTTCTGCTAAATGTGATGTCAAGAATAAAACTCAAAGAATATGATCAACCATCTCTCCCCTTTAAAGTCTGTGTGAAGTCATATAGCCATAAAAATAAGATAAACAAAAACATAATCCATTATTGAGGTGGTAGAGGTCTTAGATTTCAAAGGTATTGTCTAAGGAGCTATGATTAGTTGTTGCACTGTATTTTATACACACTATTAATACTGAGCATAGTGGTGGAGGGATTGAACATCGAAGATATTAGATATGGTACTAATCCAGTGGGTTGCTTTGACCTGAATAATATCAAACTTCTTGAGTACTATTAGTGCTTCATTCATCCAAGCAACTGGATAGTATTCCATCACACAGTTCTGCACCTTGTAGATAGTGGACAGTACTATTCCAGTTAAACTGACATCAATCAAGTTTTCTTGTACACATCAGGTGGAAGTTCATATAGTTATAATTTACCACTTTCAAATGAAAGTTTAAGTTAACTTTGTAATTTTAGGACAGGGTGTTTAAAGTAAAATCAAATGACATGTCTTTATTGGATGACATGTTACCGTAATGTAAGCTAATTGGGAATTTGTGTGTGGAGTCAGAGGAGATAAGGGAAGTGCTAAATGAATACTTTTCATCAGTATTCACACTAGAAAAAGACAATATGGTCGAGGAGAATACTGAGATACAGGCTATTAGACTAGATGGGATTGAGGTGCATAAGAAGGAGGTGTTAGCAATTCTCAAAAGTGTAAAAATAGATAAGTCCCCTGGGTGGGATGGGATTTATCCTAGGATTTACTAGGAAGGCAGGGAGGAGATTGCAGAGCCTTTGGCTTTGATCTTTCTGTTGTCATTGTCTACAGGAATAGTGCCAGAAGACTGGAGGATAGCAAATGCTGATCGCTTGTTCAAAAAGGGGAGTAGAGACAACCCTGGAAATTATAGACCTGTGAGCTTTGCTTAGGTTGTGGGTAAAGTGTTGGAAAGAGTTATAAGAGATGGAATTTATAATCATCTAGAAAGGAATAAGTTGATTAGGGATAGCCAACACAGTGTTGTGAAGTGTAGGTCGTACCTCACAGACCTTACTGAGTTCTTTGAGATGGTGATCAAACAGGTGGATGAGGGTAAAGCAGTTGATGTGGTGTATATGGATTCCAGTAAAGTGTTTGATGAAGTTCCCCACGATAGGCTATTGCACAAAACACAGAGGCATGGGATTGAGGGTCATTTCATGGTTTGGATCAGAAATTGGCTAGCTGAAAGAAGGCAGAGGGTGGTGGTTGATGGGAAATGTTCATCCTGGAGTTCAGTTACTAGTGGGGTACCACAAGGATCTATTTTGGGTCCACTGCCGTTCGTCATTTTTATAAATGACCTGGATGAGGGCACAGAAGGATTGGTTAGTAAATTTGCAGATGACACTAGGGTCGGAAGAATTGTGGATAGTGCTGAAGGATGTTGTGGATTACAGAGAGATGTAGATAAGCTTAGAACTGGGCTGACAGATGGCAAATGGGAAAAGTGTGAGAAGATTCACTTTGGAAGGAATAACAGGAATGCAGAATACTGGGCTAATGGTAAGATTCTTGATGGTGTAGATGTACAGGTACATTGAAAGTTGCTGCCAGGTTGATTGAGTTGTTAAGAAGGCATATAGTGTGTTACCTTTATTGGTAGAGGGATTGAGTTTCAGAACCATGAGAGCATGCTGTAGCTGTACAAAACTCTGGTGCAGCCACATTTGGAGTATTGCAAAAAATTCTGGTCACTGCATGATAGGAAGTATGTGGAAGCTTTGGAAAGGGTTCAGAAGAGATTTATTAGGATGTTGCCTGGTATGGAAGGAAGGTCTTACGAGGAAAGGCTGAGGGTCTTAGGCTGGTTTTTTTGGAGCGAAAAAGGTTGAGAGGTGAGTTAATTGAAACATATAAGATAATCAGAGGGTTAGATAGGGTGGACAGTGAGAACCTTTTTCCTTGGATGGCAATGGCTAGCACGAGGGGACATAGCATTAAAATATGGGGTGATAGATATAGGACAGATGTCAGAGGTAGTTTCTTTACTCAGAGAGTAGTAGGGGCACTGCCTGCAACAGTAGTAGACTCACCAACTTTAAGGGCACTTAAATGGTCATTGGATAAACATATGGACGAAAATGGAATAGTGCAGGATAGATGTGCTTCATATTGGTTCCACAGGTCGGCGCAATATCGAGGGCTGAAGGGCCTGTACTGCACTGTAATGTTCTATGTTCTAATGCTTTCAGGGCTATTCACAAATTTTGAAGCATTTTAGGATTCATAGATTAACATAAAATTTAAATCACATAAACAAGGCAATTGGTTTAATTGGTCTATCATACTGATCATATGCCAATCAAACCTCCTTGTACGCAAACTGCCTCGTCTATGACATTTACGTTTATGTATCAAGACTTCCCTTAAATGGTTTAATAATATCTATTTCAATTATTTCATGCAGCAATGAGTTCCACATTCTCAATAAAATGAAAATCCCCATAAAAGTTTTATTAGCGACAATCTTACATTTATTTCTTTTTTTTTGGACTCATCAAAAAATGAAAATTTTGCTACATTTGCCATGTCAAATGCCTCTGTTCCCTCTCAACTTGACTATTTCAACATCCTCTTGACCAGTCTCCCATTAAACATCCACATGAACTTCAGCTCATTTAAAACCAATTGCCCTTGTCCTAATTTTAACCAAGTCCCATTTACCCAATACTCAAATGCTCCCTAACTGACCAAAATCTTGATTTTAAAATTCTCACCATGTTTTCAAGTTTGTCTGTGGTTGAATATTCTCATATCTCTTAGCCCAGTTCAGTACAAGCTCCAATATCTCTGCACTCTTCAAAATCTGGCTGTTTGCTCACCATATATTGCAATTGGTGACCTGGACAATGAGATTTTGAATTCCATGTCTAAACATTTTTGCCTCTCTACCTCAGTTTTCCTCCTTTCAGACACTCAATAAAATGATTACATTGTTTTTATTCTCTTGGGGAATGTGGGCATTCCTGGCTAGGCCATCATTCATTGCCCATCCCTTAAGAAGATATCAGTTAGCAATTTTCTTGAACCACTGTGGGTACACTTTACACTGCTGTTATGCATGATGTTTCAGGATTTTGATCCAATGACAGTGAAGCAATGGCAATATTGTTCCAATTTAAAATGGTATGTATCTTGGAAGAAAACTTAGAGCGGTTGGTGTCGCATGTATCTACTGCCATTGTTCTTATCGGCAATGTTCCTTCTCAGCTGTGTGGCCACTTGGAAAGTCCGCATACACCAGTCAACTTGTGGACAAATTGACATCCAATTCTGGACGTTGCTGCCACACACAGATCTTGGAGGTCGGTGCAGCACCAAGTGTATTAAAGGGAATGTAAATTCTAGGTGGTAGAGGTCATGGGTTTCAAAGGTGTTGATAAGGAGCCATGATGTGTTCTTACATTGTACCTTATACACAATACTGTCTCTGAGTGTTGGTGTTGGTGTTGGTGTTGGTGCTGGAGAGAGTGAATGTTGAATGTTTTAGATAGGGTGCTAACTAAGCGGGCTGCTTTGCCCTGAATAGCATTCAGATTTTTGATTGCTCTTTGAACTTCACTCGTACAGGCAAGTGCACAGTATTCTATCACAATACTCATCTGTGCCTTGTAGATGATGGACTGATTTTTAGAAGTCAGGATGTGAGTTTCTTGCTACAGTATTACCAGCTTCTAACCTGCTCTAGTAGCAACAGTATTTGTAAGGCCAGTCAAATTCAGAATCTGATCAATGACTATCTGAAGTTGTTGATGGTGGGCATTCAGTGATGATAATACCAATGAATGTCAAAGCTTGATGTTTGGGCTCTCTTTTGGTAGAGATGTTCATTGCCTGGCACTTGTGTGCTGTGAATATTACTTGCACTTATCAGCCCAAACCTGAAAGTTGTCTGTGTCTTGCTACATTTGGACACAAACTGCTTCAGTATCGAAGGATTTGTAAATGGTGCTGAACATGCCACCTTGTGATGGAGGGAAGGTCACTAATGAAGCTGTTGAAAATGGTTGAACCTAGGAAACTACTACCTGAGGAAATCATGCAGTGATATCCTGGGATGAGCTGATAGAGCTCTAACAATCACAGCCACCTTGTTTTGTTCTTGGCTCATCTCCAAACCCTGGTGACTTCTTCCTCCAAGGTTGCCGTTGACTCCGGTTTTACCAGGGCTTCTTAATGCCACACTTGTTAAACTGTCCCAGCATCTTCTTTTGTGCTTCAGTCACATTTTGATAATGTTCCTGTGAATTGAATTGAATTATGTGATAGATCTGCAAGTTGGTATGCTCCTTATTTTATATTTTAAAGACCTCTAACAGTCTCCTTTTAGCTTTCTTTTTTTCCAAGCAAAAAGAGCTGCAGTCTACTCAATCTTTCAGTGATAGCTGAATTTTCTCAGTTCCTGAAGCATCCTTATAAATAAGTATGCATTTTGCCATTGCCTCACTACTCATTTCATCCAACTGAGATTCCATATAAATTTAATATTTCCCTCTTCCTTTATGTTCTATTCCTCTAAAAATTAACTCCAGTACTTAGCTTGTACTTTCAATGATCCTCAAAACCAGTGATGCCACTTTCAATGATTTGTGAACCAGTATTTCTCTCTTCTTAGCACAGTGATGAAGATTGAGAGTGGGTGAATGAATTTTCTGAGTTAGACTTGACACATTGACCTTTCTGTGACAAGTTGCACTTAACACTGTTATCCTGTACTTCTTTGCTTTCCCTTAGCTTCATGTGCCACATCTCACTATATACAGAACAATGAAAGACACTCTACGCTTTCAATTTCTGAAATAGATCCAAATGATCACATTCATCTTTTCTGATTCTTTGTATTCTTGGTAGTCTGCAATATTTCTCAAGAAACTCATCTCTGCTGACTGTATTTTTGCTCATCAATTTCACTCAGGTTAATATAATATGGGGTTAACCACAGCTTCACAAACTTTCCCTGAATTTTTACCAGAATAGACCAAAGGATGAAGGAACGGAAATAGGTAATTCAGCCCATCGAGTCTGATCCATCTTTCAATGAAATCATGCTTGATCTGATAATCATCAACTCCACTTTCCTGCCGTTTCCCTATAACCCACTTAAGAATCTGTTTATCTCATATAAGATTGTAAAATGTAGAAACAGAAATAAGCCGTTCAGCTCACTGGATCCATTTCTTCAGTATTTTTAGCATTCAGAAGGAAGTCCAAACCTTTTAATATTTTCTTCATGGATCCCATTGTCTAGCATAGCCTGTTTGCCATCTGTTCATCAGTATTCCCTCCAACTATCATACATATATTTTGCTGGTATTTGCCAGTTTTAGTTTCATTCTTTTAGTATGTATATCAAATTTCCTACCTTCCACATTAAGCTAAAGGAAGTGATGGCCTTGTGCTTTTATTGACTAACCTATTAATCAAGGGATCCATGTAGTATCCTGGAGACTTGGGTTCAAATCTTGCCATGGAGATGGTGGAATTTGAATGCAACAATTTAAAAATAAATAAATCTGGACTTACAACTTTAATGATGACCACGGAGCCATTGCCAATTATCAGGGAAAACCCATCTGGTTCAGTAATGTTCTTTAGGGAAGGTAATTGCTATCCTTACCTAGTCTGGCCCAGATGTGACTATAGACACATAGTTTTTATACTTATTGATAAAAAGGAAAACTCATCACCAAATTACAAAGGAAAATACACACATCCCCATTAATGTTATGAACTAATTAGTTTTCCTCAATATTTCCCTTAGCTATTCAAACTCTTCCTACTTTTCTAAAAGGGGGTGGGAGGTTAGTTCTTCTCAACTACCCTGAAAGAACTGACTCCTGCGAATTGTTGGCACCTCAGTTCTAAACTAACAACTTAACATGTATTGTCTCTGAGAGAAACGATCAAGGAAGACATCAATCTTCAAAAAGGACAAAACACCAAATCCCCACTGTCTTTTTCTTCTTTTTCTCCTTCCTCCTTTTTTTTATTCATTGATGGGATGAAAGTGTCACTGATTGGGCCAGCATTTATTGCTCATCCTTAATTGTCTAGAGGACAGTTAAGGGTCAACCATTCTGAACCACTCTTGTGGGTCTGGACTCACGTATCGGCCAGAATATGTCAGGATGACAGTTTCCTTCCCTAAAAGACATTAATGAATTAGCTTGGTTTTTCCAACAATTGGCAATGGCTGTAGGTTTGCTCGTTGAACTGGAGGGCTTGTGCTCAAACATTTTATCACCATGCTAGGTAACATCATCAATGAACCTCCGGCGAAGCTTTGGTGTCCTGTCGCACTTGCTATTTATGTGTCTTAGTTTGTTGTGGTAGGTGATATCATTTCCAGTTCTGTTTCTGAGAGGTTGGTAAATGGAGTCCAAATCTAATGGTTAATGCTGGTCTGGTTTGAATGCCAGGCCTCTAGGAATTCCTGTGCATGTCATTGTTTAGCCTGTCCCAGGATGGATGTATTGTCCCAGTTGAACTGGTGTCCCTCTTTGTCTGTGTGTGTAGATACAGTGACAGTTGGTCATGTGTTTTGGTAGCTAGTTGGCACTCATGTATCCTGGTGGCTACCTGCCTGCCTGTTTGTTGCAATCGTTGCAGGGTATTCTGTATATAAAATTCATTCAGCTGGCTGTAGGTAAGGTTCCTTTAAATTCATCAGGAGGTGTTTCAGTATGGTGGTAGATTTGTGGTCTACAATTATGCCTAGGGGCCAGAGTAGTCTGGTCATCATCTCTGAAATGTTTTTGATGTATGTTAGGGTGGCTAGAGTCTCTGGGCATGTTGTGACTTCCTGTTTTAGGTCTGTTGTGCGGGTATCGTTGGACTGAGCTTATTGGGTACCCATTCTTCCTGAATGGGTAGGTGTTTCTCCTTGTCTTTGTGTAGTTCCTGGGTGCTGCAGTGTGTTGTGGCTTATTGAAATAATATCCTGATGCAGCTCCGTTTGTGGGTGTTCGGATGGTTGTTCCTGGTCAGTGTGTGGCTTTCCTGTAAACGCTGGTCTGGGGCTCTGCATTGGCTTTTCGTTCTACCTTGACATCCAAGATGGGGAGTCAGTTGTTGTTCTCTTCCTCTTTGGTGAACTTTATACCAGTGAGGATGTTGTTTATGTGTTTGTGGGTTTCTTCTAGATTGTCACGTTTCGTGATGACAACGTTGTCATCCACATAGGTGTCATCTTTGGGTCTGCTATGAAAGCATTCCCACTTCTGACCTGATGTTGGAAGGAAGGTCATGAATGAAACAGCTGAAGATGGTTGGTACAAACAGCATGGAGTTCGAGCCCGCTTTGGGCTGGGCTGGATTCCGCCCTACCTATGGTGGGGCTTGTGGTGCTGTGGGTCAACTCCACCTTTGAGCAGAGAAACCAAAAGGATAATCAATATCAAAACACTCAGTAAGGTTTTACTAACTGCTTCGTAACACACAATAAAAAGATTAAACAGAAATCCAGCATAATATCCCCTTGGTTCTTCATGCTACCCTGACGTATTAGGAAACAACTCAAGGAATTAGTTGAAATGTCCTGAGAAAGGGTCACTGGACCCAAACCGTTAACCCTGATTTGTCTCCACAGACGCTGCCAGACCTGCTCAGCTTTTGTAGCAATTTCTATTTTTGTCATCTGAAGGCATGTCAACTAGAATCTCATTGGTGGGTATCCGCCTCCGAATTCGCCCAGTTGATTGTAGACATGTTTAGCAGATCTCACTACGTCACCAGTAGTGTTTTACAAAAAGTATCTTATTTCTTATACAATAAACTATTTGTTGTCGCATGTGTGCTCCTAACAGGATATTTATTCTCGTTTGGAAACTCTTTAATAGAAGATACAGTTTAAACTAGGAAACGTCCATTTTAGGGTCGATCTGATTTGGATTAAATAAATGACGTTTATTTATATGTTCCTGCTATAGCTAACAAAACCTCACGGCGTGTAGTGCACTACATGAAACAACAAGAAATGTCCAAATTGTTGCAGGATGTGAAGTACCAACCAGCCAACAGCGCCCTCTAATGATGACTGAACTCGGTAGCAATATTTAATATTTACATGTCAACACTGCGTCCAGATATGCCAAAGTTAAATCCATTGTGCGAATTTGAAGTTTTCTGCCTAAATTTTTAAAATAAGTTCAATTATCTGTACATGAGAGTGCTCTTATTTCGAATTATGAGTAACTCTTAAAGGAATAGTGGAAACTGTCTCCTTGCTGGAGTATAAACCATTTAACGTACACTTCGAGTCAGCTATCCAATAAACTACAGCTGGTTGCCAGTGCGAATGCTTCCATCAGCTTAACAACCGAAAGACATAGCGAATGAAAAATCAATCGTTTGGTGCACTTAAACTTCAATGGTTAAACACTCAACGAAACTGTCGTGTTTAACACCTCTGAAATATTAACTGTTAAAAGGTCAGCCACTAATTCTTCGTGTCTTGTTGCATTGACAGCAATATATCTCATTATTTTGACATTTTAGAGTATTCTGTTTCAAACCAAACCCATCCACTTTTTTTTAATTCAGTCGCAGGAAATACAAATTGAACTTTTCAGTAAGAAGAAAAACGAGGCAATGCAATTAAGGAAAATAATTCCCCTTTGTTGGACCATTCCAAACAACATTCTCAAAGTGTATTAGCTAATACTTCCTTCTTTAAAGACTCTTTCGTGAATGTGAATGTCTCTGGCAAGGTAAGCATTTGTTGCGTGTTCCTCAGTGTCTTGTTTTTTTTCATTTAGCCATTGGTCCGCTGTTGGGTCAGCGACCTGATGAAGGAGCAGCGCTCCGAAAGCTAGTACTTCCAAAGCAGCCTGTTGGACTATAACCTGGTGTTGTGTGACTTTTAACTGGGTCTGTCGCAGTTATCCTGCACAACGCTAAACTCCTTCTCGTGGGCGCACTATCGCGTTCGCGCCCCGTGTCGTACTTTTTCGGTTATTAAATAGTCCTGGATTTCGATTATCTGGATCCCCCCCCCCCCCCCCCAAAGCAGGTCCGGGGCCAGAGGCTGTTTCCTCGGAGACATGAAGTTGCCAGGCCGTCCTGCCCTGTTCCCATCTGGCCTGGCTCAGTGCTGAGGTATTCCATTGTTGCCTGGATCATCCCCGGGGCGGGTCTACAAGGGGGCGGGACCTGTCTTCATTCAACACAGGAGTTTTAAAAGGGGACCAGCCGTGGCGGTTCGATCACAGCAGCAGGGAGGCACTTGCTACCTGGGAAGGGGAGGGCGGAGGCTCTTAAATTACAAACCAACCATGAAGCTCCTGAAAGAGCTGGTGGCTGTGTTCATCCTGTTACCCCGCTTTCTCATCACCGCCTTCATGCTGTGGCTCCTCGATATCCTGTGCATCCGAAAGCGGCTGTTGTCTAAGAGTAGGCAACAGAGCGAAGGGAATGCCGATGATCCTCCCCTGTGTGTCTCGGACACAAACCGAATGTTCACCCTGGACTCCCTCAGAGCGATCTGGTACGGCCAGAAACTGGACTTTTTCAAATCCGCCCAGGTGGGCTCGCCGGCCCCCAACCCTGAGGTGGTGCAGCTCCGGGACGAGAGCACGGTCCGGCTGCTGGACTATAGCTGCGGCGGCAGACCACTCATTCTCAACTTTGGCAGCTGCACCTGACCCCCTTTCATGGCGCGCCTCAAATCCTTCCAGAGGCTCGCCGCCCAGTATGCTGACACTGCAGACTTCCTCCTGGTCTACATTGAGGAAGCCCACCCTTCCGACGGCTGGATCAGCACCGATGCCCCGTATGACATCCCAAAGCACCGCTCCCTGCAAGACCGCCTGAAGGCTGCCAGTCTGATGGACAGAGAGAACCCTGGCTGCCTTGTGGTGGCCGACACCATGGACAACTCTTCCAACGCTTCCTACGGCGCTTACTTTGAACGGCTGTATGTCGTGCAGAACCAGAAAGTCGTCTACCAAGGAGGGAGGGGGCCAGAAGGATACAAGATCTCCGAACTCCGAGTGTGGCTTGAGCAGTATACAAACCAGAGCCACAATCCCGACACTGTCCTGGTTGAAGTGTGAATGAACTAAATGCACTGAACTCGTAGAAAGGTTTAATATATTTTGAAAACAATTCTTCCTCCCTACTATTTACCGCAATGTTTATGACTGGTTAATGAACTGGTGAAACAAGTGCTAACGTGTAATGTACGGTTAATATGACCTTGATGTATATTTGTAAATACTCTGCGAAATACTATGTATTTTGTGTGTGTGTGTGATTTACCTGGCTTGAAAAGAGAATTTACAGTATAGTGAGAATTCGCACATGTTCTTGACACTTCTTTGTGAAAGCCGGTTTCGAAATGGCTTTCTGCCAGGAAACCGCGCCTGATGTGACAAGTGTCCGGGATACGGTGGATTTTGTGTCAGATCAGTATTGTATTGGGTTTGATGAAAACAAGTGTTTCGAAATCGCGGGCTTTGTAGATAACCGCATATCTGCATTCTTTTGAAATCAACCATTTTTAAT
The DNA here is from genome assembly GCF_020745735.1 of Hemiscyllium ocellatum. Classification (NCBI taxonomy): domain Eukaryota; kingdom Metazoa; phylum Chordata; class Chondrichthyes; order Orectolobiformes; family Hemiscylliidae; genus Hemiscyllium; species Hemiscyllium ocellatum. Next base: position 80,220,319 of record NC_083408.1, read on the forward strand.
ACATTTTGTAATAAATGTTCAAAAAAAAGCGGGGATTGTGTTTCATTACTCAGTAATTTAGGGTTTGGTTCTATTTGGTTTCGGATGTGGATAAGCGGGAAAGGAACAGGTCCTACCAACTAGGAGAAACTGAGGACCGCAGATGCCGAGTGGAGAGTGTGGTGCTGGTAAAGGTCAGGCAGCATTGGAGGAGCAGGAGAGTCGGTGTTTCGAGCATAAGCCCTCCATCAGGATGCTGCCTGACCTGCTGTGCTTTTCCAGGTCCTACCGAGTGTCAAGATCAGTTTAACACGGGTCAACATTATTTCAGGAGCAGGTCTTCTGGATGCTCTACCTCTGCCCCTACGGAATCTTTTTACTATCCCTTCTTCCCTGGAAAGGTTTACATGACCTAACATTTCGGAACACACGAAATTGGCCGGTCGGAGCAAACAGCATCTTGTTCATCTCTTCCTACCTTTGTAGTCCCCAAAAAGAGACAAAGGATAGTACAATCTAGGTTCAATGGGGTCCACTAAATGGAAAATTCCTCTCTTAACACCCCCCCCCCCCCCCACACACACACACACACATACCCCGCGCGGACACTAAGCAGTCACAAACAACCCAGGCGACCACATGGACCAAGTTGTTATCTATAAAGATATTGTTCCTCTGTTACTATTGACATTTTCCATGCACTCTATTGTCAAGTTCTGGTCATCCTTTAAGCAAGCTCTAAGATAATCATAGTATCCCCACAATGCGGAAGCAGGCTATTCGGCCCATCGAGAGATGGGTAGATGGTCAGACAGCTTAAATAACAAAAAGTTTCATGGTGAGAGTGCAAAGGGAATAGGACAAGATAGAAGATGCCTCATTCCTGATGAAGGCCCTTGCCCGAAACATTGATTCTCCTGCTCCTCCCAGGCTGCCTGACCTGCTGGGCTTTTCCAGCAACACACTCTCGACTCTGATCTCCAGCATCTGCAGTCCTCACTTTCTCATAATTACGTTTGTCGCGTCTTCTAATGTTATACAGCATTTACTTACAATGTTGAATAATATAAAACTGTCAGTGTTCACCATGGCAGCCTAGAATAAGTGCAAAGAAAATGAATAAACTATAAATAAGTTTAATGTTAAAACGTCGCTGTCCAAATTTTAAGACATGGACTCACGCTTACGACTCTCCGCACTACCTTCATATTGAGGACAAGATGACATCTGACTCAAGTATCACAAAAATCCAGGAAGGTTGACGCTAAATTCCTCACAATTCCCTGATATTGTGTTCTACACAAGCGCATTTTGGAAAGTTCTTCACCATACATTCCCCAAAGCTGTTGAACCATAATTAGCCACTTCAGTGAAGGCGAGGAGGTCTAGCAAGTTTCTTTCCGATTCTGTTTTCGAATAGCTTGATGGTCTATATAGGTTGCTGTTTTATTTTTCATGTTGTTTAAAGGTCTTGCCACCTTCGTTGACAAAGGAAGTCCGAATGTACCGACATAGGAAGACCAACAATTCGCATAGGTTCACTGTAGTGTGCTCAAATCTCATTTTCTCAATGGGCGTTCGTGTGTTGAATGTTCCTAGTCATCCTTTGTTGTTTTTATATTCTGTCCAAACTTTTGACATGACACCCACTTTGGTGCAATTATTTTTTTTCCCTTAAGTTGGAAACTATCTTTAATTTGTTGCGGCTAACTCTGGATCGTGGGTTTTCGCCTTGGAAATGTTCTTTCTGGTTGGAATGTGACGTGAAAGGCAGCGTGGAAAGAAGGAATTCTAGAACTAAAAGCATGTATGTGAATAATGGGACAAAACGGGATCCACGAAAGACCAGAAATATAGATCTATATATACACAGACAAATATTAAAAAACGTATTCGAGTATATATTTTAATCCGGGGAGAAATTAATCCGGGGTAATCTTAACATCTAGGTAAACAGTCCAAAGCAATTATTTCAACCAAGAAAGGATCTATCATAAAAATTTTTAACCCATTTTAAAATCCTGATGTTTTTGTCGATTTTCATTTGCTGTTTCCTTAATGTAACAGATACCTAATGTACCAAGAAGAAATATCCTACCATAGGAATCGATGTATATTACTGCTGTTGCAGGAATTTCTGGAGTCTGACTTTCTGTGGCTTAATTACGCATTTTTCATTGTCAGGTTTTTGGGTAGGGAAACAGAAAACGCAAATGTCCAAACGTGGATGGGTTCACCATTTACTTGCTCTCATCAAACAATTATTAACTACAATTCCTAGAATCTCAACATTGGCATTTATATTAATTTGTTTCAATTACTGCCTGAAAAGATATTGTAAGGAGAATGGAGCAAAATGCATTGATAATTGACAATTTGGGCCCAACTGTAATTCTGTGCAAGTGGATGTGTTAGATTATGAATGAGTCAAAATCTTGCCCTGAAATTTACATTTGTCATCTTCATTCTTCCTTGTTGCACTAGAATGACCACTTTTAACATTTTGTGGCGGAACTAATCTTAATGGATGGATTCAAAGGAATTTTTTATTTGTTGATTTTCCCAAACTAAAACAAGAAATTCTAAAATAATACTCAGCAGCTTAGAAAGATCTATGAGGAGAAAAACAGAGTCAATAGGATAAAGTTTACCATGAAAAATTTAGTGGTTTTGGAAGAGGCAGTTTGCTTAGAAGGTTGGAATTGATGGTGCAGAGGAAGATCAGCAGCAACCAATCAGTTTCCACCTTTACCTTCAGTACTTTCAGTTATTCACACAGAGGAGACTGCTAATTATAATACAATAAAACAAAGTATTTAATTTTGTACAAGCTAATAAGTGTCCTGCATGAAATGATCCTGAAAAAAGAGATCACACTCATCAAGGATGCACTGTTACAAGACTTATTTAAATCTTCCATCTTAGTGGAGCAGGAAGGTTGACAGTCAGATTATAAAAGGAATACGTAGAAAGGGGATATGAAAATGGAAACTTTGTTCAACCTGCTGCCACTTCTCACCCATTACTAAAGCCATCAGTGCCCTATGTGCCTCATCCTGAGGGATAGATGATGTATTGCATTAAGAAAAGGGGGAATGTGAGGAGGTACCATCACACCGTGACGCTGCTGCTCCTTTAACAAGATTAGGTTGTCCTTGGTTTCTTTTCAGAGGGCTCGTAAATGCATAGATTCCGAGGTGTCTGGTTTGTCTGGGTTTTAGGGGCAATTTGATTATAGCTAACAGATACTGCCTCAAGCAAAAGTTTTCAAAGTTTAAAAAAAACTTGTGCAATGAAAAGGGAGTGGCCAGTTCTCCCGGCTCAGCTTTTCTCTGGTTTGGTTTGGTTTTTTTGAGGCTACTGGTTCAAAGAAACAGCTCCATGCTAATCCTCTCTCTCTCTCTCTGACATCTCTCCTGTAAGAACCTGTGTTTATTTTTACATTTTTGCCAACAGGGCATTTATGGGGATGTTGCAAGTATTTCAAACAACATCATTAAGTTGCAATAGAGTCAACTGGTGTTTAAATCATTACGTTATTCTAAGGTCGGGTTTCTTTTGTTCATGTGTAAATAAGTACTGTTTTGCTTAAAATCGAGTGGTTGAGCCAGCTGTACTCAAATTGCCCCTAAAACCCACACAAACCAGACACCTCAGAATCTATGCATTTACGAACCCTCTGAAAAGAAACCAAGGACAACCTAATCTTGTTAAAGGAGCAGCAGCATCACGGTGTGATGGTACCTCCTCACATTCCCCCTTTTCTTAATGCAATACATCATCTATCCCTACTTGTGGAACGTTTCAGAGAACACCTCTGCAACACTCGCACCAACCAACCCAACCACCCCGTGGCCGAACACTTTAATTCCCCCTCCCACTCCACCAAGGACATGCAGGTCCTTGACCTCCTCCAGGTCAGACCATTGGAACATGACGCCTGGAGGAAGAGCGCCTCATATTCCGCCTAGGAACCCTCCAAACACAAGGGATGAATGCAGATTTCTCCAGCTTCCTCATTTCCCCTCCCCCTACCTTATCTCAGTCCCAACCCTCGGACTCAGCACAGCCTTCTTGACCTGCTATCTTCTGCCCGACCTCTCCGCCACCCCCCTCCCCCCACCTCCCGCAGCCTCTTACCCTTACCTTGACCTCCTTCCACCTATTGCATTCCCAACGCCCCTCCCCCAAGTCCCTCCTCCCTACCTTTTATCTTAGCCTGCTTGGCACACCTTCCTCATTCCTGAAGAAGGGCTTATGCCTGAAACATCGATTCTCCTGCTCCTTGGATGCTGCCTGACCTGCTGTGCTTTTCACCAGCTGTATCACTCCTGGAATATCCACTCTACACCTGCTTGAAACAACTAGAAAAGTTAGGGTCTGGCCTACCTTCTTGAAATGTTTTGAGGGGGTCTGACCTGGTCCGTAACAACACAGAGCGATGGGTGCTTAGATGTGGAGTGATATTAAGGAATATGTTGCAAGATTTAAGGATCATGAGTCACAAAATACTCAAGACAGTGGCTGAGAACTTAGGAGCAAATTACTGTAGATGCTGGAATCTGTACTAGAAACAAAAAATGCTAGAAGTCACAGCAGGACAGGCAGCATCCGTAGAAGAAAAGTAAGCTAACGTTTCAAGTCAAGATAACTCTTCATCAGAGTTGAGAACTTGTTTGATTTTAAGGTTTTAAGTTTAAGAAGAAACAATAGTTTAGATATGATGCATTAACCAAACAGATCAGAAAAGTATTCGACTCATGGTAGGTGATAGCAGTTTACTGATTGCACAGCACAAAGCAATGGATGACTCAGAGTGTGTGTACAGCCTTCCACTCAGCAGCTAAAGTATTAAGAAACTCTTTCCCTGGTCTTCATCCATTGAAGATCAAGTAATTAACTATCTGACATGAATTGCCCCTGACCCTGGCCACCTTTTAATATATTTTATTTCTAGGGGATAGTTGTTTATATTATGTCAATCATTTGTTCCAACAACTGGAAAGCAGGTATTTCAGAGTGATGCCCCACTCGTTGTTCAGTGTCTTAGCTTGGGGTCACCTTTAAATTCCCTCATGATGGGAGCTATTTGTTATCATTCATTAAACAATTGTACTGACAAAAGGATGTAAGACACTATCCTATCAATCTATGAATGTCAATATGGAAGCTTGAACCAGGAGACACTGACATTTTTAAGGACTCTGTATGTGTTTTTCAAGAGGGAAAAGACAAACAGCTTTCTACTAGATGATGTCATACCATGTCTTTTAATTCTAAAAGAATTCCGATATGTTAAAAAATATAATTTCTTAAAATGTTTAGGAAGACAAAAGGTGGGGTCATGGGGTGGGGGAGGTAGATGTACAACAGAATATACTTGAATCCATTGCAATGGTACAACAGAGGATTCAGAGGGCAGAGAGAGATTTGTGTTCTGTGTGGATATTTTGAATAAAAGAGAATGTTTTGCTGCACTTGTAATAATTCTTCTCATGTTATGGCATGAGAGATTTCTGAGATGCATTTTATAATTTATTGATTGACCAAGTGATTAGCCATACAGCTTCGATGTTATACAGAATGTTCTTTGGCATGTGATAGACTGCATGCCAACCAGATCTACTGAACTGCTCAGCTTTAGACCAGAATGAAACTAAGAAAAATGGTCTTACCCACAACCTGACAAGCAAAGCCACAATATTCCACCATGGTGAAGAAATAACCAAATCCACGAGTGCACTGGTACATTGATCAGCAAAATGACTTTCAATTTCTTTTAGCTTTTCCATACCACTGCAATGTAAAATGCCCTGGTACAAGTTAAGGAATTGAAAATTCAAACAATTGAGTGTTATTAATTCACACAGTCAAGGTGAGTCAGAATAGATTTTCTTCAAGAAATTAGCCTTGTCTCCTGTAGAAATCATAATTTTAACCAATTTTGCTTGTAGGTGGGTGCAATGTGGAATTGGTTGCCATTTTCATTTCAGATGGGTAATTAAATACTTTGTCATCAAGAAAGTGAGCAGCAGCTTCAATTACTGTCAACTTGCCTTCAAAAATAGTGCAGAGCGAGTGTTCTTCATAGAGACCTCCGATGCAAATGGAGTGGAATGATGAATATCCATGTGCAATAATCCATTTTTGTCTGATGTTGTCACATATATAAAATATAGCAGCTTATTTGATTAGTCATAAGAGACTAAATTCTAATTATTTTTAACATTTCACATACTAATACATTTCAAAATATGTGGACTTAACATTATGCTAGGGATGGATAAAATTATTATTGCTCTGGTTGATGAGACTGAGTGTCTTAAGTTGATCAATTTGCTCAGAAATAGTTTGGCAAATAGCAGATGTTATGCTAAGATATAATTTCTATAAGCTAATTAATATTGCCTATAGTTAGCTAATACAATTAATGGAAGGTAATAGTTTGCGGACAGATGCAAGTTTTTTTAATATCAGTAAGTAGAGACAGTTGAAACTAATAAATCTCAGTATTTTGGTATCATAGCTTCTAAATTAATATAATTTAGTGGATTCTGCATTTGAGAGGATCGCTAACATTCCTGTGTTTGGTTTACATTTAGCTGACTAGCTGATTGACATCTTGTACCAGACCTTGGGCTTTTAGAACATTTTTCAAACAATATCATCATCTGACTTCAGATGCCGAATGTTTTTATCTGAAGAAAATATTTGAATATGTTATATTTAATGTTGATTTTTTGAGTAAGGGAATTAGGATGTTAAATGGTTAGCATGTTAACTGGAGCTTGTTTTCCCTAAAGACTGAATAAGAAATTTGTTAGCTCATCTAAAAAGAGATCCTACCCTGTGTAGGAAAACATGTTAATTTCAGCTTGTGAAGAGAGAGGTAAACTATACAGGTATATAGACTTTCTAGATGAAAGAGAGGAAATTGTATGAGGATGAGTCTGTGAGGAATCATAGCATATTCTTTATCTTACATAACGACAGAAACAAATTGTAAGAATTGAAACTAATTAACTCAATCATTTAATATAAACTAAAGTACTTTATAATTCATACCAAACTTCGGTTCACCTTTGAAAAATTGAACGAATACTTGTGAAAGGTAAATATATTTAATCAAGGTCAAAAAAATGTTATTGTCATCCCTGAGTTATGTTGTCATTTAAGGTCACAAAAGGACCAAATAATTAACTCTCCCATAAAAATAAGATTCTCAAACTGCTTACAGAAGTGATTGATGGTACTAAATCAAAGAAGGTAGCTACAAAAGAAAGCAAAATCATCAGTGAGATTTAGTAGTTTCATATGCTTCAATGAATGTCCTAGGTGTTACCACTGTCCAGAAACTGAGCTATGACCAGCCTTACTATGGCTTTAAGAGCAGATCAAAGACTGGGAGTTCTGTGGCAAGTAACTTACCATCTTATTCCTCAAAGTTTGGTCACCACCTACAAAGCACAAGGCAGCAGTGTGATGGAATACTATTCTAGATGTTCTTCAAAATTCAATAAGCCATCGAGGAGAAAGCAGTCTGTTTGTTTGGCACAGCATCCATCAAGTTAAACATCTATTTCTTTCAGTACTAGTGTACAGTGGCTTCCATGTGTCTCATCTAAAGATGTACTACAACTCACCAATGCACTTCAGTGGCACATTTCAAACCATGGTCGCAACCACCTGAAAGACAAGGGCAGCAGATGCATGGGAATACCATCTGCAAATTTGCTTACCATCCACCATCCTGACTTGTAACTATATTATCATTCCTTCGTTGTCACTGGATCAAAATCCTGGAACTACCATCCTCACAACACTGCATGTATCTTCATGAAATGGACAATAGGATTCAATTACAATTAGAGATAAGCAAAAAAAAACATTGCCAGCAACTCCTACATCCAATGAAAGAGTAAAATGAACCTTTGTAAGAAGAGAAAAAAGCAGATGCAGCTCCAATGTTGGGAAAAACAATGCCTCTTATCAACTAACCTACTGACCTGACAGAAAATTGTGGAGTTTTGGAAGCTGCTATCAGACTAAAGAGAAAGACTTTTCACATCTCTTCATTTTCAACAGGCTTTGTTGTCATCTAAAGCATACATGTTAGCTAAAAAGTGTTATAATTTGTCAACTCAGAAATGTAAATCATTTACACTGCTGGCTGGATTGATATGAACATATGACAAAGACACAGAAGTCGACCATTCAATCCCCTGAGCCATTCAATAAGAATGTAGCTAATCTGTAGTTTTTCAAATTCCACCTTCTACCTATCCCTTATAACCTTTGATTTACTTCCCTAACAAGAATCTATTTGCCATTCTCTTAAAGATATTTAAAATCTTGCATTCACCTCCTCATAAGGCAGAGTTCCAAAGTTGGACAACTATCTGAGAGAAAAAGATTGCCACCCAATTCTGTTGAAAAAGGGCAACTCCTAATTTTAAAACAGTGCCCTAGTTCTGGACTGACCCACAAGAGGAAACATGCTTTTCACGTACACCTTGTCATGATCATTCCTATATACTTCAATCAAATCACCCCTCATTCTCCTGAACTCTAGTGCATTAAGCCAACTTGTCCAGTCTTTCCTCATTAGACCATCTGATTATTCCAGATATCAATTCAGGAAACCGACTCTGAACTGCCTCCAATACATTTATATCCTTCCCTAAAAAAGGGGCCATAACTGTACACAGTACTCAAAATGTGGTCTCATCAATGATAGATGTATAACATCCTTCCTTTAATATTCAATCTTCTTGTAATAAAGATAGCATCTAATTAGCCTTCTCGACTATGTGCTGTACCTGCACAATAACTTTTTGTGACTCATGTGATCACACACTTTATGGACAAGGTATCGTCCACTCAGCATGAACTCAGATAAAGGGTTTGGTCTCAAATTTCACCAGAAAACAGCTGCAACAGGCTTCCACCATGTATGTTTTTTTTCAAACTGACTTTGATGAATACCAATGACATCAAGAGACTGCACTGAGATTGGAGCAGAAAGTTCCTACAACTACCTCTCTGGGTCAGTAAGGACTGCGACATTATAAAAGGTCAGTTTGCCTAATACAATGAACTGAATTAACACCACATGATTCAAGCTAGTCCCAGCATAAATGTTTAGGCAAGGGAAGTGTCCTTGACAAATGATGAAAGGTTTTTTAATATGTAATTTTTTGATTATACCACTTTAGGTGCCTAGGTGGGAACATTATGGGGTCAGGTTGAGGGTGAGTTCCCTCATAACTCCATATCATCCCATAATGGTAGTAAGACACGTGATATTTTGACTACATGACACAATTAAATGTCAAAAACGAGCACCCAGAATTCCATGTTTATGAGATGCATGACTGATGTATTGCTAAGTTATCTGATGTAGTCAGCACTGGGGTATCAGCATGCACAATCCTGTCAGAAATGTAGTCAGCCAACTTTCATTTGACTAATGATGAAATATAACAATCTTCTGAAATAAAAGTGAAAATTGCTGGAAATATTCAGCAGGCTAGGCAGCATCTGTGGAGGGAAACAGATTAGATTAGATTACTCACAGTGTGGAAACAGGCCCTTCGGCCCAACAAGTCCACACTGACCCGCCGAAGCGCAACCCACCCATACCCCTTACCTAACACTACGGCCAATTCACCTGACCCGCACATCTTTGGACTGTGGGAGGAAACCGGAGCACCCGGAGGAAACCCACACAGACACGGGGAGAACGTGCAAACTCCACACAGTCAGTCGCCTGAGGTGGGAATTGAACCCAGGTCCCTGGTGCTGTGAGGCAGCAGTGCTAACCACTGTGCCACCGTGCCGCCTTGTGTGCCACCGTGCCGCCTTAGTGCCACCGTGCCGCCTTCTGTGCCACCGTGCCGCCTTACAGTTTTAAACACTTCAAGTTGATGTCCTCTCATCAGAACTGCAACAAGTGGTGCTGCATTTTGGGAAAGCAAATCTTAGTAGGACTTATACACTTAATGGTAAGGTCCTAGGGAGTGTGCTGATCAAAGAGACCTTGGAGTGCAGGTTCATAGCTCCTTGAAAGTGGAATCGCAGGTAGATAGGATAGTGAAGAAGGCGTTCAGTATGTTTTCCTCCATTGGTCAGAGTATTGAGTACAGGAGTTGGAAGGTCATGTTGTGGCTGTGCAGGGCATTGGTTAGGCCACTGTTGGAATATTGTGTACAACTCTGGTCTCCTTCCTATCGGAAATATGTTGTGAAACTTGAAAGTGTTCAAAAAAGATTCACAAGGATGTTGCCAGGGTTTGAGGATTTGAGCTATATGGAGAGGCTCAACAGGCTGGTGCTGTTTTCCCAGGAGCGTTGGAGGCTGAGGGGTGACCTTATAGAGGTTTATAAAGACATGAGGGGCATGGATAGGATAAATAGACAAAGTCTTTTCCCCCGGGATAGGGGAAGTCCAGAAATGGAGGGCATAGGTTTAGGTTGAGAGGGGAAAGATATAAAAGAGACTTAAGGGGCAACTTTTTCACGCAGAGGGTGGTACGCGCATGGAATGAACTGCCAGACAAAGTGGTGGAGACTGGTACAATTGTAATATTTAAAAGGCATCTGGATGGGTATATGAATAGGAAGGATTTGGAGGGATATGGGCCGGGTGCTGGCAGGTGGGACTAGACTGGGTTGGTATATCTGGTTGGCATGGACAAGTTGGACCGAAGGGTCTGTTTCCGTGCTGTACATCTCTATGATTCTATGACTTTAAGTTAGAGATGTGAAAGATTTTAATTGAAAAGGAGATAGTGAGAAAAAGAATAAAAAGGAGGGTATTCAATTGGGCAGATGGTCAGACAGATTAAATGACAAAAGGTTTCATAGTGAGAGGCCAAAGGTAATAGGACAAATAAAAATAAAAGATAACTCATTCTGATGAAGGTACCATGCCCAAAACATCAATTCTCCTGCTCCTCGGATGCTGCCTGACCTGCTGTGCTTTCCCAGCAACACACTCTGGATGAAAATAAAAGATGTATCTAGGGAAGATCTGAATGGAAGAATGACAAACAGTCACTTTCTAAAAGAAAACAAGTGAAAACAAGAATCTCAAACCAGCAAAATAAAACAAAATGGGGACAGAGGTTATGGTCTACAATTGTTAACACAATGTTGAATACGGAAGGTTGTAAAGCACACTGCTGAAAGATAAGATACTGATCCTTGACCTATTTCATGAATCATTGGAAGATTTCAGGGGTCTAAAGACAAAGCAATGTAATTTTCATCACTCAGAATCAATGCACTGAAAGCAATAAATTGCACATTAATTACTGCTCATATTTCTACCTTCAAAACAATGTCAACAAACTGTCCAAAATGCATGAGAAGCAGAATTAACAGTCAGAAGAGAGTGAATTGAAGGTTGTAGTTTTAAAGTTAGGATTCAAATAATCATCATAATGACTTACGTTTTACTATTACAGTTTATTGCATTATCGCATTATTGCTATACTTCAATTGCATTCTACTCTTGCAACACCATGTACAATCCTACAGTATGGTATCCCATCATGTAATTGTGTAGCCCAATGGCAATGGCATTGGATTAGTAACCTGGAGATCTTAGTTTATAATTGCATCATTGTCAGATGTAAAATACAATTCAGTTATTGTGGTAATATGTGGGTTTAAACCAAAAAAAAAACTATGAAAGCTATTGATTTATTCATATTGTGTACATAATTCTATTTTCATCCTCTCTGGCTGAATCTCAATACCTTTGAAGAAAATTTCCTTGTTATTCATTCAAGGATGTGGGTATCATTATGAAGGGCTCATGCTCGAAACGTCGAATTCTCTATTCCTGAGATGCTGCCTAACCTGCTGTGCTTTGACCAGCAACACATTTGCAGCTGTGATCTCCAGCATCTGCAGACCTCATTTTTTACTCGTATCATTGACTAGGCCAGCATTATTGTCCATCCCTAAATGCCCAGAGGACAGTTGGAAGTAACTATATTGCAGTGAATGTGGAGTCACCTGAAGCCAGGCCAGGTAAGGATAGCAGATTTCCTTAAGGATATCAGTCAACCAAATTGATTTTTTCCTAACAATTGATACTAGTTTCATGGTCGTGATTAGACTTATAATTTCAAATTTTTAATTGAATCCAAATTCCGCCATCTGCCATGGCAGGATTTGAATCCAGATCACCAACAGTCTAGTGATAATACCACTAGGCCATTGCCTCCCTCACTAGTGATTGGAAGTAAATATCCTCTTGTTAATGTGACTCACCTCATAAAATCTAGCTGCAATTACTTAACAAAGAAAAATGTTGAAAAACGCATTAAATGATATATTCCCAAAGTAACAATCACAGATAAGGCCATCTCTGATTACTTCCTCATTTCGTTCTCGATCCACATCCTGCTTTCTCTTCCCAATCTTGACACCACTTGCAAAAGGAAGTCTCTCAGTTCATCCACAATTGCATTTACAAAATTCCAACTATCCTGCCTTTCAGCCCTCAATTAGTTCAATATTTCTGCAGCAAGTGAACAGCTCAAGCACATCTTTATTTCCACCTTTAACACCATGAACACCATTGCTCGCTCTCATCAAGACTATTTATCTTGGTATGGCTTCATTTTTGCCCCATCAACTCTACTTCCTTAAACCTAAGGGATACAAATTGAAAGGTTAGGGTAACAAATGGCTTAGCCATTCTCTGCCAGATCTGAATAAAGCATATAATTCACCATGGAGTCCGTCTCATCTGCAAAAATTATTCCCACTGATGACTATCTAACATCCTTTTCTGCATTCCATCCTATCACCAACTTTTTTTTTCTCTCCAAAGTTTTCAGTGTGTTTTCAGCAATTCAATTTCATGCTCATCTTACCAGCAGCTCCATGTTTGAATTCAACTCAATTTCTGCCCTACTTCATGATTCCTATCAGACACAAATGCCATCTTATGTGACTGTGACAAAAGTAAACTTTCCGTCCTCATTCTTATCAATCTGGTTGCAGCCCTTCAGTAGTTGATCACATCAACTTCATCGAGCATATCTCGACCATATCCACTTTAAGGTGACTGGTTCCAGTCCCTTCTATTTGATCACAGCCAGCTCTCCTGCTCCAAAACCATAACACCGGGTGTCATTCCCAAGGATCTGTCTATCTCCATAGTGCCCTTCAGTTACATGGTCAAAACATATCTGTTTCCATCTATAAGATGTCCATTTCTGCATCACTTCAACCTCTTTTGACCTGCTGCAATGTCTTTAAATGATCAAACGACTTCTCCAAAATTCAATATTGGATGAGCAGAAATTTTCTCAATCTAAATATTGGAAAATCTCCATCACAAACTCCACTCACTGGCCATCAACTCCATCCCTCCCCCTTGTTGCTGCAACAAGTTATATCAGACTTTTCCTAGCCAGGATGTCACATTTGACCCCAATATGAGCTATGAACCACATACTTATGGTATCATTAAGATTTTCTATTTCAACCAACTTTGCCCAAATCTTCTTCTACCTTTGGCTCATCTGTTACTGAAACCCTTATTAATACCTTTGTTGCCTCTAGACTTGACAACTCTAACACACCACTGTTCTACTTTTCATAAACTCAAGAATCATAAAAAATTTTCTGCCCATGTTCTAACTTGCTGACTTACATTGACTTCCAGCTAATTTATTCTGATTCCACAAGGTGAATAAAAAAGTCAGATTTCACTCTTCTAAATAAATGCAACATTACAAATGCCTGACTACTCCCTATGTCTCATTAGTCTGTCTTCATCAATTATTTTTATCAAGAGTTTCAACATGTTATAAGAAATCTCCACGGCAGGTGTGATGAAGTTGGACCGACGCCCTAGAGGTAAGAACACTGCACGTTAAAAATTTGTGTATGTGCACAAGTATTTAAACAATCATACCCTCCACCTGTATGTCCTCAAGTATATAAGCCCTGACCTGATTTGCCTTTCCAAAATGCAGCACCTCACATTTATCTCAATTAAACTCCATCTGCCATTCTTCAGCCTATCAAGATCCCATTGTACTCTGTTTTAACCTTCTTCGCTGTCCACTACACCTCCAATTTTGTTGTCATCTGCAAACTTACTAACTATACCTCCTATGTTCACATCCAAATCATTTATATAAATGATGAAAAGCAGTGGACCCAGCACTGATCCTTGTGGCACACTGCTGGTCAGAGGCTTCCAATGTGAAAAGCAACACTGCACCAGCATCCTTTACCTGCCACCTTTGAACCAATTTTGTATTCAAGTCGCTGGTTATCCCTGTATTCCATGCGATCTAAGCTTTCTAACCAGTCTCCCATGGGGAACCTTGTCAAGCACCTTACTGAAGTCTATTTAGATCACGTTCACCGCTCTGCCCTCAATCCTCTTTGTTACTTCTTCAAAAGAACTCAATTAAGTTCATGAGACATGATTTCTCATACACAAAACCACGTTGACTATCCCTAATCAGTCTTTGCCTTTCCAAATACATGTAAATCCTGTCCCTCAGAATTCCTTCCAGCAACATGCCCACCACTGATGTCAGACTCAACAATCTGGCTTTTCCTTCCCATCTTTCTTAAATTCTGGCACCACGTTAGCCAGTCTCCAGTTTTCCAGCGTCTCACCTGTGACTATCGAGGATATACATATCTTAGCAAGGGGCCCAGCAATGACTTCCCTAGCTTCCCACACACATCCAGCACCTCCTCCTCTGTAATATGGACATTTTTCAAGATGTCACCATCTATTTCGCTGCATTCTATATCTTCCATGTTCTTCTTCACAGTAAACATTGATGCATAATACTCGGTTAGTATCTCTCCCATTTCCTGCAGCTCCACAAATAGGCTGCCTTGCTGATCTTATCTCAAAACAAATTTTAAAAAGAGAAAGAAAACAAATTTTACATTTTCTGTACACATCATAATACAAGATGAACTCCTTCTAGGAGTTGCTATTGTCTTTTATACAAGCATTCTATTTGTAAATCAATCTGACTATTGACAATTTGTGTTGACCCTTTTTAGGAACCAATATCTTGGATTTATTATTTTTTCCAGCAAGTTGTTTACACGAACAATGTTAATCCTCACCTATTTTCATTAAACTTTTCATTGAACATTAATTATTAGGCAACAAAATATCTATATAACATTCAATGAGCAAACTATTTTTAAAACTCTCCTATCGAATTGCTCATGTAATATTTGGTCAGTTAAAACCCACATCTCTTGATTCTGCAATACTCAGTTTCTGTAGTTGAAATACCTTACCATGAGAATTTTTAGTTTCTTAGATTCCCAGGCTAAGTAACACGACATTTGATTTTCACCAACCAAATATATAAAAACAGCTTTACTCAAAAACAGTCTTGGTATTGGCAGAAGAAGCATTACCAGAAAGGACTAGTTTCATGTTCTTTGGATCTCCAAACATTGGAGACCTAAGTGCGCATTCTGTGCATTTACTATTTTAATTTCCCTTAAAACATTCTCAATTTTAGCATCCATCAAAATTGGCATCTGATCTCTTAAGCATGCATAGTCATTTCAACTGTCCAATCAAACCTCTTAGCTACTGTTTCTTCTTTAACTGTACAATAATCTTCTGTACTAAATGTCCAATGTTGTACATTAAAATAAGTTGAAGCCCAATTTTAAAACTTAACTTCCTTTTTAATCTTACTTATAACAGCTTGCACAAGTTCTGTACCCTGTTGAAAATCACCATAAAGGATGACAGTTTCCTTTTGTGGTACCAGTAAAATATTAGGTAGTTAAGTACAACATACTGTCAACAAAATGGATTCGATTCAGAAATAGCATATGCTTGATTCATTATTCAACCAATAAATGTATTTGTTTAAGTCCCGCAGCTTCCTTTCTATATCACTTGTCTCTTTAGGCAGTTTCAAAAACATCTAGGAAATTTTACTCCATGTGAAAATGTGGCTTTTATATTGATTAATTTACATTTCTGCAGATATGTTGCCAACAGAGCAAAGAAAAGTTTCATCTTTACTTTTCCTTTTGTCAGGGAGTCTACCCTAACATCTTGATCTTCAAACATCTCTTTGAAAGTCTACCATCAATTTTACCTTCCCTTAGCCTTATAAGCTCCATCTGAGAATATATTTATGCACACATTCATCCATAAGGTGGGCTGTCCCCCGTCTATCACTGCAACCCAAACATCAGACTTGTTCCAATTACTCAACGTTTTTTTTCATTTTTTATTAATTCACTTTTAATTTGTTGGCAGCTACCAAACCTTCTCAGTCATAAGAGCTTCTACCAATAGTGTTCTGAGATTGACCCATTGCCTCTACTTGCACGTTTATGGCTCTCTGGACTACCAGTATTGTGGGATCTCTCCCTCCATTATCAGAGTTCTGCTGTCAGTACATGATCATTTTCTAGTGTAAGCATCATTCCCAAATGAGTCAAACTTCATTTTCTTGCTTTCCACTGTTTCATTCCATTTTGCCAATCCATACACCTTATCTCTTGTCCATCTTCTTGGCCATTTAGGCTAAGGGAAGGTCAGATTGATGGCAGGACTTTCAAAGAGACGTTTGAACTTGCTGGTAGGTTTCCCTGCTCTTGTTATAATACTTGTATCCCTACGTTCATTGGGCTTGTCTGTACATCAGATGAGTAGCGGATGCTGCCTAACCTGCTGTGCTTTTCCAGCACCACACTTTTTGACATCATAGCTAGGCAGTTGTTTTCTTTTAGATAGAAAAGCCCTGTACTTTGCATCCATGTCACTCTGTCTACTGGCATCTGGCTCCTTATCTACTGAATTTTCGTCATGATAAAACTGTGTATATTAAGCCCAGATTCTGAAGGTTTGTAGTGACTTCCAAGAGGAATGGATTTTACTGGTTTGACAAGCATGTTGGAGAACTACTGCCTTGCCATCACATCCTATCACATTCTCTGGACTCACTACAACCCTCTTTTCTATTGTGTAGTAAATTCCCTGTGTTAAATTTTGTTTTTGTGTAGTCTTGTGTGATGCCTTAAGGCCCTCTCTTTTTTTCCCCCAATGGCTTTATCCTCTTGTTATATGCCTTTTCCCAGCAAGTAAAGTATTCAAATGTGGAGAAAATACTTAACTAATTGGAGCCTCTATAAGTATCTCACAGAACAGGTATTTTGAGATTTCTCCCACAGATAAACTGATAAGGATATAGCTCGCAGCCATCCAAAGACATTTGTTTTTTGCCTGGACTGCCCATGCTGTTGCAGTGGTTAACTTGCAGGTTAGCTCTTTTGGAGCATTTAATCAATTGCTGTTGAGTCATTGCTGAAAGAATTTTCAGTTGCAATGTAATAACCACAATATTCTTATTTTCATAAATGTAAATAAACTCATCATTTGCAAATTCTGCCTCCTCCTTCTCTAATGTCAGTCAGAAATGTAACTGCTGTTCTTGGTCCAGTATATATCCATTTTTCCCCGATGTTATCTGCAATCACCCTTTGATCGATCATGGTCACCAAATTGTGTCATTAATAGCGATTGTTGCCTTTGTGATTGTACAGTGTCACCTGGTCACATAGTAAAATCTATGCTCTGCCCTTTTTCTTACTCAATCCCTAACATCATGGATGACTTCCTTCAGTTCTCGTGTTGTCAATCCTGAGAAGACTAAACAGTGCAGTAAGTTTACTCAAACCCTGCCACAGGTGATATGTGCTGATACAGGTGGATGGGACACTCTGCTTTTCCCACATCCATTCCCCTGTTTGTGCTTGGCCCTCACCTGGGCCTGTCAAAGATGCTCAGCAGTTATGTGATTAGTAAGTTCAGTTGCATTATGTTGGCTAAAATGTTCAAGTCCATTTTAGTAGCAGCATTCTCTTCTTGTTTCACCAATCTTGGTAAATGATTGGGTTTGGGATGATATCCAATTGTTGCTCATGAGGATCATTCTCAGCCTCTTTTTTTTTGTAAATATTTTTATTGAGAAAAAAGATTTTAAACGTTTTACAAAATTACCAAATCACTACAAAATAGTGTAACAATTTTAATAATATAATGACAATAACAGAAAACAAACTACTACTCTACTCCATCAACTACTGAGGGGGGAGAGAGAAAAAAAACACTACAAAAACTACAATTCAATAAATAACTAAGAAATTAAATTAAATTAAATTCAACCAAGTTATACCAAGGTAACTTAAGTTATATTCAGTTAAATTACTATACTCAGCGCAATCCCAACAAAGCTCCCCATCACCAGGAACATTAGTAAGCAAACCAGCATTTGTTCAGGATTCTTCCGGCCAGGGGCCCTGGTCCGCCAGACATAGCCCTCATGACTACACAAGGCCCTGATCAATATAGAACAGTTCCATTTTCTGGTGACCATACTCGTAAGGAGGTCTGGGGGATGTAGTCCACAATTAATCTACAGCAGCCCGAACATCCCGGGGATTCTCCGATATCAACTCATTAGAATGTTCTTCTTTGCAGAGAATGAAAGAATGCTAAAATATTTCTTCCCATGCACGTTCAAAGAGGGGAGACCCAGGAGGGGGGACACTGGATCCAATTTAACCTCAGTTCCCAAAACCTCTTCCAAAACACTCGCTATGGCATCCCAATACCTATGAAGCTTGTGGCATGACCACAAGCAATGACTAAGAGTGCCAACATTTGAGGCACATTGGGGACATCCTGTCTTAAACTTGGCAAGCCGCTCCATGGCAGATGAGCCCTGTGGAGTGCCTTCAGTTGCATAGCCTGTGTCCTGTTACAGATCAAAATCTTCCTTACATTCTCCCAAATATCCTCCCACACCTCTGACGGGATTTCCAACCCAGTTCCTGAGTCCAGATTCTGCATAGCCGCTCATTATTCTTCGAAACATTACTCTCTAACAAGTGATAAAAGGTACTGACTGAGAGAGCGTCCGTAGATCAGAGCACTCTCTTCTCCATATCCGACTTATAAGGACTAACCATCAATTTAGTCTTTGAGCTTTGACAAAGGGTCAGTTAGACTCAAAACATCAGCTCTTTTCTCTCCTTACAGATATTGCCAGGCCCGCTGAGATTTTCCAGCATTTTCTCTTTTGGTTTCAGATTCCAGCATCCGCAGTAATTTGTTTTTATCAATTTAGTCTTTTTTTGTATAAAATCCCTAACCTGAAAGTAACGAAAGAGGTCCTTCCTAGATAACTCATATTTCTGACTCAGCTGCTTGAAAGGCATCACGACCTCCCCATCAAATAAACTTTCCAAACAAGAGCCTGCTCTAGACTCCCAAAACTTAAAGCCAGAGTCCATCGACCCTGACCAGAATCCTAACATTCCCATTATGGGGGTGAAATGAGAAGTTTTTTTGTAAGTTGCCCTCTACACATCATTCTCATTGTTCTAACATGGATGATTTTGGGATAGTGTAGGGGGAACAAGCTGAGAATAGTTCACAGGTCGGCGCAACATCGAGGGCCAAAGGGCCTGTTCTGAACTGTATTGTTCTATGTTCTATGTTCTGTGTTCAATAAGGACAATTCAGTTTCTGTAATGGTCCATAACAGTCCTCATCTTGTCCATAAACAACAAATTGATGAGGGGCCATTTTGCCTGGGAGGCCTTGATATCCAACCAAATTGATCGCAGGATAGTAAGGAACTCAATTAATATTTCTTAAAGTCCGGGAATCCAAACCTCCCATCCCCTGCAGAAGCTGAAATTTATCCAGCTTAATAAGATGCTGCCTATGATGCCTGATGAAAGATCCAAGCCAACTATAAAGCGTCCATAGTGCTTGCCTAGGTAGCATCAAAGGGAGCTTGGGTTATAACAAGCAAGGAAGAACATTCATTTTGACCAGTGCTATTCTACTCAACCAAGATATCGGAAGATCCTCCCAGCGTCGAAGGTCCTGCCTTATTTTCTCTAGCAACTACACAAAATTAGCTTTATATAATTGATCGAAGGCCGGGGGGATAAAAATGCCTACATATAAGAAACAATCTGAAAGGAAATGGGTTCAATCCCCAAAATCAGATAATCTATTAAGGCCCCCCACAGGCATGGCCTCTGATTTCATAAAATTAATTTTATACTCTGAGAACAAACCAAATAAAATAATCATTTGTATTAAACAGGCACAGATGTCATTGGATCAGTTAAAAAGAGAAGAACATCATCCGCATAAAGGGTGATCTGATGCCTGCCTGGTGGGGTCCCTTCGGATGGCCTCCACCAGTGGCTCGATCACCAATGTAAATGGTAATGGAAAAGCAAGGATCTTGGAAAAGCATAATTCGTGATCCTTTGTTTATCAGAGCCTGTGGATCCTTCCTCAGTGCTAGACGTTTCCAGCATCATTTGTTTATCTCTAAAATGCTGGAGTTGCACTAGGACAGGGTGGGGATGCTGGTCCAATCCGGGCCTGCCTGCTGCGAACTGGTGGCTCTGCTCGACCCACACCTGCCTGACCCAACATCCAGGTTCAAAACATGCGGGAGCCATTGCTCCAAGAAGCTGACGAGCTAGCCTTCCTCCTCCCGTTCAGGAAGCTCCAACGGATGGATGTTCCTCTGATGACCTCGACTGACCCACTCCTCTGAGGCCCGTGCCCCCTGTTCCAAGGCCTGGATCAGATCCGCTGAGGATTCCGTTGCGGTTTCAGAGGCTGCAGCCTGTTGCTCCACCTCCCCGACACGTTGCCTGAGGCACTGGGTCTCCTGATCATGCTTCTTCAGCAAGACCGAGATTGATTCAAGCCTGTCCCGGGTCTCCTCCATCGATGAATCTATCTTCTCGTGGAGTTTCACAAACTCCGAATTCAGACTCTGCTCCACAGGTAAGTCTCCTGGGGCAATCACGGAGGCCAACGCTGTGGTCACGGATGTGTCCGTTGTTGCAGGGAGTGTCCCTGCTTGTTGCGATCCTTGTGGTCCCTTCCCTTTGGTCATTTTCCTAACTATTTTAAACTGACACTGAACAATTCTAGGGGTCAAAAATTAACTATTTGTACAACATTAGGTAATAAAGGGAGGGTGTGTGCACCACTTTGTCTGGGTTCTGGTGCAGAGCTCAGCAGGACAGACTTACTGGGTTGCCACCATCTTGAATCCCGCCCCCGCCACCCCCACATTCTCAGCCTCTTAACTGTACTTGTATATTCCAAGATCCCAAGGGATCCAGGTTCTGTAGTTGATCACCTACATTGGTCAGATCACCACAGGGCAAATGATCAGCAGCGCTTAGTGCTTCAGTTTCCACCTCTTGGCAGATCATCCCTGTGCCATTTCCACAGGAGGGAGGTAAGGTAGGCCTTCCCACACTGGATGCATCCTCTGGATTCACAACACACAGGTCACTCAAGGCTTCCACATCACTATCTTACTGCACTGATATTTCAGGTTCTGCAACATCAGTGAGAGAGTTGCTTGCATCCTCATTGTCAGCTGACCCTGGTCTCAAGCAACTTTCTTCTGTGAACAGTTCTCTTAGATATCCGCCCAGCTATCAGTCCACTAACATAAGTTTGTTCACATTTGTCCAGCTGCTGGGTTGGATGAACTTGATGAAGACATTCATGAGTAAAGAATGTATTCAGTCCCACTACAACTGGGGTCAAGAACTGGAGTATCCATTGCAAGACCTCTAGAGATCTCATAGTGAATAGGGATCCTACACTGGGGTAAGTTGCTTCCCTGCTTTCCAAATTCTGCAAACATCATCAATGTAAGAAGCTATCCCAGGCCATTAACAGTGGTCTTTGGTCAGAGTTAAAAATCACACAATACCAGGTTATAGTCCAACAGGTTAATTGGAAGCACACTAGCTTTCGGAGCAACGCTCCTTCTTCAGGTGATTGTGGAGGGCTAGATTGTAACACAGAATTTATAGCAAAACTTTGCAGTGTGATGTTACTGAAATTATACATTGAAAAATTGATTGTCTGTTAAGCCTTTGATCTGTTACAATAGGGTGATAGTTTCACTTCTTTCATGTGTCAATCACAAAACTCTTTTTTTTAAAGTTGCATTCTCGGGTTAGCTGTTAACAATGGTGATAGCTAGACACTATGTTGAAGGTGTTAGCCCCCTGTGTTCTCTGTCTATGACCTGATGTTTAGATTGATTCTAATCTAAAAAGTGAGATAACAGAGTTTCACATAAATTCATGCAGTTTTTGAGCTCAGAGTTCTACATGAATGTATACAGTTTTTGAGCAAAGTGCAATGTAACTCTGCAAGTACAAATTCGCCACACAAAATATATGTGTGCATGTGGGTCTTTGTCTGTCTGTGTGTGTGTATCTGTCTGGGGTGGGGGTTGTGAGTGTGAGAAAGTGTGTGTGTGAGTGTGTGTGTGTGTGTGTAGTGAGTGCAGAGTGTCTTAAGTCTGTGAGGGGGTGTATGTGAGAGTGTGTGTGTGTGTTTAGGAATATCTATGTGTGTGTGTGTGTAGCGCAATGGTGATCACCTGTAATGTGACATGAACCCAAGGTCTCGGTTGAGGCCCTCCCTATGGGTACCAAACTTAACTATCAGCCTCTGCTCAGCCACTTTCCTCTGCTGCCATTCCTGAAGTCCACCTTGGAGGATGGTCACCCGAAGGTCCAAGGCTGAATGTCCTGGACCACTGAAGTGTTCCCCAACTGGGAGGGAACCCTCCTGTCTGTTGACTGTTGTGCGGTGCCCATTCATCCATTGTCATAGCCTTTGCTCGGTTTCCCCAATGTACCATGCCTCCGGGTATCCTTGCCTGCAACGTATAAGATAGACAACGTTGGCTGAGTCACATGAGTATCTGCCATGTACAAGGTGGGAGATGTTCCCACATATAATAGTGATATCCATGTCCACAATCAGACATGTCTTGCAGCGTCCACCGTGACAGGGTTGTATGGAGTTGTCCTGAGAACCGGGCAGTTTGCTACGAACAATGATCTGTTTGAGGTTTGGCGGTTGTTTAAAGGCAAGTAGTGGAGGTGTGGGGAAGGTCTTGGTGAGGTGCTCATCCTCATTGATAATGTGTTGCAGGTCATGAAGAACAGGGCATAATTTTTCAGTCCCTGGGAAGTACTGAACAACGAAGGATACCCTGTCAGTTGCAGCACGTGTCTGTCTCCTGAGGAGGTCATTACAGTTCCTTGCTGTAGCACGTCAGAACTGGCAGTCGATGAGTTGAGCACCGTACCCCGTTCTTGTGAGGGCCCGTTGGTTCTGGCAGCAGACACAGAGGAGTTCATGAGACGAATGAGACTCCAGGAATTCTTTCAAGGTGCCAGCAGTGATCCCACTGAGCCCACTGATGAACTAGAACAGTCATCACAGGGATCTATAGAGGAGCGACCAAAGAAGGTGTCAACATGGACCCCACCTGAGGGCCGCTGCCCGGTCACTCCACTGAATCTTAGCCCAAATGTCATAGGAAGTCAGAGTTGGAATGCTGCCTTTCACTTGCAGCATGGTTATGACATCAGCCATAACCTCCTCATCACTGTAAGTGAAAACTGTAGTCTCCTGTAGTCATTTTTCTGACTAAGAGCATCAGCATTTGCATTGCATTTGCCTGGCCTCTATGGATCTGGAATCAAAACTGAATGAATTTTCTTTAATTGATTAATTCACAGGATGAGGGTATCACTGGCTAGCATTTACCACCCATATATTGTCCTATTGAGCAGAAGTTAGCTAAGAGTCTACCACATTGCTATGGGTCTGGAGTCACATTTAGGCTAGACGAGGTAAGAATGGCAGATACCGTTCCTAAAGGATAGCAGTGAACCAGATGCATTTTTCTTGACAATCGATAAGGCAGATTTTTTTTGAATTCAAATTCTAAAATCTGCCAGGGCAGGATTTGATCTAGCTCTTCAGGGATTTTGCTGAATCACTGGGTTAACATTCCAGCAATTATACCACTAGGCTATCACCTCCCTGAGATCAATTGGTTGAGGGAACAGACATCAATCAATTCATACCCCTCAGCTAGACAGTCATGGGAAAGTTGGCAAGTTGTGGCAGACATTTTTACTCTTTCGTCAATCAGACATGATGCTTCTACCTTGCTAAATCTCACATTTATTGTTGGGCAAGTTTCCATTCCTCTACATAAAACTTTCTCTTCCTGAAGGAACCCTTTCCCCTATATCTGGTTCTCGGTGTGAGACATAACTAGTTTAAAATCTGGTGAGAAGGGAAGGTCATTGCCCTGGATGGGTGTCTATGCCTAATGGCAGAGGAGGCCATGGTTATTGAGGACAGTCTCATTTGAAGTGCTCAGCCCTCTCACAATTCCAACATGTCTTTGGAGCATCCCTTGGGTCGGACCAGTTGAGGGCCTTAACATGGAGATGGGACAGCAAGAACTGGATCTTTGCTTGGTATGCAGATGTCTGTTCCATATGCCTCTTCAGCCTGATATTATTCTCTTTCCTGGTCTTAAGATTCTAATCCTTCTCCAAGATCCTGATAATGTAATCCTCACATCAAAGAAAGATAACTGAGGTTTGTCACCATTAAGTCTCTTCATCTCAATTCACATTCCCAACTTTCACTGAATCTGTTGGGTAATACTTCAGCTGTTTGGTTATTTGAAGGAGGGATCTGGGAGGATAATAGAGTCAAAATGCAACTTCAAGGATGCAGAAATCAGATACTCCCCTTCAGCTTGCTTGTACACATAAAACCTCTGCTATAACTGTGCCAGGCTACTGTTGTGCCCAGAAATGCTTTTCAGTACCTCAAAGATTCTTTATGGATTTCTTTGAACATCTGTCGTTTTTTTCTCAGAGGAGAATCCCTTTTTCTAATACTTCAAGAAAAATTTAAATTAACCATGATTTCAACTCCCAGTGTAGAAAATCTCGTAGCCTTTTCCTGGAGCTTTCATATAACCAAGTTTAAAAATGCTCAGTTTCAAATAATCTCTTGGTGGTTTTATTCAAATATTTCTAGTCTGGAAGTTTTACTAAACTCCTTGCTCTATGGTAATTTACTTTTAATATCTTATTTCTTTCTCAAGATCAATATTTTATACATCCATCTTCATTAAGACTTCTCCAGAACTGTTCTAAATTGAAACTAAAACATAACCCTTTTGTTGAGCTGTGCGTGTTCCCCAGGTTTAAAAAAAAGAAGTCTAAAAGTTTCTATCAGAAATATTGATGCACAATAGTTTGCTATGATTGTTCATAAACACTCCTAATGTACAAAATACCATTAATTCTGAAGACCACTTCTCTATTCATTTGTTATAAAAGAAATTATATTATTAAATTGGAAAGTGTTAAGAAAAGATTAACAAGAATGTTGCCTGGTCTAGAGGGTTTGAGTTAAAAGGCGAGGCTGGATAGGCTGGGACGTTATTCCACTGGATGTAGAAGGTTGAGGGCTGACCTTTTAGAGGTTTATAAAATCATGAGGAGTATAGAGAAGGTGAATAGCAAAAGTCGCTTCTCTTGGGTGTGGGGGTTTAAAACTAGGTGAGAGAAGAAACTTTTCAAAAGGACCTGAGAGGCAACTTTTTCACACAGAGTGTGGTTCGTATGTGGAATAAACTGTCAGAGGAAGTGGTAGATGCAGGTACAGTTACAAAATTTAAAAGACATTGGGATAGGTACATGAGTAGAAAAGGTTTAGAGGGATATGGGCCAAATGCAGATAAGTAGGACTAGTTTAGTTTGGGAGACTTGGTTAGTATTGACAAGTTGGACTGAAGGGTCTGTTTCTGTGTTGTATGACTATATAACTCTCTTTCTCTATAATAAATCACCAAGGTTAAGAGATAGTTACAAGTTAATCATTAAACCCTTCAGATGCACAGAATAAGGCAAACTTACTCATTCAAATTTTAAAAATCCAAAGTTAAAAGTAAATGGAATTAGATAAATATAAATCTTACACCCTACATCAACAAGGCAGTTGTTTACATCAGCTTGAGAAAAGCTTTTATTTGTCTTGTACTTCTCACCATAAGGTCTCCTTCCGATAAGCACACCCTTGTCACCAGGGAGGTCCAGAAGCCCTTCACAGTGCCATCACTCAGCTAGAGGTTCTAGTACCCATGGTACACAGACAGATACCAGGCCCTACTCTTACTGCTATGTTATTAAATGACTATTCCATGAACTGTATCATCAAATGCTTGTTGGTCTATGCCAAATGTTTTGCTGCATGTTTTTCCAACATTCACAAATCCACCACCAAGCAATATCTACACCCTCCCATACTTGCTAGCAAATATCATGCTCTTGTCATTTTTCTGCTCTGACATCTCCCTACAAAGACACCAGTATGCTTCACACAAATGTACATACCTTTGATAAAACTACATATTTATAAGCTCTTCATCTTGCAAGTAAAAATTGGCACCAACACTGCGTGAGATGCAAACAGAAAGTGTAACATCTTCCATCGAAGTCCTAAGTTCCATAGAACAGGAATCCTTGATGATTGTGAACACATGCTTTCTCATAATTTTGGAAATGGTGACTCGGAACAATTGGAACATGACGTTAATTTGCCCTTTTATATGTCTTCAATGTATAACTCCTACAGGGAGTTGGCAAATCTGTTGATGCTTCATTTCTCCAGATGTTTGAGTGTCTATTTATTATTCCTCATCTTTGGGATTCTCTCCCTCAAAAGGTGGTGGAAGTAGAATCTTTGAATATTTTTAAAGCAGAAGTGGAGGGCTAATGCCCGAAACATTGACTCTCCTGCTCCTTGAATGCTGCCCAATCTGCTGTGTCTTTACCAGCACCACACTTTGCAATTCTAATCTCCAGCATCTGCAGTCCTCACTTTCTCCAGACGTGGATAGATGCTTGGTAAGCAAAAGGGTGAAAGACTGTTGAAGCTAAGTGGAAATGTGGAGTAATGGATACAGTCAGATCAACCATGAGTCTGTTGTGGCAGAATGAGATCGAGGGGATGAATGGCCTACTCCTGCTCCAAACTCATATAATCATATGTTAATCAGTTTGTATTTGCAGTTTCTGCTGCTAAAAGAGAAAACAAGCTAAGTTGGCTTTACTACCTGTGTTGTCATCTGCTCCCTCTTTGTCAACAAGCACACACTATAGATTGGTGATCGCTGTTTCAAGAAGATAGGTCAAATGGCTTCCTTTGTGCTGTATGATTCTATTGCATGTTAGGAATCAGCATCTGGTGGTGGGATAAATAGTGAGTGAGAGGTATCTTCACAGGATATCTTCATTAGCACATTTCAACAACTGGAAATATTAGGGAGGGCAACAAAAGACACAGCTGCCTAGATGGCAAGCCTGATCTAATCACTGCTGAAGACGACAGGGTTGAAGGCTATTTTGACCTAAATTTTAAGAGCAGAATGTTGGATGTACACCAATAAGTAGTGTATGTTCCTGAAAATCTATGAAGAACTATAACATCTTGACTAAGCAAATGGAGAAGCTCTAGCTTGTGTAATGTTCAAAAGTAAGCCATGATTTCTCAGTGTTGTAGCACTAAGTGCAGTCTCCGTCTGAAAATTGCATGAGAATTTTTGTCAGCAGATTTGGCAAGTTTGATTGAAAGATGGTCAAATTATTACAACCAGGGTTCTGGTTTCTATTGATTCTTCCAGTCTGGAAAGACAATCCAGAAGTATGTGCAAACTGTGAGATTAAGTGGATAGGGGCTTTAACGAGGTCAGACATTCTGTGACCTGATCTTCTGCCAATCATCTAGTGATCAAATATGCAATTTCACAGTTGAACTATTTCTATGACAGCCAAATGCACAGTATGTCTATGTCCCCATCAGAGTACTCAACAGCCAATCAATGTCACCAAGTCAGTTGAACTAAACATTTCACAAGCAGCTGACAGATGTCGCTCTGTATGTAATCCTTCACGGGGTTGAAGTATTAGAGGCCATCCATACAAACATCCCAAATGCTCTCACTGAAACTCCAGCAACCTTTCTTGAACTTTGCTGGTCACTGGGCAGAATGACATATGTGGCAACAGTATTAGGAAAAATTTATTTGAAGACATTATTGGTTAGGACCTAGGAAAATGTATGGTTTTGTGACACATTTGACTCAATAAAGAAAATCAGACTTTTTCAACTGCAGATTGCTTCAATAATAACTGGATAGCCTGTATTGTCTGATGATTAATCATCAAATTTATATTCATATGCTCTTGGAAGATGAATGGATGAGGCTACATGTCAAGATGGAGACAGGGTTAGGAAGGCAGAAATTGGTTTATGAGTTAATCTCTGATATCTTCTGTTGTAATATTCTGCAGGTCTGCAATTTGTGCTTTTCCCTGCAAATTCTTTTCTTCAGAATCTTGTGAAGTTTCTTGAAGATCCAATCCTATGGTCTATACCTCTGAATGGAGAACCTGTGGAATACATATCATGCCATCACCATATGCAACACATTGCACGATTTCTTTTTGGGCTGTTATATTTGGACCAAGGATCTGAATCATAAAGATTAACTAAGGGGGAAATAGTTTTGTCTATGACTATTCCTAGCTGAAAAATGTGTTGCTGGAAAAGCGCAGGAGGAAGAACGGCTTATGCCCGAAACGTCGATTCTCCTGCTCCTTGGGTGCTGCCTGACCTGCTGCGCTTTTCCAGCAACACATTTTTCAGCTCTGATCTCCAGCATCTGCAGTCCTGACTTTCTCCCTGTCAGTATTCCTATACAGTATTTATTTTAGCAGGAAATGATATGTGGCATATTGGCAGCATCAATCAGGTCATCAGTTATCACCAACCAGCCAACAATTCATAGTATGGTTTTTGGACAGGTGAAGTTACTGTACTGAACCACAGTGTGGTGATATAATATCTCTCTGGAGAGCATGCATACATTTGCATTTACTCATGGCATGGTCCATGACATAGTGAATTTTCAGAAAATGGAACCCCATCATGTTAAGAAGTGCTGTTGATTCATGGGGAGATGCCATGAAGATGATTTGACTGTAACCTATGTTTTCTCCTTTGTAAGAAACCTAACTTTGGCTGTAAAGCAAATAGCTTGCTTATGTTGCCTCCTGTTGACAATGTTGAACTTGATATGAAGTTAAAAATCACACAACACCAGGTTATAGTCCAATAGGTTTAATTGGAAGTACACTAGCTTTCGGAGCGACGCTTCCAATTAAACCTGTTGGACTACAACCTGGTGTTATGTGATTTTTAACTTTGTACATCCCAGTCCAACACCAGCATCTCCAAATTAGAACTTGATATGAATACTGATCTTTCAGAAGAGGGCATCTGCTCAATACAGAAGTCTGAAATTAACAGGCAGAAATCTATCACTTATAACAACTAGGGGCAAACTAAATAGTCATTGTGGTCTTGATGGTCACAAGAAATGCAGGACCTCCTTTCCTTTGTAGATTTAAAAGCTGCCTGCAGCAGGAGACATTGGCCTGCGGCAGTTATAGCTAGGCTATGTTTGCAGTAAGAATCCTATCTGTATCACAGGACCACTATTTAAATGACTAAATAGTGCTGCCTGCTACCTGATAACCAGAAGGAAAATGGCAGTTAATGTGCAGACAATAAATACTGCAACAACATTTTACCACTGATTTCACACATGAAAATCAATTAATGTCACTCTGATAATGTGTTATTTCTAACTCATTCTATAAAAATGCAATTACAGTTTTAATCAAAATATCAGTTAAAGAAAATGTTCAAATTTGCAATTTGTATCACTGATGCAAGGCGACCAGAGGAAACATTCCCAGAGTAGGACCAGAGTAGAGATTACACTTATTCAAATAAAGAGAAAATGATGTTCAGGTTGGCTCAGAGTTGTCCATGTTTCATTTTGGAGCTGCACTGTGATAGGTCTTGGAAATGACCACAGCTCATGTTTTTAGTTAAGGAATTGAGATTAACATCAAAATAAAAAGAAAATGTTTTAAAAAATGAAAATGGAAGTCAAAGGTAGATTGAACTTTAAAATTCTAGCCTGCAACATTAGTTTTTCCATTCTCAGTCAAGGAACTTACAACACTTATTGTGAGTCAAGTTGAAATGTCCATTTATTGTGCTTATCATGCCTGCTTAAAAATGTTCACTGACAGGAACAATTTTAGACTCTTAACTGTGTCTCTGAATAACATTTCTTCCTACTGTTGGTACATCTGACTCATTAGAACTGACTCATACTTTTCATTTGTATTAAAATATCCTTTCTCCTCTTCTAACTCTTTTGTTTCTTCCTTATCAAAGAATAGCCTGAAACTTAAATCCATGGCTTTACAGGAATATTTTAAATTCAGCTGTTAAAAGGAGCCTACAAGTAGCATGTCATATGGATCTTCCAATGAATTACAAGAATTAAAATGACATCAAAACTGATCATATTAATCACAGTAACCCTATCCGATTGCCTCATAAACAAGGAGATAAATTCTTAAAAATCAATTTACATTGGTATAAGTCAATACAGGTTGACAGTTGCATTATGGACCTCATTAGTGGCTTATTTAACATCCAGTAAGTTAAATCTCTTCACTAAAATTATACTATTGCCCCATTATGCATAAAGAAGCCTAATTTCAGGATCCCATATGCTGCATCCGATAAATATAGACAGAGCTTCTGACCTTAGATTGAGTCAGGCTATCTCTAGAATGGCTACCTAATACAGGCATCTGGCTCATTTCATTAATTACTGAGGGGCCTAACACCTAAATTGTAGATTCTTTGAGAAACTTGGTCAATGAGGGCCAAGCTTTAGGCCTGCTGTCACCAATGGCATTCTGTCTTGGGTGTCTCCCAGTTATGATCTGGGGACGTCTCTCTGAGAAAGCTCCATAGTTTCCATCTTTTCCTCCGGAATGAGTTTCAGTCCTTTCTTTTCCTTGGTCTCTCTTTCATTCTTCTATCCCCACCAATCACCTGATGGAAGGGTTTCCCAGTTTTGTTTGAAAACTGAATCCCTCCCAACTCATAACTCTGAGTCTCTCCTTCTCTTCAGGTCTCTTAACTGCTCCATGCAGCAGGTCTGAGTGTCCTAAATCTGCTCTCATTCTCTTACTGTCCTCACTCTGTATGCTCATCCATGCCATCTCAAGCTCCTGCACTAACTTCCAATGCCCCTCATACAACCTGGGTTACCTAAGGCCCTTTATCTATCTGCTGTGGTACCAGTTTCCTTCATGCCAATCTATTTCCATCGACCCATCCTTCAATGCCTGGTATTTCACATGCCAATTTATGCCCCTATACACACCCTCATGATCTCCCACACCTCATATGCCTCACTATGCCCATCTCCCATGGTCACTCATACACAAGAAGCTACTAATCATCCTATGGTCCTTTAAAGCTCCTCTATTCTTTAGTGCCAACTCATTACTCCCAAAAAGAACTAAGTATGTTCAGATCATGATTTGGAGATGCCAGTGTTGGACTGGGATGTACAAAGTTAAAAATCACAGAACACCAGGATAAAGTCCAACAGTTGTCCACCTGATGAAGGAGCAGCATTCCGAAAGCTAGTGATTCCAATTAAATCTGTTGGACTATAACCTGGTGTTGTGTGATTTTTAACTATGTTCAGATCCAGTTGCTTAGATCAAAGCACTCTAGTCTCTGCTGCACCTAGTCAAAGATGGTGGTAGACAACTAAAGAACTGATTGCAAAAGATTCATGCACATGATGGAGGAGCCCAGCATGGTAGTGTATGACAAGAATAAATTGTCAAACATCCTCAGCAAGAAGTGGATGATCCATCTTGGCATCATTCTTAGGTCCCTAGCATAATAGATGCCAGATCTTATTGAATGTGATTCACTTCGCATGACATCAAGAGACTGCTAAACATTGGATACAGCAAAGGCTCTGGACTTTGACAACATTCAGTAGTATCATTGAAGATGTGCTTTAAAACTCCACTCTCTGCAAGAGAATAAGATTTTTCGTACTGTCAAATCAACATTTTCAGAGAAGTTATCCCACATCTGTGGAGCAGGTGGGACTGGAACCTGAGCCTAATAGTCCAAAGATAGAGGCATTATTGCTGTGCCATCAGAACCCTAACAGAATAGGATAATGTTCTCAATATAACTATCTTTAGCTGCCTCATCAGTGATCTTTCCTGCATCAAAAGGTCATAAATGAAGATGCTCACTAATGATGCACAATGTTCAGCACCATTTGTGACCATGCCACACAAGTGCCAGGCAAAAGAACAATAGCTGTTTAGTTGACCTACCAGCAGAAAGTCTTTCAGTTTCACAAACAGACTGTGCAGCACATAGACTCCTGTATTTTTAGTGACAAGTATCATTTTTATGCCTTCGTGCTACAAACAAGGTTTGATGAACATAAAGATGTAGAGGATATGGTGAAGGCTATTAAGCTGCTGAAAATTGGTGAGGAAGAATTCCAGGTAATGCAGCATTCTCAGCATTCATTTTCCTTGATTTAGCAGGAGGCACTTCTTAAGCGAGATATGTTGCTACAGGACATTCGCATCTAATTTGGATTATTGGCATCCATCTGAAAAGACAATGTATCAGATTATTTTGCCGAGAGAGAGTAATGGAAGAAGTTATGCTGGGAAGCTGAGTTGGGAGAAAAAGAGGTGAAGCAGCTGCTGGAGGAAGTGACTGATAATCCTTAGAGTGAGGCTCTGCCCCTTCTTTGTAATGAGATGACCTTCCACCAGTGTGATGGAATAGTCTCATACGACACTATGAATGTCCAACATAGAAAGATATCTGATATTCTGGATAAAAATAAAATAATCCCAGCCATGTCATCAGGAAACTATCAAAAGTGAAGTCTACAACATTTCAAAATGTTTCTGTGAACATTATGAAATCTAATAAATACCTGCATTTTTTAAAAAATTGCAGCTAAATGACATGCAGAACAGAACAGCTCACTTGAATGCCACTTCATTGAACACTTTAAATTCTCACCAACTCATCGATGCACATTGTGCAGATGATACATACTGCTTGTCAATGTGCTGCAACATCTCGCCACTGAATTCTACACGAATACCACTCAAACCCATGACAAGCACAGCTGACACAAAGGAACATCATCATTTGCAGGTTTCCTTCCAAGTCATGCATGATCCTGACCTGTATTTACATTACTGTCACTGAACCAAGATCCCGTAATTCCCTTCCTAACAGCATTGTGGCTGTATATTTAGTACACACAGTAATTGAAGAAGGCAGCTCAGCCCTTCCTTCTGAACACTAATTAGTGACGAGCAGCAAATTCTGGTGTAGCTAACAGTACCAACATCCCAAGATTGAATAATAACAAAAGAATTAGCTGCACTTCTTGTCAAGCTGTTCCAGTACGGTAAGGCTGATAGTGTGGTGCTGAAAAAGCACAGCAGGTCAGGCAGCATCCGAGGAGCAGGAGAATCGACATTTCGGGAATATGCCCTTCATCAGGAATGAGGCTTGTCGACTAGGAGGCTGAGAGATAAATGGGAGGGGGGTGAGGTTGGGGGGAAGGTAGCTGGGAATGCCATAGGTAGATGTAGGTGAGGGAGAAGGTAACAGATCAGAGCGGAGGTTGGAGCGGATAGATGGGAAAGGTTTTGGACAGGTCAGGAGGGCAGTGTCAAGTTGGAGGCTTGGAACTGGTATAATGTAGAGGGAGGTGAAATGAGGAAACTGGTGAAATCCACATTGATCCCATGTGATTGCAGGTCCCAAGGCAGAATATGAGGCATTCTTCCTCCAGAATGGGTGGTAAAAGTTTAGCGATGGAGGAGGCCCAGAAAGCTCCAGCAGAAGGCCCACAGCTCCATGGATGAATACTTTAACTCCTCCTCCCACTCCGTCAAGGACATGCAGGTCCAAGGCCTCTTCCATTGCCAAACCATTACTACCCGATGCCTGGAGGAAGGATGCCTCGTATTCCACCTTGGGACTCTGCAACTGTACAGTTGCAATGTGGATTTCAACTATTTTGCCATTTCCCTTGCCCCCCCATATTATCCCAGTCCCAAGCCTCCAACTCAACACTGCCCTCCTGATCTGTCCATCACATTTCTCATCTATCTGCTCCACCCCCCTCTCCAACCTATCACTTTCTCCCTCACCATCATCTACCTATCACATTCTCAGCTACCTTCCCCCAACCTCCCCACCCACCCATTTATCTCCCAGCCTCCTGGTCCACAAACCTCATTCCTGATGAAGGGCTTATTTCCGAAACGTCGATTCTCCTGCTCCTCGAATGCTGCCTGACCTGCTGTGCTTTTCCAGCACCATACTCTCGACTCTGATTTCCAGCATCTGCAGTCCTCACTTTCTCCCAATAAGGCTGATAGTATGTAGCCAGCAATGTGGAAAATTGTTCAGATATGTCCAGCTGACAAACGTGGGAGATGTATTCCATTTGCCCAATTACCATCCTATCAGTCTTCTCTTGTATTCTGCCAGGGTTACTTGGCCTCAGACCTCATTAGAGTACATGAATAAAAAAGTTGAACTCCAGAAGTGGGGTGAGAATAAAAGATAGATGGAGATAGCTTGGCATTCTCTGCTTAAGAAGACATACCAAGTTGTTGGCAATGTGTTACAGGTGATGTAGCTCAACAAATATACATTATTCTGCCTTGGAGAGACTCTAGTTCACAGAGACATTTCCCGTTTGTGGGGCCATCAGGTATGCACTCACTGTCCACAACTTTCCATACATCACAATCACAATACATAACCCATGTTATTATTGTTAATATTTATTTGTTAGTAATATATAACTCAATAGTATCACTTGAGGTCAATTATTGCTTTGCTGATGGATTTGTTTTATTTTCAAATGGCTTAGTAATTAATTACTATTTATTAAAATTATTTAATATCGTATGGATCTCTATAATGTTGGTTATCTCAAATTGTTCGATTTTATTCCATTAAATTTATTTAGAGCAGTTAGCCTTAAAGATCAATCGGTAAACTTGAAGGATTCATTTCAAACTAATCAATGAGTTTCACTTCTTTATTAGCAAAGGATAAATACAATTTTGCATGGTTACAAACATCACCATTTTTAAGTATACTAACAACCTAAACAAAATCCACTGATTCAAGTTGGATTTTATGTAAATACTTTAATGATTCTTAAATTATCCAACACGGCACATTCAGTTGCTGAGCTTCAGCCTGTAAAGTCCTAATGACCCTATGTAAAACATGTGTTAGCATCTATCACAGAACATAGCTTTAATAATACAAAGAAATTAAAGCTGAATTCAAAGGAAAGGCAAATATCTATTACTAAAGAATGTTCCAAGAAGCTTGATTTCCACTTCTGTGCCAAATACTATACTTTTTTTTCCAACTGTCAATAATTTCTATTAAACCAAACTTTTCCCAAGACTACAATGATCAATGTTGCTCTAGGACCTGGTGAAGCTTTTATAATGCCTTTCTCACATCCTTGATCAGAATATAAAAATGTTTGTCATTTTCACTAATCTCACGCTTTTTCCTCTATTTTACATTAAAAGCATACTTGCCATAATTTATTTGTTGACATGCTAATAGTCAGTACTTTTCTCTTTTTCTTTGTTTGCTTTTTTTCCTTTTAATTTATAATTGTACCACCTTAAAATTCATTTTCTCCTCCTGATATTTTACTTCAATGATTTCAAAATGTTATTGCCTTATTCTTTCCCTCATCTTAGAGAATTCAGGCTTTTAAAATCCGAATTACCTTTACTTAATCATTACTTTCTAATGTATACTTATAAAGCTGTGCAGTGACTGCACTATGGGGTTTGGCTCTTCACGTTTGTGACTTAATTTAAAGAATCTGTTCACTCTCAATTACAATTGCAGGTTACAGAGATGATTAAAATTCAATTATGTGAAGTGCAGGTAATAAATGTATATCTTTTGTTGGCGGCATGGTGGCGCAGTGGTTAGCACTGCTGCCTCACAGCGCCTGAGACCCGGGTTCAATTCCTGTGTGGAGTTTGCACGTTCTCCCCGTGTCTGCGTGGGTTTCCTCCGGGTGCTTCGGTTTCCTCCCACAGTCCAAAGATGTGCGGGTCAGGTGAATTGGCCATGTTAAATTGCCCGTAGTGTTAGGTAAGGGGTAAATGTATGGGTGGGTGGCGGGTCGGTGTGGACTTGTTGGGCCGAAGGGCCTGTTTCCACACTGTAAGTAATCTAATCTTTATGCATTTTACAGCACTGATTACTGCAGCTGGTCTCCTTTCAGATATAGTCATGTTTATTGACAGTAAGTAAATATTATGTAAACACACCATTGTTTCATTAACAGTGAATGTTATTAGTTCATTGAAAGAAGAGGGTATCTTGGCAGAGATAATCAATGGCGTTTCACTCTTCCATGTCAGTAAATGCAATACATGATCTGCCCACTATACGGCACCACTACTGCACTGAAACGTGCACAATGAATTACTGAACAACCCATACCTGCATTTTAGTGAGCTTATCAGTTATAACTACAGAAAAATACATCTTATTGTAACTTCTAACAAATCTTTTCAGTTCCATATTGCCTTTTACAGATCATCTCTGGAAAATTGCTCCTGAATACACGTTTCCTAAGTCCAAGTGAAACTATATAAACATGATTTGGGGACAGGATGACAGCTTGATATCCTTTGCCACTGGAATCTATTCAATCCTAGGTTAATCCAATTATATAATGCTCACATTTCTTTCTGATGGCTATGTACAACCACAGAATGTTGCAACCCTCCAGACCATTTAATAAGTTTTTACCAATGTTCTCCTCAACCTAAACCACCTAATCTCACCACATTCTTGTTTACCCCTAATTATTTAATATTGATATTTTTAAAACTACTATCTAATTTTATATAAGATCCTGAATGGTCTTGAGGTGGACATTAAATAGATTTTTTTTCTGATGGGTGAATCCAGAACTAAGGGGCAATGTTTTAAAATTACAGATCGGGCAAAGGTGAGGAGATTATTTTTCTCAGTGGGTGAGTTGGTTGGGGGTGGGGGGGGGTGTTGTATGGCTTCAGAATTCTCTGCTTTACAAGGTGGTGGAGGTGGGGTCATTGAATATTTTTAAACAGGGAGATAGATAGATTCTTGTTAGGCAAGGGAATCAAAAGGTTATTGGGAGTGGATGGGAAGTCGAAACACCAACATATCAGCCACGAATTTATTGAATAGCAGTGTAGGCTTGAGGGCCAAATGATCTAATTCCTATGCTCATATGTAGAATTGTTGTTGATACATGTTTGCAAAGTTCTTAACCCTGGCAATGTATCCCATCAATCTTAACCACCTAAAAGGAAATTGGAGACTGTGCATTCATAATTTTCCCAATGTTCACTCATGGAATTTTTCTTGTTTTTTTTCACATAAAGTGAGAATCACTGGCCAGTGATTATTGCCTAATTCTAACCACTTGAGAAGGTTAGTGAGCCACTTTCTTGAATACCTGTAGTCTTTATGTATAGGCACATTCACAGCACTCTTAGGGAGTGATGGCCTAGTGGTATTGTCACTAAGCTATTAATCCAGAGATGAGAGTGTGGTGCTGGAAAAGCACAGCAGGTCATGCAGCATCTGACAAGCAGGCGAATTGACATTTCAGGCATAAACCCTTCATCAGCAATTAGGCTTGTGGGCTGGGGAGCTGAGAGATAAATGGGAGGGGGGTGTTGGGCTGGGGGGAAGGTAGCTGAGAATGCAATGAGTAGATGAAGGTGGAGCAGAAGATGGTAGGTAGGAGAGGAAGATGGAGTGGATAGATGGGAAAGATGATGGACAGGTCAAGAGGGCGGTGCCGTGTTGGAGGTTTGGGATTGGGATAAGGTGTGAGGAGGGGAAATAAGGAAACTGGTGAAATTCACATTGATCCCCACTGGGATAAGGTGTGGGGAGGGGAAATAAGGAAACTGGTGAAATTCACATTGATCCCCTGTGGTTGCAGGGTACCAAGGCAGAATATGAGGCGTTCTTCCTCCAGGCATTGGGTGGTTAGAGTTTGGCGATGGAGAAGGCCCAGGACCTGTATGTCCTTGGTAGTGTGGGAGGGGGAGTTGAAGTGTTCAGACACGGGCAGTGGGGTTGGTTGGTGCGGGTGTTCCAGAGATGTTCTCTGAAACAATCCGCAAATTGGCATCCTGTCTTCCCAATGTACAGGGAACCACATTGGGTGCAACGGATACAGTAGATGATATTGGTGGAAGTACAGGTAAATTTCTATCGATGTGGAAAGATCTTTTGGGGCCTTGGACAGAGGTGAGGGTGGTGGTGGAGGCACAGGTTTTGCACCTCTTGCAGTGGCAAGGTAAGATGCCAGGAATGGGGTGTAGGCTGGTGGGGGTCTAGGATCTGACAAGGGATACACGGATGGAATGGTCTCTCTCTGAAACGCTGATAGGGCTGGGGAGGGAAATCTATCCAGGGTGGTGGGGTCTATTTATAGATGGTGGAATTGGCAGAGGATGATGCGATGTATACAGACGTTGGTGAGGTGGAAGGTAAAGACTAACAGATTCTGTCTTTGTTGTATTGGGAGGGGTGGGGTTCAAGGGCAGAGGTGAAGGAAATGGAGGAGGTGCGTTTGAGGGCATCGTTGACCATATAGGAAATTGCTGTCTTTGAAGAAGGAGGTCATTTGGGATTTTCTATGGTAGAACTGGTCATCCTGGGAACAGATGTGGTGGAGGTAGAGGAGTTGGGAATAAGGGATGGCATTTTTACAGGAGGCAGGGTGGGAGGTATTGTAGTCCAGGTAGTTGTGGAAGTCATTAGTTTTGTAGTAAATGTCTGTGGTTAGTTGGTCACTAGTGATGGAGATGGAGAGGTCCAGGAAGGGGAGGGAGGTGTCTGAGATGGTCCAGGTGAATTTGCGGTTGGGATGAAAGTTGTTAGTGAAGTTGATGAACTGTTCAACCTCATGGGAGCACGAGGTAGCGCCAATACAGTCATCGATGTGGTGGAGGAAAAGGGAGGGGATGGTGCCAGTGTAGCTGCAGAAGATGAACTGTTCTACGTACCTGACAAAGAGACAGACACAGTTGGGACCCATGGTCACCCTCTTCGTTTGGAGAAAGTGGGAGAATTGGAAGGAAAAGTTGTTAAGGGTGAGGACCAGTTCAGCCAGGTCGATGACGGTGTCAGTAGAAGAGTACTGGTTGGGACGGCATGAGAGGAAGAAACGGAGGGCTTGGAGGCCTTTGTCATGGCAGTTAGATACATACAGGGACTGGATGTCCTTGGTGAAGATAAGGCGTAGAGGGCCGGAGAAACAAAAGTCTTGGTGGAGGTCTTGGACTCTGATCTCCAGCAACTGCAGTCCTCACTTTGTCCTATTAATCCAGAGATCCTGGTAATATTCTGGGGACTTGGGTTCAAATCATGCCATAATAGATGATAGAATTTGGATTCAATAAATATCTAAAGACTAATGATGAACATGAAACAATTATCAGGAAAAACTCATCTGGTTCACTAATGTCCTTTCGAGAAGGAAACTGCTATCCTTGCCTGGTCTAGTCTACATGTGACACCAGAATCACAGCAATGTGGTTGACACTTAGTCCAATTAGGGATGGATAATAATGCTGGTCTGGCCAGTGACATTCAATTCTGTGAATGAATAAAAATTTTTTGATACAACTACAGTGGAATAATGGCAATATACCTCATTAAGGTGATTACTATGAAGATCTGCTCTGACTCAACAACAGCTTTTGACAGATAATTCCACCTTTTCAACACATGCTCTGCAGGGAAATTTCTTCAAACTTATTTAATTTCTTTGCAGGCATCTTAAATAAGTAACTTTCTGTTGCTGTCTCACCAGCCAATGCAAGCAATTTCTTTATCTAATTACAAACCTTAAGAGTCTTGAAAAAAATCCATCTGGTTATCTGTTAATAATTTGAGTGTCAGTGAAACTTGCCCACCAAGCTAAATTAGGTAGAGAATTTCATTTATATTGACCTAGTGACAAGAAAGAAATTGCAAAGACAATGTTTTTGACTTGAAAGGTAATTTGGATCTGGTGATTGTCTCACAACAATGTTAGTTTTGTTATTCCTTAGTTTGGGGTCACAGGACTGGGGAATGACTATCCCAGTGCATCAAAAATCATTTAGACATAGTAAACTGGGGTGGCATGGTAATTCAGTGGTTAGCACTGTTACCTCACAGCACCAGGGACCCAGGTTCAATTCCAGCCTTGAGTGACTGTCTGCGTGGATTTCCTTCGGGTGCTCCGGTTTTCTCCCACAGTCCAAAGATGTGCAGATGAAGTGAATTGGCCATGCTAAATTGCCCACTGTGTTCAGGGATGTGTAGGGTAGGAGGAATGGGTCTGGATGGGTTATTCTTCAGAGAGTTGGTGTGGACTTGTTGGTGCAAAGGTCCTGTTTCCACATGGTAGGGAAATGGGTCCATTTTAAACAATCATCCCCTGCCTTTTCCACCATCTCCAGCAGGTTAACATCACCAAATAAAGATATCTTCCCCTCCCCTCTGTTGTCAGAATTCCACACTCTCCATTCCCTCTGCGACACTCTAGTCCACTACTCTAACATTTCCTCAGCATGTCATCCATCACCACCCCTGCCCCTCACCCACCCCAATACTGCATGGCATTTCTCTATGTAATTGCAGAAGACATAACTTGCCCTTTCACCTCCTGGCCTCTTATATTTCAAGGCTCTAAACACAACTTCCAGGTGAAGCAGTATTTTACTTATACATCTTTCAATTTTGTCGACTATAGTCATAATGCAGTCTCCTTTACATTGGTGTCATGCATTTGGTACTCCTAATATAACTCCTTTACATTGGTGAGCCCAAACAGAAATTGGATGATCACTTTGCAGAACGCCTTCACTCTTTCCTAAGAATGACTCTGACCTGGGTTCAATTCCCGCCTCAGGCGACTGACTGTGAGGAGTTTGCATGTTCTCCCCGTGTCTGCGTGGGTTTCCTCCGGGTGCTCCGGTTTCCTCCCACAGTCCAAAGATGTGCGGGTCAGGTGAATTGGCCATGCTAAGTTGTCCGTAGTGTTAGGTAAGGGGTATATGTGGGGGTGTGGGTGGGTTGCGCTTCGGCGGGTCAGTGTAGACTTGTTGGGCCGAAGGGCCTGTTTCCACATTGTAAGTAATCTAATCTAATCTAATCTAATCTTTCAGTTGCTTGCCATTTTAATAAATAATCTTGCTCCCATGCTAACATTTCTGTTCTGGGCCTGCTATAGAGTTCTAGCAAAGCCCAATGCAAGCTGAGGGAACACCATCTCATTTTCCACTTAGGCACACTAAGACTCAGTATTGAGTTCAACACATTCTGAGCATGACCTCTGCCCTCTATTTTGATTACTGTATAGATGATCCCCTTCCCTCTAGCCTTGCCTTATCTGTGTCGGAGCGCTAAGATGCAAAGGCATCTATATGTCCTGGTACATTAATCATTTAAGGCTAACATGCAGGTACAGCAATAATTAGGAAATCTAACAGAATGCTATGATTTATTATGAGGGAAATTGAATATACTGGTAGGAAGGTTATGCTTCAGTTGTATATGATACTGGTGAAAACACATCTAGAGTACAGTATTGGCCTTCCTATTTAAGGAAGGATATAAGTATATTGAAAGCAGTTCAAAGCATGTTTACTAGATTAATAAAAAGCAAAGTACTACAGATGCTGAAGATCTAGACAAAAAGAAAAACAGAAATTGCTGGACAAACTCAGTAGATCTTACAGGATTGTGGAGAAAAAGCAGAGCTTTGCTGTGAGCCCCTAAAAACACCATTTATCTTCAGTGATTTGTTTATTTTTAGCACTTTTTAAGTTATAAAACCATCACCAATTATTACTACTTTTCTAAAAATGAAGACATGGGCTGACTGCCTGCCCCTCTTCCATGGTTACGTTAGAGCCCGGGTGTCCTTGG
Organism: Hemiscyllium ocellatum; assembly: GCF_020745735.1. Taxonomy (NCBI): domain Eukaryota; kingdom Metazoa; phylum Chordata; class Chondrichthyes; order Orectolobiformes; family Hemiscylliidae; genus Hemiscyllium; species Hemiscyllium ocellatum. Next base: position 80,262,238 of record NC_083408.1, read on the forward strand.
AGAAGGAGCACGCGGTATCCACCAACGCCCTGGAGTTGTTCAGGGAGAGGTGGGCGCCGCAGGGAGTGGAGTGCATCATTTCCCCCTCCAACTCTATTTTGATTTAGTCCCTGCTCTCCCCTTCACTGTTTTGATCACACAACATTGCCCTTTGATTAAAAAAAAGTGAAGACATGAACTGGGTGAACTGGGTGAATTGTATAAATCACATACAATTTTATTTTATGCGATTTTTCAAACCTCTCAAAGTCAAATTTCTCAAGTGTCAAAGGACATAAAACGTTCTCAGAGGGAATTTATTTTTGGCTAAGAATTATGAATTCTGTGCCCATGTTTGCATGATGTTCTTTCAAGAGTTTTGGGAGTATATTTAAGTTGCTCGTCACTTGTATGATTCCTCACTTGTTTCCCTGCTAAAATAAGAAAGTGGTAAAATTAGAATCCTAATTGTTGCTGGTTTTGGTGATGTGGGAATTCGGTGTTCTGAAATTAAAAATCGCTCTATTTCTCACCACTTTTGGCATAGTTCACACAACTTGTCCTGCTTCGAAGGCTGCCAGTGAGTATGCATGCCTGGCATAGGCTGGAAGCATGCAGCGTTGGCAGATTACAAGTATACTGTATCAAACACCGATTAGGCACCTGACCTGCTGACTTACAAGTCCAATTAATGCACTGTTATAAACAGTCTCTGCTGAACCTGTACTCAACCACTCTCTGTCACAACCAAGTTAAAGATATCAACATGCAACTTTCAGGTGAGATGCTTAAAATGTTTAATGCTGCTGCAGAATTAGTGAATGTATTATGTTCAATGCTTTTGGAGGAGTCCTGAAAAGTTATTGTAGTTGGAAGGGATGGAACTGGATTTCTTCAAGATCAATGCAGTTTGATAACTTCTGAGCAGAAAGCCTACTCTCATTCATATAGTTTTTAAAGAGAAGAGGAAGAGGGTTTTCAATAGAAGGCCACATTCATGTAGGGAGTAATCCTCCTACCTTCACATCATCTGAGAGCAGTGACTGAAGGTGCTACAATGCATTCTTTCTCTGTCTCTGGATCAAAGTCCTGGAACTCTTTCCTAATATCACTGCAGGTGTACCTGTCTCCTTGGTCTGCCCGCAGTAGTAAAGAAAAGAATGTTCATCACATTCTCAAATCAACAATATTTGCTGGCCTAGCCAGTGATGCCCACATCCTATGGGCATGAATAGGAAAAAGTCACAGAACTATTACAGAGGGGACATTAATTGTGTTTGCATTCCTTCTGAAAGAGTAACTTACTTAAGTACAGTTGTCCTGCCTTCTTCCCATCACTGTTCACATTCATTCTTTTAAAGGTACAATCCACTTTCTTTTTGAATGCTTCATTAGAACATACCTTCATTGCATGCCTAGTTAATGTATTCCAGAACCTAAATCAGGACGAGGGAGTATTCGATTTGAGAAAGTGCATAAGATAGTAATACACAATCAATCTGAATGATTTCAGTGATACCAGCTGCAAAGACCTCTGCAGTCTCTGCCAGCCCAGGAATTTACAACCACTTCTCCAAAGGGTTCAGGAGACGAAGGTATGCCAATCCCACCTGCTACTGCATCTTATATGTAAGCGTGTCCTGCAGGCTTGGGGGTGAGTGGACAGTAAAGTGGAGGGAATATAGTAATTGATTGTGGTATGTGGCTGAACAACTGGAAAGTGGTTGAAGCTGCAAGAAGCCGGGGTGTGAGGGTCGCAGCATTTTGGTGGACGGGAGGGATCTGAAACTGTGCTGATAGTTAGCGGGTCCTGAGTGGGGTAAATAATGAGCCGGTGGGGGAGCAATGCACTGGAGCACGTAGGCTCTGAGCCGGGTGGCAGAGCCTGCCACTTCAGTGTGAGAACTTTTGCAGCGTGCCCTGGTCAAAATGCCTCGAGCCCCTGGAGCTTAGGTCACGTGTGTCTGAGTGACCAATGGCATTCAGTGCTGAGCAGGCGGCGGTGGCGGCGGCTGAGGAAAGGCAAACGGCGTCGGGGTCCGGATCCGGGTCTGGCACCGGCACCGGGAACAGCGGTGCTGAGACCGAGCGACTGTCCGTACTGGACATGCCCAATAAAAACAAGAAAGACAAGGTGAAGGTGGCCGAAGGAAGCTGCGGCGGCGGCGGGGGGTGGGGAATGCTGTGTTTGCCGGGGCCGAACCGGGAGGGACGGGTGAGATGTTCAGAGCCCCCCCCCCTTCCTCTGGGGACCGGCCCGCGTTTCTCCCTGAACAACCGGCGTCTCCTCCGGTGGGACATCTTACATTTAGGCCACTGGGGAGGCGGCAGCCCCAGGGGGGGTGGGGGGCGAAGAGAGTTTGGGATTTCTTTCCCCGGAGCGGCCGGTAACCGCTCTTACTCCCCCTCCCCCTCCCCCTCCCCCTCCCCCTCCAAACGGTAAACTCGCTTTACCTCAACTCCGCCTTGATGCTTTAATCTCTTCACTTTCAGGAACCTCCAAAAACTGGGAAAAGTGGCAAAAGCGGCACAAAGGACGCTCAGGAGAATGCCGAAGTGGAGGTAAAGATTGACGGGGGGAGGGAGGGGGAGACCGGAGGGGGCTCTCGCGCCCTCGGAGCGGTTTAACTGGAGAGAGAGAGAGATAGAAGGGGTGGGGGTGGGGGTGGGGGTATTGGGACCCGCCGCTACCTTTCCCGGGCTGTGGGCTCTGCCCGTGTCCGATTTCCCTCTGGTTTACCTGCTGCAGCGCCCCGGGCTTGTCTTCGTCTTCGTACATCTACTGTTCCCATTTGACGCAAGGATACACTGCAGCGAAATATTTCCAGAAGGTACTGTATTGTGGACGCTGTCGGATTTCGATGTCACCCTGATCATATTTGGGTGGTTGTATAGTTTTGTAAATCAGGGATTCATATTGCACTAATTTCTAAAAGGCAACTTAATCTGTCATTTCTTAGAATCTAAAATACAAGTTAGAAACTGATGTTCTATACTTCACACGAACCACTTCCTCCAGTTTACTTCCTATTTTACCGCATCTCTTGCCTCCCCATTCCTTTTAAACGCTCGTATGTGTCAGGCAGCTTATAGCATATTGTTTCAACCAATTCAAATAGTTTCTTCTTCATCTATATTTTACCTGTTTGTGATTTTCTTAAATTTGTTACATTGTTCTTGACTCACCTACAAGTGAAAGTTGTTTCTCCACATCATCAAACTCATTTGCAAGTTTGAACAACAGTTCTCTAGTTTTGCCTTTTTCCACTGCCTTACTAGGCCATTTGAGAGCAGTTAGGAGTCATCGCCATTTATGAGTTGACTGCAGGCCAGACCGGGTAAAGATAACTTATTTCCTCTAGAAATGATGATCCTGTCTCCTGATCATTAATTCAGGCCTCTGGATTATTAGCTGAGTGAAGTGGCCTGTCAAGACCTGAGCTCTTGACAAATACAAAGGCATCTTGCACATTCATCTCAAAAGTGTAAGACACTTTTAGTGACATCCATCAAGGCAAATGAGGAGTGTTACATTACTCCTCCCAAACATAGTATGCATTTACTTTCCAACTTGAGTTAGTATGAGGTTGTTCGAGCACCACGAAGGTCAAGCAGTAGCTCGAAGCTAAGCCGATACAGGACCATAATGTAAACGGGCATTCTGCATGTGGAATTGTTATTCCTAATTCACTGAAAGCAATGTGGATTGCACAGATTCAAATTAATTAAAGTAGAAACACCATCCAAGTTTATTACATTCATAAATTACAATATACCCATAGCATTACGACTGACTAATGACGAATCTTGGGGCAAAAGCAATTTTTAGAGAGGTGTAAGCCAATAGATAAGAGGTGATTAGTTTATGGTGTGAAGAGCAAGTGTCCCAGGTTAATGGTTTAAAGTGATGGGTTTGACAACTTTCAGACATTTCCCACGAAAGGATGGTGATGTGGATATTTTACTTTCAAATGTTCTTAGTCTTAATGGCCATGTCACACTTTTTTGGCTCATGTTTGTGGCAACCCAGTGCCATAATTGTCTTACACATGCATGTTGTTGTTCTATCCCTCCTATTACAGTAACCTTTCTCTCATTTGTTGATCCTGTCATTAATTTTTGATGGGCTTTTTGGGTACTTTTGAGTGTCAGTTTCCCTGCTATGTGTGTGTGTGTGTGTGTGTGTGTCTATTAGATGGTTCCATTATTTTCTGCCAAATCTGACTATAGTGCATTCACTTTCCCCATCCAAGTCACTAACATATTGAATAATGATGTATTGAACTCCTGGCACTCCGCTAGTTTCAGGTTGCCATCCTGAAAATTTCCCCCTCATCCCAATTCTGTCTTTGAATTAATTCTATCCATGTTAAAGACAGTGGGCTCTATTACATTGCCAAATGTGCAGTGCCTTAACATGGGCCTTCTGAAAATCCAAATGTATTATGTAACTGCTTCCCCTTTATTTCTATTGCTTGTTACCTCAAAGAAATATAGTAAATCTATCAGGCATGATGACCCTTCCAAGAAGTCAGGCCAACTCTGCTTGATTGTATTCTGTATATTTAAAAGCATTGCTGCTGTGTGGAGTCATAGAGATGTACAGCATGGAAACAGACCCATGGTCCACTCGCCCATACCCACCAGATTGCCTAAATTTATCTAATCCCATTTGCCAGCCTTTGGCCCATAACCCTCTAAACCTTTCCTATTAAATGTTGCAATCATACCAGCTTCCACCACTTCCTCTAGCAGCTCAATTCATACATGGTCACCCTCTGTGTAAAAAGGTGGCCACTAAGGCCCCTTTTAAATCTTTCTCCATTCACTTCAAACCTATGCCCTCTAGTTTCAGAGTTCTGTGCTCTGGAGAAAAAGACCTCGTCCATTTACAGTACCCATGCCCCTCATCGTTTTATAAGCTTATGTAAGGTCACCCCCTCAGCCTCCAATGCTCTGAGGAAAATCGCCCTAGCCTATTCAGCCTCTCATTATGGCTCAACCCCTTCAACTATAGCAACGTCCTTGTAAATCTTTTCTGAACCCTTTCAAGTTTCACAACATCCTTCCTATAGCAGGGAGATCAGAATTGTATGCAGTACTCTGAAAGTGGCCTGACCAATGCCCTGTACAGCTGCAACATGACCTACCAACCCCTATACTCAGTGCTCTAACCAATAAAGGAAAGCATACCAAATGCCACCTTCACTATCCTATCTACCTGTGACTCCACTTTCAAGGAACTATGTACCTGCACTCCAAGGTCTCTTTATTCAGCAACACTCCCCAGGACCTTACCATTAAGTGTAAGGTCCTGCCTTCATTTGTCTTTCCAAAATGCAGCACCTCGCATTTATCTAAATTAAACTTCACATCTGTCACTCCTGGGCCCATTGGCCTAACCAATCAAGAATCCTCTTTTATTCAGTAACCTCCTTTGCTGTACGCTACACCTCCAATATTGGTGTCATCTGCAAACTAACTATACCATGGCAGCTCAGTGGTTAGTACTGCTGCCTCATACTGGCAGGGCCCCGAGTTCAATTCCCGCCTCTGGTGACTGTCTGTGTGGAGTTTGCACATTTTCCCTGTGTCTGCGTGGGTTTCCTCCGGGTGCCAGTTTCCCCCCTCTCAATCCAAGAATGTGCAGATCAAGTGAATTGGCCATGCTAAATTGCTCATAGTGTAAGGTGCATTAGTCAGGGGAATGGGTCTGGGTGGGTTACTTTTCAGAGGGTTGTTGTGGACTTGTTGGGCTGAAGAGCCTGTTTCCACACTGTAGGGAATCTAATCATACCTGTTATGCTCACATCCTTTGTCTCCGCCGCATCTGCTCCCGGGAGGACCAGTTCCAATACCGTACAGCCCAGATGGCCTTTTCTGACGAAAAGCAGTGGCCCAGCACCGATCCTTGTGGCACACCACTGGCCACATGCCTCCAGTCTGAAAAGCAACCCTCCACCACCACCTGCTGTCTTTTACCTTCGAGACAGTTCTATATCTAAATGGCTGGTTTTCCCTGTATTCCATATGATCAAATCTTGGTAACCAGTCTACTATGAGGAACCTTGTTGAATGTCTTACAGAAATGCGTATAGATCATGTCTACTGCTCTGCCCTCATCAACCCTCTTTGTTACCTCTTCAAAAAAACTCAATCAAATCATGAAACATATATGAACAGGAAGGGTTTGGAGGGATATGGGCCGGGTGCTGGCAGGTGGGACTAGATTGGGTTGGGATATCTGGTCAGCATGGACAAGTTGGACCGAAGGGTCTGTTTCCATGCTGTACATCTCTATGACTCTGATTTCCCACACTCAAAGCCATGTTGACTATGCTTGATCAGCCCTTGCCTTTCTAAATACATGCAAATCCTGTCCCTTGGGATTCCCTCCACCAATGTCTGTTGTTCCCTGGCTTTTTCTTTCCACCTTCCTTGAACAGTGGCACCACATTATCCAACCTCCAGTCTTCCAGCACCTTGCCTGTGGCTATTAGTGATACAAATATCTCAGCAATGAACTGAGATAATTTCTCTACTTCCTACAGAGTTCTCGGTTACACCTGATCAGGCCCCTGGCATTTATGCACCTTTATGCATTTCATGACAGCCAACACCACCACCACTGTAATATGGACATTTTTTCACAATGTTGCTACTTATTTCCCCTCGTTCTATATCTTTCATGTCCTTATCAACAGTAAACACAGAAAATACTCATTTAGTATTTTCCCCATCTTTAAGAACCCCTAGTTACTCTTTCGTTCTTTAATGTATTTGTAGACTCCCTTTGCATTTGCCTTCAGTCTATTTGCCAAAAGATGTCTATTGTTCCCTTTTTTGTCATCCTGATCTCCCGCAAGTATCCTCCTACTGCCTTCTACTCTTCTAGGGATTCACTCAATCTCTGCTGTCTATACCTGACATATGCTTTCTTTTTTTCTTAAGCAAAACCTCAATTTCCCTAGTCATCCAGCATTCCCTAAACCTGTCAGCCTTGCCTTTCACCCTAACAGGAATATATTGTCTCTGGAGCTGAAAATGTGTTGCTGGTTAAAGCACAGCAGGTTAGGCAGCATCCAAGGAACAGGAAATTTGACGTTTCGGGCCAGAGCCCTTCATCAGGAATCCTGATGAAGGGCTCTGGCCCGAAACATCAAATTTCCTGTTCCTTGGATGCTGCCTAACCTGCTGTGCTTTAACCAGCAACACATTTTCAGCTCTGATCTCCAGCATCTGCAGACCTCACTTTTTACCCTATATTGTCTCTGGACTCTTGTTATCTCATTTTTGAAGGCTTCCCATTTTCCGGTTGAACCTTTACCTGTAAGCATCAGCCCCCGATCAACTTTTGAATATTCTTGCTTAATACCGTCAAAATTGGCCTTCCGCCAATTTTGAACTTCAACTTTTAGATCTGGAATATCCTTTGCTGTTACAGTTTTAAAATGAATAGAATTATGTCACTGGCCCCAAAGTGCTCTCCACTGACATCTGCTATCTGCTCTGCTTTATTTCCCAAGAGTAGATCAACATTTGTACCTTCTCTAGTAGGTACATTCACATACTGAATCAGAAAACGTTCTTGTGCAGCCTAACAAATTTCTCTCCATCCGAGTCCTTAACAATATGGCAGCCCCAGTCTATGTTTGGAAAATTAAAATCTCCCACCATAACCACCCTATTATTCAAACAGATAACTGAGATCGCCTTAGATGTGTTTCTCAATCTCCTGCTGAATATGGTTGGGAGTCTATAGTACAATCACAATAAGGTGATCATCCCATTCTCATTTCTCAGTTCCACCCAAATAACTTCCCTGGATGTGTTCGCAGGAATATCCTCCCTAAGTACAGCAGTAGTATTATCCCTAATCAAAAATGTCACTCCCTCTCCTCTCTTGCCCCCACCCATCCCATCACCTATCAATCCTTCTTATAACATCTATACCTTGGACACTGAACTCCTAATCCTGTCCATCCCTGAGCTACGTGTTTGTAATTGCTATGAAATCCCAGTCCCGTGTTCCTAACCATGCCCTGAGTTCTGCCTTACCTGTTAGACCTTTTCCATTGAAATAAATGTGTTTTAATTTATCAGTCCTACCTTGTTCTCTGCTTTGTTCCTGCCTGCCCTGACTGTTTGACTTGGCCCTTTTCCCAACTGTACTAGTCTCAGACTATTGTGTTTTCTCACTATCTTTCCCCCTTACCCAGTTTAAATCCTCCTAAGCAGCTCGAGCAAATCTCCTCACTTGTATACTAATGCCCTTCCAATTCAGGTGCAATCCATCCTTCTTATACAGATCACTTCTACCCCAGAAGACATTCTAAGGATGCAAAAATGTGAGCCCTTCCTGCCAGCTCCTTAATCACGATTCATCTGCTCTGTCCTTCTATTCATACCCTCACTAGCTCGTGGCACAGGGAGTAATTCAGATAATACTACAGTCGAGGACCTCATTTTTGAATTCTTGTCTAACTTCCTATATTGTCTCCTCAGAATCTCATCCTTTTCTTCCTCTAAGTCATTCGTTCCAATGCGTACAATGACGTCTTGGTCCCTCTTACCTTTGAGAATGTTCTGCACCTTCTCCAAGATATCCTTGATCTTAGCACCATGGAGGCAGCACACCATTCTGATGCCTTGCAGCTGGCCACAAAAATGTCTGTCTATGCCCCTGACCAGAGAGTCCCCTTTAACAATCAGTAGCTTGGAACCTTATGTACTCCTCATTACATTAGAGCCAGTCTCAGTACCTGCATCAGAAACCTGGCTGTCAGTGCTTCAGTTTCCTGAGAGTCCATCAGCCCCTACGTTTTCCGAAACAGCATACTTGTTTGAAATGGGGAGGGCTGAAAATGTGTTGCTGGAAAAGCGCAGCAGGTCAGGCAGCATCCAAGGAAGAGGAAATTCAATGTTTCGGGCATAAGCCCTTCATCAGGAATGAGGAAAGTGTGTCCAGCAGGCTAAGATAAAAGGTAGGGAGGAGGGACTTGGGGGAGGGGCAATGGAGATGTGATAGGTGGAAGGCGGTCAAGGTGAGGGTGATAGCCCGGTGTGGGGTGGGGCGGAAAGGTCAGGAAGAAGATTGCAGTTTAGGAAGGCTGTGCTGAGTTCGAGGATTCGACTGAGACAAGGTGGGGGGAGGGGAAATGAGGAAACTGGAGAAATCTGAGTTCATCCCTTGTGGTTGGAGGGTTCCCAGGCGGAGGATGAGGCGCTCTTCCTCCAATCGTTGTGTTGTTATGGTCTGGCGATGGAGGAGTCCAAGGACCTGCATGTCCTTGGTGGAGTGGGAGGGGGAGTTAAAGTGTTGAGCCACAGGGTGGTTAGGTTGGTTGGTCCGGGTGTCCCAGAGGTGTTCTCTGAAACGTTCCGCAAGTAGGCGGCCTGTCTTCCCAATATAGAGGAGGCCACATCGGGTGCAGCGGATGCAATAGATGATGTGTGTGGAGGTACAGGTGAACTTGTGGCGGATATGGAAGGATCCCTTGGGGCCTTGGAGAGAAGTAAGGGAGGAGGTGTGGGCGCAAGTTTTGCATTTCTTGCGGTTGCAGGAGAAGGTGCCGGGAGTGGAGGTTGGGTTGGTGGGGGGTGTGGACCTGATGAGGGATTCACGGAGGGAGTGGTCTTTTCGGAACGCTGATAGGGGAGGAGAGGGAAATATATCCCTGGTGGTGGGGTCCGTTTGGAAGTGGCGGAAATGACGGCGGATGATATGCTGTATATGGAGGTTTGTGGGGTGGTAGGTGAGAAACAGTGGGGTTCTGTCTTGATGGTGGTTGGAGGGCGGGGCTCAAGGGCGGAGGAGCAGGAAGTGGAGGAGATGCGGTGGAGGGCATCGTCGATCACGTCTGGGGGGAGTCTGCAGTCCTTGAAGAAGAAGGCCATCTGGGCTGTATGGTATTGGAACTGGTCCTCCCGGGAGCAGATGCGGCGGAGACGAAGGAATTGGGAATATGGGATGGCGTTTTTACAGGGGGCAGGGTGGGAGGAGGTGTAGTCTAGGTAGCTGTGGGAGTCAGTCGGTTTATAGTAGATGTCTGTGTTGATTCGGTCGCCTGAGATAGAAATGGAAAGGTCTAGGAAGGGGAGGGAGGAGTCTGAGACGGTCCAGGTGAATTTGAGGTCGGGGTGGAAGGTGTTGGTAAAGTGGATGAGCTGTTCAACCTCCTCGTGGGAGCACAAGGCAGCGCCGATACAGTCATCGATGTAGCGGAGGAAAAGGTGAGGGGTGGTGCTAGTGAGGGCCACAGGAGACTCTTGCATGACCTTCTTGCCTCTCCTACCTTTCCTGGAGGTAGCCTATCTACCTGATTGTATCTTTGGTTGATATCCCTTCCTGTAATTCCCAACCATCAAATCCCAGCTCCTGTAAATTCCTCATGCCTCTAACTGCCGCTCCAACCAATTCATGCGATCTGATAGGAATCACAACCAAATACACTTTCTGCAGACATAATCATCAGTACCATGGAAACTCTCCCTAATCTCCCACACCTGATGGGAAGAGCATATCATTTTACTCAGGCCATCTTTGCAGCTTACCAATCTACCGAGCCAGAAAATAGTGCAGTCTTACTGCTCTGAAAAACACTTCCCAGCTTACTTAGTACCTATGTTTGTAGTTTTAAAATTTAATTAAGAGACGGATCTCAATAAAACATATGGTCAAAAAAGAACCCACTCTACTCACTAATGTAGATTTACAAAAAAAGTAAGGTTACACTTTAAAAGACCACTTAGCTGTTCTCTTGCTGTGAGCTCTCCAACACAGATTTCTCCAAGATCAGTTGTGAATTTCCCTGTTTGTTAATTTTTTCTTAGACAAAGTCTGATATCCAGAGATACTTGAAGTCAAACAGCAGAACAGTCAACCATGCAGATTCATAGCTGCATCAGACAGCAATGCAGGTTTATTTCTCTTTGATTCACTTCCCACTTTGTCTATTTACCTCCTTTTTAAAGTGCTGTTGATTGATCTTTTCCCAAAGTTCCAAGACAATGCAACAGCTTATAAGATGGTAATTACTGCTCCTAGAATTCCTGAAAAATACCTCAAAAAAAGGAGTAGCTGTTACGATGACAATTTTCCCGTCCTCCATCTTGGATTACCTAGAATGCTTTTGGAGCTTTTATAAAAGACTCTAATATATCCCAATCACAGATGTTAAACTAAATGGCCTTTTTTTTTTGTTCTATAGCCTCCTACCTTCTTAAATAAGCGCTTACATCGGCAAGGTTGTAATCCTCTGGGATTTCTCCAGAATCTAAGAATTCCTGGAAGATTGCCACCAGTTCATTCACTATCTCCGTAGCTACTTCCTTTAATATGTTAGGATGTATCTCATCAGGTCTAGAGGACTTGTTGGTCCTTAGCTCCTTTAGTTTCCCTAGCACTTTTTCTGTAGCGATACGGATTGAATTTATTACTTTTCCTCCTTTTGCCACTTGAATTTGTAATTTTGGAATGCTATTAATGTCTTCTATTGTGAAGATTGATGCAAAGTATTTATTGAAATCCTCAGTTAATTTCAGGTCCCCTGTCATTATTTCCTCCCTCATTTTTATAAGGTGCCTGTGATCATTTTGGCTTCTATCTATTTTAAAGTGTTGCTGTCCATCTTAATGTTACTTGCACATTTATCCTCATAGTTTATTTTCTCCCTCGTTCTTCAGATTATCTTTGTTTTTGAAACCTTCCCGATCCATTGGCATACTACTAATCTTTTCTGCATTGCATGTTTTTGCTTTCAATTTAATGCTATCCTTAACTTCCATAGTTAGCTATGGTTGTTGTATCCCCTTCTTAGATCTCTTCCTCACTGGAATATATCTTTGCTGTGAGACATGAACTATTTTCTTTGACGTTGTTCCTCAACCGTCTTTGCTGCCGAACTCTTTTCCCAGTCCACTCCAGCCAGTTCTGCCCATAGTCCTTTGTATTTGCCCTCATTAACGTTTACACAGTTGTTTCTGATCCAAGTTCCTCCTCCTAAAACTGAATTTTGCCCTGTTATATTCAGTCTGATCTAGGATATCTTATACTTTGACATCACATACAAACACTGCTTCATTACACATCACATCCAAAATAGCATTGTTAGATCCATAACACATTTTTCTCAGAAACTGTCCCACATGCTCTCTGTCCAATTGGCAGAGGAAGAATTAACAATCCCAACATACATGAATATTAAAGTCACCCATTTCTAATGTATTGCTTTCTCTTTTTATTCCTTGGGGATCCTTATTTGCTGTTGTGCTTGGAGGTTTGGTTACATCACTTTTTCATATCTTTTAAATTGCCATTAATCCATCTGCTGTACTCTGGGTCATAAAATCATCTGCATTGAAATCTTTTAAAAGTATTAAAGGTGGAAAGAATTTTCTTGAATCTGGTGTAAATGAAAGTGGCCAGCTCAAGGTTGATCTTCTACAATTCCATAGGAAATTTTTTTTGGGGTAGCTAATACCTATGTTGTTGTAGATCAGTTCTGTTACTGCAAAAGTGCAAACTGCAGTATGATTCCCTAAGTGTATTTAGGAACTTGAGTGTGAACATCTTCAAGAAGTTTAGAACCCCTGCAGCTTCTCACCCATCTTGTATAACTCTAGCTGGTACAAATAGAAGTTTCAGAAATTATTTTTAGTGTAAATGAACAGTTGGGTTACTATTCAGTTCAAAGGATTGGCTCTTGATTGAAGTTCCAATGTGAGGAAGTTCAGGAGGATTTTTGCATGGTTTTGAAGGAGGTCAAATGTAAGTTATATTCTCCAACCATCAAAGAGCCATTAAGAAATGCTATTATTAACTTATTTTTCATTTCTTAAGATTAAGAGCAGCATGAAATCCAGACTGGCAAATATTCTTTCCAGAAGGATACACAGCAACAAACTGTAAACCAACTTTTGAGCTTAACTTTTTTAAAAATCTGTATTCCATCAAAATATCTTGTGAACCCAAGAACATGTAAGGACATTAGAGGAAAGAAAAAACAGACTTTCCAGAATTCAACAATGGACTTTACTGAGACTTGGTTGAGGGAAGGGAATGATTTGTAGCCAAATATCCCAGAACATCGATGCGTCAGGCAGGATAGTGTGGCAGGTAAAAGGGGTGGAGGAGTTGCATTACTGGTCAGAGAGGATATCACAGCTGTGTTGAAGGAGAGCAGTACGGAAGACTTGAACAGTGAGGCAAAATGGGCAGAGCTCAGAAATAGGAAGGGTGCTGCAACCATGTGCTGTATTACAGGCCCCCCAACAGCAAATGTGAGATAGAAGTACAAATATGTAAACAGATCATGGAAAGATATAAGAGCAACAGGGTGATGGTGGTAGGAGATTTTATTTTTTCCAACATTGACACTAAGTGAATCACAGTCAGAGGTCTAGATGGAGCAGGATTTGTAAGGAGCAACCAGGAGAGTTTTCTAGAGCAGTATGTTAATAGTTCAACTCCAGAAGGGGCCATACTGGACCTGATGTTAGGAAATGAGCACAGCCAGGTGGTTGATGTTTCAGTAGGGGATTACTTTGGGAATAGTTTCATAAGTTTTAGAATAGTCGTGGACAAAGACGAGAGTGGTCCTAAAGGAAGAATGCTAAATTGGGGGAAGGCCACCAATACCAAAATTCAGCAGGAGCTGGGAAATGTAGATTGGGAACAACTGTTTGAAGGTAAACCCAGATTTGATATGTGAGAGGCTTTTAAAGAGGTTGATTATAATGCAGGAAAGGTATGTTCCTGTGAAAATAAGGGATCAAAATGGCAAGGTTAGGGAACCATGGATGGCAGGTGAAATGGTTAGACCAGCTAAGAGAAAAAAGGATACATACATAAGATCCAGGCTACTGAAGACAGGCAAAGCTTTGGAAGAATATCAGGAGTGTAGGACCAATCTGAAATGAGGAATTAAGAGGGCTAAAAGATATATTTAGCAAACAGGGTTAAAGGAAATCCCAAAGCCGTTCATTATATAAGGGGCAAGAGGGCAACTAGAGAAAGGTTGGCACACTTGAGGACAAAGGAGGAAAGTTTTATGCATGGAGTGAAGAGAAAATGAGTGAGATTCTTAATGAGTACTTTAGATCAGTATTCACCGAGGTGAGGGGCATGACTGATGTTGAGGTAAGGGATAGATCTTTGAGTACTCTAGGTCAAGTTGGCATAAGGAGGGTGGAAATTTTGGGTATACTAAAAGGCATTAAGGTAGACGACTCCCCAGGTCCGGATGGTATCTACCCCAGGTTACTGAGAGAAGTCAGAGACAAAATAGCTAGGGTTTTAACAGATATCTTTACAGCATCCTTGAACACAGGTGAGGTCCCGGAGGACTGGAGAATTGCTAATGTTGTCCCCTTGTTTAAGAAGGGTAGCAGGGATACTCCAGGTAATTAGAGACCGATGAACCTGATGTCAGTGATAGGGAAGCTGCTGGAGAAGATAATGAAGGATAGGATCTATTCCCATTTGGAAGGAAATGGGCTTATCAGTAATGGGCAGTGTAATTTTGTGCAGGGAAGGTGATGTCTTACAAACCTAATAGGATTCTTTGAGAAGGTGACAAAGTTGTTTGCTGGGGGAACAGCTGTAGATGTCGTATACATGGACTTTAGTAAGGCATTTGATAAGGTTCCCCATCGTAGGCTGATGGAGAAGGTGAAGTCTTATGGGGTTCAAGGTGTGCTAGCTAGATGGATAGCGAACTGGCTGAGCAACAGGAGACAGTGTATTAGTGGAAGGGAGTTTCTCAAAATGAAGACCTGTGACCAAAGGTGTTCCACAGGGATCCGGCTAGAACCACGGTTGTTTGTGGTATATATAAATGATTTGGAGGAAAGTATCCGTGTCTGATTACAAGTTTGCAGATGATACCAAGATTGGTGGAGTAACAGATGGTGAAGGGGACTGTTACAGCTTACAGCAGAATATAGATAGATTGGAGAGATGGGCAGATGGAGTTCAGCCCAGTCAAATACAAGGTGATGCATTTTGGAAGATCCAATTAAAGAGCAAGTTATATGGTAAATGGAAAAGTCCTGGGCAAATTGACGTACGGAGATCTGAGTGTTGAGGTTCATTGTTCTCTGAAGGTGGCAGCGCAGGTCAGTAGTAGTCAAGAAGACATACATCATGCTTTCCTTCATTGGATGGGGTATTGAGTACAAGAGTTGGCAGATCATGTTACATTTGTATAGGACTTTAGTTCAGCCGCATTTGGAATACTGTGTATAGTTCTGGTCGCCACATTACCAAAAGTGTGGATGCTTTGGAGAGTGTGCAGAGGAGGTTCATCAGAATACTGCCTGGTGAACCTCCTCTGGTGGTTTTATGAAGAGAGGTTGAATAGATTAGGATTATTTTCTTTTAGAAAGATGGAGGTTGGGGGGGGCCTGATTGAGGTCTGTAACATCATGAGAGGTATAGACAGGGTGGATAGTGAGAAGCTTTTTCCCAGAGTACGGAACTCAATTACTAGGGGTCATGAGTTCAAAGTGAGAGGAGAAGGTTTAGGGGCGATATGCTTGGAAAGTTTTTCTGAGAGTAGTAGGGGCCTGGAATGCTTTGCCAGTGGAGGTGGCAGAGGTGGAAACAATAACATCATTTAAGATGTATCTAGACAGATACAAGAATGGGCAGAATGCAAAGGGATACAGATCTTTAGAAAATAGGTGACAGGTTTAGATAGAGAATCTGGACCGGCACAGGCTTAGAGGAACAAAGCTTTTTTGTTCTTTGTATTTCAACAGATTTGAGAGATCAGCATTGCTTTTATTTCTGAATGCTATCATCTTAATATGATAACTACATTTTTCTCTCACTTGAATGAAAATTTTTAATGTTTTAGTACAGCGTTAGTTCAATGCATATTGTATGGTGTGTATATGCCTGTAATCACATCCTCAAATGTCAACCATCTTTGTTAGGGACTGGTTGAATGGTGACTACTTGCTTCCGCATAGTAAGGGGGGGGACATTGCCTATAGATATGCTTGCATAATTTCAGAACCTAGTTTTGAAGTACATCGAAGACTGATATAAGTCAGCTATATTGCTATTGCATTCTACAGTGTTGCAGATGTTATTTTTAGGAATGAATGGCATCTATGCCTTAACAACAAACTAAGAGATCAGTAGGGATTTTTTAAAAAAATTAACGTGATGTTGGGCCAGATGATTTGTTGCACCTGCATGATGTAGAAGTCGTGGACCCCATTGTGGTTCATAGTGAACACATCTGTAGCAAATGTTAGTTGCTTGAGGAACTCCTGTTCAGAGTTGATGAGCTGGAGTCTGAGCTTCGAACACTGCAATATATCAGGCAGGGGACGAGTTACCTGGAAACTTGTTTTTCGGAGGCAGCCTCACCTCTTATGTTAACTACCTTGAATTCAGTCAATGGATGGGAACAGGAGGGTGTGACTGTGAGGTAGGGAGAGGGATCCAGGAGATTGTGCTGAAGGAGCGCTACCCCATCGAAGTCATTCATGTAAATCAATACACAAGAAATTGCTAGCTTTGAAATCTGGAGGCATACCAATGTATATCTCCCTCCAGTCTGAACAAACAGTCATTGGCCATTCTGGCCTCTGGCATTCTGTGTTGGTCATGTATTGCTCAGTTATCGTATGTTTTCATTTGGAAGTGCCGGTGTTGGACTGGGATGGACAAAGTTAAAAATCTCACAATACCTGGTTATAGTTTAGATCAGAGTGGTGCTGGAAAAGCACAGTAGGTCAGGCAGCATCTGAGGAGCAGATTTTCCTGCTCCTTGGATGCTGCCTGACCTGCTGTGCTTTTCCTGCACCACTCTGACCTAAACTCTGGTTTCCAGTATCTGCCGTCCTCACTTTTGCCTAATAACAGATTATAGTCCAGCAGGTGTATTTGGAAGTACTAGCTTCTGGAGCGCTGCTCCTTCAGGTAGCTGTGGAGCAGCTTCTCTAGCTTCTTCCTTAAACATATTAAAACAGCCATCCCCTACAGACAAGCCCTCTGTATACACAGGACCTGTTCAGATGAGGAGGAACACAACGGACACCTGAAGGTAATGTAGGACGCTCTCATAAGAACAGGGTACAATGCTCAACTCATCGATCACCAGTTTGGGCATGCCACAGTGAGAAACTGTAACGACCTCCTCAGGAATCAGACACAGGATGCAACTGATAGGGTACCCTTTGTTGTCCAGTGCTTCCTTGGAGTGTAAGACCTATGCCATGTTCTTCGCAGCCTGCAACACATTATTGATGAAGTTGAGTATCTCGCCAAGACCTCCACTTCTTGCCTTTAAACAACCACTGAACCTTAAGCAGACTATTGTTCACAGCAAACTGCCCAGCCTTCAGGATATCATCGACCTCAACACCGTACAACCTTGTCATGGCAGCCACTGCAAGATATGTCAGTATTCCCATAATTCGTGGGAATACTACCCACCACCTATGCGGCAGATACTCATGTGATTCAGCCAACATTGTCTAACTCGTATGCTGCAGGTAAGGATGCCCTGAGGCATGGTACATTAGTGAGACTAAGCAGACGCTATGAAAACGGATGAATGGACACCGCACAATTGGCAGACAGGGATGTTCCCTCCCAGTCGGGGAACACTTCAGTGGTCAGGGGCATTCAGCCTTGGATCTTGGGTTCATGTCATGCTACAGGTGACCCCATTACATTATACACTCTGTCTTGTGAGTGCGCGCGCGCGCACACACACACACACACACTCTCCTACTTTCATTCACACAGACGTGCTCTCTCTCAGACACGTACATCCCCCCTCCCCCCACGTATCAGAGACTGTATCAGGTTCCAGTCAGCCTGCATAATGGAATATTAAGAGTAATTTTGGCCTCCATATTATTAAGGAAGGTTGTGCTGGCATTGGAGGGAGTCAAGAGTGTGGTGCTGGAAAAGCACAGCAGGTCAGACAACATCAGAGGAGCAGGAGAATTGACATTTCGGGCATAAGCCCTTCATCAGGAAGGCTTATGCCCAAAACGTTGATTCCTTTCTCGAATGCTGCCTGACCTGCTGTACTTTTTCAGCAACATACACTCTACTCTGATCTCCAGCAACTGCAGTCTTCACATTCTCCTGGCATGAGAGGGAATCCAGAAGAGTTGTACAAGAATGATTCCAAGGATGAAGAGCTTGTCACATGAGCGGTTGAGGACTCTGGGTCTGTACTTGGTACTGAGAAGAATGGGGAGGGGGGAGAATCTCATTGAAACTCATAAAATACTGAGCAGCCTAGATAGAGTGGCTGTGGAAATGATGTTTCCACTAACAGGAGAGAGTAGGATCTGAGGGCACAGCCTCAGAATGAAGAGATGACCTGTTACAACTGAGATGTGCAATTTCATAAGAGGGTGGTGAATCAATGGCACTCATAGCCACAGAAAGGTGTGGAGGCCAAGTTATTGAGTACACTTAAGGCAGAGATAGATGGTTCTTAATTAGTACATGGATCAAAGGTTTCAGGGAAAAGGCAGAGGATGGGGTTGAGAAATGGATCAACCATGATTGAATGGCAGAGCAGACCTGATGGACCAAGTGGCCTAATTCTGCTCCTGTCTCTTATGGTTTAATTTCACCGTGAAATATTGCCATTGTTCTGCATTATTTTGTAAATTTAATCTGTTCTAAAATTTTTAAAAGCTCATTTCCTTCAATTTTTCCTAATGTTCACTTTCTATTTCAAGAGCAAGTCGCAGTTTGTTTTTATATTGGTGAAACTAATTGGATGTTCGTCTTTGATTTGTCCATCATTCACGTGATACTAAACTCCTTATCCTTTTCACCACACAAATGTAGAGACTCGAGAAGACAGCTCCTCACAATCATCTTGGGCAATGAAAGCATGGGTAATAAATGCTGGCTCTACCAGCAATGCACGCATCCTTCAAACTATATTTAAAAGGAGAAAATTAAGTCAAACTATTTTAACCACATTTTCCATTGTGCCCAATCAGATTTTAAAAAGTAAAAGCTTCAGATTCAAAGGTGATGAGTATTGTAAAAATAGATCTCTGACCGCCATGCATATGTAGGAATTGCATTTTTTTTTGCAATTCGCAGTGTAAGGGGACAGACATGGCAACTAGAATTATCTTCTAAATAAAGACTTTGCAGATGTTTCATTGGAATTTTCTCAATTTAGCACACTGCTCATCTATAGTGGTTCTAACATTTTATCTCCTAATCAGTTTCGTAACTTATAATTGCTTAAGTTATTGCAGTATATTTTCATTCTGCCCCAGGTTTGTACATGGCTTGTCCGTGTACAAATTGTCTTTTCGCTGTACAAAACTTGTATTGAGAAAAAAGACATTTGGTGGACTTTGATAGATTTTTTTAACACTGGGATTGCATTCGTTAATTATTGACAGTTAACTGTCAGCCTCTGTTTAGATTTTAAACCAGGTATAGCATCTCTTATGAATCAAGGTCCACTGGCCAGTAATCAGCCAATTCTTTACAGTATAAATGTTGATTTACCTTTATATTAGTATTTAAGCAAATTGTCCTGATTAGTGAAAGATGAAAAACCTTTGACAAAATCTTGTCTGTCTCTCAAGCATTTCTCAAGCTTGTCAGTAGCAATACAGCTTGTAACCACCCTCAAACTTTGGATTTGTAATTTAAACATAAAATATAGGAATACTACTACAAGAATTTTAATGAAACTCGTGAGTGTGTGAACTGTTTATATTGACCATTAATCTAAATGTCCCTAGCAAGAATCCTGCTCGGAATGTTCAGTTTAAAAGATGCAGGCTTTTGTTTAGTATCTTCATAGAATTTCTGATTTTTTTATCTATGACCAAGATCATTGATTGCATTTTCTCCCTGATGCATTTGAATCAAGTGTCATTTGGATACTTATCCTGGCTGATGGCAGATTGTGTGTTTGTTGACTACTCTGAGTGGTGTTTTGAGAAAATGAAGAACTTTGGGGAAATCTCTTACTCTAATATTGAAGTATTACTTTAATTAATGTGGCACATTTCATTATCCCAGAATTTCTCAAAGTTCTTTACAAAATATTATATACTTTAGACATGTACTAACTTGTCATGTAGAAACGTAGCAGCCAATTTGATTGCACTTAGCATCTAGAAACAGTAACATAGTAATCACCAAATGATCTGTTTTATAAATTTGCTTTAGGGATGAAAATTGACTTGGACACCAGGTATAATTCCCCTCCTCTTGAAGTATTGCCATGGAATCTTTTACATGTTCCTGGTTTAATAGTTCATCTGTGAGGCAGCAATTCTGACCATTGTAATAGTACCAATAATGAGGTGATTTGGATCTTAATCTTTCTCTTGTTGAAGATTACTTAATTTTTGCTAATATTCTGATTTTGAGACTGAATTTGAAAATCTTATGATGCACATGGTGATGTGCTAGCATTAAATGTTTTTTAAATATAGTCACTTGGAATGAGAGATGACGTTTGAATAGCTGTCTGCCTCCACTTCTGGCATAATGAATCTAGCAATGGGCTTGATAGCATCTCCTCAACAGAAGTTGAGAATGAGCTGACCAAAGCCCTTGAGTCCTTAGAAAAGAATAAAACTCCCTAAAGCTAAATAAATATAAAGGAAGTGGAATGTCCTCTCAAAAGATGGGTTCTGTGAAGGGATTTTGCAATTGGATCTAACTGCTCTACACCAACATCTATAGTGTAGTCTCAATCAGTGGGTCAGAGTCAGAAAGCTTCCTGATCAGATCTGGAGTCAGGCAGGGGTGCTGCTTCTCTGTTGTCTTGTTTGTGCTGCATAGAGCCTTTTGCCAAGTCTGTCAGGAAGGATGTCAGCCTGAGATGGGTGACTCTTCCAAGCAGCAGAGGCCTACAGGTCAAAGCCTCCTTGTACATAGGTGGTGTTATTTTCTGCTCAGATCTGATGTCAGCGTGCAGATTTGTGAGCATCTGCAACCTGTTTGAACTGCCCTCAAGAGCTACGGTAAAGCAAGGCAAGAATGAAGCCATCTTCTTTGGATACTGGGCTGGTGAATGGAAAATCGTGCTTCACTAACTTAATTAGAGTTTTTTGAAGACCAAGAAGGATTGATGAGGGCACAGCAGTGGATGTGATCTACCTGGATTTCAGTGAAATGTTTCATGGTAGACTGTTATAAAACCATGAGGTGCATGGATCGAGCAAATAGACAAGGTCTTTTCTTCAGGGTTCGGGAGTCCAGAACTAGAGGACATAGATTTAAGATGAGCGGGGAAAGATATAAAAGGAACCGAAGAGGCAACTTTTTCACACCGAAGGTGGTGCATGAATGGAACGAGCTGCCAGAGGAAGTATTGGAGGCTGGGACAATTAAACATTCAAATGGCATCTAGATGGGTATATGAATAGGAAGGTGTTAGTGGAATCTGGGCCAAATGCTGGCAAGTGGGACTTGATTAGGTTAGGATATCTGGTTGGCATGGATGTGTTGGATCAAAGAATCATATTTTCTGTGTTGTACGTCACTCTGACTGATCTTTTTATCCCCTTCAGCATAAGGACAGATTTCCTGAAGGTGCTAGGAATGTGGTTTGGAGGGGCAGAGGCTGTGTAAAAACTTGGGAGAAGCATATCACCAGAGTGAGGCAGAAACTGGGCTTTTGGAAGCAGTGCTCCCTCTTCATTACAGGTAAAAATTTGGTCATCAGGTGTGAGGTAATCTCTTTCTCCTACATTGCCAGAGCCTGCGCCGTTGCAGTCACCCAAACCATCATCCACTTCATCTGGAGATCTAGGATGGATCTTATCCACAGCGACACCATGTACAAAGCTCTGGATAATTTGGGGAAAGAACATAACCAACACTGTCCTAAGTAGCCACCTTTGTGTGCAGATGCATTAAGCTCTGCGTAGACGCTCAGTACGCAAACACCAAGTGTCACTACATACTGAGATTCTACCTGTCCCTGTTGTTGCGAAGGATGGGACTGGCCTCTGTGTTGCAGAACACTCTCCAAATAGTTGGATTATTCCTATCACCTATCCTTCACAGACAAATTTGCAAAGACCTTGATCACAAGTCCATCAGGCAGTGGTCCGCACATACTGTCCTCGAGACCCTGTGGAAAAAGAGACTGTTGCACACATGCTGCTGGAATATACCTTTGCAAAGGAGAGGAATGCAGTGGTTCATGTCATTGTTCATCCTGAGCAATTCTGTGCTGTGTGGTCTGTTCCCCAGGTCAAACATCAACTGTGCTTGGAGGACCATCAGCTCAGTCTTTATTCTGCCTGAAACTTGGTCTACCAGATCAAAGAGTTGACATCAACCAAGTGCGGATTGGCACATTCCAATGTCCAAGACTATGGACTGAAGGATGCACTAAAGCTTGGGGTAGCTGTTACCAAGTTGCAGTGGGGAAAGACTACCATCAAAGGTCTTACGGCCAAAGTACAATTGCAATCTGTTGAGTTATTGGATCTTTCGGGTGCCTCTAATGTATGTAAATAGTATCTTACGTAAACAAATGCGTTGGGTTCTGTTTATTCTCCATGTGCAAAGCCTATATAGAATTGAACCGCCCTTTTGATCATGTATGTATACTTTATGTTAAAGCATATTGTTGAATTTTATTTTTGTAAAAATTGAGAACGATAGACAAGTCTGTCTAGCATGACCAAGCAGTTGTGGTTGCAACTGTCAGCACATCACCTCCTAGACATAGTTTATGTCTATTCTTGTCTGATTAGCATTCTCTTTAGCCTTGCATCATGAAACACTTTGTCATTTAATCAGTCCTGTCCTCCACCCTAACATAGACTTATCTTGTTTAAAGATTTTAGCTCATGAAAGAAGACTGCCCCAGAAGGCTGTGGAGGTCAAGTCTCTGGATATTTTCGAGAAAGAGTTGGATAGAACTCTTAAAGATAGTGGAGTCAAGGGTTATGGGGATAAGGCAGGAACAGGATACCGATTGAAGATGATCAGCCATGATCATAATGAATGGTGGTGCTGGCTCGAAGGGCAAAATGGTCTACTCCTGCACCTATTGTCTATTGAAAGTCTAGGCCCTTTATATCAGTACCAGTACAAATGATAAACATCCAGGTACTGACCGAAAATAGATGTTGTTGCCATGCGTCTGGGAGAAAATGTTGTATAGTATCCTGACCAGGGAGAATCAGAAGTGTAGCCATCACTTTTCAAGGAGCTGGATACCACATTTTTTGCTTTGGTTTTGTTAACATCCAGATTTTTCTTCCACCAGTCATCTAGTTTTGTTACTTCTAGCTGGAGATGATCAGATGAGAATCCATTACTTTTAGTTCCAAATGTTCTCCTGAAAATTTATTTTGCAATTTTCAAAGCAGGGAGCATCAGCTTTGACTTTTCTGAACAATCTGCAGAACATTTGTAATTCATGTTCTGCAGTGGTTTTGAGGACAAAAATGCTACTGCAGCATTTGTTTGTTTCAATCTTAAACTTCTGACCTCCCAGTACACAAACCTAGCTTGTCTAACCACAATACAGCCATCTCAATTCAAGCATAAGATGGGGAGTGTTCTCTGAACTGTTTGAGCATGTTTGCATCCTTATTAAATAACGTGACCAAAACTGTACAAAGTACTCCAGTACTCCTCTCATGAGTGTCCTTTATAATTGAAGCATAACCTCTTATCTTCATACTTAGTTCTCCTTGCGATCAGCAATGACATTCTATTAGCATAATATTTGAAAATTAAATGGCCCAAATCTACTTTAATGGGTATGGTCTTGTAATCACTATGGAGACATGGTTACAAGGAAGTCAAAGTTGGGAATTAAGTATCCAGAGGTATGTGACTTTCTGAAAAGATAAACCAGAAGGAAAGGGTGGTGGAGTGTAGTTGTTAATATGGGATGGAATAAGCATGATGGCAAGAAATTATCTTTGATAAGATGATGTAAGATCCATATGGGTGGAAGTAAAAAATAAAAATGGGAAGACGACACTGGTCAGAAGAGCCTGTATGCCCCCTAACAATAGATTGGTAGGACAGAATAAATTGGGAGATAAAGAGGAAATGCATTTTTAAAAAAATAAACAACAGTACGTTAGTCAGTTTGGTAGAGGTAGCTATGAAGGGGAATTCATATATGTATTCAGTTTCCGACAACACTATATTGTGGATCCTACCAGGGATCAGATATGGTGAAATGTAAAGAGACAGCTTTAATAAATTATCTCAGTAAAAGACCCCCTTGGAAACAGTGACCATAATATGGTAGAATTCAGCATTCAGTTTGAGAAGGAGAAACTTAAGTCCAAAGCAACTCTGCTAAACTAAAACAAGGGTAATTTCGAAGGAATGAAGGCAGAGCTGGCTGGAATGGACTGGAAAGCAGCATAATATCAAAGACTGTTGAAGAATAATGGGAAACATTTAAGAAAATAGTTCATGGCTTACAACAAAAATATATCCCAGTGAAAAACGAGGATTCTTGGAAAGAGGTAAGCCAACTGTGATTAACCAGAGAAATTAACGAAAGTATCAAATTGGAAGCAAAATATAGTGGAAACAATGCAGCAAATTGGAAGCAATGGAGTAAAGATTAGTGGAATTAGGAATTGGGTAAGTTTAAAAAAAAAATGACCAAAATACAATAAACAGGGAGAAGATAAACTTTGAGGTAAGGATGGACAGTAAGACCTACTTTAAGTAATGTGAAAATAAGAGGGACCAAAGTGAATGTAGGCCTCTTAGAGAAGCAGGAAGTGGCAAGGTAGTTGAAGAAATACTTTGTCAGTCTTCACTGATGTCTGAACTTTGGTTTTTAGCCTGTGGTTTCTTTAAAACAAAAACACTTTTTGCTGCAAATTTGTAGTCACAGTAATCACGTGATTTTAAATTGGATTTTTAGACACTCAGTATACTGCACTTCCTTTGTATCTCTTGATCATGATTTTGGAAAAATTGCCTTACATTGTCCCTCTGTTTGTGGGGTAGGGGAGGCAGGCTTGTGCTTAGAACGGTGTGAACTTTTGTTTCAAATCTTATTTTTAACATTAAATTTACAACAAATTATTTTAAAATATATGAATTTGAAATTGACTTTCCACTGTTTAAAATCCAAATTATAAACTGATTAACTTTTCAACTTTCAGGGTCTTTACCTCCAGTGACCTAAGTGGAAGTTCATATCTTTTGCTGATGACCTTTTGCAACTAGGAATTTCTTGGCATCAGACAACTTTGCTTTATTAGGTTCAGTATGCCTGTTGCTCCACAAGAATAATATAGGTTGCTGTTGACTTGAACTGTTCCTGCCCCACTCATAATTTTGTTACCTGACATGTGATGGTCCAGTGAACTTTAGGAGAGCTGCTGTTCAGAATGCACAAATTATTAGCAGTATGTTAATAAAGAACCGTACAGAGGTAGCTTGGGGGAAATTATAGTTATGATTTTATTTTATTAGTAAGTTTATTTTTGTTGACTTGTAACACATTGGCCAGGGCACTGCCCATAGAATCAAATTTGACTTGTCAACCGTCAGCACCTCTTGTCCTGTTGTGTCTATTGTTGTGATTATCTGAAATTCGGACTGCCTGTTAAATATGTGATGGAGAGCTTGAGCAAGATGTCTCTGAACTTTAATGTTGTTGAAGATATGCTACTGAGTGATTACTTAACAACTTTCTTCAAAATGCTTAAGGCAATCACTGTTAACAGTTGTGGTGCAGGACCGTGAATAGTTAACAGTAGATCCAAATTTAGCTACTTCAATGAAATTAGCATTTCCATGCAGCGTCATCTTCCTTTTTTGTCCAGGGGCTCTTTTGATTAGCTTAATTTTGATTTTTAGGGGTGTATTTCATTTTTGAGTTTAGAAAACTGTTGTCATAACAATGTGCAAGACAATTTTCTGATTCAGTATGTGGATGTACCTACTAGAGAGGGTGCAAAACCTTTCCACCTCTTGGGAAATAGGCAGGATAAGTGACTGAGGTGTCAGTGAGGGAACACCTTGGGGCCAGCAAGCATAATTATATTAGTTTTAAAATAATGATGAAAAAGGATAGACTAGGTCTAAAACTTGAAGTTCTAAATTGGAGAAAGGCCAATTTTGATGATATTAGGCAAGAACTTTAAAAAGTTGACTGGGGGTAGATGTTCAAAGATAAAAGGACAGCTGGGAAATAGGAAGCCTTCAAAAATGAGATAACGAGAGTCCAGAGACAGTATGTTCCTGTTAGGCAAGTAAGTATAGGGAATGCTGGGTGGCTCGAGAAATTTAGGTTTTTGTCAAGGAAAAGAAGGAAGTATATGTTTGGAATACACAGGAGATTGAGTGAATCCTTTGAAGAGGACAAAATCTGTAGGAGTATACTTGAGGGAAATCAGGAGGGCAAAAAGTAGATATAAGATAGCTTTGACAGATAGGGTTAAGGAGAATCCACAGGGATTTTATAAATACATTAAAGACAAAAGGTTAACTAGGGAGAGAATAGGGCCCCTCAAAGATCAGCAAAGCAGCCTGTGTGTAGAATCGCAGGAGATGGGGGAGATACTAAAGTATTTTGCTGTGGCAGAGGATATGGAAGATACAGAATGTGGGGAAATAGATGGTGACATCTTGAAAAATGTCCGTGCTGGATGTCTTTAAACGCATAAAAGTGGATAAATCCTCAAGACCTGTGGGAAGCTAGGGAAGTCATTGCTGGGCCTCTTGCTAAGATATTAGTATCATCGATAGTCACAGGTGAGGTGCCGGGGAACTGGAGGTTGTCAGTATTTAAGAAAGGGGGTAAGGAAAAGCCAGGGAACTATAGACTGTTGAACCAGACATCAGTGGTGGGCATGTTGCTGGAGGGAATCCTGAGGGACAGGATTTACATGAATTTGGAAAAGCATGAACTGATTAGGGCACAACATGGCTTTGTGCATGAGAAATCATGTCTCACAAATTTGATTGAGTTTTTTTGAAGACATAACAGAGGCTTGAGGGCAGAGTGGTGGATGTGATCTATATGGATTTCAGTAAGGTATTCGACAAGGTTCCTCATGGTAGACTGATTAGAATGGTTAGGTCAAACGGAATACAGGGAGAACTAGCCATTTGGATACTCAAAGATATATGGCAGAGAATGCTGGTGCAGTGTTGCTTTTCAGACTGGAAGCCTCTGACCAGCAGTGTACTACAAGGATCGGTGCTGGACACACTGCTTTTTGACATTTTATATAAATGATTTTGTTGTGAATGCAGGAGTTATGTTTAGTAAGTTTGCAAATTACACCGAAAACTGGAGGTGTAGTGGATAGCGAAGAAGGTTACCTCAGTACAACGGATTATACTTGGTCCTGAGTGAAATAATTGAATGTTGCATGTGAAGTGTTTCAAGGAACTTAGGACAGAGACCATTCAAAAGAAGCGATGAAATGCAAAAACCAAACAATTATGGTTGCAGAGATAATGAAGGTTGACTACCACTCAGCAGAGCCCAACTTTTGGGATTTGTATTACAGATTGTGGACACAAGATGAGGTTTAAAAAAAGACAGTTATGGGTGAAAGACATGTTTGTGTTTTCCCCTTCCAGGAATATAAAGGCCAATTGGTTTAAAAAAAAATTGTAACCCAGATTTCTGTACTGGTTTGGTATTCTGATTCTGTGGACTTGTGTTCTTGCAAAGATTGCTCTATCACTGGTGGAAGAATATCATAAGTCTGTAAAACCACTCAAAAGAAATTGGACAATACCCTTTGGTTAACAAGAATCTCCATATTACCCACCAAAGTCAGTGCTGCTAGAACCACCCAACCTACCTGCAATATTTCACCATCAGGATCTGACAAACAAGCAAAACTGTCTGGTGTATCATCTTTACTTCTGTTTTTCCTCAGGTTTTGTTTCTAATATGTTTTCTTTAATTATACAAACAAACACAACAAATAGGGATGGATGTGACTGACTTATGATGAGAGATTAAGTTGATTAGGATAATACTCCCTGGGGTTCAGAAGATTGAAGGGGATCTCGGAAACCATTTAAAATTCTGACAGGGTAGATGCAGGAAGGATGTTCCTGCTGGCAGGGGGAGTCCAGAACCGTGGTCAGTCTAAGGATATGAGTTAAGCCGTTTAGATTTAAATTTTATTATCACGTGTACTTGAAAAAGGAGTACAGTGAAAAAGTACAAAGTTGCCATTCTCTGACACCATCTTAGTATATAAACAGCACGATTAAAACAAAAGCAGAAGTAAAAGAAGCAGCTAAAATAAAAGGAAACATCCAGATCACTCCTTCCTTTGCCATGAGTCCTCACCGCCAGAAAAACAAAGCCACAAAATCCATTCCTCAGTCTGTGAATACTTAAGTGTCCCAAGTGAGATGAGAACTTTTTTCACCCGAGTCATGAGTGTATGGAATTCACTGCCACAAAAATAATCAAAGCTAAAATGTATGATTTCAAGAAGGAGTTGAATATAGCACTTGCGGCTAAAGGGATCAAAGGATATGGGAAAAAGCAGGAACATAGTCTTGCGTTGAATGGTCAGTTGTGATTATAATGAAAGGTGATACACGCTTGAAGGTGCTGAATGGCCCATTCCTATTTTCTATTTCTTTGAGTCGGCCATTTGGCCCTTTAAGCCTGCTCTGTCTTTTGATATGCTCGTGGTTTAGTAACAAACTTGTTATTTCCTTAGTCCAAGAAAGCCTAGTAAAATTAGCTAATTTTAGAACATAAGTCCGCTGGCACAGAGAAAGATATCGACTAGGAAAGGGATCTTGTATTAGCTTAACACTGTTGTAAACAACTAAGGCAAGAGGGATGTTTGAATAAAGAAGGGAATTAGCTCTTTCATCCTCACAATGGAATATAACAATTTTCTTTTGGGGCTTTTCATTTCAGAATCATCACTAATTGAGGGACTCGTGCCGGGGACTGATTATAATGTTATTGAGTTCTTTTGCGTTTTTTTTCTCTTGTGGCTCACTTTAACTCTGTTGTTTGAATGGCTGGTTTACACTACAGAATGGTGCCAATAGCGCATGTTCAATTTTTGTACCGTCTCAGATCACCATGAAGGTCTTGCCTTCTAAGGCTCATCCCTCACCTGAGGCATGGTGACTCAAGTTAAACTCACCACTAGACATGTGCCTGTTTCTCTACTGAAAGGGGAACCTCCTGATCCTGTGGCACTTTATCTTTACTTTCACATTTGGATTTTAGGTACTGTTCCCAATTTACAATAATATTATTAGGATCATCTAAATTTTCAAGTATTTGACATCATAAAATAAAAATCATTGACAAAAGAAGCATTTTACATAAATCGATAACATAGCAAATGAGTTTCTCTGGAATTGATCATGGTTAAATTCATCATATTTCTGGAGATCCCAGTGTCGCTGACGTATCTTTATGTCACTTATGAGTGATTGACTCAAGCATTGGCATTCACTGGAGAGCTGTCAAAAAATACTTAGCTGCAATCTTTTAATTTTCACTTAATACATTTAGCCCCTATTTGGCAGATATGTCATGTAACCATTTCTCATCATTCTACAATGATTGACTCAAGCATTGGCATTCAGTGGAGCACTGCCGTTGCTTGCAGCATAACTAAATTGTCAGAACTGTTTCATGAATTGAAGAAAATCAATCAGGGCTGGTTTGAAGGGAATGATTTGAGTGAATGCAATTTTTGTTTTGTTTAATTGTTACAAGTTACCACCCAAGCTTCTGAAGTCTCTTGCAATTTAATAGATGTAATTGGAATGTATATTTGGCCTGAAAAATAAAGCTAAGTTCTGACTGTTGCTTGTTCTCCAATCATAAGTTCCTTCTTTCCACTTTTAAATCACCTCCAATCTAATATTCTCACTCTGAGAAACACCAAGAGCAGAAAGACAGAACACCTGGTGTTTGTAGGTGTTAGAGCAGCCTGCATTGGAATAAACAGAGAGTTTTATAGATCCTATCTCTCCCTTGCTTGTTGCTCCTCTAATTAAACTGCACTATATGCAAGCATGATCATTCTTCAATTTTTATCTCCATTTTGGTGTTTTTGAAGGTTAATTAAGGGATTCCTAGACTAGTTGTCCACCATCTCTATATTTTAGCCACAGCTTTCATGTGTTTGTCAATTCTTAAAATTTATATTCTTTCCTACATTTAAACATCCAAGTCATAATGATGTATAGCACGGAAACAGAACCTGTGGTCCAACATGTTCATGCTGACCAGATATTCTAACCTAATCTAGTCCTATTTGCCAGCATTTGGCCCATATCCTTCTTATTCATGTACTCATCCAGATGTATTTTAAATGCTGTAATTGTACCAGCCTCCACCACCTCTCTGGCAGCTCATTCCATACACGCACCACCCTCTGCTTGAAAAAGTTGCCCTTTAAGTCCCTTTTAAATCTTTTCAATCTCACTTTAAAACTATGCCATCTAATTTTGGTCTGTCTCCACCCCAGGGAAAAGATCTTTTTTATTTACCTTATCCATGCCCCCCATGATTTTATAAACCTCTACAAGGTCACCCCCTCAGCCTCCAATGCTCCAGGGAAAGCAGCCCCAGCCTTTTCAGCCTCTCCCTATGGCTCAAACCCTCCAACCCTGGCAATATCTTTATAAAATTAATAACTTTCAATTTACTTTTAGATTGACTGACTCAAATGTCTAATGTACAAACACTGTTATATGTGTGGTGTAAATCTAGGACTTTTTTTTGGTCTGACAAAAGAGACATTCCCACTCCATCTTTTTGCTGATGTTTTTATGTGGTTAACTTATTGGATACCCACTTACCTTGGCGCACAATGAAGGTAACACAATGGTTTAAGTAAAATAGCTTTTGTATGATCTTAACTAGAAGCAATTGTCTCTCTTGTCTGGCAACTGAAAATAATTTTCCTATCTTGTTCCCCCCCCACCCTCTCCACATATAACATTATTAAATCATAAAGTTCCAGTTGGTAAGTGTTTATAAAATTATTGGTATCGTTACAATTTGATGAAAATGCTGTTGTTTCAAATTCTTAGCATGCAAATTAATCTAGTTAAGATACTAAACCTCTCAATTTTGTTAACCTTGCATTTAGATAGCTTCTTTAGCTTGTGATAAATACATTTTCAAAACACCTAGGCCTGGAGCATTGAACTTCGAAGATTTTCAATGCTGAAGTGAGCTAGAATTGATGTCTTGCTTTTCTGACTTTGCAAAGTTTCAGAGCTAACTTCGTGATCAGTTGTTAAATTGTGAATAGTCAATGCTACCAGAGTTGCAATGGAAGGAATCTTTCTGGTTGAATGTTTACTTTGTTTCTACATTCTCATGACAAAGATAAATTTAATATTTGCTGGAAGGTATGGCCTCTGATTTGGCAAGTAAGTTGCTGACATATATTGTTGAGGCTGAAGTGTGGTATTGGCAAGTTGCTGAAGCCTTGCAACCATTCTACTGCAATGTGTTCAAGCTGAGTGGATTTTAAAACAATATTTAAAACTGATTAACTATTATCTTTGTTTCCACCTTAACCCATGTCTCAACTGACGTTGTGCTTTTCTAAATTTTCCAGTTTCATATGTGCTTGAAGTTATTCAGTGGAGCAAAGACTGTTAAGCAGTGTTTTTTCCGATTGTAACATTCCCCAATCATCCTGCACATATTCAGCAAGTGGAAGTCGTTATAGTAGCAAATCTGTGAGACTCAAAAACAAAATATTTTCCAACTAGATAGACACCTTTTTTAAATTTTTCTAAATTAAGGTTTAATGACTAAAATGATAATCCCCTGCAACCCTTCTCTGAGGAGTGTAGTGTGAAGTGCTATTGAAGAATTGCTGGTGGGGTGCTATGGTGCATCTTGTAGATCAGGACTTCGCAAAAGTTATACTCTAAAAGATTACTATATTTAAACAAAATCCAATCCACACTTTTATATGACAGCTTCATTTCAATTAGCACACTCCACAAAACCTCAAACCACTGATTACTAACTCCCCATATCTTATAGATAAGTCCCAATTAGTCTGTTAAGTGATGCTATTACTCACCTCTACAGCAGGTAAGGCTTGAACCCAGACCTCCTAGCTCAAAAGTGGAGGCACTGGCACTACACCACAAGAGCCACATCTCCCCATATATAAAAATTTCAAACAAAATTAAATCCAACTGTAAAAATATCAAAGTTAAAAATCACACAACACCAGGTTATAGTCCAACAGGTTTAATTGGAAGCACACTAGCTTTCGGAGTGACGCTCCTTCATCAGGTGATTGTGGAGGGCTCAATCGTAACCACAGAATTTCTCGCAAAAATTTGCAGTGTGATGTAACTGAAATTATACATTGAAAAATTGATTGTTAAGCCTTTCATCTGTTAGAATACAGTGATAGTTTCACTTCTTTCATGTGTAAATCACAAAACATATATTTTGTGGGGTGAATTTATACTTGCAGAGTTGCATTGCACTTTGCTCAAAAACTGCATACGTTCATGTAGAACTCTGAGCTCAAAAACTGCATGATTTTATGTAAAATTCTGTTATCTCACTTTTTCGATTAGAATCAGTCTAAACATCAGGTCATAGACAGAGGACATGGGGCTATTATCTTCAGCATATTGTCTAGCTATCACCATTGTTAACTGCTAACCCGAGAATGCAACTTTTTTTAAAAAAGGGTTTTATGATTTACACATAAAAGAAGTGAAACTATCACTATTCCAACAGATGAAAGGCTTAACAGACAATAAATTTTTCAATGTATAATTTCAGTTACATCACACTGCAAATTTTTGCTATAAATTCTGTGTTACGATTGAGCCCTCCATAATCACCTGATGAAGGAGCGTCGCTCTGAAAGCTAGTGTGCTTCCAATTAAACCTGTTGGACTATAACCTGATGTTGTGTGATTTTTAACTTTGTACACCCCAGTCCAACACCGGCATCTCCAAATCATGTAAAAATATCCATTACTTATTCCCTCATTCTATTAGTTCTCAGACATTCCTTCAAACTGTTTTGGTTAAGAAATTCCCACCTTTTAAAATTTTGGATAAAATTAATCGATAATTAAAAATGTACAATAGTAGGTAATATTCCCACTACTTTTATGTAGTACAGTTCCAAATGTCTTTTTCCATATGTCCAAGTTTTTCTTAGAACGTGTTGATTTACATTAAAAAATTGACTGCTGCTATCTAGCAATTTAAATTTGAAGTCTCCGTCCTTCGTCCTCCACTCCCCGAGCACTGACCCTCCGTTAGTAAGTTTGCAGATGGCACCAAAGTTGGAAGTGTAGTGGACAGCAAAAAAGAGGTTACCTCAGAATACAACAGGACTTTGCTCAGATGAGCCAGTGGGCTGAGGAGTGGCAAATGGAGATTAATTTAGATATGAGAAATGCTGCATTTTAGGAAAGCAACTCTTAGCAGGACTTGTACATTTAATGGTAAAGTCCTTGGGAGTGTTGCTGAACAAAGAGACCTTGGAATGCAGGTTCATAGCTCCTTGAATGCGGAGGCGCAGGGGGACAGGATAGTGAAGATGGCGTTTGGTATGCTTTCCTTTATTGGTCGGAATATTGAGTACAGGAGTTGGGCGATCATGTTGCGGCTGTATAGAGCATTGGTTAGGCCACTGTTGGAATATTTCATGCAATTCTAGTCTCCTTTCTATTGGAAGGATATTGTGAAACTTGAAAGGTTTCAGAAAGGATTTACAAGAATGTTGCCAGGGTTGGAGGATTTGAGCTATACGGAGAGGTTGAATAGGCTTGGGCTGTTTTTCCTGGAGCATGGGAGGCTGAGGGGTGACTTTCTAGAGGTTTATAAAATAATGAGGGGCATGGATAGGGTAAATAGACAAGGTCTTTTACCTCGATGGGGAGTCTAGAACTAGAGGGGAAAGATATAAAAGAAACCTAAGGGGCAACATTTTTCACGCAGTGGGTGGTGTGTCTGGAATGGGCTGCCAGAGGAAGTGGTGGGGTATGGGCCAGGTGCTGGCAGGTGGGACTAGATTGGGTTGGGATATCTGGTCGGCATGGATGAGTTGGATCAAAGGGTCCTGTTCTGTGCTGTACATCTCTATGACTCTAAAATTCCTCTTTGTGGGAAGTGGACATCACTGTTGGTCAGCACTTGTTAACCCTTGGAGGTGATGGTGTGCTGCTTTCTTGGATCATTACAGTCCACCTGTTGAGAGTTAACCCACAGTGCCCTGAGGGAAGAAATTTCTGGATTTTGACCCAGTGACAGTGAAGGAACGGTGATGTATTTCCAAAGCAGGATGGTGAATGGCTTGGAGAAGAACTTGAAGGTGATTGTATTAACCAGTGAAAAATTTTGCTGATGATCCAAGTTTGTTCCCTCTCCAAGTTTCCATTATGATTTCTATTCAAGCTTGCACAAATAGCCCAGAGTCTTGTATGAAAAAATGAAAGAACCTGGAGAAACAGAATGAAAGAACAAAATTTGTCATTGAATCATTTGTATGGGTCCCATTGAATTGTTCCCCCTTGTTTTTCCTCCACTCATAGTGCCAATTATTTTTCTTTTTTCTTTGTGTCTGTTTGTATACAGGTTTGAAAGGAAATTAGTATTTTAACTGGTGGAGTAATATATTGATGGTCCTTCATATGTGTCTCCTGGAATGTATTTATTTGTAATAAATAGCAGCTTTTGTTAAATGTGGGTTACAATTCTTTTGACCATTTTCCATCAGACAGGTAAATTGAATACTTTGATTAGTTCATTAAATTTTATGCCACCCCCAGGAGCAGGGGGGATTTGAAAGTCCTTTATTGCCCTTTAGGAGGTCACTTGAGCTTTATAGGTGGAGGTCGGGCTTGAATGTTGTTGTAATCCACGATCTTCAACTACTGCACTCAGTCTGATGTACGTATACCCATAGTGCACATAGGGAATCCTAGAATTTAACTCCATAGTGAGACATTTTCATGTCAGGAAAATAGATGGTTGAAAGAGAAGGCTATAAGTCCATAGTGGTCCCGCTGCTTGTAAGCAGTGAAGGTCATGTATTTGGAAGGGAGTGCCAAAATAACTTGTAGTGAAATGAAAAGTTTTAAAGCCTAAATGAACAAATGTACTTAATGAAAGATTGTAGATGGTTAACGTTTGTGTGTCTGAATTTGTAATCATGCAGTAGCATTACATTAGTAAGCAGATGATAAATATATTGAAATTTTATTCCAATTACCTTTCTCAACTTGAAATCTTATGTGACATTCATAATTATGAACAATATAGGGGATATGAATTCCAGTATTAATGTCACAATTCATATGCAATATATAATGTATGCTTTCAATCCCAAAACATTTTTCATTGTTTGCTGGGTTTAAGATCTAAATGCATGTCAATATAATCACTAATTTTGAGGAAGAATGTGAATTGTGTACAGTTTTGCAGTAACTTGAAGTGGGCTATGAAATGAATTAGGAGAAAGTGAGGACTGCAGATGCTGGAGATCAGAGCTGAAAACGTGTTGCTGGAAATGCGCAGCAGGTCAGGCAGCATCCAAGGAGCAGGAGAATCGACGTTTCAGGCATGAGCCCTTCTTCAGGAAATGAAGAAATGAATTAGGTTGAAATCATGTAATCAAGTTCTTCACCATTGTGATAGTTTGGTGATATGCATGTCATGGCATCGTTTGTAACCATAGCTGTGGTTCACCAGTATAGAACTTTTTTCTTAGATTATCTCAGGAGCATTAAGACTTGAAAACAGGGAGCAGGCTGTGCAGCCCTTTAAGCTTGCTGTGCCATTCAATATGATGGTGGTCGATCTAGTTGTGGTTTTAACTCTGCTTTTCTGTATGCCCCCTTAACTTTTGATTTCCTTGTTTATTAACGATCTGTCTAACTCGCCCTTCAATAAATTCATTTGGTCCAGTCTCTATGTTCTGGGAAAAGCATTCCAATAATGACAATCCTCTCGGAAGGAAAAAAGCTTTGTGAAAGGGAGACCTTTTATGCTGAAACTATTTCTAACATTTCCACCAAGAAGAAGCATTCTCCCAATTTTCATCTTGTCCTCTCAAGATCATCAAATAAAAGCAAAATAACTGCAGATGCTGTAAAAATGAACTAAATACAAAACATTTTTAGAGAAACTCAGCAGGTCAGGCAGCATCTGCCATGGCAGAGTCATGTCATATTGCATTTCTGTAGTATTTTCTGTTTTTAGACTTTTCAAGATCTTGTTCGTTTTAAGAATTTTAACATTTTCATTATTATAACATCCAATGAATATAGGCTTAGTCTGTTCAATTTGTTTTCAAACTATACTGTTTTGTATGAAGTAGAGGTGTTGAAGATTTGTAGGTAAATATAATTCTCTCATGAAAATTAGACATGAGCCAGAGATTTTGCATTATAAGCAGCTAAAATTTCTACATGTTATATGTCTTAAGAAATACAGCAGCTTATTTCCTGTGTCACAATTATATGTCCTAATTCGTCAATATTTCATAATGGTGTAAAACCTGTCTCAGCATTTCAACATTTTCAGAGAAAAAAGAAACACTTGCATTTGAATAATACCTTTCACAATATTAGGGCTTCCCAAACAATATTACTGCTAATATGAAGAATAATCATTTGTTGTGTATAGGCAATGCAGTAATCACTTTTGATGCAGCAATGTTCCACAAATAACCATGAGGTCATGGTTAGATGATCTGTTTTATTAATGTTTGATTGAAGAATACATTTTGCCATAGGTATTGTGAAAGTTCCCTTGCTCCTTTTGTATCTTTTATATCCACCTGAAAAGGCATTGAAAATTTAGTGGCTGACTCAAAAGACAGCACCACTGACAGGCCAACTTATGTTGGGTATTACAATAGTTGTCAGCTTAGATCTTGCTATAGAATATGGTGTACTTGAATCCACAGCCTCTTGACTCAAGCCAGCATGCTAACAGTAAACCAAATATCTAGCATTAACAGCACATCAGCTGTTTTTAATAATAGGGAAATGTATCTCTGTGACATGTCATGTTACACATAAAATCCCAACAATGATGACATTTTGCACAAGTCAGCAGGATTTCATGCTGTTTAATTTCGCACCTTCTCTGGCCCTCAGTTTAAGTGAATCAATTAAATTGGTCTGTTCAGTCATTATTTGCTTGCTATTTGTGGAAGCAAATATCTCTATCTCTCTCCTCCTGCAACACCTCCCCCTTCAAAAAACACCATTCCTTAATCTGCACTTTAGTGGAAGCTTCCTTGATTATTCCTGGAAAAAAAGCAACTTTTGTCAAACTTCTGTTTTGCACTCATAAAAATCCTGCAATGTAGAAGCAGGCCATTTGCCCATTTCGGTCCATACCAACCCTGCAAAGAGCAACCCACCCAGATCCACCAGACCGTTCAATCCCTGTAACCCTACATTTTTTTTTTCAACTAGTCTGCAATCCTTGGATACTATAGGCAATTTAGCTTGACCAATTCTCCTAACCTGCACATGTTTGAACTGTGGTAGGCAACCAAAGAAAACCCACGCAGACGAGAAGAATGTGCAAACTTTACAAGGGCAATCGTCCGAGGGTGAAATCTAACCTGGGTCCCTGGCGCTGTGAGGCAGCAATGCTAACCACTGAGACACTCTGCCATCCCATCAGTACACTTTTCAAGAAATAATGTTAAGGAAAAATAGCATTTATACTGTATAGGGGAGAATGCTATTCCATTGGCAAATGAACTCTGGTGACATTGTTGCCATGGAAAATGTACCAGTTAATGATGACTGACTGCTAAGTCAAGGCATTGCCCTGAGAAATGAATTAGGGAATGGCTGTTATTAATTTTTGTTGAATTGCAACAGATACAAAATAGGTGTACATTTTCTTTCTGTCTAAAAACTCCATCTGCCACTCCTCAGTCCATTGGTCCATCTGATCAAGGTCCTGTTGTACTCTGAGGTCCTTCGCTGTCCACTACACCTCCAATTTTAGTGTCATTTGCAAACTTATTAACTATACTTCCTATGTTCACATCTAAATCACTTATATAAATGATGAAAAACAGTGGACCAGCACCGTTCCTCATGGTACACCGCTGGTCACAG
Source organism: Hemiscyllium ocellatum (assembly GCF_020745735.1). Taxonomy (NCBI): domain Eukaryota; kingdom Metazoa; phylum Chordata; class Chondrichthyes; order Orectolobiformes; family Hemiscylliidae; genus Hemiscyllium; species Hemiscyllium ocellatum. The sequence goes on from NC_083408.1 coordinate 80,300,303, forward strand.
GCCTCCAGTCTGCAAAGCAACCCACACTACCATTCTCTGCTACCTTCAAGCCAGTATCCTGGCAAGTCATAAAGAGCTTCGAGTAAAAAGTGAGGTCTGCAGATGCTGGAGATCAGAGCTGAAAATGTGTTGCTGGTTAAAGCACAACAGGTTAGGCAGCATCCAAGGAAGAGCTGTAGAGTGTGGTTTAATTTAAATACTGCTGGTGGGATCATATAAAGACCGATTTGGCAAGTTAAAGAGCAATTACAAGGTAGTGATACAGGTTAATGATAACCAGAGTGTGAACAAAGAGATTGTGCAATTGAAGTAGGGAAAAGTTATTAAAATGGCAGGATTTGAAATTCTTGAAAGCAGTATTCATAAAAAGATGAATGAATTGGTAGCCATTATCGAGTCACAACTGCACATTGACAAGTCTTGGGACCTTGATATTCTCAGGGAAAGTGAGGACAACAGATGCTGGAGATCAGCGTCAAAGTGAGGCACTGGAAAAGCACAACGGATCAGGCAGCTTCTGAAGAGCAGGATTCTTGATGGGCTAATGCCCAAAATGTCGACACTCCTACTCCTCAGATGCCTCCAGACCTGTACTTTTACAGCACCACTCTTTTTAACCTTAATATTCTGGGTATTTTAAATTTTTGAAGGTCAGGAAGAAAGGCAGTGGAGTTTGAATAAAACTGTTGATAAAGGCTGGGATTAGTATTGTAGTAGAAACAATCTTTGCTTGGAGAAAAAAATGTGGAATCAGTTCACGTGGAGATAAGGACTGCAGTCACTGTGGGAATGGTTTATGTACCCCCAATAGTAACACTAAAGGACAGACAATAAATCAAGAAAAAATGGGGGATTGTAGAAAATGTTAATTATGCGTTAATTATGATTTTAATTTTCTTTATAAATTGGACAAGTCAAATTAGGAAGCATAGTCTGGAGGATGAGTTTATAAAGTATATTCACGATAGTTTGTTAGCAAAATGCTTCCTGCAATCAACCAGGAACAAGTTATTTTAATATAGATAGCATATATATAAAACCCTCCAGTAAGGAAACAGACCCTTCTGCCCAACAAGTCCACCGCAACCCTCTGAAGAATAATCCACCCAGATCCATTCCCCTACCCTATATTCACCCTGACTAATGTACCTAATCTAGACATCCCTGAACACTATGGGCAATTTAACATGGCCAGTCCTCCTAACCTGCACATCTTTGGACTGTGGGAGGAAACCGGAGCAAACCCATGCAAACTCCACACAGGCAGTTGTCGGGGGGTGGAATTGAACCCACTGAGCTACCATGCCACCACATTATTTACAGTAAGTAATGGTTGGTAGAATGAAACATTTTACGTCCAATTTGAGGGTGAGAAAACCGGATCTGAAGTTGGTACATAACACTAAAGGAAATGTCAAAGGTAAGACGAATTAGCCAAAGTGAATTGGTAAAATCGATTCAAAGTTAAGGTAACAGTTTAGCAGTAATAGACATTTAAGGAAATACTTAACTTTTTTTAAAACAAAAAACATTGCATTTATAAAAGACTACGTGGATGAATTTTTAATAAGTTACAGCATCAAATTGAAAGAAAAGCTGTACTGTGCTGTTAATATTAGTAATCTAAAGGATTGGGAAAATTTTAGAAGCCAGCAAATGAAGACTAAAAAAGAAGGGTAGAAGGTTGGAATATGCAAGTTATGATTCCAGCTGCTGGTACTACAGCACAAGTCAGTTGCTAGACTGAAACCTGGCTTGACGTTGCATAAATTTAATTTAATTTAGTTTATGCAATTAATTAACATGGTGCTTAGTCATTGAAATATGTTTACTTAAGCCTTGATGTTCTTTAACAACAGAACATGAGTTTGTTACATAATAGAAGGAAATAAAGCTAAATTGTATGGTTAAAAAAAATCTCATCACAAGCATCAAAATAAAGTTTCAACCTGTTTCCGAAAGTCATCTGTTAGAGATTCAATCACAGAGAAATATTACCTTTGCCGCAGCTATTAAAATCTAACATTTTCTAGTTTCTTTCCCTTGGACCTTTTTTTAAATCAGTGCTTTCTAGAATCTACTGGTATGAACTGCTGTCAATTTTGATGGATTAAATTTCCTCTGTTCTAGCAATTTGAGGATTTATTGCCACAATCTCCTGGCTCTGAAGCTCCACAGACTGAAAATCACTCCATTAGGTGACTCGTTCCTCTGAACTTAGTCATTTCTCCTGATTGGTTAGGAGAAGTTGTTCTACCTCATCAGAGCTCTGGATTCTTTTGAACAAAATCTTTGCTCTATTCTGATGTCAGAACTAAACTATATCTCTAAATGTATTTATTCTTCCTGTCATAAACTCAACAGTATAAAGATTTCATCCATTAGCATCCTAAGCACTCTACTATAATGATGTGCTGCCTTGGAGCTATTTTATTTAGGTTACTATTCCAAATTAATGATGTGATCTTTTCAAAAACAAATCTTCGCAAAACTGATCCAAATCCATCTGCCTCTATTTTGAAATCCAGAAATATTTATTTATACATGGAAGGAATGTTGAGCCATAGTTGTAATGTTATTGGACTAGTACCTTAGAACCTCAAGATAATGTTCTGGGGGCATGGGGTTCATATCATGTTTTGAAAGATGGTGAAATTTGTGTTCGATGAAAACTGAAATGAGAATAGAGAGCCTTCTGATAACCATGCTAAACACTGTTGATTCTTGTAAAAAACCTAGTTGGTTCACTAATGTCCTTTAGGGACAGAAATTTGCCATCCTTACATGGTCTGGCTCCAGGCTCTGAGCATGTGATTTCATTCCCTTAACAATGCATTTGACTCTTAACCATACACTGAAATGACAGAAGTAGGCCTATCGATTCAGGAAATTTAGAGATATACAATAAAGGCTGGCCCAGCTCGCAATGTTCATATCCCTGAATGAATTTCTTTTTTAAATACACACTATTTACCACAAATGAGCACGTAATATACCGCCTGGAAGTGTGGTGGAGATAGGTTGGTTGGGAGACTGAGGCTTTGGATGATTATTCGCAGGGTTATAAGAAAAAGACAGATGGTGACTGTCATAATGGTAAGAATGATGTGTGGATCTTCAGGAAACATAAACATTCTGAGAAGGTTTGACAGAGTAGATGCTGAAGGGATATTTCCCCTCATAGGGCAATCTCGCTCAGTTTCAGAATAATTTAGGAAAGAGATGGGGTAATTTCTTATCTCGGAATCTTTTAATTTTTGACATTGTCTTACTCTTGGCTGCAGAGGTTGGGTTAGACAGATTTTTGAAGTAATGAGCAATTCAGACATTTAGGGGAATAGATAAAGCGGCAGAACGGCCTGCTCCTGCTTTTGTAATGCTGAGTGAAGGCTGACTGAGGGCTTTTATCACCAACAAGAAAAACACATCTTTATTTCCAGTCAAGTTGCATGTAATCCTTTATAGGCGAATTTAAATTTTCCATGGCATCACCTGCTCCAACTTGTTTGCAACCATCTGATCAACAGAAATACATGACTTGGTTAGTATTTACTACTTTCATGGGATACATCCAGTAATATATCATTGGTATCACTGGTTGTGAGCATTGTTTTCCCGTCCTTAATTACTCTTTAGAAGGTGGTGGTGCACTGTCATCTTGAAGTACTGCAGTTCATGAGAGCTAGGTTCACCCACAGTGCTAAGTTCCAGGATTTTGGCCCCATGGATAGCACAAGTAAACTTAAATTTGTGTGACTTAAATTATTTTCAGTATTTTAATTTATGTAGTCAATTATATAGTTATTTCCCACATACTTTGTGAATAAAGTCTTCAAAAGTTTGTAACAAGGCCTCTTCTGGAGTAGTGTCCAGTTCTGGTTGCCCAGTTCTAGGAAGGATATTATTAAGCTGGAGAGAGTTCAAAGGAGATTTACCAGGATGTTGCAGAGTATGGAAGGGTCAAGCTATCAAGAAAGGTTGGAACTTTTTTCACTGGTGATTAAGAGGTGACCTTATATAAATTTATAAAATCATGAGATGTACGGATAGGGTTAATGGTACATGTCTTTTCCCTAGGATGGGGGATTTCTAGATTAAGGTGAGAGGAGAGAGATTTAATAAAGACAATGGGGACAGTTTATTTACACTGTGGTTCACGTGTGGAATGAAGTTCTGAAGGAAGTGGTGGATGCGGGTATAATAACAATATTTAAAAGACATTTGGATAAGTACATGGTTAGTACTACACTGCAAATAGTCAATATTATAATTGGAGTATATTGTATATTTTTCTGGAGTGGTTGAATCTCATAAGCTATTTGTTTGAGAGAAATTACATGAATATTACTTGCCATATAGCTTATAGATACAGCAAATTCTGAAGTTCTCTGAAATGTCACATTTCCTGTGTTTTTGGGAAAGAAAATCCCTAG